>NC_085140.1:211102993-211742455 GCF_024139115.2 Armigeres subalbatus | reverse complement strand
GAAAGCCAATGAAGCACTAAAAACACATATAAAAAACCCATGTGGTCCTGTTTGCATCCTAAATAGATTAACTATTTATTTGAGCCTTATGACTCCTCTCGCAGTGTTGAGTTAAATTAAAAATCTCGGAACTCATGACCGATTCAAATCAATCGTGAGTTGAAACGTACCCAACTCAGTACCTTAAAATTCATGACTGAGTTGATTTCCTCTGGATGAATGATGGTTGGCTCCAATAGTCCTCATAATAGGGAAGACTGGGTAGACTTGATCCCCTTTTCTAATTTCCGATGTATCCCAGCAAAAGCTAAATAAATGTACACGGTTTTCAGACAGACTCTCTAAGATATATATAATTTAACTTTACAGATGTGCGGCAGGATGTAAATTGATAATGTTTCTGATATATTATCGATTTTTTGGAGTGTTGTCAAACATACAATTGCTTTTAAATTTTTCATATATTTGTCCTTTGTGAACGATTTCTGTTGTGGAATTCGACAGTGCGTGCAATTTTAGAATTTGAGGAGGCTTGTTCCCTTTTTATGATATCTACTCAAAGAATTTTGTTTCAAACAACAACCCGTCATAAAAATAGTCAAATCTACAATAATCTGAGAACAAGATATTATTTTTTTGAAGTTTCTCGCCAAATTTTTGAGGGATCAAGTGTCTTCATATTTCATGTTTGGTTGAAAACTTAAAATTTAAATATCCTAAAATTGTGGTAGGACGTTAACATTTTTATCATTTGAGATCAAAGTAGAGATCAAAGTAGAGATCCCCATCCGGTTTGATATTGAGCACAAAACATCATGTTACAATAGCAAACTAATAAGAATGACAGCATCTCTTATCTGTCAAAAGAGACAGGGATGCCCATAACCGAACGGTGTCCTCAACCGAACCTCCTCCCCTAATGTTTTAAATTGATATGGAAATGCTCATATCATCTTCCAAACTTAGACGTCGACGAGGATCTCAGCGCTCTCAAGAAGCTCGCTAAGCATCAAATCGGTAGACGTTAGCTTGGCGAATCGGGTGATCGGGCTGCACACAATTTTCCGTTGATATGAAAAGCGTGGCAAACTACAGGGTGTCTGCAAACTATCCGTACAACAAGACAGGTTTTTAAATATTTTTTGGAATAAATTAAAGAACCAGCATGCATTGCATGTTATTATAATAGGACTACATAAACCAAGCTGAATTTGTTCACATTTAAATGACCCCTGTATCCTGAGTTGTACAATCGTGTTGAAAAAAATCACGATGGCCGCACGTTTCTATACAGATACTTCTCACACATTTTTTGACGATTTTGACATGATTTCAAATGTCTCGATAATATGTTCGGTGTTTTGATGGCTGTTGATTTCAAGATGGACCATACCGAATGATAAATTCAATCCAAATCGGGTGAGTAGGGAAGCAATTCCTGTTCGGAAAACCGGAAAAAAAGCATTCACAAAGACTTAATTTTTTTTATACATGAAATGATGCTCAGTGTTCTCAGAATATACATCTGTTACAGCCTGCTGAGTTGTTATGCCCATATAGCAACCGATTCAGTCCATTATTATCTGTTTTATTTATTTATTTTTTAATGGCCCACCGCTAACCCCCACACCAAAAAGCTCATTTTTTCGAGCTCCCTGGCAGTGGACTCTTCAGAACATACACAAATAATAAACACAAATAGACATATTAACTTTTTGGCGTGTGTAAGGAAGTGGTGAACATGAACAAACAATATTTAACAAATAGGGTTACCCAGTGGAACTATTTATGTTCCTTTGAAGGGATCCCAGGTCGAAGTGACCTAAATAGTTGATAATAAGATTTTGAAACATCATTAATTTCAAAAATATAATTAACATAAAACATAAGCAATTATTATGATAATAACACAATGAAAGGAAGAAAGAAAGACAGAAAGAAAGAAAGACAGGAAGCTTTGTAGAAGCAAACTATCAAAATCTGTACGGATAATTTGCAGACACCCTGTACAGTACTTAGAGCTTATTGCCGAAATACTGTGAGTTCGGGTCTCCACTGTCCAGTAGGCATACATCAGTTGCTGTAGCTGACGATCCTGATTAGCTAAACCCGTCTAACACTAGATGGTCAATCAGCGGGGAAGGAAGGTCGATACGCTTTAGTTGACCGTGCTGACATGGCCTACACGACAGGTCTGATGATGGCCTTGGGATAAATGAGCTCAGCACATGTGTCATCGAATAGCGGTTGGACGAGAGTCTTACACAATAATCGCACTTGGTGGCTAACAATCCACTTGTGAGGAGAACCTCGATACTCGCCACTGAAAATCAATAGGAACGGAAATATGGTGCCGTAATACTTTAACATTACGAAAATCCCATGGCAAAGCATTCTACGTCTCCGTAATGTTCGTTATTCGGTCGGGTGAGCTCAAATCACCCAAACATCTCAGATCAGTGGCGTAGCCACGGAGAGGGGGCGGTTTGGACACAATATTAAGAAGATTTTTTTTTCGGACCCTCTCAAATAAAAACAATGTTCAGAAAACCCTTCCCACACCAATTTTCTGGCTACGCCACTGTCTCAGATACTCATCTTTTGTGTATCTCTGGTCATCCTCAGCCTCCCCACCACTACTAGTCAGTCGGGGTCATATTGACTCTCACTATCTACATTGCGTTTGGAGCGACAGCTTCGTTGGCCGTTCACCCTTTGATTGAAGTAGAATCATAATACTACTCTATGCTATGGATATCTCAGAATATACGCGATTTTGATGTACGCGGTACGTATCATCAATAAAAAGCCGGTTAGAACCGTGTAGAAATTTCAGCAGTGAAGGTTTTTTCACAACGCATTTCATCATTGAAGTTTGTATACAAATTTGTGTATTTGTTAAGCATATTCAAAACACGTCCCGAGCACTTATTTAAGGAATATTATTTTGTGAAAAAATTATAAAAAACATGACGTCCATCAATTTTAATGATTGATGCATTTGGTCATAAACATTACACCACCAATGATCGATCGTTGCGTTTAAAAGTTATGAAGGAAGGCCATTTAAGGCTGGTGTCTTGACTAAATGCGAGAAAGTCAGTCTCACTACTAGGAAGCGATTCACTAATTGACCTTTCCCGTCAAAAAATGTATCTCGTTTTATTGTCTCAGTCGATTCTTTGGCTTATTTAAGGTCAACTTTCCCAAAGAACCCATATTTTTTAAAGCTTCTAACTATTTTTAAAATCAAAAAAGGCGAAAAACTGCTGCACGTGTGAACCGGCCTGAAAAATTCACCCAATGTTCGTTTAAAATCGGGCCAATCTTAAAAAAACAGCCCAGATTCGTCAAATCGTCGTTTCAATCTTTGTTTACGAAAGCAGATAAGTCGTTTTGAAAATTTTGTCTTGACTTAGCATATGAAATGTCACAGAATCATAGACCCGATGTGCTCTAGTAAAGGTGTGGGTCAAAGTGCTCTAAGTCTGTAGTAGTCGATTTTTTATTTATATTTTTATTTATTTATTTCTTCGTCTTCAGCTATGCTGTACAGACTGCTGCTTCTAAAATTAACTTACATCTAGTAGACGCCTAATGCTATTTTCAAAGGAAGTCCTGTTAACGTTAAAATCAAAATCAGACAAGTCATTGAGAAGGTTGAAACCAGAGTCTATTATACAGTCACTCTCAAAATTGAGCGTACAGCATGGATTAGATGAATATATTCGAAAATTCCTAAGGAAATTTGATTGTTGGCTCGGTTGTTTTTAATGCATTTCAATATTCATCCCTTCCTTCAATGTATGCGTACATAAAATGGTTGAAATTTTTTCTCTAAAGTTCATTTATTTGAAAATAATCTCAAAATACGCCTGTTAGATGTGACAAAATTGAGCGTACACCGAATTTTTTTCTATCAAATTTCTTATTATAAACACGATTAATGTATTTTAATATTGTTTTTTCATGATTATATTTATTATAATAAACATCCGCTACTTAAAGATTCAATATTTTGAAATTAAACCATGTTTTGGTCAAAATGGCGAACAAGTAAGATGTATAAACAATGCTATTTAACAATTCAATGCTGCTGGGCAAAATAGATGCTTTAAGATATGGATTTCATCGGCATCGTGTCTTATATATGATAGATAATCGAAATCGAGCGAGACATACGATAAATTTGGGAAAATTCAGTCCGTAAATGATGAAAACAGATGTAAACATACAGAGAAAACGACAAATGTTGGGAATGGCATATTTCAAATTAAGTATAACTTTTTTTAAAAGTCGATGTATAGGTAGCTTATAAACTCAGGACATTCATGAATAATAATATTAATAAAAGAGCAGCACACGGATACATTATAAGATGTCATTTTATATTTGAAGACTCAGTCACCGTAGGAGGAAATTTGGTTGAATCATTTCAATTCACCAAGATATCATTAAATAAGCTGCCGAACTCTTAAAAAAGTTTATTTTTACTTGCCACATGGAAATCATCCAATTGTATCCCTTATGGTAACAGATCGTGGAGTTTAATCCAAATTTAATTATAAAATTACGATTTCAGGCTATCTTTTCAATATTCAATTAGAAGTGCTCTACGGGGTTGAAAAGCTGTTTTTATGTTCGGTACCTTAACATGCACCTTGTACTTTTAGAGTTTGACTGTAAATGATCGGATTCAATAATATTATTCTTAATGATATACCTGAGACAATAATCGAGCTTTAAAACAAATTTTAGTTAAAGACATACTAAATTTGAAATATGTCATTCCTAACATTTGTCGTTTTCTCTGTATGTTTACATCTGTTTTCATCATTTACCGACTGAATTTTCCCAAATTAGTCGTATGTCTCACTCGATTTCGATTATCTATCATATATAAGATACGATGCCGGTGAAACATACAAATTAAAGCATCTACTTTTTCCAGCAGCATTGAATTGTTAAATAGTAATGTTCTTACCTCTCACTTGTTCGCCATTTTGACCAAAACATGGTTTAATTTCAAAACATTGAATGTTTAAGTAGCGGATGTTTATTATTATAAATATTATCATGAAAAAACAATATAAAAATACATTAATCGTGTTTATAATAAAAAATTTGATAGAAAAAAATTCGGTGTACGCTCAATTTTGTCACATCTAACAGGCGTATTTTGAGATTATTTTCAAATAAATGAACTTTAGAGAAAAAATTTCAACCATTTTATGTACGCATACATTGAAGGAAGGGATGAATATTGAAATGCATTAAAAACAACCGAGCCAACCATTTAATTTCCTTTGAAATTTTCGAATGTAGTCAACTAATCCATACTGTACGCTCAATTTTGAGACTGACTGTATTAAAGTTGCTGTCAAACCGTCTACCTATCGAGCAAAGTAAACAAATACTTGTTGGCAAGGCGGAAGTATTGTTATCGCCTAATGATTATTATGGCGAATTAAAATGCATGAATTAAAATGTATTAGATTGGTTTTAGAAACAGCTTCAAAAAACTTCAATACCCCCCCCCCCCATTAAGTAGCAACAAGAAACTCACGTCTTTGCACACTGTGGGTGACTTGGTTATTGAATTAAAAAGCTTCAGAAGTAAAAACTTCCGTGAAGTCACTTTAAGGGTTGAAGAAAAATGAAAGTTGCCAACATAATAACAAGAACATAATTCAGAATAAGTGTAAGAAGATCCTCTTTGCGCAACTCTAAATAATAGACTCTGGTTGAAACATCTAGCGGATGTATGTCTTCAAGCTCAAAATATTTAGCTGCCGCTGACGGGAGCGGCGAGCCGGAACATGAAACGTGACACGCTGTCAGTAGTAGCTCATCACAGTCCAGTCGGTGGCTCAGCAGGTCAAAGGCGAACATCCTCTGCAAATATGCACGTCTTTGGCGGAGTGGTTCCAAGTGTATTAGCTGACAACGATCCTCGTACTGTGGTAATCACAAAGGATTGGTCCAGGGCAACCTCCTGAGGACGAATCGGACAAAACTACGTTGAACTCGTTTGATACGGGCTGACTGCACTTCATGGAACGGTGCCCAAACTGGTACGGCTTATAAGTCGAAAAAATAACGTAAACATTGCCACCCACAGTGGGCGGGCCGAATGAAATGTCACGTCTGTTATAAAAAAATGCTTTGAGTATGCCAGACGTGACGTCAGTCACATTCGGTCGCCATCGCCCGTTTTCGGCAACTCAGCTAAGAGTTTCATTCAGCGAATGCTCGTTATTTATTGAACTACTTTAGGATTTGGCCCACACCTGTAGTAAAGCACATCGCATAAACCCTTTAAAACTTCGGACGTCATTTTTGCATGACCACTAGGTGAATTAGGTTGGGGTTTTTCAGTGCTTATTGGCTGCTTCCTGGTTTACTTGACGAGTTTGCATTGGAAACCCGCGAAAATAACCATCAAACCGTGTTTGAACCATTCGACTACGATCCTTCATATAAAACAATTAAATTGGATTATATTCAACTTTAAACTTTTTACGTTGTCTGATATCCACAGGTAGTGTGGGGAAATGTCATTTCGGTGTCATGCGACTAATTTGATGGAAACTTATTTCACAAGTTCTTCATAATTGTGTATTGTGTCCTCCTTAGCCGTGCGGTAAGACGCGCGGCTATAAAGCAAGATAATTTTGAGGGTGGCTGGGTTCGATTCCCGATGCCGGTCTAGTCAATTTTCGGATTGGAAATTGTATCGATTTCTTAGGGCAAAAATGGTAACTTGGCTAAGAAACCTCGCAGTTAATAACTGTGGAAGTGCTGAATGAACACTAAGCTGCGAGGCGGCAATGTCCCAGTGAGGGATGTAATGTCAATACAAAGAAGAAGAAGAATAAGTATTTTAAAAAATGCTATAACTTTTGTAACAGGATATTGCTCAATGGTACATCGACATTAAAGTCATGACATTCCGTGACCCTTCTCCTACGGACGTTATTTTTGCTTAATCCCCCTGATCATTGGCCTGCGTTTATTTTCCCTTATGGGTCAATTTGACTTGTTATTTGCTCCACTTTTTTAAACAAACTTTATATTGAATAAAACAATAAACAAAATAAAAGCATAGCGCAAAAGACATAAAAGAAATATGGGAATTATCTAAGCTGCAGTGTTAATTTAGTAAAAACCCCTAATTTTAAATTTGTTGCATATTTCTCATGAGCCCCTTTATAACTAGACCCTTTTATGTTTTTTTAAAACTTCATGACCTCAACCATATTTTTGTTTTATTATTTTTCAGATTCATCGTACAAATCATCATGGGGATCACATAGTTCATCACAAAGCCAAGGTAGGTACCGTGTCTCATATCTTATAGTTTCATACTGAGAGTCTCCTGAGGAAAGAATTGAAATAAATGCAAATCAAGTGAACCTAAGAACCCTGTGATTATTATAATTTAATTGAAAATTATGAAAAATCATAAATTCATTTTCACACAACCGAAGAATCTTGGGAAAAGTTATTTGAGATAAGATTAAAATTAATTTTCATTAGGTTTAATCTCACCTGTGTAACTACTAGGAATGGTAGTACGTGAACTGCCAGGACAAAGACCTTGACTAAGCAACGGCCGGCCATAAGAGGCTGGGTACTTCAAAGACCTCTTTTTATGGCTAGTATCGTATGTTCGGCCTGAAGAACCTCTTTGGTTTCAAGACCGGCGGCTTGTGTGTAACTCCACTTCACTAATCAGACCTCAAATATGTCAAAATCACAAAATCTAGTGTTTGTGGTATATTATCTTAAATTTACATACAGTGTGGTGTGTGTCAGAGTCGTGTAGTTAACAAATAATACGTGGCCGGCCGGAATACGACGGATGCGATGGCTCCTCGATGTACGCGCCACGTGTTAGCAGAGAAGTTCTGCGAAGAAGAAGCTGAACCAGCTGGCGAATATCTCTTCATGTTTTACCTCTACATGTTTTCAAAAAGTATCAAAAATTCAACCGGTCAGGCCAGAATCACAATTCTTATGCTAAAATAAGCCTCCTGTTAAAATTTCTAAAATCATTGTATTTTGGTTTCCATTCCATGTCTTTCTGTTAGTTGAAACTACAGTAAAATTTTGAACCGAAGTTTGTACAGTGAATCTTGAATCATGTTTGGTTAATGGACTGTAGTTGTTTAAAACACATCTTAGTTGTAAAAAATGATGGACGGTTAAGTACTAAGATGACTGATTTTCCCCTTTTTTGGAGAACATCAGTTTTTCAAAAAGAAATTCTACCCACAGAAAAAAAAATGTTGCGTTACTTTTTTTATTTGACTGATTTCATTAAAAAAACGATCTGCAATCCCTGTTTTCTTATTCAACAATTATTGCCTCTCCCTGCATAATGCATCGCACAATTCCGCTCCAACTACAATACGGTTAATCTAAAGCTACAAATTCACACATCTCGTGAGGATATTCCCCCGAAGGCATTGGATGATGACACGGATCTGATGCTTTGCGGTTCATAATGTGCAATCAAAGCTGAACCAATATCAAAAACAAATGTTACGCTCTCTTGATCTTGCAAAACTTCAAAAGAACAGCTCATAAACCCCGCAGCCAGTCAGTGGCACCTCGGCTGATTGTGTGTCCTCTCGACACGACGCCTGGCAAATCGCATTCCGCACTGGGAAAACATCGGAACGACTACCGTCATCCCGTTGCTGGTTGCGCTTGTTTTCGATGTCCTCATATTCACGCTCATGTTGTTGGCTTAGAAACTTTGGACAGCGACAAGAGTTTCGATCGCCTCAAGCTAGATTTCTTCTATCTCATGGAAGCCGAGGGGGAGGCACGCTGCTACTGTCATCGGGAGAAGTTTTCTTTTGCATTTGAGCATGACTTTGGGGTTGTGGCGGGTATGTTGTTTGCTTCTGCGCTGGGGATTTTCATCGTCGTAAATAGCATCACCATTCCGATGAAGGCAATTCTGGTGCACAATGGGATGAAAATTTACAGATTTGGACAAGAATTTGATCTGTTTGAAATGTTATTTTAGTTCCTGATAAACATTCCGATAAGAGTAGCCCAACCAAAACTTACACTCTACCCAACATAATATGAAAACTGTCGTATGAAAAATATAATGCATCTATATGTAGTTCCATCTCAGAAACGCTCATGTCACACTTTTCCTAAATTCTGTCTCGCTGTTCATTGATGATGTCAGGGAACGTCGCTTGTCAATACCAAATAGGATGGCGGCATAACATCGCGATGGTGTTACAAATTACGCCCCCGAGTGTTTTCTGACACAACGTTAAAATTAAAGTTTAACCCTAAAAGCGCGACCAACTCGATAATGGGGTGGAAGTGCCACACGCTGGGCAGAGTGCGAAGGAAAACAGATTTTGCAACTCTTCCCCCGGCGGCGACTCTTCAGGAGGGATTCCACCCGTGAAGGGAGGTAAATTAAGAGCCAGCGGAGATTTCCAATCCGACCGGCATGTGCGATTTTTGACGAGTAATGGAATCAAATTGAATTTGAATGTGATCAAAAAGCGGTCTGATGATTTGCACTGATTGTAAACAATAAACGTTCATTCTCGGGGGTGCCATCATCAACCGCAGGCAGTCAGAGCAAAAATGCTTGAGGCGTTTTAAAATGTTATCACAATGTTCGTTTAATGTTGGTGAGGGAGAATACTTACTTATTGGTAGTTGCTCTTTTCGCTTTTATATAAACCCTTCCTATACTTGTAAAGTGTGCAACAGTAAAATTTCTTACTCGATGTGATAGGGTCACATTTTTCGGGCTAGTCACTAAAAAGTCTCTTTTTTCGACCTCAAGTGACTAAAGTCACTTTTTCTCGCAAAAAGTCACTATTTTCAACTATTTTGAAACTATTGACTAAGATTTTTTTTATAAAACTTTAAGTATCCATCGGAAGATGCTTAAGGTGTTTTACGGCACAATTTATAAATTGGTATACAGTTATGCAAGCAATTTTTGTTCATTTTGTAAAAAGCCTGTGAATCGTTCACAAAGCTCAATTTAATGGCTTTACTATCTTGCTTATCTGTGGTAAGCTGGAAATGATTGAGTTTGTGGGGAGGATTGACAAACGATTAACAAAATCAACCAAAATACATATGTCACAAATATGTGATCATCACGGGTAAAAATCCGTTCCCAGAAATGAGAAAGTAATTCATGATTCCATGAATCCGTCGTGTTTTCATGCTATGAAAATACACCATTCAATACACCACACACATTCAACAGGGGATTTGAACTCGAGTACACTGAGCGAGAGTCCGGCGTGCTTCCTCTCAGTCGTTCTTACTAGGGCTGTGCACAATGGAGGTTTATCGATATCGACGATATTCATTTGGAGATCGATATCCGATAAAATAAAAAAAAATACAGTTTTTACCCGAGTTTGTCTACTATCAATTTTATCACGTTTCTAACTCTAATTTGTCACTCCAAACCCATTTGAAAATTTTAGTCGCTCTTATTCATCTTGGTAAAACACCGCAAACGACAATAATTTTCATGAAATAACTTTCACCGCATCTTGGTAAAACACCGCAAACGACAATAATTTTCATGAAATAACTTTCACCGCCTGTTGTTTATTATGAGTGATTTTAGATTTCCTGTCGAGGATTTTGTAAGCTTTATCGTTCATGCGTTTTGCCTTTCGTCTTAGTGGGTACTGATGCGCCCAATTTCTCAACACCAGACACAATGGACATTTAAAAAATGTGATTGGCTTGCTACATATGTTTCAAAGGATGTAGTCAGTGAGCCAGTGTATGTAGTTGATTTAATTGGGCATCATCATTACATCGATTACAAAAATTTATCGATATCAGCGATATCTGAGTTCAATGATATCGGATATCGTATCGATAAATTTCATCCGATAATATCGATATTATCGATTTTATCGATATTTGCACAGCCCTAGTTCTTGCTTCTTGGGAATGAAGTGTTCGGAATATAACCGGTTATGCATACTGTCGACTGATGAGGATTGCCTAGTAGCATGAATGATGTTCCTGAAATCATGAATTATAATCATGGTTTCATGAACTGACCTGATTCATGATTTTTAGTGGCGAGTTATTTTTTTAATTGACAACCTCATTTACTCTATTATTTACTGTGTTTTGTTCCTCCTGAAGATGTTTTTTAGTGGCCACGCAAAATTAGATCAACTTCTCCCAATAATGATTAAATGCTATCATTTTTTCACAGCACAAATCCATAAATATGCTAAATGATCTTCACTGAAAAAAATGCCATCATTCCACCACAATTTCAGGATATTTGGATTTTGAGTTGTTGCCTCAATTCGAGGAGACTTTAGACATTAGGCATCCATATAAAAAATTGCCTAAAATATTCAAGGAAATATATATTTAATGAGTAGATATCATAGAAAGGCGATCAAGTCTCCCCAATCTTGAAGATTGCATGCGTTGTCGAATTCCATAGCAAAAATCTTTCATAAATACACACAGCAAGTCGGAAAATCTGCATATTTTGGAGTAAAAATATTTAAAAGTTTAGAGAGCATGGTCCTCATTACAAGCAAGAGGTCGAGCGTTAAATCCCAGACTCGTTGTACATGAATCTTCATAATTTTTGTATCGTTTTGTACCAGAACGATCCTACTGTCTCACTAAAAATTCCAAAAACATCCGTGAAACCTATAATAAATCGTAGAGTTCTCTGCATCTTTCTTAAGTAGGTGTTCAGCTAATCCAATGATCGTAATTTTCACTCATTCTCACGAGAAGAGAATGCTCATTCACGCAGATTTTCGCCGAGAAATAATTTTCAGGAAAAAAACAGGTTTCTCCTTATCACGGAATCCAAATTTCGAAGTACTGTCATTCTTATAATTTTACGCATGCTGCGACGCAGCCAATCTGAAATTATAAAAATGACTGTTGTGCGTTGTTTCCGTATCGAGTGGTGTGCTCTTGAAAACGCGAGTACTTTCAAATTTTGATTTCGTGAGGAGTGTCCTTAAGAGTGATAATCATATTTCGCTCACTTCCACTGGCATAAAAATTAGATTTGCTTGACGACTACTCATAGTTTTGAGTTGTCTTGCTTTTTACTGATTTTGATTAAATTTTCCGTGGGGTTAAAAGAGAGGGCAATAATTTTACTTAGTCTCTAAGTAGATAAAAGTTAGCAAGTACGAATTTCGTTTCTCTTCTGAGTTCGTTCTAAGAGAAAAGAGTGGTGAGTGAAAGGTGTTTTCCGCCACAAATTACGAAAAAAATATTCTCACTTTTTCTGCAACTGAAAGTCACTATTTGGTCCCTTTTTTCGTCAGCTTTGGTCACTAAAGTCACTATTTTGAGTGGCTTCGGTCGCTACCAGCCCTGTAGTACGGTTCAATTTTGGAAATTTTCAGGTTGGAAATTTCTCCGGCTTTCCTATGCCCAGGACCCACCCAGTTGGTAACTGTGGAAGTGACTACTGAACACATGAATTATAACAAGCACTCTTCTGGACGGCGATGTTTGGACTATTTTTGCCGAAACTGTAATTGACGGAAAGAGTAAGAGGAGGAAAAATTTGATATTTATCCTCCCCACTGCAATCCATACATTGTTTCTATATTTATGCATCACCATTACCATTTCTGATTGGGACACTTGGTGAATAATCGTAGGATATCATACTACGTATTCAAGTGTCATGTCAATAAGTAATAGTACGTTTAGATTATGAGCTATATCACTTGATATAGCGAATCTTGACATGAGATGCCATATGCATTATTTCCAGTGAAAACTAGATGTACAAACACTGATGTCAAGATGCTCTATATCAAGTGATATAGCTCATAATCTGAACGTACTATAAAAGAAACTAAGATGTTTACGGTAGAAAATGCGATTCAAAGTCCTATTGATTGTCCTATTATCGATACAAAATTCTCCGATGAATAAACAACAACAAAATCCTCGCAAAAACAGTACTTTCATACAAAATTCTACTATTTTTCTTTCCAATTACTCGTACATCACATGGCACAAAGCATCCTTTGTCACAAAACGCATGCGAACTTATTTGGCTTTCGTTCGGATCGACACACTCGTGTATATGTTTTTATTAACATGTAGCAAAAAAAATAGAATGTTCAACATGCCATTTCATGTGAACCGTAACAAAAAAGATCAAAAGAATTGTGTTTGCATAGATTTGCTCCGATTTGTTTCATTCTTTTCTGCCGTTTGAAACTAGGATTGCGTGCTGTTCGAATGGTACCTAACTGGTAGTGCAGGATTGGATTTGGGTTCCATTTTTTTGGTTCGTGAAGGATTTTTTTCTCCTCACAGAACCGTTATCCTTCATTGGATATATTTTATTATACAAATTCCGGCAAATTTACAAATATCGAATGTCGGGAGTTGGTTCGCATTCTGTCAACGTGTCGGGCATGAGATTTAGCTGAGGGGAAGGTTGACTGGTTGGTGGTTTGTCATGTGCGCGGAGAACATTTTTTTTGTGTGTGTCGATGGATATCCTTTGCGTGATTTGTGCACGCATGATTTGATTCATAGACTGACGAGCGAGGGTGGATGTTGATTGTGTTTTCTTTTTCGGTCGAGTTGGAATTCGGTCTATGTGTTTGGTATTGTCCTATTTTTATTGAACATTTTATAGACTTTGTCCAGTTCTAGGTGATTAAAATCCTAATCATGTATATAAGATAATAATCTTCTTTATTTTATCAAATCCGTGTTACATCCCACACAAATGGTACATTGCCGCTTCGCAACTTAATATTTTAAAAGCACGTCTACAGTAATTATTTCCTGCGAGGTATTTATTATAAGTTTCTATTTCTATTTTGTCTATTTCAAAGGAGCCGAAAAAAATAACCTAAAGTTTGGGCTCAGTTGTAAGACGTGTGTCGCTGAAGATGACTGAGTACGAATTTCGGTCCATTCTAGGAAAATTTGGTGTAGATCAATTTTTCAACTTTCTGCTGGTGTATTTGTACCAGCCATACGAATCTTTATCCTTCTTGAAAGAAGAAAAGATTAAAGAAAGAAGAAAGAAGAACTTATTTGTTACATTTCAATATACATTTTTGTCTTCTCACTCCGCACTTCTCACTTTTCATTTTATACTTCATACCCCTTTTTTCCCCACTTCTTAACAATTATTTTATTTATTTATTTTATTTATAGTCTTCGACTTGGTTATTAATCGTACAGATGAAAAAGCTTAAAAACTAATACGCGACTTGAACATCCATTTACTTAAATTTAAATCATACAAATTACTGATTACATTAAAACATTCACAACTAACATCAAACGTATTTTTTACCCATATAATGTATGGTGTAGGACGCCGGAAAAAATCTGCTATCCTCACTGCACTTTCGGGGGCATTAAAACGGAGTTTCGCCAGGAGATCAGGGCAGTCAATGTTGTTCTGCCGTAGGTCAAATACGAAGAGCCTCTTAAGAAGCATTCTCCTACTCCTCAAAGTAGGAAGACTCACGATTTCACAGCGGTGCTCACATGGTGGCAGTGCCAGGAAAGCCTTCGAAGCGCAAATCTGATGAAAGCTTTCTGGACACGTTCGATTCTCGCTATTTGCGTTGCGTGATACGGAGCCCATACGACTACGCCATAATCTAGAATGCTGCGCACCAACGATGTATACAGTCTTGAGGCAGTAAATATCGCTGAAATCTCGGGTGTTGCGCTTCAGAAGTCCCAATACAGCAAAAGCTTTAGCTGTCGTGGTTGAGATGTGTTCACTAAAACGAAGTTTACTGTCCAGTGAAACACCTAGATCTTTGACGAGCGAGACTTGGTTCAAAGTTAGGTCGTGCATATTGGAGAGCGCAGACGTGTGAACGTGATAATGCTACATTTGTTTACATTCGCTGCCATTCCATTTCTGTCACACCAGTCCAAAAGCCTATAAACATCTGCTTGCAACGCGCAACAATCCACCAGCGACGTTTCGACTCGAAACATTTTCAGGTCGTCGGCAAACATTAATTTTGAAGATTTCAATACGGAAAGGAACCGACTTAACTGTGCCGAGTTTATGTGTCGAGGTATGAACCGATCCAAGTGGCTAACCAGTCAGGGAAGCCGATTCTTCGGAGTTTCTCCACCGCAAGTTGATGAGGTACTCGATCGAAAGCCTTCGAAAAGTCCACGTACACAGAATCGATTTGTTGTCGCCTTTCAATACTGTCGATAAGAATAGACACATAACTCATAAGATACGTGGTAGTCGAACGTTTCTTAATAAATCCATGTTGATCGGTAACTATGATGTGTTCAACTACTGGGTAAATAAAATCCAGCATCATACTTTCAAAAACTTTGTCGAGGCAGCTGAGAATAGAGATTCCCCTATAGTCCTAAACGTCGTGCACATTTCCGGATTTATGAATGGGAGCTATTGAGGATCTTTCCACGTCGAAGGGAAGGTTTTCTCGACAAGTGAGCGATCGAAAAGCAGTGCAGCTGGTAGAGCAAGCGAATCGGAATCCATCTTCACCAGGTCCTTTGGAGCTGTCGACATCTTGATGTTTCTACATCCAATTCCGTGAAAGTTGTAGCAACTAGCTTGAGATCGTAAGTCTGCAGTCCGTTCAAGTTACGCTCCAAATGTGGTGAGTTATTACTTTCACGCTTTGTAAGAATGGCGAGAATAGATTTGTTTACTTGATCAGCGTTGAAGATGTTTCACCAAGATAGTTCACTGTTTGAGGAGTCCCGCGAGTTGATGTACGGTTTCGCAAGTATGTTCAAAACTGCTTCAGGTCATCTTTCCTGTTACTATCTATAGTTTCACCAAGGTTGTTAATTTTTTGGTCTCGTTTGCCGCTTTATCGTTGAAAGATACAATCCAATTCACCATAGAATCGATCTACAGCTTCGTCTAAAGTATCCGAGTTCAAAATTTTGCATTCACTTGCAAGATCTCAATATTCAATTAATACTCTTGCGAAAGCGCCACCATGAATTAATTTGGTTTTTATCTCATATGTTGACATTTTTCTACATTTACATCAAATTATAAATCACATGAACAAACAACTCGAACAAATATTGATTTTACCTTTTTTGCATTTTTTTTTTTTCAGGATACAGCTCAAACGCTCTCAGCAGCGTTAGCGTCGGGAAAACTTCATTAGATGCACATTCACACTTTAGACAGCCAGGTAAATAAAACATGTTGCAAAAAAAACGTCAAAAACTAATCAAACAAGCTGACTCGCTCCAAGGGATTCCGTTCACCGTCGTTCACTCCCACGTGCAATACAATCCAACAACACCATCAGCCGTTTCAGATCTAGGTGGATATTTCTGTCAAAGTACACACACGTGATAGCAAGCACATCTTGATAATCGATAAGCGTCATTTCATCCAGCCAAATACCATCCAGATGAGCATCTATCCGTAGATTGACTTCACGACCGAAATGTGTCTGAAGTCTGGAGCAGACGACCAGAAGGGCGGGAAGCACTAAGCAAACACAGATCAATTTTCGCCCGGCTCTCGAGCGCCGACGACGACGACGACGACTATCATCAGCTACCATCATCATCGGAACGAGCTGTTCATCGGATTTGGATCTGTGCGAAGCTCATGTTCTGCTATATGCGAATACAGGGAGCAAACAAGTAGACGAATAATGAAGTTGGATAGTTGGCAAACATGAAACGTAATTAAAAGCATTTCGGACAAACGTTGAAGATTTCTGCACTTCTGATGTATGTAGCTAACCTTCGCTTGTAGTTTATGAGCGAATACCGTACAGGACTTAGAACCATTTACGGTGCAAAAAATCCATTCATTGATTCTTTTTGGCAGGCCTAAATCTCTCTCAACTTGTTTTTGAACTATATAACTCGTTATTTATATATCTCCGCGTTGTGAAATGTTTTTATTGAACTGCGTTATCGTGCGTTAAAGTGTTATCGCATTGCCATATTTTTATATTTCAATTTCCAATATCCAATTTATTAAATTTTGCTTAACCTTCCTAACATGTTCGGGTCAATATGACCCGAATCGCACTTTCAAATTGTTATAACTTTTTAACGCAACAATGTGAAGGTCTGAAACTTCTTGACTTTTCCTATTTCGTGGAAAACTATGTTCCGGAACGTTGACCTACTTTGTACGACGTTCCTGAATGGCTCCAAAAAAAACTCACACTTACGGTGTTCGGGTCATATTGACCCGGATTTGACTTGGCAATATCTCGGACATTTCAAAGCCAAACTCACATGTTTATATACCAAAATAATCGTCTGCTCATAAATTTTCCGAAACAGACCTCAGATTGTTGATCGGTCACACCTACATCCTGTAATCGTCGGAGGAAGGATCGTCAGTTGGCCACTTTTATATGGACGAAAATTGCACACAAATATCGCGAATGAACGATTTTATTGCTGTTTTTTCTCAGAAATCTACATAATACTATTTCAGTAATGATGAATCGTGAATGCTGACAATATTTCTACAGATGTTCTAGGTTCTCCAAACCATTTTGGATTTTAGAGTCCTGGTCTACCAAGTCAATTACGCTTAGTACGAAAGCAAAAGCAATCCATGTTGCCCATACATGCCCTTAGAGGACATGCGCATAATTTATGATCTAGATATGTCCAAACCGTATGTTCTAAGTTCTCCAAATCATTCTGGAGTTCAGACGAAATGATCTACCAAGATTACTGGGCTCGATATGAAGCCAATAATCACCCATACAGGCCCTTAGAGGCCTTGTGCGTGATTCACAATATAGTTATGTCCAAACCGGATGTTCTGAGTTCTCCAAATCATTCTGGAATTCAGAAGAATTGATCTACCAAGATTACTGGGTTCGATATGAAGCCAATCCTGATGTTCTGAGTGCTCCCAAAATCATTATGACGTTCAGACGAAATGATCTACCAAGATTACTAGGCTCGATATCAAGACAATAACAACCCATACAGGCCTTTAGATGCATTGTGCATGATTCACGATCTAGTATGTCCAAACCGAATGTTCTAAGTTCTCCAAATCATTCTGGAGTTCAGACGAATTGGTCTACCAAGATTACTGGGCTCGATATCAAGCCAATAACAACCCATACAGGCCATTGGAGGCCATGTGTATAATTTACGATATAGATATATCAAATCCTGATGTTCTAAGTTCTCCAAACCAGGTCAGCTGGGTTCCATTCAAAGACAACAGCAACCCATACAGGTCCTGGAGACCATATGCATGATTTATGATCTAGATTTGTCCAAACCGGATGTTATAAATTCTCTAAATCATTCTTGAGTTCAAACCTATTGATCTACCTCGTTAGCTGGGGTTAATACAAAGACAATAGCAACCCAACCCAGACATAGATATGGAGCTCAAATAGGCCCTTATAGGCAATGTGAATTATTTACGATCTAGATACAGGCATACCTCGATAGTACGTACACCTCCGTAATTTTAGTGTACGTATATCGAAGCGTACGTACTATCGAAGCAAAAAAAAACCGAGCAAAAAAAATTTTTTTTTTGCCTTTCTAGTTATTTGGGAGTGGTGTAATGTTTATAAAACTGATCGGAAGCCAAAATTTCGATAGTAGGCTCTGTATTCTAAGCAAATTTATATTTGATATAGTACACAACGGATGACTCAGATTTTTCTTGAAATGGTGCCTACATATAGCATTGCGCAAACTTATCGTCCTTGTAAATGTGAGGCTATTGTTTTTATGAAATATTGTATGTTAATGCTTCGGAACATCCATAAATTACGTGATATTCGTGATGTTTTAAAGATATGTTACACATCATGCATAATTATGCATGTTACTACAAAAAGTAGTTGATCACAACATTTTTACGTGACGTATTTTATGGATTCCACCTATAGATTTTATGTAAATGAAAAGGTTTAAGGTTGTCCTGCGCTGTCACTGTCGTTGCGATTTTATTGGCTCTATTGACGCTTCCTTACCAAAGCGACAAACTGTCAGCTATAGCAACAAACGCATCGCGTTGATTTGAAGGAACCTTCATTATGATTCGTAATTATATACATAAATACATTACACTAAGATGAGTATACAGATAACAACAAAAAGTGCGACGTGGGATAATTTTTGGCAACATGGCCACTATTCAATACATTCTCGGCCAAACATAAAGATACTTTTTTTTCTGAAAATGTGTGTTTGTTCTTCAGGAAACTAAGGAATCTCTGAAATTCTACTAGATTTTTTTTCGTGTTTTAGTTTGAAATTATTTCAAAACTTTATTTGAAATTTGTTTTGACATTCATACATATTTTCCTCTGAAAATTCCTTAGGGAATTCATTCAAAAACTTCTTATTTTCAAATTTCTCCTAGATTTGTTTCCGATATTCTTCTAGGTTTTTTTTTCGAGAATATCTCCAGGAAATCCATAGGTGAATCCATCAAGATTTTTCGAAACTCAAACTCAAACCAAGAAATACACCGCGATTTTTTTTTCAAAAATTACTTTAAGAAATTCTTCAGAAAAATCTTTTCGGATACTCCTATTCATTCTGAAAAAGGAACTTCCCGGAGCAGTTATTGAAGGAATTTTCTGCGGAATAATTTGAGAAAATTCTGTGGTTATTCCGAAACGAATTCCCGGATAATTTTTGAAGAACTTTTCGGGGGAACTTTAAAATCGATTTCTGAAGAAGTTCTTGAAGTAATTTCCGGGTAAATTATTGGCGGATTTTTTGGGAGAATACATGGAGGAATTTCTGAAATAAAAAGTGGGAGAGTTTCTCGAAGTGGGAGAGTTTCTCGAAGAATTTTCGGGGTTATTGTTTTAAGATATTGCTGCAAATTCCTGGAAAAAAATCTCGGAAAATACTGAAGGGCATTTTGGATGATTTTTTATAGAAATTTTAAGCGAAGTACCGTAGAATGCCTGCAGGATCTTCCGGAAGAATCCCTTTAATAATTTCCAGAGGAATTTCAAGGGGAATTTTTGTAGGTAATTCCGAAAGAGTTTTGACCAATGGTGGATATCTGTGAACCTTGTTCACAAAACCCATGCCATGCAAAATACTGGCGAACACTTGTTTTGCCTTTTCTTGTCTACCTACTACTCGCAGAGAAAACAGAAAAGCGAACCCCGAAAAATGTTCGTGGAGCTTAGCGGGTCATTCGGGTTAATTTACAAAATGTCATAAACCAACATCGGAACATAATTCTCATGGATGTTCGAGCAAAAACACATTTCTCGCTTAACTTTTCAAAAGGACCTCAGTAACATTTTTTGCATGAATTAATTTAAATACAGCAATCAATAGCCTTAATGTTGTTCTGTTGATTGCGCTATCCAAATAAATTCATGAAAAAAATGTTACTTAGGTCCTTTTGAAAAGTTAAGCGAGATTTGTTCATTGTCACTGTGTTTATGTTAAGTGAAATTTATCCATTTTGTTTGAAGTAACCACAAATACTCGCGATCGTGATTTTTACTCGCGAAACAAATACTGCCCTGCTTTTTGTCTTTGCTCTGCCCGTACTCGCGAACAAAGCAAGCAATGCAGGCAGTAGGTTCGAGCGAGTGTGGCATTTCTGGTAGGCCCAATTACACTATTTTCTTACTCGTGAAGCGAGTATTTCCAGCACTGGTTTTGGCGAAATTTAATTTTTGTAGCCAGATGAATTTGTAGACGATTTTTGCATGGAATTTCCAAGAGAATTCCCGAAAAAAAACGGGAACAATTTTCCAGGAGATTTCTTGGAGGAATTTCTGGAAGAATTACAGGGGCGTGAGTATCAAGGGCTTCCACGTGATTTTCTGAAGAAAATCCGGAAAGACCTCGAAGTAATTGAAGGAGAGATCTTGATGGAATCTCTGGAGTAACTCCAGATAGAATGCCCGGAGGAGTTTACATGGGAATTTCTGAATGATTTTCTGGTGGAAGTTCTGGGAAAGGGGATGTGGAATTTCTAAGAGAATTCCTAAATGAATTGCTGAAGAAATTACCGCGAAAATAATGGAGAGTACAGGGGTTAGACAAAAAGGTAGAGAGATAGGCAAAAATTTGTCGATGTTCAAATCATCAAAACTTTGCGTAGAATGATCCGATTTTGATGAAACTGGGACCATCGGACGCGGAAACTCTTCTAGTATACTGTCCCCATGCAAAACCTTTGATCGGCGCTTGGCCACCGGAGATGTTCCGGGTTTTCCGAGGGTATGTTAAAAATGCATTTTTTCTTCTGCTTGTCATTTTATATGACGTTTACTGCCATCATGTTTTATGCTTTCCCCAGAAACTAGAAGTAATAATCTGATCAATGCTGGCTGCAGATCGAAAATCCGTTAGATATACGCAGAGATATGGCCATTTTCGTGAAAACGGTACGGGATTGGTCATACTCCCTGAACAAATTTCACTTTCGCAGAACACCCGGAACCTGTTACAATTTGGCCAGAGAATCTTACAGTCCTCAAAATGTATCTTTAATAAAGGTCCTACATTCATCGTCTTGGGAAAATATGAATTTTGGCACCCATATATGCATGGTTCCAAATGGCGCCAAAACCGACCCCTCATGGAAGACCCATGGAACCTGCAGTAAGGGTGACAGTGGACATTATCATTCTGGAAATGTTTCTGTAGTCGTCGTCTCGGAAAGCCATGAAGTCAGATACTCATATTTGCATTATTCCGATCTGTTATAATTTCATCATGTTTCCGGAACCGTTTTTACGGAAATGGCCATGTTTCTGCGTAGTTTAGATGGATTCTCGATCTACAGCCACCATTGGTCGGCATATTAGTTCTAGTGTTTGAAGAAAGCATAAAACATGATGAAAGTAAATGTCACATAAAATGACAAGCAGCGGAAAAAATGTATCTTGAACATACTCTCGGAAAACCCGGAACATCTCCGGTGGCCAAGGACCAATCTCAGACTTTGCAGAGGGACAGTAAACTAGAGGAGTATCCGCTTCTGATGGTCCTGGTTTTATTAATATCGGATTATTATACGCAAAGTTATGCTGATTTGAATTTTGACATAATTTTACCTATCTCAACCTTTTTGTCTAACCCCTGTATATTTGGAAGGATTAACGGAGAAATATTTGGCTATAATTTAAGATGGATATCGGGAGGAATTTCGTAAAAAATCGCGGAGAAAAACCTAGAGGAACTTCCGGAGGAATTCCTGTAGGAACTTTCAGAGAAATATCGGGAAAAACTCCCGTAGGAATTCCCGGAGAAACTTCCGGAGGAATTCCTGGAGGAACATCCAGATAAATTCCGGAAAACTTGTAATACACGAAATTGATTCACGCTCACTCACGCCGCCGCCAATCACCACCACGCCACTAGCACTGGCTGAAAATGATCCATCACGCCTCACGGTCGATATAATTTCAATCGGCGCACAGGTCTAGGTAGAATATCAAGTTAAATCATGTATGGAATTTTCGACCAAACTACCAAGGTATCCCAGGGAGAACCCTAGGGAGAAACTACTGTTCCATGATAAACTTCTTCGGATTTCTAAGTAAGACGTCTCAGAGGAAATTTTCCATCAAAAATTTTCCTCATTTTAGTAACGCTGCTAATTTCTCAAGAGAAAAAATGTTACCGACAAGTGGATAGAATGGAACTAAACTTAATTAAACAGTAAAATATCTTGCCGAAAATTCTATTTTATAAAGCACCATGATGAAATTAATTTACTCTTCGGGGAAATATTTTCTGGTCTATCAGGTGAACTAATGCATGGGGAAGGGTTCTAGAACTGAAACTAATTTCCTTGATAGATAAAATAATTCATAAACTTAATAATTGTTCAATTAAGTGGATAGCTAATCTGCTTTCTAAGACAATCATACCCATAACATTTCATTTATTGCTGCTAACACTCTTATTCTGATGACATACTCACACGAGTGCGTGTGCGAACGCGTCCAAGACAAAAGAATTCCTCTTGCTGATATTCTGCTTTATGGGGCTTGGACGCGCTCCGCATCGCTCAGCTGTTTCAGATGTTCCTTCAATTGTTTAAAATGATAGTATAATATGTGTTACGTAAGACTGGCAAACATTTATGACACGCTGCTTTTTCAAAGTTTTGCTACTAAATTCCTTATAAGCTCACGATGGTGTTTAAATCAGTTGTGAAATTATTACGTAACATATGAAGGACCCCCGCATGTACTACGATCAAAGCATATTCAAATTTTTATTAAAATCGTAAAGAAAATCGAACGAAAAAAAATTTTTTTTTTGTGTACGTACTATCGAGGTAAAATGTACGTACAATCGAGGGTACATACTATCGAGGTATGCCTGTACAGGGGTTAGACAAAAAGGTTGAGATAGGCAAACAATTGGTCGTAGTTCAAATCAGCATAACTTTGCGTAGAATGATTCGATTTTGATAAAACTGGGACCATCGGCCGCGGAAACTCTTCTAGTATACTGGCCCTATGCGAAATCTCTGATTGGCCCTTAGCCACCGGTGGTGTTCCGGGTTTTCCGAGGGTATGTCAAAAATGCATTTTTTCTGCAGCTTGTCATTTGATATAACGTTTACTGCCATCATGTGTTATGTTTTCCCCAGAAACTAGAACTAATATGCTGACCAATGCTGGCTGCAGATCGAAAATCCGATAGGTATACGCAGATATATGGCCATTTTCGTGAAAACGATACGGGATTGGCCATACACCCTGTACAACTTCCGGAACCTGTTACAAATTGGCCAAAAAGTTTCACAGTCCTCAAAATATATCTCTTATAAAGATCCTATATTCATCGTCTTGGGAAAACATGAATTTTGACACCCATATATGCATGGTTCCAGATGGTGCCAAAACCGGCCCCTCCTGGAAGGCCCATGGAACCTGCTATAAGGGTGGCAGTGGACACTATCATTCTGGAAATGTTTCTGTGATCTTCGTCTCGCAAATCCATGAAGTCAGATACTCATATTTGCATTATTCCGATCTGTTATCATTTCATCATGTTCTCGGAACCGTTTTCACGGAAATGGCCATAACTCTGCGTAGTTTTAATGGATTCTCGATCTGCAGCCACCGTTGATCGGCATATTAGTTCTAGTTTTTGAAGAAAGCTTAAAATATGACGAAAGTAAACGTCACATAAAATGAGCAGCAAGGGGAAAAATGCATCTTGAACATACCCTCGGAAAACCCGGAACATCTCCGGTGGCCAAGGACCAATCTATGGTTTTGCAGAAGAACAGTATACTAGAAGAGTTCCCGCTTCTGATGGTCCTAGTTTTATGAAAATCGGATTATTATACGCAAAGTTATGCTGATTTGAATTTCGACTTATTTTTACCTATCTCATCCTTTTTGTCTGACCCCTGTATATCCATAATATGTTCAAGTCAACTATGGTTGGTATAAAGCCTATAGCAATCTATTGGCTATTGGCGCTCAGAGACAATGTGCATGGTTTACGATTTATATCTGTCCAAATTGAATATTCAAATCTAGGTACTCAAATCATTCTGGAGTTTAGACCATCTGGTTTACCAAAGCAACTGGGCTCGATACTTATCCAATAGCAATCCATGATGTTCATATAGCCGCCTTGAAGCCATGCACATGATTTAGGATTCTGATATGTCCAAATCGGATATTTTAAGCTCTTCAAATCGTTCTAGAATTCAAACCATTTGGTCTATCATATCAATTAGGCTCGGTACAAAACCAAAAGCAACATATGGTGCTAAATATTTAAATCACTAAAGAGTTCAGATGAATTGATGTACAAAGTAAACTTGGAACAAAACCGGTAGGAACCCAATATATTCAAGCTACTATCGGCAATGCTTACGGTTTACAATCTTGGTTCGTCCAAATACTCCAAATATGATGTTTTGAGCTCTCAGCAGAGGCGTCGCGTCCGCATGTGCAACCTGTGCACTGCACATGTTGCAATTTTATCCCCAACATTTAACTCTAGATAGATTTCTTGTCTTTCTAATCCAAGCATGTATTTAAATTATGTGCATTCGAAAGATGTTTCATGCAAATTTGACTATTGGATACATAAACGGAAATATGCATGTTTGTTATAGGCGGCATGTGATGTTAGGCAACCAAATGCTGCGATGGGGACGCGTTATATTTTTCTCTACGATACCGAACCTACCCATAGACACCACATGTTGTATCAACACGGAACTTTCAGCCGAGAACGTTTTGTCATGCATCATACACGCATTATTTTGTATGTGTGGATCATCTGCTCTAACTGCAATCGGCGATGTATAAGTAGTCAAAGCGTTCCTCGCAGGCAGTGCACTGTTTGGCGCCTATCGAGAACCACTTCAAACAGCGCATGCGCGATTCGGTGAAGAGAGCGCAATCGGAACAAAATCGAAAGAGAAGAGTAAAGCGCGAGCATTTCTGCTTCCTCAAAGCGTTCCATGATGAAAGTTCCGCTTTGTATAAGCAACGCGAAGCAAAAGCATTTTTGATGTTAAATGGCCCGTTTACACATCCACTAATCCTGACGACAATGTACTGTCCGGTAATACTAACGCGACATTAGTACAATTTAAACAGAAATTGTCATCTGCTAATAAGCGCAATAAAGCCTGTTTACAAATACGCCTATTATACTACACACTTAATTTTATTCACCGAGGCCGGCAAAATAAATTGCCGAGAATCCAACAGCTGAGATTTCGGTAAAAATCTCGGTAAAAGTTCAAAATGCCGAATGGTCGTAAAATGTGAGATACCACTCAGCTGTCAAAATTTACCGTACCGTTCGGTAGTACATTGCCGGAATGATCGGTAAAGTGCTTTGCCGAGATTCAGTAAATGGTTATTGGTTTAATTTGTTTTCATTTAATTCAAAATAAAAATTAGATTGTCAATCAACATGAATTTAGAATATATTATTTATTTAGAATATATATAATTGATTTATTTGCAATTGTACATTAGATAATACATACTAAAGAAAAACTAATGGAGTTCGTGGTAGCACTAAACTGTTGATACGATCTTTACACTCCGACAGCCATCCAATGTTCTGCGATTTCTTATATTTATCTGTTCTCATATATGATTTTGAAAAAAATATATAGATTGGCCTCAGGGAAGGCGATTTCCGTCGACATTACTGCGTCTGTAACGTGGTGTGAAAATTGAATCGCTCCATTTGTATACGTTATAGCAAATCTGCTGAAATTAATTACATATAGAAAGTCAACGTTAAATTGAATTAAAAAAGATTAGTATAAGCAAAAAAAACGAAATCAGAATAAATACTCACCGAGAAAAAATAAAGATAATGATTTTTCCATTTTTTAGTTTCCGCGTGTTTTCTTTTTCAATTGCGAGGTTAAACGTTTGCCAAACGAGTTGGCCGAAACTCGGGTAAATTTCAAATCACAATAATCGGTGATTTGAAATTTACCCGGCAAACTTTAATGCCGAGTTTCAGTAACTTGTGTAAACGTCATATCTTTTAACGATATATCAGTAAAAATTAACTTTAACGATCATGCTCGTCAATATGTTTTACCGAGAAGAAAATTGTCGATTAAGTGTGTAGACATTGAAGTATCCGACAATATTAACATATTGTAAACAGACATTTCATCTTCTGATGAAAATCTATATTGTCGCAGAATTAGCGAATATGAAACGGGTCAACATTTTTAAAGATTTTTTTTTTAAGTTTTTTTTTCGAGAAATCCAATATATTTAGGAGGGGGTAAGTCAAATGTCAATGGTCCACACAAATTTATGATTTTTTTTTTGAGCAAGTTTCCATGCTGATAGACGGAAAACTTCTCGACATCTGTCCAGGCCAGAATATTGATCAAAGATATAAATTGTAAATAGAATAATTATTAATTGAGAAGAGTAAGGGCTATAAACTTCATTGTTCTCTTTATTGTACAGACTTAATTTTTCTGATATGACATGCTAATTTCAAGTTATTATTAGAGCCTTTGCATGATTGATATAGGGGGAAAGACGGCTTTGGTAGGTTTTGTTCTATTATTGGCAGGGGGGTTTTTGTCGACCAAATTTTATGAAATTTGGCCACAATATTCTTTGATATGCAAAAAATGTTTAGGCCAAATTTGAGCCTAGTCAGTCATAATACCCCCCTGCCAATAATAGAACAAAACCTGCCAAAGCTGTCATTCCCCCTATTCCAATTTCCTTTTCTGTATTTAAAACTTCGTCTCATTTTACGAATAACTCAAATTAGAATTGAAAGTGCCAGCTCAATAATTACCGAATAGATATATTGCTTATTTGTCACATTGGAAACGATTCTGATGATTTTTAATTTTACTTAAATCACTTTGAAGCTTAGTTAAGTTTGAGTTAATTCAGAAAATAAGATGTAGCCAAGAACCAGTTAGATGCAACAAAATGAGCAAACATATTTAGAAACGCACTGGAAAATAATTAGTTTATCATTTTAGGTCCCTTTTATGTGTTTTTCTAGAAATAATAAAACAGTGCACAGGTTGAAGAATTGATCACGCGACGCCTCTGGCTCTCAGATTATCGTATGGGATCATATCAAAATTGTGTGTTCATATGTACACTTGTACACCCGTGTTCAGAATAATAGCAACGGAAGCCGTTTTTCATATAAAAAGGTCAACTTCGACAAGCTGTAACTTTGTACCCCGGTAACCGATAGATCTGAAATTTTGGCAGTGAACTACAAATATGTTGAAATTTACACATACTAGGTAACAATTTTTCCGAATGACGCGTTCAAAAACTACGCAAAAGGTCAAATTGTTCAAAATAATAGCAGTTTTTATTTTTGATAGATTGGCCAATTCAATTGTCAAATTCCACAATTTGTATTTTTTGAATAATATACTTAGTGTCTCGCAGCACCTGAAATAACATTCCAATCAATTGTTTTCCTAATATTTCTAAAACAAAAACTGCTATTATTTTAAACAATTTGACCTAGTGCGTAATTTTTGAGCGCGTCATTCGGAAATAATGTTACCTAGTATGTGTAAATGTCAACATATTTGTAGTTCACTGCCAAAATTTCAGATCTATCGGTTACCGGGGTACAAAGTTACAGCTTGTCAAAGTTGACCTTTTTATATGGAAAACGGCTTCCGTTGCTATTATTCTGAACACAGGCGCCTTCAGGGACCTAAATGGACATAATAACTTGCTATCGGTTGTGTACCTGGCGTTATTGACATGGTGGACTAATTGGTCTTAACTGCAAAGACCTGGAGGATTTGGAACGTCGTATTCGGTAATTTCTAATCATCAACCTTCTACTTCATCTACTTCTTCTTCTTCTCATCGGCATTTTATCCCTTGGGTGTTCCATCTCTTGGGTGTATAACCATGCAGATTATAATCGAGGACCTGATGGATATGAAGGAGTCGCTATCGATTTTGTAGCGAGTGTAGTTGACTTAGTAGACCAACTGGCTTGAGCTCCAGACTGATTTGAAAAACTTATAATATTCGATTTGGACATATACAAAATATAAATTATGCGCATGGTCTCTAAGGGCCTGTATGGACACCATGTATTGCTATTGGCTTTGTATCGAGCCCAGTTGTCTTGGAAGACTAATTCGCCTGAACTCCAGAATGATGTGGAGAACTTAGAACATCCGAATCGGACATATCTAGTTCGCAAATCATGCGCATGGCCTCTAAGGACCTATATGGATTGTTATTGGCTTCATATCGAGCCCAGTAATCTTGGTAGATCATTTCGTCTGAACTCTAGAATGATTTGGAGAACTTAGAACATACGGTTTGGACATATTTAGATCGTAGATCATGCATAAGGCCTCTAAGGGCATGTATGAACCCCATAGGATATTATTGACTTTGTATCGAGCCCAGTATCCTTGGTAGATCATTTCGTCTGAACTCCAGAATGATATGGAGAACTTAAAACATCGGGTTTGGACGTATCTAAATCGCAAATCATGCGCATGGCCTCTAAGGACCTATATGGATTGTTATTGGCTTCATATCGAGCCCAGTAATCTTGGTAGATCAATTCGTCTGAACTCCAGAATGATTTGGAGAACTTAGAACATCCGAATTGGACATATCTAGATCGCAAATCATGCGCATGGCCTCTAAGGAACTATATGGATTGTTATTGGCTTCATATCGAGCTCAGTAATCTTGGTAGATCAATTCGTCTGAACTCCAGAATGATTTGGAGAATTTAGAACATCCGGTTTGGGCATATCTAGATCGTGAATCACGCACAAGGCCTCTAAGGGTCTGTATGGGTTGTTATTGGCTTGATATCGAGCCCAGTAATCTTGGTAGATCATTTCGTCTGAACTCCTGAATGATTTGGAGAACTTAGAACATCTGGTTTGGACATATCTAGATCGTGAATCATGCACAAGGCCTCTAAGGGCCTGTATGGGTTGTTATTGGCTTGATATCGAACCCAGTAATCTTGGTAGATCATTTCGTCTGAACTCCAGAATGATTTGGAGAACTTAGAACATCGGGTTTTGACATATCTAAATCGCAAATCATGCGCATGGCCTCTAAGGACCTATATGGATTGTTATTGGCTTCATATCGAACCCAGTAATCTTGGTAGATCAATTCGTCTGAACTCCAGAATGATTTGGAGAACTTAGAACATCCGGTTTGGACATATCTAGATCGTGAATCATGCACAAGGCCTCTAAGGGCCTGTATGGGTTGTTATTGGCTTGATATCAAGCCCAGTAATCTTGGTAGATCAATTCGTCTGAACTCCAGAATGATTTGGAGAACTTAGAACATCCGGTTTGGACATATCTAGATCGTGAATCACGCACAAGGCCTCTAAGGGCCTGTATGGGTTGTTATTGGCTTGATATCGAGCCCAGTTATCTTGGTAGATCATTTCGTCTGAACTCCAGAATGATTTGGAGAACTTAGAACATACGGTTTGGACATATCTAGATCATAAATTATGCGCATGGCCTCTAAGGGCATGTATGGGCAACATGGATTGCTTTTGCTTTCGTACCAAGCGTAATTGACTTGGTAGACCAGGACTCTAAAATCCAGAATGGTTTGGAGAACCTAGAACATCTGTAGAAATATTGTCAGCATTCACGATTCATCATTACTGAAATAGTATTATGTACATTTCTGAGAAAAAACAGCAATAAAATCGTTCATTCGCGATATTTGTGTGCAATTTTCGTCCATATAAAAGTGGCCAACTGACGATCCTTCCTCCGACGATTACAGGATGTAGGTGCGGCCGATCAATTTAGGAGCAGACGATTATTTTGGTATATAAACATGTGAGCTTGGCTTTGAAATGTTCGAGATATTGCCAAGTCAAATCCGGGTCAATATGACCCAAACACCGTAAGTGTGAGTTTTTTTGAGCACTGTAGGAAGGTTAAACATGTGTTATAACTTTACAAATCAACACAACCTGGCTACGAAGACAAATCTCTCTCCCTTCGAATTATGGAACAGAACTACACATATGGGCAAAATAATGCCCTCTATGAGTGCATCGATTGTTGTCGGTCATATGTCATATCGAAGACAATTAAATGGTATGCCGTGTGATATTCACTACCTCAAAGACGTTGCCAAATCTCCCTAATTTGCAAATTTTCTGACCGAATTTTTCTGTCAAGTATCTCCATGGCCAACCGTCACTCGCAGAGGAGGTACTTGACAGAATAACCGAATATGACGTGAATCTACCCATTATTACAGTTCCCGTCGATGAAGATTGTAAGCAGCTTTTTAATAAGGATTCCATGAAATATCCGAATTCCGAACGGCTTGTTACCACTTTTCTTGGAATCTTGGAACAATGGAGCGAAGCACATGCATTGCTTGCTTCAATTAGTTACAACTTTTTCTTCTCCGAAAGACCCATATAGTGGAACGGTTCGGCACTTCATCTCATAGCTCCTATTTCCATCCCATTAAAAACAGAGCAATGAAAAGGAATTTGGTTTGTTTAATATTTTTGTGATTTTTTCAGCAGTGAGCACGCGTGTTGGTAAAAATAATATTAGTGGTAATATTAGTGCTGTATTTCTTTGTTTTGAGATGAGATGAATATATGTTCAATGAGATGGAAAACGGAACAGTTCCCCTATATTAGCTACCCTATGAACAGAGACCGGCCGGCGGAGTGAAAAACAAAATGGCAACTTGCCATAAGACGAGTTTATACAATCCCATTGAATTCCACCACTTAATTGTATCTTGACAGATACGTATTTCGACCTTACTGTTGAGGTCGAAATACGTATCTTTCAAGATTCAATTAAGTGGTGGAATTCAATGGGATTGTATAAACTCGTCTTATGACAAGTGAAGACATTCCACTAAAAAGCTCAAAATAATTTTCTTATCAAAATGGCAACGTTTGAAAAGGTGTGAAATCATAAAAATAATACTGGCATCACTTGAACTTTTAGTTTGCCTTTCATGGATAAAAATCCACACATGTTGAATTGTAACCGCTTTTGATGCTTCAATTGGAAACGAGATGGCGTCTCTGTCAATCGCTTATTACAATATTTCAAACATAGCTTGTTCCCGAAAGTAATAGCACAGTAATAAGCTGCTACCAGTCGCATAAAATGTTTTAGTCGGATGTTCTGCTGGCTACATTCTTTTGTTCGGATTCAAACGACAAACAGCGTGAAACTCTAGTATCAATCATTTTTCGGTTTTGCAAAATAAAAAAAAACTCAAAGGTGCAGCCCAATCGGGTTGTACGCAAAGGTGACGTAGGACTACGTAACTATTCGAAATTAATAGTATTTGCCATAATAATTTGTGTCGTTTTATTAACATTGTGCAAACTGCTCGGAGGGCAACTGAATCAAGAAGTCGAATAGTTGTTCCCAGTTGGATGAACTTTGAGTCTCTAACCGTGGAATTAACATGACTCATTGGCCGCTGAAGCCACTTGACTGGCTTTCAGTCGGGGACATCACAATCCTTACTATGCCACGAACGCTTACATCGCGGGCGAAGACCAAACGTTGCATATAAATATATTTGTGTTTGGTTTCACGCCATTTCTGATTCTGATTATTTCTCCTTTATTTCGGCCCCTTTTTGAGGATGGTGTATGCATACAAAAGAAGGTTGATCCGACAATCCGATATGCACTTTCTTTAAAGTGCAAAACTCAATCGTAATTAGCAAATTTGATAGCGCGGCGGAGGGAGATGATGCAATTAATTTGAACGGGTGGAATCACTAACAGCAACCAAGCTACGCCTTCGTGCTGCTGTGTCCGCTCCGCTGCATCGAATGTCGAACCGAATCCCGATCAAAACGGCTCGCGCGCGCCGAATAGCAGCTTTCTTGTATTTAATAAATTAAGCCCGTTAGCCCCGCCCCTTTGTGATATAATATGGGTGTAAATAAATTGTGCACTCATAATGATTAATGAAGGGGCGGGGCTAATGGAATTACTTAATTAGATATGAGAAAGCTGCTTTTTGACGCGCGCGAGCCATTTTGATCGGGATTCCGCAGCAGACAACGGACCTTTCGGAGAATAACAAATTCTAAGAATCTTATGAAATTTTCTCGCAAGATTCTGAATTTGGTTATGAGCTGTTGGTTATCTAAGATGCGTATTGTTGTGAAAAGTAACAACATAAATTTGACTCAAGACGAAGTTTCTTCATATTACCAAACATTATCTCTTGGCATCTGTCTGTCCGAGCGACGTTCACCAATGGGTGATTGCTGTAGATGTTTCCACAGAGGTGGCGTCTTCATTGATTTTATACAAAAGATGGTTGATCCGACTATCCGAAATAAACTTTCTTTCAAGTACAAAACTCAATCGTAAATAGCGAATTTGATAGCGCGTTAGAGGGAGATGATGCAGTAAATTTGAATGAATGGAATCACTAACAGCAACCAAGGTACCACGCCAAACCCGATGCCACCGAACAGTCCATTTTCGCAATTAACTCTTTCTTTCCATAAAATGTTGGTCCTGAGAAGAACCAATTTTCTTTTCCCAATGCGCCTTCTGTCCAATAACTAACTGCATCCAATCGCTTGTCGACACCTTGCGTTGCAACTATCTGATCACCACTAGATGGTTTTCGCTAATCCTCCAAAAGTTGAAATATTTTTTCAGCATTGCCACCCACTCAGTGCTGCTGTGTCCGCTCCGCTGCATTGAATGTCGAACCGCTCTCTGTGGAATCCCGATCAAAATGGCTCGCGCGCGCTGAACAGCAGCTTTCTTGTATCTAATAAATTAAGCCCGTTAGCCCCGCCCCTTTGTGATCTGATATGGGTGTAAATATAATGTGCACTCAACGATTAATGAAGGGGCGGGGCTAATGGAATTACTTCATTAGATATAATAAAGCTGCTTTTCAGCACGCGCGAGCCATTTCGATCGGGATTTCGCAGACAACGGACCATTCGGAGAATGACAAATTCTAAGAATCCTATGAAATTTTCTCGATTCTGAATTTGGTTATGAGATGTAGTTTATCTTAGATGTGTATTGTTACGAGGAATAACAGCAGAAATTTCACTCAAGACGAAGTTTCTCCATATTACCAATTATTAGCTCTTGCTATCTGTCTTTCCGAGCGACGTTCACCGACGGGTGGTTGCTGTAGAAAGTTTCCACTGAGGTGGCGTCTTCATTGATTTTATACAAAAGAAGGTTGATCCGACTATTCGAAATAAACTTTCTTCAAAGTGCAAAACTCAATCGTAAATAGCGAATTTGAAAGCGCGTCGGTGGGAGATGATGTAGTGAATTTGAATGGATGGAATCACTAACAGCAACCAAACTACCACGCCAAACCCGATGCCACCGAAACAGTCCATTTTCGCAAATAACTCTTTCTTTTCGTAAAATGTTGGTCATGAGAAGAACCAATTTTCTTTTCCCAATGTTCCTTTCCAACTAACTGACACCACAATTTGTAATAAATTTTCAGCATCGGCACTGGCGGTGCGGGATCGCCACAGTTCTATTTTTATGGGCACCTTTTCTGTATATGAAATTCTGGTTCGTTCAGGTTGAATGATCTGCAGCAACACATCGAGCACCACCACCAATGCGATGGATTTCCTTTGAAAATGTCATTAGCGCCTCCGTGATGCTGTGTCCGCTCCGCTGCGATCGCTTTGATGCGTCTGCTCTGCGTAAAATCTTGTTCAAACTAAGGATTAGATCCAAACCCGCAAGTGATTGATTTTTGATGTCTGTGCTAGTGATGCATGTACGTGATTGGTTGGTTGACCTATTTCTAAACTTTTTATCAATTTTCGATAATAAATAGCTAAAATTCAGTATTTTCATATAAATACAAAGAAGCGTTGACTCATCCTTGATCGAATGGTCCAAAAAAATTGAAAATCCATCGAGAAACGGCTGAGATATTAAAGTTTAAAGTCTATCATATTTTCGTGACGGTCCCCGATTTTCGCAATCGTAAAGTGTACCCCAATATAGAAAACACAGACGTAGTCCTACGTCAAAATACCGCGGATAAACGTCGTGCCATTGTGCGCAAATTGTGTTTTGTTCCTGACCTTTTGTTTGGGAAAATTAGTGAAAGCAGTCTCTAAGGCGATGTAAAACAGGACCAGTAAACCCGAACCCGGATAAAAGAATACTAAAAGCGTTCTCTAAGGGAAAAGCATTTCAGTTAGTGATTGGTTAAACAAGTTGGAAACGTCTAAATTCAATGCTGAACATCCCAAAGGTAAATTGGTGCTTAAGACTTATAGCCTATTCAGATCAATCTCCATAGATTCAATTTTTTTTCTTCAATTTGACACGATGATTATTATAATAAATGGTGTAATCTGAATAGGCTATCATGATAAGTTGGATTATAAATCGTTATCAGGACCTCAATTCTATACGACAAGGGGATGATGTGGACAAATAGAATACTTAGATTTTTACAGAAAACCTCCAAAAAAAACCTATATGGTCTAATCCACGTTTGCGCGATCTAAAACGACAAAGATCAGCTGCCCTTCGAAGATACAGCAACTGTCGACTGTCATACTACAAACAGCAATTCAACGTTGCAAGTAATCGCAATCGGAACTACAATCTTTTTTCTCTACAATCGCCACGTCAAACGCACGAAAACAAGGCTGCGAACGAACCCAAAAAGATTCTGGTCATTTGTAGCGAAGCGAAAGGAATCCGGATTGCGCTGTTCCATGTTTCTTGAAGGAAGCGCAGCATCAGTCTTTTCGCGCGTCGATTCCAACAAGTGTTCCATGATTTTACTGCATCCGCGATACAAGTGCGCGACGCTATAGCTGGAATTTCACGGGATGTTCTTGATTTTAGACTTCCTCGTTTCACGGATAACATGGTGATAGCTGCAACAAAGAAATTGAAGCTTTCGTTCGCTGCCGGCCCTGACGGCATTCCTTCTTCTGTTCTGAAACATTGCACTGACACGTTAAGTGCTCCTTTAGGTAAACTGTTTAATCTCTCGGTTCAGCCATGCGAATTTCCCACCCGTTGGAAATTATCTTATACTAGTTTATTTGTGGACGCAATAGCGCCCGTGGCAAGTGTTTTTTTTTTCAATTTTTAAGAGTGATAGATTCTTTCCTACATTTAAAAAAAATCAAAATTTTCAACGTCTGTCGTCTGTGATTTTTTTTTTATCAAATGTTGTGTCTGGTTGTCTAAGATTGTCACTGGTTTTGTTTTCTGTATCTGACAGTAAAAAAGGATTGAAGTGTCAAATATTTTATTTTTTGTGAGAATTTCCCCGCGTGCTGCGTCTGGTTGGCTAGTCACCGGACAGACAAACAGGGCTATTATATATGATGTTCCCAATGTACAAGAAAGGAGACAAACGACACATCCTACATTATCGTAGAATCACCTTGTGCGCCTGTTCTAAGCTGTTCGAAATAATTGTTCAGAAATCACTCTTTTCGTGCTTCAAAAACTACATCGACGCCGAGCTTCATGTATTTTACCCGAAGCAATAAGTCTTAACAAATCTGATGCAGTTCACCTCCAACTGTTTGCGGTGCAAGGATTAGGGGGGGGGGGGCTGAACCGCTCGATATGAGTTAAGATAGGCTCGTCGGAATCGGAAACATTCTGCAACAACTTGAGAGCTCCACAGGGCAGTAATATTGGTCCTCTGCTTTTCTAGATTTTTGTAAATGTCTCGTTGTTGCTACCTACCGGCTGCCGCTTGTTTTACGCAGATGACACAAAAATTTACAAAGTAATAAAATGTGACACGGACTGCTTGGAGCTTCAACATATGGTGCGTACCTTCGCGTAATGATGTTCGCGTAATTTGTTGCGCGAGTTAACGGCGTTGCCAGCCGGACTTGGTCAAATTCCATTCCCGGCGCAACCGACGTCAGCAGCATGGGTCAACCGGCAACAGAACAGGCGATGCACCATCAGCAGTTCGATCGATTGGCAACAAGGGCAACCGATTGGACTTGGCACCCGGCAGCACAAGGCGCTGAGCATGCAGAAAGTGAAGTGTGGCATTCAGATAGCAAAATAAAGTTAGTCTTAATTAGTGTAGTAACGAGTGCGGTTCTTTTTTAAAAAGTAATCCCCGTCCCGGAATCGCGAACTGGCGCCCGAATAGGGACCTTCCGAAGTGGAAATAGTATAAAGTTCCGCGGTTAAAATCGTAAAAAAAGTGTTAGTGCAGAAAATCCTAAAAAGTGAAATATCACAAATATTCCATCCAATATTGCCATCGGAGCTGTCTTGTCGCAAGGCGAAATGGGTAAAGATAAACCCATTCATTTTGCTTCAAGAACTCTCTCGAAGTCAGAGGAAGGCTTCTCTGTGCCAGAGAAAGAAATGTTAGCTATTTATTGGGCCTTGCAAACATTTAGAAATTATTTATATGGATGTAAATTCAAAATTCTCACTGATCACCAACCCTTAACATTTTCTCTCTCCGCCAAAAATACCAATGCGAAACTGAAACGTTGGAAAGCATATCTCGAAGAACATGACTATTCTATTGAATATAAACCTGGCAAAAGCAACGTAGTTGCGGATGCTCTCAGCCGGATAGTCTGTTCAATGACCGCTACACAACATTCAGCCGAGAACAGCGATCATTTCTACATCAAATCGACTGAATCCCCTATAAATGTCTTTCGACATCAATTAATTCTGAAACAAGGACCTAGTCAGATCACTACGGAAAAGCTATTTGAGAAATTTACAAGAATAATAGTGTTCATACCTGAAATTAACGAACCCTCTCTTTTACAGGTTTTAAAAGCCACCTTGATCCAAGCAAGCTTAACGGAATTTTAACGACCGAACATATTATGGGAACATTGCAAGAAGTGTATAAAAACACTTCGGAAATCAAAAATCTTTAAAATCCGTTTCGCCCAATATCAACTACAGGACATTCAACAGGAAGATGAGCAATGGGAAGTCATACGTAAAGAGCACCACCGCGCCCACAGAGGTGCAGAAGAAAATAAATTGCAGATTTTAAGGAAGTTTTATTTTCCAAAACTTTCTCAAAAACTGCACGATTTTGTTACGAACTGTCAAATCTGTCATGAGAACAAATATGACAGAAATCCAATACATTTTCCTATCCAAAAAACTCCCATACCTACTCAACCTTTTCAAATCGCTCACATTGACATTCTTTTCATGGACAATCTCCAATACTTAACTTATGTCGATAAATTCTCAAAATATGCCCAAGTTCGTCAAATCGAATCTAGAGCTGCTATAGACCTTATCCCGGCAGTTAAAGAAGTGTTATCGAAATTCAAATTCCCCAAATTTATGACCGGAGAATCAGCGATTTTTTACAACACTAACAAAATTACACCCTATATTGTAGCTACGGGCCGTAGGGAAATGAATGGAATCGTAGAACGTTTCCATTCCACCGTCTTGGAAATTTATCGAATTACAAAGGCGGAAAACCCCGGAAAAAGCCCAGAACAAGTAATGGAGATCTCTGTCATAAAATACAACAACACTATCCACTCATCCACAAAACATACCCCATATGAAATAGTAATCCCCAGCTCCCAAAGCTCCCATATAATAGAAACGGTACACAAAAACCTATCGACAACCCAGACTAAAGATTTGAAACGACACAACAAAAAAACCAAACACACCACAATTGAGACAGGAATTGACGCATACGAAAAGACTAGACGTAGAGTAAAGACGACACCACGATACAAAAAGATACAAATAGCGAAGGTCAACAAAAGTACAATTAAAACAGCCGACGGCAGACGAGTTCATAAGAATGACATAAAAATCAGAAAAATATGACCACTGACTGGACCAACTACCTTTCATCTTTTCCAGACTTTCGACACTGCTGACTCAAGCATGGACACTACACTTGCAAAAACTCGACCAACCAATTTTCATCTTTGATCATGGCATCAGTAGGATCCAGTACCAATCAACTCATATTGTAGACCTCAGGAATAGATTCGACGAAATTGAAAGCAATCAGTTCTCAGGAATTATATTACAGAAATTTGATGAAATTAATACTGCTTTAGGAAACATTCTACCCTCTAAAAGACAGAAAAGATGGGATGCCGTAGGTACCGTTTGGAAATTCATAGCCGGAACACCTGACGCGAATGATTTGAAATTAATTAATTCAAGTATCAATGACCTCATTTATAACAATAACAAACAAGTTAAAATTAATCGGGAAATGACTTTACAATTAAAGGAATCTGTATTTAAAACCAAAGAAGCCATTCAGTTGTTTAGATCAAAATCGTCAGAATTATATTCAATTAATATTCTTTTAATCTTAAAACTTATATGAAAAATAGAAAACATAATTGACACAATCATGTTAGCTAAATTAGGAATTTTAAATGAGAAAATCTTGACCAAAAATGAGATAGAAATGTTTAGGAAGGATTTAGAAAAGGAAAATGTCACAATTCACTCATCATCAGAAGTCGTCAACTACGCCAAAACATCAATTGCCACGAACACCCAGGAGATCGTACTATTCATCAAGTTGCCCAAACTAGACCCCCGAATTTTCCGCAAAATCCACGTACACCCTATCTTTCATCATCAACAGCAAATTCATTCAACAAAGAAGTTTCTCCTGGTTCATCAAACTGAGAAGTTCGTCGTTAAGACAATAGAACCAACCATCTACCATATTGAAGATATCGAAGCAGCCGATTCCACCTGTATACCACGTCTCTTAGACGGTAAACCAGCTATGTGCAATTACACCTCAAACCCCGTACAACAGGAAGTTGTATCTCTTGACATGAATCATATACTTGTCAATACTGCAAACAATTTCACACTGTTATCTGACTGTACCGCAATCGAGAGGATTCTCTTTGGATCATACTTGATTCAATTCGAAAACTGTACAATTCGAATCAATAATGTTTCGTACACTAGCAAACCGAAAAACATAACTGGACAACCCATCAACCTTTCTCTAGATGGAATAACCATTACCAAAAATGGGGATGTACTAAATCTCAGTATGGAACATCTCCATAAACTTCAAGCAGAAACTCGAAAGGATTTGGATCTACTTCGTCTGACCAACAACAGCCTACACTTTCCACATTGGTCACTGTTCGGAGGAATAACCCTCCTCCCTATCATAATTGGTTTCGTTATTCTCTTCAGCATTTTCTCCCACAGAATAACTAACATAAAATTGGAAACCATACCAAGCATCAACGATCATCATACAATCCCGGAACCTAGGAAGAACATCGAAAACTTCAAAACGTTTTCACTAACGGATACCATGCCCCTGGAGGTTCATCACTAAGAAGGGGCGAGTTAACGGCGTTGCCAGCCGGACTTGGTCAAATTCCATTCCCGGCGCAACCGACGTCAGCAGCATGGGTCAACCGGCAACAGAACAGGCGATGCACCATCAGCAGTTCGATCGATTGGCAACAAGGGCAACCGATTGGACTTGGCACCCGGCAGCACAAGGCGCTGAGCATGCAGAAAGTGAAGTGTGGCATTCAGATAGCAAAATAAAGTTAGTCTTAATTAGTGTAGTAACGAGTGCGGTTCTTTTTTAAAAAGTAATCCCCGTCCCGGAATCGCGAACTCGCGCAAGTGTCGAAAAATGCTACATCATTTCGTACCACCGTAAGAACATACCGATCATCTTCGTCTACAACCTCTTGGCGTTATGTACCTTTATGTACCTTTCCTTATGTACCTTTCGAGTTCACTACAATAATATAATCGCTAAAGCTAATCGACAACTGGGCTTCATGTTCAAAATTGCTGACGAGTTTTGTGATCCCTTTTGTCTCAGAGCCCTCTACTGTTCGCTGGTACGATCAATTCTGGAGTCGAATGCTGTCATGCCAGTTGGATCGCCCGAATAGAAACTATTCAAAAAAAAGTTCGATAGATATGCCACCGTACGCGGAACGTTGTCGTCTTCTGCAAATAGAACCTCTTACGGTTAGGCGGTTAATCGCTCAAGCCGCTTTTGCTGTGAAGCTACTAACGAGAGATATCGACGACGACGTTTTTTGACGTATTTGATTTTAATGTTTCTTCGGACGTGTTTCGTCAACGGATGCTCAATCTTTTTCGCACCGCTGATCGTTTCCAGTTATGTTAAGTTTTATTTATTGAGCCATCATTTGTTAGTTGGATTAATAAATAGTAAGATTTGTTGTTTATTGTTATAATTTGATCTTGAAAGCATTTACGCGTGGGACAAATCACGCAAATCACGGATACGCTGCCATTTCGTCAATATGCAACTGTAAAAGTGAAGAAATTGGGTTCTTATACTAACAGCCTATTATGATATGAATTATAGGTAGGCTAAATCACTACTTGGGCCTATGGACCCGATTCCCGGCTCACTGCATAGAAAACTAAGGATTTATACTGTTTGAAAGCCGTAGGTTTATGATTGATAATTTAAAAAAAAATCTCCCATTTATTTCGCACAATACTCAATATCTTTCAACCATTTATGTCAATCCTAATTGATCCAATTATTGGAAATAAAAATGTAGACTCCGAATATTCGCTCTACGTTGCAACACCACTGAGCCGGAGTGAGTCTTTCCACTTTTACAAAACGGTATCATCATATAAACACCTGAGAATCGTCACAGTTCTTGATACAATCTTTGCTTGAAGCTGTTAATCACCAGTGGTGATTCAACACACAATAATTCTAAACTCGCGCACTTCAATCCTTTCTATTTGTTCGTTTCACCAGAACTTATATAAAATTATTAGAATACATTTAGGAATGTATTCTCAAACCGCACAAAAATTCACCTCGGCCTAAGAACTTCTAGCCGAGCCAAAAGGTCAGGAGCCTCTTTTAGTATGAAAATAATTCTTCATTGTTAATAGGAAAACTCTTCTAATACGTTGACGCTTTCATGTTATTTATAATTCTCTCGATTTCGCTTGGAAGAAATTTGAATGAGTGAATGAATCTTTTCAACCAAACAAAAATTATTACATATAAATAATACCGTCTGGCATAATGTCGTCGTAGAATGTGCATATTTTTGTTTACGTCGCATTTTCTACCGTCCCGTGAGAGTAAAATGTTGAGAGATTGAGTGAAATTTTGCTTAGGCTGGGAATTTGTTTGAAGTGTGCCGGAAATGCAATCGCTATGACTGGAATGAGTGCTGCACCTCGATAATTTAAATCAAATAAAAGCTTTTTTTAGCAAGATAAGCTATTTTTTAAGCAGAAGTGAACCCCATTTCAGTATTGCACGGCCCACAAAATTCAGGAAAGTTGTTTCCTGTCATAAATATCAATTAAATAATGCAGTTGTATGCATGTTAGGTCGAGAATGGGGTAAGAAACCCTAGCTAACGTGCATACAAAGAAACCAAAAGCATTGCAGTCACATCGCACAGGTGAAACGGGAACCTTATTTGTACGATGGAGCAAACATGCGTGACAATGGAACGGTACAAAACCATTTCAAACTTGTAAAATGGACCTATTGCAAGAAATAACAAGTCTCGGTTAACGTCAAGATTAACATGAAATATGTTGATTGCATTATTCAGATTAAATCATGAAAAAATGTTACTTAGGACCTTTTGAAAAGTTAAGCGAGAAGTGTTCTCTGAACTACCAGTGTTTCTTAGTTTATAAGAAATTAGTATATACATATTCCTATTCAGATCCCTAACTAAAAATGTTTACTAACCGTCAGTTTTGCCAAGGCTAGAGAAAATTCTGGGAATTTAGACAGTCTGCAAGCGAAAACGGTCGCTGAAGGTTTGCCCTCAAATTATCACGAGTAGTTTTAAGGGTTCCAACCGTCTGTAAGGTAAAGTTGATTATGTTGCAATCACCCGAGTAGTGCAAAAGGTTGACTAAAAGGATCTCCATGGTGAACGTTGTCCAGCTATCGCCTTAATTTGAAGCGAGGTCAGATTTCGGTCGACTTCTCTAATTTATATAGAGGAACTGTTCCGTTTTCCATCTCACTAAACATATATTCATCTCATTGCAAATTAAAGAAATACAGCACCAATCATCTGCAGCCATAGATTGTTTCCCAGTAATACAAACCATGTTTCACTAGCGTATTACAGCACAGATTTCATATTAGAATTAAAATTCGGATTTTGGCGCGTTATGCGTTAATAAAATAAACTCGCAACATGCACCAATTTTTGATTCGTACGCCTATGTCAATCTTGGTACCGCTGCTTGTATCCTTTATCATTATTAATTGAGGGCAAATATTGCAAACTCTGTCTACGAGGCACAAATCAATATTACTTTATCGGAAAAAATATCTAAATGTGTTTTTTATCTAGTCATTGCTCATCCTCATTAACTATTCACAGGAAAACGTCATGCACGTTTTTAAGTTTACTTAGTGCAACCGAACTCTTCGTTCCGAGCATATCCCTCCACCTATAATTTGTAATGCTCGCAGATGTACAACATCCTCCTGTGGCATGGATTGTAGCACGCGCAACTGTTTCTCCGAGGACACTCAAACTTTTCAGCTCAAGACCATAATTTGGAAAAGTGTCCTCTCATGCGCACGGTAACTTGTTCTACTCGTAACAGAAGTACGACCGGTGAAAAATGTGCGAAGCGTATTTATTTCAATTCTTGATTCAGAATGGCAAGTTTTGCGCGCCATGCAATTTGAAGTGGCTCGTTCTAAATAATAATCAGGAGTGAGCCAAAAGCAAGTAAATGAAGCATGCATGTGAAGGCGTTGACAGGAGTTTCTCCGTTTTTTATTTTCATATGCCGACAACATCCAACGATAACAACAATGCTGGGACATCGGACCCAGCCAGGGAATACAGCCGCTCTCCGTCGAGTGGTTACCGGGAAAACCTATAAGAGTGTGGTTCGGGGAGTACATTTTAAGGGCATTGTTTAACACAACCCTCCCTTGTTATCCCTTGGCGTTGTCGTCGGGTCGGTGTGGTGCTTCGATAGAAAACAATGGTTGGTATTGAAAATTGTTATGAAACATTTTCTATTGTTCGCACTGGCAACTATTGTATGCCTTTTCATATAATATTTTATTTTATTCCAAGCTGGAGAGCAGTGGAATAATAATTTTAAAATTACATTCACGTCATTCGCCTCATTGGGTGGTTCGTTGCCTTCGCAACCGAGCAGCCGGGAGTTTTGCGGAGGCTGCAAAGTCCTTTCGGTAGTGTGAGGCACGTGTTCGAATGTAGCAGTAAGTGTCGTTGGTGCCAGAATGAATGCAGAAAATTATAACATAATAGTGCACTTTTGTTCGGCAAGGTTGTACTTTGGATGTGAGTGGGAGTAGAGCATGATAAGAATGCCGACAGACAATGAGAGAATTACAGTTCACAGTGCGAGTATCTGTCGGTTTTCTTCATTTCACGCTCCTATATTTTTTTTTGCATTTAAAACTAGCTTTGAGAAACTAAGAAGTGATTTAGTTTCGTAAATTCGCAAACATGTGAAAACGCATGATAGCAAAAAAAAAATCAATTTATATAATACAATACTTTTTTTCCTTATGTTCCGAAGAAAGTTTTGGAGCTTTTAGAGCATTATAAGGAACGTTAATAGAAGTGATACTTTGTTAATTTAGCTTGAAAACATGCACTCATCTTCAAATAAAAATTAAACGCAAGAACTTCTTTTAAATGTTTTCAAACTGGGAACTTAAGGAAAAACTAACTGTTCTGAGTTTTATCCGATAAATTATCATTTTTGTATGAATTTGTGTTTACACACAAGAATCCAGGGGCCCTCCTTAGCCGTGCGGTAAGATGCACGACTACAAAGCAAGACCATGCTGAGGGTGGCTGGGTTAGATTCCCGGTGCCGGTCTAGACAATTTTTGGATTGGAAATTGTCTCGACTTCCCTGGGCATAAAAGTATCGTGTTAGCCTCATGATATACGAATGCAGAAATGGTAACTTGGCTTAGAAACCTCGCAGTTAATAACTGTGGAAGTTCTTAATGAACACTAAGCTGCGAGGCGGCAATGTCCCAGTGGGGGATGTAATGCCAATGAAGAAGAAGAACACAAGAATCCAAATTCATAACAATTCGTTGCAAATTCAGTAGCAAAAATATCGAGAACCACACAATAGTGGAAAGTCCATCATTGCTGCTTGTAAAATATGATTTTCAATTTAATGAATAAATAGTTATTGACATTTGGGCTGGCTTATCCTTTTATAATGCGCATAGTCCTATATTACTTACGCAATACCGCACACGTTGCGAATGTTCAGCGTGCTTCATCGATTGTTTGGTGCACATTTTTTTTTATCAATTTTTCGGTGTTCCTCAATCTCTACAACTTGTAAATGCCACCTTCATTTTTTAGTGAATTTCTTGGTGTGGTCAACTCTATGTTTAAATAAATCCGAAGGGCAGAAATAGCCGAAATCAAACCACGTAAAAGGCAACCCCATTGTAATCCAATGGCACAGAATTTTCATAGCTGCGCTATCACTTTCCTTCAAGGATGTTATCGATAATTTAGTAATTTGCGTTAAATTATTTAGTAGTTTGTCAATAACTCATTCCAGAAGTTGAATTTCAAAATGTGTTGTATGATGGACTTCTAGTGCGAAGGTTTTTCTACAACTCTGCCTAATGGTTCGTTGTTTGAATTCCAGTTATAACGGAGTTATAGCTATAGTTTCAGTAACGTAGACTAAACGATAAAGAAATTCCAATCATTTAGTTAAAGTTATTGCAACTAGCGCTATAACTCCGTTATTAGTTGAATTTTAGTAACGAACCATTCGGCAGAGTTGTAGAAAAACCTTCGCACTAGAAGTCCACCATATAACACATTTTGAAATTCAGCTTCTGGAATAAGTTAATGACAAACTACTAAATGATCAAACGCAAATTACTAAATGATCGATAACATCCTTACTTTCCTTGTATCGATTATCTATTTTATAGAATATTACATCCACATTCAATCTTCCATCTTTTTATGTTTGACAGTGAAGCTTTAATAACAAAACATAAACTTGCTTTAAAGTCATTACCAATTATGCACTTTGACAACTAGAAAAGCAATTAGTCTTATTCTGGAAAATTAAATTACTCGCTTATGTACTGGAGCAAATTATCCTGCCAAAGAATGAGCGCCCGGTTGGAAAGTCAAGTTCTGTCGCAACGCTGCTGATCATAAACACGTAGAAAGAGTTGCTGCGCAACACTTCAGCATAATTATTTAACAACTTTAAATGAATGCACATACTTCGCGCTCTGAAGTCATGTTATGGTGTGTTGCCTCAATTTGCATATTTTAACATGGTTGGCTGATTATGCACTTCCCCAGAGTTGGCCCGGGACCAAAGGGGACACTTCCACTTCCTTGCACCGAGAGGGGTGAAAACTAATTATATTGGAAGGAAAGGAAATTTTCCAAACAAATGCTATAAAACTGCTCCTGAAGCTAAGGTGGATTGTGATTAAGACTCGGAATAGTCGAACAACGTTTGTCAAAATATTGAGGACTCATTGAATCCATACAACTGCAATAAAGGCTCTGCTGAAGCAATCAAAAACCGTTATTGTTTCCAAACTCATCACGGCTATCTCAATTGCGGTCATGGAAATTACCATTAATAGTCATTAAATAATTATTCCTCTACAGTTTTTTATTACGTCGCCATGTATAGAGTGCCATAATTCAAAAGCTGCGGCATTTTTTATGCATTTCAAAATGATGCATTGCGACATGGACAATAAAAAATCATATCAAATAAATATAGGATAAAAAAGTACTCCGCAACCGTCATTGGGTTTCACCGCATTTAAAGCCACCGACGATGCCGAACAATCGATTCATATGAATATAACCTAAATTTACGTCGAGGCTGCCGATTGAATAGCATTTTTCCACCTTCAACCAAATCCGACACATCAAGAGCACTTATCCCATGCCAATTGAGTGAAGTGGTTTCGGTATCGCAGTAAATGGTTGCATTTCACCAGAAACCCTGGGCGCCCCCTTGCGCAGACCAGACGACAAAATATAGATTCAATTAGATCCTTTCCAGTGCTTGAAAGTTCGCATTTCAACCAACAACAAAAAACTGCTTGAAGGGCCATTGAGTGAGTCACAGAAAAAAGTGATCTCAAGAAGAGCAGAAGGGAAACAAATCGCACAGAGATTGGAAAGATCCAAATTTGGTGACAGAAGTATGCGAATAAGATCCCAATTTTGAGGAGAGCGGTTCTTTAATGGGTTGGTTGTAACACGCGTGGAAAGCATGCCACGCATTAAATCACTTGTAGCTACTTGCCACTTGAATTGTTTTATCTTTTCTGACATTGTAAAAACTACTTTCTAGTAATCAAAAGTTATTTGTAAGCAATTTTGTTTTTTTTTCTACATGGAGTTTCGTTGTTTACGATGCCGTCAGTCTAAAGTGTTTTCAACCATTTCAAACACTCCGCAATAAATCGACATGCTAAACCTTCTGTGCGTGCTTTAATGATTTTCCGTGTTGCAGTAACAATAATAATTCGCTTTTTTTAATTTAATGTTTTCTTTAAACAGACAAACATCCCAAACATTAATTTGCCCATTTCTTGTGCAGTTCAAATCACCCGTGGGACATTGATTATGTCAATTTCACACCGACGCGTCGGTGGAAATCGTATTTTCCATTGATTTGAAACCCAAATAATGTTACCCTAGGTTCGATTCACAATCGTAAGCTGCTGACTACCTGCCCACCCAGCCACGCCGAATGGTCATTTCCCAGCCGGTTGGTCAGACAACCAAATAACCGTCGACTGCGCCCTTCTTGGCTTGTCCTGTCCAGATTGCTATCGGGATGTTAAAGAAGCAAACAATTTTCCCCTAGGGAAGGAATTTTGCTCATCACCAAGAACGGATTCATTTGTTTGCTTTTGGATTCTCTTTACTTCTCGATTCAATTTATTGATTTCTGATTCAGTGCTAACGCCCAAACTGCTACTGGTACGAGAAATGGATTACTGCTTGTGGCGAATCCTAGCGTTGGATGAAAATAAAGTGTAGTTAGATACAAATATTTATGTTGAAATTCATTCATTCATTCAAGCATTGTGTTCAATAGTGGAGCATCGTTTTTGGTGAAGAATATTTCGAAAAATCATGGAATGTCTATTAATGTATTCTTCCTTATGCAGTGAAGGAAAAAGGGGGTGGTGATACATACAATTTATCTCCTTTTTATATATGTTTTCAAATAAATAAATGAATTTCAAAACCACCGTTTGGAACTAGATGAACTTATAAAAATCTCGCTGAAAAGCTAGCGTTAGGGTGAATTACCTATAAGAATGTCGATAATTATTTCGGAAGAGAGCATTGGAATATGTTTTCCTTGAATTCCTCATTGCTGTTCCTCAAGAATTCCTAATCATAGAATGATGTTGGGTTATCTGATGAATTATACTAACAATAATGCACAATGGAAACCAAACAATACAAATCGAACTTTTCTTTTCTCACTTGACGTTGCTTGCCGTTTCCGGTCACACATCCACATGTGTGTCCGAACCTGCAGGAGTGCAGCTGCTCAGTGGAGGCCACACTTTTCACTCTGGTGCCCGAGAGGAGCCCCAACGGTGGCATGGCGTGCGAGTGAAAAGTTATTATTAAATATTTTCTCAGCTTTTCTTGCTTCTTCCTTCCGTAAGTCGTTAGTGCGCTTCGCAGGATTCCGGTTTGGGTGGGGGGCCAGTCCTTCTGGGTGAATGTATGCGTGCAATGTTATGACCATCGGCAGTGGCATTCGTTGGCTGGCTGGTGGAGTCATTCTCACATCACGCTCTGCCCGAGCGGTTGTTTATGACCAGTTGAACCATTGACTACAGTTGCCCTGGAGAGGTGCTGCTTTGTGGTTACCGGTCGGCTCTAGACAGCCGGACTGGACTGGGTAAAGACGGCTGGTCCCTATTTGGGGGCGGCAAGAAAACTGTTGAAGATGGAGGAAAGCGAATATTAGCGAGAAGCGTATAAGAGGTTTCATTGGGGAAGAAGTACGTGAGGTGGGTAATATAGACATTTACACAATCGTAAAATAAAATTGCACCTTCTGGAACCTCGTTTATGAACTGTTCAATAATTTCCGTTCGGTACCAGCTTGCATTTCAAATGTTAGTCATATTTCACATTAACGGTCCATCTCGTAGTTGGCATTAGATATTAGGCCGAATAAAAATACACTTTATTTTTGATGAACTTTGAACGCAATTTTAAATATGTCAAAAATGGGATTTATTTTTCTATTAATCAACATATCATTCACATTCCGAACTTGTTGGACGAAGTGGTTGTTTCGGACCTCCTTTTTGCCTTTTTAGTGTTGCGAAGCTGTTCGAAGCAATTTTATTAGAATAAGGTGTGAGTAGGTAATTTCGATTTTTACTTACATTTGGTCACCTCTGTTTTAACTAAAGTCCAACAATTTATCTTCCTGCAGTGTAAAGTATTGATCCTGACCTACAAATCATTTCAACTGCATGTACATAGACCTCTTCATGTTTTCAAAAAGTATCAAAATTTCAACCGGTCAGCCCAGCATCACAATTCTTATGCTAAAATAAGTCTCCTGTCAAATTTTCAGCTAATTCGGATAAAATTTCGAGGTGGCTCAAGTCGATTTAGTGTTTTTGGGCTACTTTCAATTTTGGAAAAAATCTAACAAGAGATATAAACGTCAAAAACCATCGCAACAACCTCTAAACGGAAGCTTTTGGTGTGCTCTACAAGTCTTGTGAACATTGCGATCCATTCCGTTCACTTTTTGTCCATGTTAAAGTGATTTTCAAGATCTTATGTGCATAAAAATACTGTTTCCCCCAAAAGTCGTTGTTCTAAAAAATTCTTGAGTTTATGACAAATGATTGTTAATTTATTATATTATTATTCCTCTTTTTTCCCTGGAAATTTGAGTAATATAATTGCCCATGTGCGATTTACCGTTAAATTCTTAAAAATCAGAAGCTGAACATTTGTCATAAATTTGCACGTTAGGATTTCTTCAAGCAAGTTGTTCGAACAAAACATAAATCAAATCATATGATATTTGATGCTTACAACAAACGACTTTCAAATTTTGTTAATTTCACCATAAGTCTGCATGCTTTTAAATTAAGTGCATCGTAGTAGCAAGTGAAATCGAAGCTTCTTTGTTTGAACAACTTGTTTAAAGAAATCTCAGCGTGCATATTTATGACAAATGTTCAGCTTCTGATTTTTAAGAATTTAAAGGTAAATCGCACATGGACAATTATATAACTCAAATTTCCAGGGAAAAAAGAGGAATAATAATATAATAAATTAACAATCATTTGTCATAAGCTCAAGAATTTTGTAGGACAACGACTTTTAGGGGAAACAATATTTTTATGCACTCAAAAGTTTGAAAATCACTTTAACATGGACAAAAAGTGAACGGAATGGATCGCAATGTTCACAAGACTTGTAGAGCACACCAAAAGCTTCCGTATAGAGGTTGTTGCGATGGTTTTCGACGTTTATATCCCTTGTTAGATTTTTTCCAAAATTAAAAATAACCCAAAAACACTAAATCGACTTGAGCCACCTCGAAATTTTATCCGAATTAGCTGAAAATTTGACAGGAGGCTTATTTTAGCATAAGAATTGTGATGCTGGGCTGACCGGTTGAATTTTTGATACTTTTTGAAAACATGAAGAGGTCTAATGTACATTATAACCCGCCAACCCGTCACGTTCCCCGGTTAAATGGATGGCTTAAGCGCCACTCCGTGAAGGAGACCACCCACCAGTTTAAGGTTTGCCCGGCCTGAGACTATCCAGAGGATAGGGTCAATGTTTCCCGAAATCGGGGAGGGAAGTGACTGGTTGTGTCAAAACCGTCGTACTTAGCGTGAGCGTATCGACGCCGCAAGACTCTAAATCACGTACGTGCAACTACCAGAACCGCTCCAAAGACAATTAACCGTTCACAATAAGTTTTCATCACTGGCCCAGCTCTCCACAATCAAACGAATAAATCACGCTTTAGAATGAAAAGTTATCACGACTACAAATTGAAATTGATGATTCGTCCGCGAAAAGACATGGGAACCCCTCTCAGATGACTAACTGTTTGTCTACATTTACGGGAATCTACTTCATCAAGTTCGAGACGAATAGCAGTATGCTGTACGCTATAATTTCTACATTCACACACATCAAGTATAACACGAAGCTTTAATACAGTCAAACAAAGAGCTTTATTACATCTCGTTTATTCCTTTGCCTAGGCCTTTCTTCTTCCCTTTTAACATATTGCTACACTATCGCATACTATCTAATCCCCATCAACCTACAGTGTATCGTGCGTGTTGTTTGTGCGTTACCCGTTCATTCACTCGCTGATCATGTACCAATCATTTAACGGAGGCAATTAAGTACTTGAAATTTATTGCCTCATGCGCATGGACGTTCACAGTACAAAATGCATGCAAATACTCACTACCTAGGTTTTACGTGGATGGTTGGATGGTGATGAGTCGGCGGCTGAGCACACAGAGCTGCTTACGCACTACTCCGGCCCGATGTCGACGGCTTTACGTGTCGATCGTTGATGACTCTCTCACCTGGCGCGTGGTCTTACGCTTGAACGCGGCACATGCGTCCGTTCGTCGAACAATAGTTCTCGCTGCTGTCGGTTGGACGCTGATGGGTTGGATGAGCCTGCCTGTCTAGGGCGCGTAAAGGAACGTGACGCGGCCCTCTTCCGCCACGTGTGCCCTGGGATTACCTCGACGCCGACGAGTGGGGTCAAAAGCGGTCTCTAATGGGATGGTGGCGTAACGGCAAATGGCTTCGCTGCCTCGCACCTAATTTAAAGAAACGCATACGCACTTTTGGTTGAAGACCTAACTAGGTTGCAATTATTTCACACTTTTACCTTTTCTATACTAGTAACACGCACTGCCGCAACAAATTACTGATTGACGATCAACTAAGGGAACAAAGGGGGAAAGTTAACACATCATACAAAAAGCTACCATGTCACAAACTAACATTTTAAATTACACCACGACGCGAAACAAATACGGACCACTTTTGCCTCTTCCACTGATCGAATCGAAGTGATCGATTAGAGTTGGAAATTGCCTCAGATTAACTGCGAATCTGTAAAATAATCCCCGGTTGCCGTGATATTACCCGAAGATAATATCACGAACGCTAATTCTCGCAATTGGACATAAAAGATTTAGCGGGCATCGCGACATCTCTTTCTGACGGCTTTCAAACATCCAGTCAAATTCTCTCCGATCTTGGAAGTAGAGTCCAAAGTCGAATAAGGAAGGTCAATGTATTTTGAATGGCGCATTTGCGGGTCGTTGTCCCTCTATTCAAGCTAATTTGCATAGCGAAATGACGCGCGGTTGGGTCTCATGTTTAGCGTGTGTAACTGGTAATGGGAACTCACTTGATTAGCTTGTATGCCAGATGCAACCATTTCGAAGGCGTGAGGTGTGCGATTGTGTGGAGACTAACTTTAGGGATCTTATTAAGCAAAACGAACATTCATGCAATAGTTTCTAACTTATGAAATTCTATTATCGATTTTCCATGGGATTAAATTAAATAAGAAAACGTACTTGTTACATCATTCCCCACTAAAATTACGAAAATTTGATTGGCATTGAAATGGAGATGACAATGACCAATCAAATTTTCGTAGGCCAAACAAACCATCTTAGAACAAAAGTTTTCGATTTTCGGGGTCATATATGTTCATTGCTAACTGAAGCTAGCTCCATCTCTATTTACAGTACAGGATCCATCACAGAACCTGTCTGCTACTGACCATCAGCGACACTTGTCTCCGGTCTCCAGCGAAAATCTACACACTCTTCTACTTTGACGATTGCTAATGAATGAAAATTTTTTTTGGAAAGGGGTGGCCAAAAGTTGCTCGATATTTGGGAAACAGACATTATACTGACAACTATTATTCAAACGACCAGACACTTGTTGATAACCTCATTCATACACATTTAATTAACAAAATCACAACACATACTCAGCTTAAACTCCAGAGTAGTCGACAGTACTCTGAGCAAGCCACACTAATAACAGAAAATCATCTTCATACACCAGGACTAAGCCGATTATCGAAGACGCTATCTACAAAAGTTTCCATCTACATGGACAATACCGACAAGTTCGTTGGTTTACTCAAGCCCAGCGCGTAGCGAACAACGCGAGCAACTGACTCCCTTGTCACAAACAACTGTATCACGTTTCAGTTCGCTGCCACGGAAGTATATCCGCGATATTCGCTGACTGAAAACGTGACACGCAAAGGCTTCTTAAAAGAACTTTCTAACGCCAGGTCAATCTGACTGCGAAAGCTCTCCAAGAAAAATACATAATCACACAAATACCATCCAATCATTCATACCTTGCATACAATCTTTCAATACAGAATCCAGCTCATGCTAGAATCTGACATTCGCATCTTTACCTGTCTACCAAACACTCTATGTCATCAACGGGACTGTCAAAATCTTCAACAACAAAACCGAACTGTGGATCGCGCACACGAGTTACGCGATACGGTGCAAAAACGTGAAGAAAATGGCAAATGTCGTGCGAAATGTAGAGAAGCTCGCCGTTATTACTTGGAAATCTATGAGGAGAGTAAACACAAAGTTGTTCCAATCCATTGGATGTAAGTTGGTATTTTTGTTTTGATTTCTTTGCAGGTGTGTATGCGATGAGTATCGGAAGGGTCCAACAACTGCAAGAAGGGTTATTTGACCTTGAACAAGCTGGGGACTACCACGAACAGGAGTTTGATGAATGGACTTACGAATTATGATCTATTGAACGCAGACTACCCTATCAACTACGAAGGAAGTGGAAAACGGGACATGATGATTTTGACAAACGACGATTGAGGGAAGGATATTCTTATTGGAAGATGGATGGATTCTTATTGGGATTTGAATGTGAAGGAAATGATGTAAACAACGAGAAAGCGACTGACGATTTTAATGCGACGAACATGACAGCAATGAACAAACTAACGTAATAATCATTCCACGGCAACAATCAGACTTAGCTAGAAAAACGACCTTTACTAATAAATAATTAATATTTTAGGATATTTACAAAACTATTTACAAATCTACATCCACGGCCAATGCCGTGAGACTGACTATCGACGACGCAAAATTTCATTGACTGACGAAAGGACAAACATGACTACTGCTATTGAAACGTGAGTTTTGAGATAGTGCTTAATGCTTAGGGATAATTTAAGAGCTAGGGTAATGCGATTGGCTATGATACTACTATTTACATTTATATTTACAATTCGCTGGACGCGTTTAGACTCCAATAGGATTTTGACTTGATTCTCGCGGTAGGGTTTATGGAGTGATGTGATAGTTTTGCCCTTCATGGTGTTTTCAGTTTTGTTCATTGTGGTCACTTTCGATACATAGCTTGCTGACTTATGGTAATGTTTTTAGGTACAATCTCGGTTCCCTCAGCTCTGGTCCGTTTGGCACATTCCAAGAGCGAGTCCGTCGAGTATTGCCCGTAGAATGTTTGACCCCGAAGGTGTTTACTCGTCTTTAGGTTCATGGTTACTCACTAGGAGCTACATAGCTTAATAAACCGTGTAATCTTAAGATTGTATCAGACGAGGAAGCATCTTCTTCAAACTCGAAGCAAAGTAAACCCCAAGTCGCTTCCCCTGTAGGTCTTCCAATTCATAAGTGCTAGTCCCCAGCTTTTTCCGTACTACAGCCTGCTCGTATTTAGGTGCAAGTTTCTTGCAGAATCCTTTCCCTTTGTCAGACAAATCAAAGGTCCTTTTCAGTACCTTCTCACCTTCCACATATGTTGCACAATTTGAATTAGATCGTAGATTATACGTTTTTGCATGGCGTTGGTATGCTGATGCAAGATTTGCTTTAATGTCTCGGAACAGTTTTTCGCGTCGATCGGATTTCGTAACATCGTTATCGTCTGTCGAATCGTAGCTATCTCGTATCCGGCCGTATTCCCGGCCGTCCGACACCATGTTTCTGCCGAACACAATGAAGTATGGACTATACTTTGTGGATTCGTGAACCGCGTTGCGAATGGCGTTTGCTATTTCTTGTATATTATCCGCCCAGTGTTTATGCTCTTTTTTGAGCGTTGCTCTGATGGCCGTAGTAATGACGCGGTTCACCCGCTCGGTGTTGTTCACCTGGGGGTGGTACGCGGGTGTGAGCCAATGCGAAACATGGTACGATTCCAAAAGCTTTTTAAATTGCTTTGATACGAATTGAGATCCGTTATCCGTTAGCACTACCTCGGGGACCCCAAAAAGCCGGAAGATTACATTTTCGACAAAATCTGCTAAAGAACTAGCCTTAGCCTCGCGAAATGTCTGTACCAGTACAAATTTGCTGAATACATCCGTGGCTACGAGTAGGCACGTGTGCCTGTTCTTCCCCGATGGCGGTAAAGGACCCACATAATCTAATGTCACGAACTGCCACGGGTACTCCACCGGTTTTTGCGCTCCCATCGGCGGTGTGGCATTCGTGTTGCTCGCTTTACTGGTCTGACAAATTAGACATTCTCTACAGATCCGCCTGATTTCAGTGTTCATTTTGGCCAATAATAACGTTGTTTAATGGCCCCAGTGTTTTATCATACCCAAAATGTGCTTTATCGTGAATTTGCTTAACGATGAGCTCTCTGTCCGAGGCAGGTGGAAGCTGTTTCCACGCAAATCGAGGATCGCTCATTCGGTTCGGTGTTTTAACATACCGAAAGATTATTCCGTCAATCACTCGGTAGTCCTGGTATTTCGCTGGGTTCAGTCTTATGTCATCTAGCATATCGTCATAATCCGGATCGGTTTGCGTAACTTGCAGAACATCTATCTCGATCGACCTAGACAGGCAATCTGCTGTAATGTTACTTTTACCTTTCCGATACTCAAGGTTGAAGTCATAGGCCTGAATCCTTAATGCCCACCGCATAAGTTTTGCGTTGCCTGATTCTGTCCCGATGTTGAACAGCCACAACAAGCTTCTTGCGTCGGTGACAACACGGAACTTGGTACCTTCAATATAGTGTCTGAAATGTTGAATCGCTGACAGGATGCCGAGACACTCCTTCTCGACTGCTGAGTAACGTCTCTGAGTACGGTTGAGTTTTTTACTATAGTAACTAATCACCCTCGTAGCTCCATCTTGCTCTTGTACCAGCGCGGCACCTATCGCCCTATCAGACGCATCCGATTCTATCGTGAATATTTTGCTGAAGTCCGGGTTGCCCAATATTGGTGCCGATGTCAAAATCGATTTTAGTTCACGAAATGCGCTCTCAGCTTCATTGTTCCAAATAAACTTTTTGTTTTCTTTCGTGAGGAGATCTGTTATTGGGGCTGTTACCCTACTATAATCCTTGACGAAGCGCTGGTAGAACCCAGCGAGGCCCATAAGTCTACGGATGTCCTCCTGAGTCTTAGGTCTTGCGTAATCCAACACCGGTTGGATCCTGCTACTGTCTATTGCTACTCCGTGCTCATTTAGCAAATAGCCTAGGTACATTACCTGTTTCCGGCAAAACCGGGACTTTTCCAAGGAAATCGTCAAACCAGCTTGTCGAAGTCTCTCCCCTACAATTCTCAAAAGACGCAAGTGCTCTTCCAGCGTTTCAGTGGCTATGACTATGTCGTCGAGATATACGAACACTCTCGGTTCTAAGTCAAAGCCGAGAGCCTTGTTCATCAATCGCGACATCGTAAATGGCGCATTGATCACTCCAAATGGTAGAACCTTAAAGCGATATACTCCCTCCGATGTTCTAAAAGCTGTGAAGTTGCGACTTTTTTCGTTTAACGGAATTTGAAAGTACGCATCTTTCAAGTCTATGACGGAGAAGTACTTGGCCTTACCGAGGCGACGAAAATGTCCTGTATGTTTCTCATAGGGTAAGAATCTTTGACCGTCAATTTGTTTATCTTCCTGGAATCTAGGCATACTCGGACCTTCCCATTTTTCTTTGGAACAGGTACTAGTGGATTGGTCCATTCGCTATAGCATTCCTCGATAGCGTCTAGCGACTTAAATCTCTCCACTTCCTTTCTTATCGCTTCCTGCATGTACGGTGAGCATTTGTACATAGCCGGATTACGCGGTGTTGCTCCTTCTTTCAACACAATTTCATGCTCAATCAAATGTGTTCTACCTAATTTTCCGGTGGATGTCAATTCGAATCCTTTGATCACCCTCAGCAACTGCTCCCTTTCGTCTGCACTCAATTCGTGTTCCGTTTCAACCGATTCTGGATCTGGAGCCGCCTCAGTTGGTCCCTCGAAAACCGGAATATCTAGAGTATCGTCTTCTTCTTCTTCCTTCGTTTCCGGTGCCTGGTCGGTCGGCTCGATCGTAAAGCACATACTTTCGTTTTTCCGGTTCGGTACGGTTTCCAGATATTCTGGTCCTTTCCCCATATCGATCATTGGCTTGATCCCAAATGCGTCCCAGAAATCTGCTCCTAAAATAATGTCCCGTGAGATTTCCGGTACTACAATTGTAGGTATTACCTTCGTTACCCCCTTGTACGTGAACGGCATGTTCACCAATCCACGACAAGCATAGTTTGAGCCGTCAGCCGTGGCCACCCGTATGGCCGCAGGTTGCAACTTCAACCCGAATTTCTCGATCAACTCCATTGAATTTAATATACTTATGCCGGCCCCTGAGTCTAGCAATCCCTCTGCTTCATGGTCGAAAATATTAACTTTAATGTGTGGACATCTTCCGATCTTAATTTTTATATGGTAGACTTGACGAAGAGGATCAAACGTTTGTTGGGGAATGGTTGTCGATTTAGGGATGCTTAATTCTGACTTGCACCCTTCCCAAGTTTCCTGAGCCCCACTCTCTTGTGGCACTATCGGTCTCGCGCACCGCTCACAGCATCTAATCGTTCTCCCATATTTCCACATCCATAGCAGAAGATGTTTCGTGGTCTTGGACATTGCCTCCAGCCGTGTCCTACTTCCTGACAGTTCCAGCAACTTATTCTTGCTGAACCTGTTTCGACGTTTCTTTGGTCATGTGGTATAATCCCGTTGTTTGAATGACCCGATCGTACGATGTTCTGTTGCCGCCCTCTGATGTGGTTCACCATTGTTTCTTGGAGTTCTTCATCCTCGCTGTCTTCTCGTGCTACTTCCACTTGGTTAATCGGTCGCCGAACGTAAGGTTCTGTTGTCGACTGATGTATCTGGTGATCGGCAGCGTCGATGCGGTAGTTCAAATCTATGAGGTGTTGTAGATCGTTTACGCGTACGATTGATATTTTTGATCGATAGTGCTGCCTCATGTTGTCCCATATGACCTCGAACTTCCGTCTTCGAGACAATGGTTTGGACAACATACGGTCGAGCTTCTCAATCTCGGAAACAAAGGCTATAAACGACTCCCCTCGTTGCTGCTTCCGCTCCTGAATCTTTGATCGTATGCCTTGGTCCTTGTTGGGGTTTCCAAACCGATAGGTAATGCCGTTCCTGAAGTCCTCCCATGTATTTAGTTCATCAACGTAAGTGAAGAACCAGTCAGAGGCAGACCCTTCCAGTAACATGTGGATGTCCCGAAGTAGTACATCTTCCACTACCCCTTCACGTTCCGCAAGTTTGGTGGCCTTATAAATAAAGTCTTCCACTGACGTCCCTCGCGACTCTCCCGAGAACCGGAGCTTCCATTTCTCCACTCGACCGTGTCCTCTATCTCTGCCTCTTTCTCGTTCACGACGTTGTTCTCTCGGTCCTCGCCGGTACTCCGTCGGTCGATTACTCCTACTGTTGTAACTGTACACGGATTCCTCATGACTGTCGCGTTCGCTCCGGTTGTTGGAGGCTCCATCTGAATTCTACCGCGTCGCGAATACTCTTCTTCTGAATCAGAGTTCGTTAATTCATCCGCATAATGCGTTGGCCGATGTTCTACCCAACTTGGTCGAAAGCTTCCATTGTTTGGATGCCTGGCCTGCCAAGAATGACTTGTATGACCTTTACCTCCTACGTCTGTACCATCGTTTCTATTTCTCGTTAATTCTGCCAGCATTCGCTTCATGTCTTCCCATTCCGAGCGTGGTATCATCACGGTTTCCTCTACCTTCGGCCCCTCCTCGACAGCTTTAGGGTTGCCCCCTTCCAGGTTTGCTTTAGGATTTACATTAGAAGCATCTGGTAAAATCGGAAAGTCCCACTCGATATTTCGAGCTATGTTACCGAAACCTTCGGACACGGCTTTGCTCTTCGATAGACTATGATCGACCAGACCCTCTGTTCCTCCCTCGGCACCCTGAATTATATTGTTGATTTGATCCTTAAAAGGAGACAATGACGGACCAAACTGATAGTACTGCATTATTTTCTCAATTTTAAGGCTAAGTTCCCTCCGTTGTTTTTTTCCCTCTTCCGTCTCCGCAATACATCTTTTTACCCTATAATAATAATGGATTACTCTCGACTCATATTTTGCCTCCACCTTTTTGGACAAAGCTTTCTCTAAATTATCTATTCTCGCATGAATATGTCCGGCTTCATCTTCTATTTTTAGATTTGATCTGTAATTCTTCCCTTCTCTCTGGTCAGATTTGAACAAAGTTCTCAAATGTCTTTGTTTCCCTTGTACATCGAGCTTAAAAACTTCCTCTGGTTGATTACGGATCGACAACTCGTAGTCAATCTCTTCCTGGTTCAAATCTTCTGCCCTTGGCAAAGATCGATTCATATTGGTGAAAATTGTAATCTATTTCCAACCACAGAGGACAAATCAACAAACTTCTCCACACAGCACTTAGAATTTGAATTAAAGTTGCGATTAAATAAATTTTCCAGGAAAGCTTACTTTTTTTTTAAGCTCAACAAATAATAAATAAAACTTAGCAATAAATAATATAATGAATCAATTTAATTATAGTGTAGAATAAATTAAGTACATATATACATATACAAACAATTGTATTTAGGATTTAACTATGTATAATGTAATTATCAATAAATATGTCTGTTGAAACAGACAAAAAAAACATAACAAATAGTACAACGTAATAATATATACAATGACTGAGAAAATTCCAAGAAGTAATGAAAATTAAACTTGTCTTGTTCCCTTAGACCAATGTTTCAACCAAAGAAAAGTAGAGAAAATTCAAAAAGTTTATGATACAATACACAGTTACACCAAAAGAGAAAAAAGCCCCACGTTGGGCGCCAGTTATAACCCGCCAACCCGTCACGTTCCCCTGTTAAATGGATGGCTTAAGCGCCACTCCGTGAAGGAGACCACCCACCAGTTTAAGGTTTGCCCGGCCTGAGACTATCCAGAGGATAGGGTCAATGTTTCCCGAAATCGGGGAACGAAGTGACTGGTCGTGTCAAAACCGTCGTACTTAGCGTGAGCGTATCGACGCCGCAAGACTCTAAATCACGTACGTGCAACTACCAGAACCGCTCCAAAGACAATTAACCGTTCACAATAAGTTTTCATCACTGGCCCAGCTCTCCACAATCAAACGAATAAATCACGCTTTAGAATGAAAAGTTATCACGACTACAAATTGAAATTGATGATTCGTCCGCGAAAAGACATGGGAACCCCTCTCAGATGACTAACTGTTTGTCTACATTTACGGGAATCTACTTCATCAAGTTCGAGACGAATAGCAGTATGCTGTACGCTATAATTTCTACATTCACACACATCAAGTATAACACGAAGCTTTAATACAGTCAAACAAAGAGCTTTATTACATCTCGTTTATTCCTTTGCCTAGGCCTTTCTTCTTCCCCTTTTAACATATTGCTACACTATCGCATACTATCTAATCCCCATCAACCTACAGTGTATCGTGCGTGTTGTTTGTGCGTTACCCGTTCATTCACTCGCTGATCATGTACCAATCATTTAACGGAGGCAATTAAGTACTTGAAATTTATTGCCTCATGCGCATGGACGTTCACAGTACAAAATGCATGCAAATACTCACTACCTAGGTTTTACGTGGATGGTTGGATGGTGATGAGTCGGCGGCTGAGCACACAGAGCTGCTTACGCACTACTCCGGCCCGATGTCGACGGCTTTACGTGTCGATCGTTGATGACTCTCTCACCTGGCGCGTGGTCTTACGCTTGAACGCGGCACATGCGTCCGTTCGTCGAACAATAGTTCTCGCTGCTGTCGGTTGGACGCTGATGGGTTGGATGAGCCTGCCTGTCTAGGGCGCGTAAAAGGAACGTGACGCGGCCCTCTTCCGGCCACGTGTGCCCCGGGATTACCTCGACGCCGACGAGTGGGGTCAAAAGCGGTCTCTAATGGGATGGTGGTGTAACGGCAAATGGCTTCGCTGCCTCGCACCTAATTTAAAGAAACGCACACGCACTTTTGGTTGGGGACCTAACTAGGTTGCAATTATATCGCACTTTTACCTTTTCTAAACTAGTAACACGCACTGCCGCAACTTAGATCGAACAAATTACTGATTGACGATCAACTAGGGGAACAAAGGGGGAAAAGTTAACACATCATACAAAAGCTACCATGTCACAAACTAACATTTTAAATTACACCACGACGCGAAACAAATACGGACCACTTTTGCCTCTTCCACTGATCGAATCGAAGTGATCGATTAGAGTTGGAAATTGCCTCAGATTAACTGCGAATCTGTAAAATAATCCCCGGTTGCCGTGATATTACCCGAAGATAATATCACGAACGCTAATTCTCGCAATTGGACATAAAAGATTTAGCGGGCATCGCGACATCTCTTTCTGACGGCTTTCAAACATCCAGTCAAATTCTCTCCGATCTTGGAAGTAGAGTCCAAAGTCGAATAAGGAAGGTCAATGTATTTTGAATGGCGCATTTGCGGGTCGTTGTCCCTCTATTCAAGCTAATTTGCATAGCGAAATGACGCGCGGTTGGCTTGGGTCTCATGTTTAGCGTGTGTAACTGGTAATGGGAACTCACTTGATTAGCTTGTATGCCAGATGCAACCATTTCGAAGGCGTGAGGTGTGCGATTGTGTGGAGACTAACTTTAGGGATCTTATTAAGCAAAACGAACATTCATGCAATAGTTTCTAACTTATGAAATTCTATTATCGATTTTCCATGGGATTAAATTAAATAAGAAAACGTACTTGTTACAACATATATTGCTTTCGTTAAATTAGATATAACTCACCGTGCACCGCAATTAGTGAAAATGGTAGCGTAATTAGGTCTAACGGTGAATAGAGTGTTCGGTATTCCTTCGTAGATGACATAAATGTTAACCTGAGAAAATAGATTGTACCAATAAATTTTATTCATGCTTGATTTTATGAAATGCTGCTTGTCATGCTAACCTATGAAAAAAAAACTCAGGTTGACATTATGGATTTATCGTTTACTCAAAGGGCCGGATAGTAGATCGAGGGAAGCAGGACTACATCCTCGACCCGCTAAACCGTTTCCATTGCCGCCAAGCCCATCGTCCCTTCGGTACAACCAGAAAGTGATGCTTCAAATGGGGGCACCATGGTATCGTGCCAGCGCATTGCCTGCTTTCCAGGTGGCCTTACCACGCTCTATGTCCTCGGAAGGTGGGAAGGGTCGACTTCACGCCTGCTTCCCTCAGCACGACTGGTATCAAGAATGATGATGCCGCGTGCACCCCAAATTGACCTCTCTGCGATAGGGTCTATTCGCCAACACACAGAGGGACTTGCCGACGCGGTGCCTACGCCTGCCCCAGCCTTGACGAGGACCCCTTTCCGTCCTCGGGCTCGGAACCCGCCCGGTTGATCGATGCCGCGAAAGCGACGATACTATGTTGTTCTTCGCGCGGCCACTTGTTCGATAAAAGTATTGAGTTCGACCACAGGGCACCGATATGACCCATGAAGCCGACTCCAAACCCGACGAACCTCGAGACGACGCACCACCTTCTGTGTAACTCCGAGACGATTTGGGCGATAGCCGATAAAACGGCGTTCCAGCCAACTTTATCTTTACATATCCTCCGGACTAGGTTGTCCGTGGTAGTGTCCAGACTACATGTGGCAAGCATGTGGTCACGCATTATGCCAAAACGTGGGCACACGATTTCCCCATGGCGCCTCTCGACCCACGTACCTATTTCCGGTATCGACCTATGTGTCCATATTACCTGCACTGTGATTTTTCAGCTTGAACGCCGGGCACTTCGAACTTGTGCTTGCTTGCTGTTCGGAGCTTTGCTGAAACAAATCAAACAATTGGGAGGGTTCGTGCAAGATTGTGTCTTATGTCCCTCCAATCCGCAGCGTCGGCAGAGCTTGCTTCTGTCAGGGCCTTTGCAGTCCCTTAGCCTCGTCCGTGTTGATGACTAGGGCATCGCCCCTGGAGCGATTGGCGCCTACCATAGACTTCTTGCTATCCTCGTTCGCCTGGGCCTTCTTTTCGGCCCTTGACGTCTACGGATTCCTCTTGTTCTTGACCAAGGTCCAGGAGGCGTCATCCCCCTCTATTTCCCTGGTCTGGTGCGACTGAGAGCTCTCAGCCTGCCGTAACCCCTTACCACCGTCTTTCCTGGGTGGACGGACCTTTCTAGGCTCTTCCTCCCCCGGTTTTGGAGGTACCTGGTCGGGGTTCAGCTTCCCAGCCCCACTACCCTTGTTCGGGGTAGTAACCCTTCGCGTTTTGGAGCGGCCCCCAGGGAGCTCATCCCTGGAGACTGTCTCCCCGTATTTGTGTCTGCTCCGTTGAAGCAGTCACCCCCGACGTGCCCGCGAATACTTGAGCCTCAGTCTGGGTAGACTTTGGCACCACCGTCTTCGCTGGCACGCCTTCGGTTGATTCGACCTTGCCCGAGTCCGCGAATCCTTGGGCCTCAGTCTAGGTAGACCTCGACTACACGGATTTCACGGGTTTGCACATGGCCGTTCTGACCGCCCTATCCAACTTGGCGTCCAACATCGACTTTCGAAGTTTCAGCAAGCTCCCCTTGAGATCCTTACTGATATTATGCTTCGATGACGCGAAGTCGATGATGGCGACAGCTGTTCCGTCGCCACCTCGAAGGCCGAAAGCCCATCGCGTTTGCGGTTCATCGCCTTCACAAGCCATGGGCCGTCTATAACCTCTACCGGCGGAGCCTGGGATATGGTTAAATGACCCACGCTGGCGCTGCGCACTGAGCTGCCGACTATTGCCTCTGGCCTCCTAGGCGGAGACCTGAACAACCTACCTCTTGCGAAGTGGTTGTCGCCTGCACTACTACCACTAGTTGAAAAATTGACTTGGTTTTCCATTTTGGTCCCACGAGTTGCTCGGGAAAAGAGGTCCACCACGCCTGAGCCCAGCATGACGCGGTAAGGGACAATTACTGTGGAGGGTGCCCAGGTACCCCACAGGGACCGTTAAAGGCCTAGCTTATTATTTCACCGTCCTGGCCATGCATCCCCTCGGCACGGGTCGCTTGACGCCTTGGGATTAGGGGTTAGGGACGATGGTCCCGGTCTAACTCGCAGTGGCCATGGGGAGGGGTCGTCAAGCCCTTGGACAAAGTCCCTGCTGCCCCCAATTCATACACCGTTCTGACAGGATTCAAATGTATTTGATTTACTGATCCCCACACATATTATGTATAATAAAAAGTTTTGGAAATAGAAATTATCAAAACTCTACCAAAACTTAGATTTGATTGAATTAGTTCTACATCCGCCATTACGCTTTTTTGTGCGAGGTGCGAGGCCAGCGGAGGTACCCTCAGGGGTATATGTACCCCAGGTTGAGAACCGCTAGGTTAGAGGTATTCCTCGAAGAAGTACAATGCCAGTGTCGCTGTCAGATGATCACAACAATGAACAAGCGTTCCCCGAAGCGATGTTCACCGTATCAATCTTCCGGAGTCATGACGAAAAGTTGAGGATGGGGCTGGGAATCGAATCCACGACCATCCGCTTACAAGGCGAACGTGTGACCGAAAACGTTACGAGACCTCCTAGAAATTCGATTATATATGCAATAATAACGAAATATTCCAGATAAATCTCCATGTGACGAGTGTTAGGAATATGAGTCTGACCAGGATTTGAGTCAAACGGTAGGCTTCAAGGTTAACAATTTTGTATGATAAACGGCACGCAGGCACTTTTTATGCAGGACACGTATACCCTTTGAGCTTCATCCGTGGTTTGGAGCAAATATTCATTATGTTGGTCTTTCAATTTGGCAATCGGCTTAGAATGTGTATTTTCCCACTAGATCCCTCTGAAGAATGCTTTGCTAATCGGCAGCGATTAGTCTCAAATATGTAATTATCTATAATGAGTAGACCTCTTCATGTTTTCAAAAAGTATCAAAAATTAAGCCTGTCAGTCCAGAATCATAATCCTTATGCTAAAATAAGCCTCCTGTCAAATTTTCAGCTAATTCGGATAAAATTTCGAGGTGGCTCAAGTCGATTTAGTGTTTTTGGGCTATTTTCAATTTTGAAAAAAATCTAACAAGAGATATAAACGCCGAAAACCATCGCAACAACCTCTATATGGAAGATTTTGGTGTGCTCTACAAGTCTTGTGAACATTGCGATTCGTTCTGATCACGTTTTGAACAAGTTAAAATGATTTTCGAACTTGTAAGTGCATAAAAACACTGTTTACACTAAAAGTAGTTGTTCTACAAAATTCTTGAATTTATGACAAACCATTTCTAATTTAAAATATTTATTTTCCCCTTTTTCCTCTGGACATTTGAGTAATATAACTTCTAAAGTCCGATTTACCGTTAAATTCTTAAGAATCAGAAGCTGAACATTTGTCATAAATTTGCACGTTGGGATTTCGTCAAACAAGTTGTTCGAACAAAGAAGCTTTAATTTCACTTGTTACTACGTCGCACTAAATGGTAAAAGCATACAGACATTAAGCATATGCGGTATTTCGAAAACTTTCGTTTCAGGTGGTTCGAAACGAAATTCCGCGGAATTTCGCGGAATTTGAGCATGGCAAAATCTGACTTTTTGATTTCGTTTCGTTTCGTATAATTAGAAAAATTTCGCTAGAAAAAACTAGCTTCTAACGAAATTTAACGGAATTTCGCGGAATTTCGAAACAAATTAAACTTGAACCATACTTTATATTATCAAAAAAATTTGGCTGCGCCGCTGAACAAAATCATAAAAAAATTACATTTTTATGTTATACAGCTTTTTCTACTAACTTACTAGCTTACTACATAATCCCATTATGAGTCGACACATACGTGTTATGTTTTCTTCTATGCAACGTCTTCGGTGTTTGTTAGAAATATCTAAAAGAAAATGAAAAGTATCTTTAACTATTCTATCTTATGTTTTACAAAAGTGATCCGACTCAATATTTAAGACGTCAGGCTTAGAGTGTAAATTTGATTGGATATAATAAATCAGATAAGTATAACTTTGTTAAAGCGGCAAAGTCGTGGCGTGGATTCCTAGGGCCCTTTTAAGCTTTTAGAGCCTCTTTCTTATTAAAGGCCAATTTGTTCACCTCAGGCCTCAAACCAGGTGCAAGCGCATGAGTAAGCACCGTTTAAGAGTTAGGAAGGCCCTAAGGAAAACATAATGCAACGTTTTACGTTTAAGCAACAATTAGAATCTTACCTAAAAGTAAGAATAAAAAGTTCAGAGGATTGAAGGTACTCCACACAACAGTCAATATTAGGCGAATCATCGAAATGTACATTCAGCCCCCAAGATTTAAACTCTGAGATATTATTTGACTTTTTGCACAATATGAGTGCAGAATCGATCGTGTTGCTGGGACGGCACAGGACGGCAGCTAGTCTAGAAAACGCAAACTGAAAAAAATCTGCCACGCGAGCATATTTTTTGACGTAGGACTACGTCTGTCTTTTCTATATTGGGGTACACTTTACGATTGCGAATATCAGGGACCGTCACGAAAATATGATAGACTTTAAACTTCAATATATCAGCCGTTTCTCGATGGATTTCAATTTTTTTGGATCATTCGCTTCTTTGTATTTATATAAAAATACTGATTTTTTATCGAATTTTTTTATCTATTTTTTATCAAAAATTGATAAAAAGTTCAGAAATAGGTAAACCAACCAATCACGTACATGCATCACTAGCACAGACATAAAAAATCAATCACTTGCGGGTTAGGATCTAATCCTCAGTTTAAACAAGATTTCATATGAGAGAGTTAGTTCTGAAAATGTATTGCGAGAGATCGGCTGGTACCTGGTGCTGGGAATTTGGTTTCATCAGTACCCGCTAAGCTGTGGTGGACGACGGAGGTCCTTCGTAGCTTAGTAGGGAAAGCAAAGCAAGAACAATGAGATTTTTTTTATCCCAAGAAGATTATTCAATTGGTAAGCTCTGCATATTCGCTGTTTCTCGGCCAATCATGATTAGCAACTACGATGTGTACAATTAATAATTTTTTACTATTAGCACAATATGTAAGGAACATTGAGGAGTCGTGGGCTTTTTGCATGCCTCATATGCACACACATATACAAAGACAACCACACAACAATTTCTATATTTTTACATACTTACTGATATAAAACTGAACTGATAAAAAAATGATCAATTTAAAGGACCACTCGCTCCACGATGAATTAATTTGAATGCAACAAAAATGCTGGGGTATCGCCAATAGTATATAAACGGGAACGTGGCAATTTATCACATACTGCTTCTTCTGTAATTATAGCTCTATTGGTTGTAAAACAGATAATTAGTTTCGAAAAAGTAAAATTAGAATTGCGTATATATAATGTAAAACCAATTAAAAAAAATCCGCGGAAAAAAATTAAAATTTCGTTTCGTTTCGTAAAATTTCGAATTCAATGGACCTTGATTTCGTATCGTTTCGAAATCTCGGAAGTAAATCTATATTTCGTTTCGATTCGTATCGAATAAACATAGATATTTTAAATTTCGTTTCGTTTCGTTTCGTTAGGAAAAAGTGTGTTATCGCATACCCTTAACAGACATATGGTGAAATTAACCAAATTTGGAAGTCGTTTGTTGTAAGCATCAAATATCATACGATTTGATTTATGTTTTGTTCGAATAATTTGTTTAAGGAAATCCTAGCGTGCAAATTTATGACAAATGTTCAGCTTCTGATTTTTAAGAATTCAACGGTAAATCGGACTTTAGAAGTTATATTACTCAAATGTTTTTTCAAAATTGAAAATAGCCCAAAAACATTAAATCGATTTGAGCCACCTCGAAATTTTATCAGAATTAGCTGAAAATTTGACAGGAGGCTTATTTTAGGATAAGAATTGTGATTCTGGACTGACAGGTTGAATTTTAAATACTTTTTGAAAACATGAAGAGGTCTAATAATGACGCACGGAAATGATGTTAATCTCATACAACAGATCTTGGAAATCATATAATAATATCTTATAAAGGAGCATATAATCGAGTTAGCTTTCTCTAAGTTTTAAGCTGTCGGGTTTCTTTATCATTTTGATCACTGAATTGATTTCAACAAATATTTTTGTTCTGATGTTTTGTCACAAGAAAAAAATGTGAGCTATGTTATTGATCTAACTTTTATCTATTTTCTTGCATTTCCAGATCCATATCAGATGTTCGGTCCCACCAGCAGTCGACTAGCTAGCTCAGGTAAGCAACGATAAATATATTTCTCTTCCTCAAAAAATGTCGCTCCGCGCGAGCAAACAAAACGGCGAATAAACTATACACATTCCATTGGTTCCATAACGAGAATCCAATCCATCGCGGCTCGAAACAGCTCAAGGAAATTCGAGGGTACACTTCTTCCGACGTTTCGTGACATGGGTGAGGTGTCAAATACGACTTTCCTGAACCAATTGCAAGAGAAGTTGTGGTAGCAGCACCAAGCGTGGAATACAACAGTGTGCTTCTCTTCTGTCGGAAAATCAATAATTTTGCATAAAGAAACATGACCTTTATTTACGCCTTTGCGCTCCAACATTTCCGAACCAATTCCGGCCGTTTTCCCGTTTTTGCCTGACCCGACAGAAGTGGCAGGAAGGAATACCATCCCCGCACTACCCTGAGGACCATGGCCGGCGCTCCAGAAGTCGGCTCACAGGCGCGCACGAAGCTGTTGTTGATTAATTACCACTTCCTTTATGGGTTAGAAATACATTAAGCTTTCACTGGTGTTTTTTCCTTCCTCTAATTCTTCGGTTCCCTTCGAAAACTTTTTTCCTTCCCTTCCAGTGCAACCCATTCTACAGTTTGCCATGTGATTATTCATAACTTCCACTTTCCGATTTGCCGCGCAGCCATCTTGATAAAACGTGGTCCCGCACACAACCTCTGAAGCCGGAGCCGCCACGTCATGCCACGGTTGTCGTCGTGTGTTTCGCGTGCTCCGGCCGATCTCCTTCGCTTCAGGTTCCAACCCAGCGGTCTGCGGCAGCGGGGGTTCAGAGGAAAACCAATTCCAAAAGTTTCCCCCCGCGGCTGCTTCCGCTTTCGTTATAGAATAATTATAATTCTTTTCCTACTGTTGAGAGGCTGTACTTTTTCACCTCGGTTCGGACTCGGTAATGTTGAGGCTGGCAAGAAATTAAGCCACAAACATTCTACTACACATTTATTCTGTCAAGAACTGTGGAAACTATGATTATAGTTACTGATGTTTGTTTTAGAAAGTGAAGTTTCGAAATGTTCTATATATTAATACATTTTAAATAATTAAATTATTTTATCGAATATTTTCAAACAAAATCGTGAAAAACTAAAATTTGTATGGAATATTTGTATGTAAATAGTGTATACAATGTGTTTTCTACACAAACTACATATTCATGCAGTGACAGGAAAAAAAGCTCTCAGTAAAAATTGTGGAAATGCTGAATAGTACATAAAATCAGACCGAGTTCTAGTCGGAATGTAGGGCTATTGATAATAAAAAAGAAAGCTTTCCATCTATTTTCTTCACTTTGAACCGAAACTTCCTAAACGTTTTACAAGATTATTTTTCTGAATTCCAAGTCAACTACTGCAAACTTTACGTTGTACGTTTTTTAAGGTACTTTCTATATAACTATTACGCATTAATTCATATTTGTAAATTTACCAAGTCGGAGATCCCACATGTAGTGAATACGCTCCGCTGAGCTGCATAAATTGCTGATAAAACTTTTAATCAATTACCTACTTGAGTGAGATGTACTAATATTCAGAGCATTAGTGATTAATCATAGATTTAATCATGATTAATGAATAATGGGTAATTTAATCATTATTCATTAATCATAATCATACAAAAAATACTATTCAATCATTAATCACTAATCGTTAATCATAGATTTTTACATTTAATCATTAATCACTAATCATATTCATGACTCTTTCTGGTTTATTCATTAATCATCAACTTTTAATCATAGCATACATCGCTTTTATTCATTAATCTTTAATCATAATCATACAATTTTTATACCTTTTAATAACACAATTTGATAGAAAGGTTACTTGATTATTGATCAATATGCAAATCATATAATTTGATTATTCATAATCATTAATCATTAATCATATCGATCGTTAATCATTAATCATACACATATTGTGTCAAAATTCAATCACGATCGGTAATCGTTAATCATACTTCAAACGTTTTATTCATTAATCATAATCGTTAATCATTGCCAAAAATTAATTTAATCCTTAATCATAATCATTAATCACTGTAAAAAATGAATAAATCATTAATCATAATCTTTAATCATAGAGCTGAATGATTTAATCATAACAAATTTAATCATTCATTGGAAGCTTTATTCATTAACGCTCTGCTAATATCACACAATTGTACTAGAAAACCCAGATTCAGAAACAGCAAGCTTTTGGATAACTCATCTGTGCCGAAATATATGGCCACGGTGGCCACCCGTTAGCTGTAGTGGTGTGATATCTTGATAGAAAATAATCCTCAACAATTTTTCAACCACTAGTCCGTGGTTCAGCGCGCGGTGTTGATGGTATCAACTAATTACCCTGCCAATTTGAGCACTAATTAGCCCTTACCCATGTTCCACCATCGCCAATTACCAGAAAATGCGCTGATCTTGATGGCGTTGGTTAGTTCTTCGGGCAAAATGCACATCAAGTCCTTCAGTGTCCGACCGAGGCGCCAAACCGCAAAGGTCATGAAAGAAATATCCTCTGCACCCAGTTTTTCCGCCTCTCTGCTGCCAACACGAGCGCGAACGAGCGTCGAGCGAAAAAAAAACGCTGCAAAAATCCGGAAACGCACAAAGGAAGCAGACGGTACTAGGGCAGTCCTACTGAACGGAGCGGGGTGGGGTAGAAAAAAAAACTACGAAATCATGTTTTGTTGTATTTATTAATATTTATGAATGAAAAAGAGCAAGAAATATAAAGCGTTTAATTAAATTTCCGGCGACCGCGCGACAGAGCCGCGCCAATGCACGAAGAACCTTTGCACATCGGCTTTGAAGCGCCATCGAGCTCCCCAGCAGCAAAGCGCGAACGCGAACGGGCAGAAGGGAAAAAATGAACGCGAAACAAAAAAAAATCGCAGTCCTGAAAAGCTTTCGCCGCTGGTAATTAGCACTGTTGGCAGTGTGAATGGCGCTCGGCACTGGTTGTAGCGCTGTCGGTATATGCGGAGATCGCCGAGAAGTGTCGCCGGCATGGTCCCGGAAAAAAAATCCAGCAAAAACTCATCCTACACACGAAGAGGGAAATAAGACCTTTCATTACTAATTAAAAGTATTAATTATAGAATCTCATTAAGATAGATGTCGCTTTCAGTTATCAACAGTGGGTATGTAGGGATAGGGATATGCTACCAATCTAATATGGTTGAGTTGTGATGAATATGCATAGCAGCAGAGTTTTTATCAATGAACGTTAACGAAGCTTCCAGATGTAAACTAGACTAGACTAGAACTAGACTATGAACGTTAACGAAGCTTCCAGAAATTATTTGTTTTTTACAATGTCTGAAACGCGATGTCCTTATGCTCAACACGTATTGGAGGTAACCACTTCCTTCTGTGGGATTTGATTCCACGACCCCAGTACGCTAGACAGGCGCCTTCCCTACTAATCTACGAAGGACCTCCGTCGTCCGCCGCAGCTCAGCAGGTGCTGGTGAGTCCAAATTCAAAGCACCAGGCGCATAGCTGAACTCTCGCAATTTATTTTTGGAACCAACTCTCTAACACGTATTGTCATAACATAGTATTAACATAACATTGTACAAAATAATTATTTAGTCGTTTACCAAGATTGCATTCTCATTGCACCAACTTTCCTTTCTCGTGATGCTCTCGGAGATGCAGAGAATTCTTCGGTCTCTTATTGTAATTGTAAGTATCGAACTATATTATTATAGTACTCCGGTGGTGGCGTGCTGCTAGCGATTCGTTCTTGCTATAAATCCCGTCTACAGAAAATTCGGCTCTTGAGCAAATTTGGGTGGCCGACAGTTCGGGCACCAGTACGGGCGTGATTTACATACAACAGATTTAGTGAGTAACAGCATTTTGATCAACAAGCATCTCACCTCAGTGGATTGGATTCTTGCTCAAATGGGTGTAAAGGATAATATCGTCGTTATAGGCGATTTTATTTTTTAAACTATCATTTATTTGGAAGGCTCATTTGCCGCAAAGCGTTACGGAGCCGGAATCATGTTATTGAATACAGTTTTTCATGATTCTTATACAATCATATTAGTTTTGGGGAAACGAAAGACTCGCGGTTTGATCGAGTTTAGGGAATACAATTCTCGCGTGGTTTTTGAAAACGTCGTAAGTCCAAAAGAGAGGCTCTCTTTGTTTACTTTCTCTTTTGATTATTACGAAGCCATACTAACAGTTACATTGAATTTTTTCACAGAGATCCGAAGAAACTGGCTTTGTTTAGCGTGCTGAGGTGAAAATATTGTAATAAATACAAAACTAGCTTCAATATTAGTTAAAGAGAGCGTAATGAAAGAGAGTCTCTCATTTGAACATACGACGTTTTCAAAAATCATGCTAGAATTATACAATAGGAAATCGACGGGCTATTTTAATCTTTGCGGTATAACATGGCATGGAGATTCGAGCGGTACATTTTTTTTCTCTTCGATATCCTGTGTATATATTAATTTGCAGGATGCTCATGCTGCCCATGATCGCATATTTGTAACATTTGCATTTTTTAATATTTTGAATTACGTTTGTTACGAGTCAGTTACTGATAGTCCCAGGGAAGCAAATTAGGCAATACTATCTGGCTTACTTATCTATTTATTTATTTCGTCAACCGACGTAGACTAGTACAAATACATATACATGTTTTTTTTCTTTCGTAATGCTATAGCAGATTATGAAATACAATAAAAAACGTAAAAAAAAAATTTTTTTTGCTGGTGTTGTTTGTAATTATGAATTTAATTTGTTGAATTTCTTATGTTTGATTTTTAAAAATATTGTTTAATGTTATGCCGAGACATTGTTAAGTCAATAGCTTCGCAGTGTTGATTATAAACAGCCATCATTCGGTTAAGAGGTCCAAATTTGGCATAATTTGTTCGGCGGTGGTTAGTGAAAAATAATGTCCTATGTAAGGGTATGCGATAACACACTTTTTCCTAACGAAACGAAACGAAACGAAATTTAAAATGTCTATGTTTATTCGATACGAATCGAAACGAAATATAGATTTACTTCCGAGATTTCGAAACGATACGAAATCAAGGTCCATTGAATTCGAAATTTTACGAAACGAAACGAAATTTTAATTTTTTTTCCGCGGAATTTTTTTAATTGGTTTTACATTATATATACGCAATTCTAATTTTACTTTTTCGAAACTAATTATCTGTTTTACAACCAATAGAGCTATAATTACAGAAGAAGCAGTATGTGATAAATTGCCACGTTCCCGTTTATATACTATTGGCGATACCCCAGCATTTTTGTTGCATTCAAATTAATTCATCGTGGAGCGAGTGGTCCTTTAAATTGATCATTTTTTATCAGTTCAGTTTTATATCAGTAAGTATGTAAAAATATAGAAATTGTTGTGTGGTTGTCTTTGTATATGTGTGCATATGAGGCATGCAAAAAGCCCACGACTCCTCAATGTTCCTTACATATTGTGCTAATAGTAAAAAAATATTAATTGTACACATCGTAGTTGCTAATCATGATTGGCCGAGAAACAGCGAATATGCAGAGCTTACCAATTGAATAATCTTCTTGGGATAAAAAAAATCTCATTGTTCTTGCTTTGCTTTCCCTACTAAGCTACGAAGGACCTCCGTCGTCCACCACAGCTTAGCGGGTACTGATGAAACCAAATTCCCAGCACCAGGTACCAGCCGATCTCTCGCAATACATTTTCAGAACTAACTCTCTCATATGAAATCTTGTTTAAACTGAGGATTAGATCCTAACCCGCAAGTGATTGATTTTTTATGTCTGTGCTAGTGATGCATGTACGTGATTGGTTGGTTTACCTATTTCTGAACTTTTTATCAATTTTTGATAAAAAATAGATAAAAAAATTCGATAAAAAATCAGTATTTTTATATAAATACAAAGAAGCGAATGATCCAAAAAAATTGAAATCCATCGAGAAACGGCTGATATATTGAAGTTTAAAGTCTATCATATTTTCGTGACGGTCCCTGATTTTCGCAATCGTAAAGTGTACCCCAATATAGAAAAGACAGACGTAGTCCTACGTCAAAAAATATGCTCGCGAGGCAGATTTTTTTCAGTTTGCGTTTTCTAGACTAGCTGCCGTCCTGTGCCGTCCCAGCAACACGATCGATTCTGCACTCATATTGTGCAAAAAGTCAAATAATATCTCAGAGTTTAAATCTTGGGGGCTGAATGTACATTTCGATGATTCGCCTAATATTGACTGTTGTGTGGAGTACCTTCAATCCTCTGAACTTTTTATTCTTACTTTTAGGTAAGATTCTAATTGTTGCTTAAACGTAAAACGTTGCATTATGTTTTCCTTAGGGCCTTCCTAACTCTTAAACGGTGCTTACTCATGCGCTTGCACCTGGTTTGAGGCCTGAGGTGAACAAATTGGCCTTTAATAAGAAAGAGGCTCTAAAAGCTTAAAAGGGCCCTAGGAATCCACGCCACGACTTTGCCGCTTTAACAAAGTTATACCTATCTGATTTATTATATCCAATCAAATTTACACTCTAAGCCTGACGTCTTAAATATTGAATCGGATCACTTTTGTAAAACATAAGATAGAATAGTTAAAGATACTTTTCATTTTCTTTTAGATATTTCTAACAAACACCGAAGACGTTGCATAGAAGAAAACATAACACGTATGTGTCGACTCATAATGGGATTATGTAGTAAGCGTTAGTAGAAAAAGCTGTATAACATAAAAATGTAATTTTTTTATGATTTTGTTCAGCGGCGCAGCCAAATTTTTTTGATAATATAAAGTATGGTTCAAGTTAAATTTGTTTCGAAATTCCGCGAAATTCCGTTAAATTTCGTTAGAAGCTAGTTTTTTCTAGCGAAATTTTTGTAATTATACGAAACGAAACGAAATCAAAAAGTCAGATTTTGCCATGCTCAAATTCCGCGAAATTCCGCGGAATTTCGTTTCGAACCACCTGAAACGAAAGTTTTCGAAATACCGCATATGCTTAGTCCTATGTCGAAGTAGCCGAGAAGGTATGTAAAAATTTAATTTCGACAAAATTTCAGTTACATGTGGTAAGCCAACAGTATTTGAATTTGTTGGGGACGATTTATAGACAATTTACAAAATCAACGAAAAGGTAAATGTTACATTTACCATTTTGACTCAAATTCCGAACATGACTCATATTCCGAACACTCGCTTTTAGATGCCCATTTTGGGCTTATTCATGAAATTGTCTCCATAGGATCTTCAATTTGTTTGTAATCTTCATCCTCAGTACGGAAAACCGATGAAAAATTAGTTTTGGGGCGCTAAACGTCATTGTTCGGAATATGAGTCATGTTTAGAATTTGAGCCAAAACGGTATGCGATCGGGGCAACCTAGTACAGCTGGACTAAAGCACCTTCGATTGGACTACATTTCTTCACAACAATGATGTAAGTTGTGCTGCTCCGACGATGTGCAGCATATTGCTCTATGCAGTTGATCAATATGTACCATTGAAGTGAACCCGTGAGCCTGAAAACCAACCTGGTCAAACTTGAACATTCGCTGCTTGAAAAGAGTGAAACGGGCAGTACTCAGAAAACATAACAGATACCGCACTGACGAAACACTGATCGCTTATGTAGCAGCTAAAATGCAAATCCATTTTCGATCGGACCCTAAACATTTCTGGCGTCACGTTAATAAAGATCGCAAACAATCAGGCTTTCAGTGAAAGCATTAGTATTAGATTCTTGTGATCAATTTGTTTTGTTCAAGACGGAACTTTATGTGTCAGATGTCTTGATTTTTCATCACAGTAGCCCAGTTACCATACTCGATAACAAGAAAACTCTTGAGCAAACAGGAGCAAACTAAAACAATAAATTTGACATTCAAAGTACCCTGATATGGTAATCTCATCGCTCGACGGGAAATCCTGTCTCATTGTTCCCTATTGAAAATTGGCCAAAACGAACTATGAGGTCAGACGTTATGGCCATATTTCGAATTTTAAAACTTGTATAGGATTTATAAGTGCTTTGGCACTTATGTTCAACAAATTGGATCTTCCTATCCAAATCGTTTCAAACGAATAAAGGGATAAAGGTAGCACTTCTTCGTCCTATGTATTGGGTCAATCAAGCGAGAGCTTGATTTTATTACATACTAGCGCAAAATGCCCAGCTTTGTCCGGGTGTTGCAAAAGCCACATACTGAACTATTTGAAGCACCGCAGCTGAACCAAAATTATGTTCTAATGATTTTTTACATTTCCCCGTTAAATTCATAAACTTTGTGTACATACAAACCTTGCGGATCTCAAAACGAATCGATTAGGGAAAAAAATTTGCAAATCGGCCAACCGTTCGCGAGTTAAATCGTCAGGAAGGAAATCTCAACTCATTTTTATTATATAGAAAATTACATTCAACTAGTGGATGTTAGATGTCTTTTAAATGCTGCGAACCTGTCAATATCTGTATAAGAACAGATCATATGCAAACATGTATAAATCTTATACAAAAAACGTACACCCAACCAGCGGATGGCAGATTTTAATACAATTCAGCATAAGAACCTTACAGAAAATGTATGATAATTTGGCATATATAATTTCGAAAGATTTTAATACAATTGTTGTATTGAAATCTTACAGATTTGTATTATTGAAATACAATATCTGTATAAAAAGCTTACGGAGTTGTATATGCCAAGATTTTATTATACCGCTTATAAAAAAAAATCAACTCTGCTTATATCTAGTCGCAACGCAAAATAAGCGCCAGATAGTCGGCTAAGAAAAACATAGGGGAGATACGTATGAAATGCGCCGGTTGCGTAAAATGCGCCACCACGTTTTTATGGTTATTAACCCAAATTTTGTCTCAAAATCGTGAGCGGCTGAAGCCAAAAAACGTTTGTAAGCCGTTACACAAAAAAACTTTGTCAAAAACTCTGTGTTTAAATTAAAAAAAAAATAAAATGTTTTTTTGGCTCTTTTCGGTGCAATTTTTGTGTTTACGTCAACAATGCTTTTTCTTCACATACAAACAATATTTTCTCCTTTATTTTATTAGTCTAAAATATAGACTACCTTGAAGCACAAGACTGACACTATTCTTTTGTAAAAGAGTGTGACTATTTCAGTGAATTGGAATATTTTGATTATCATTTTTGGGTGGCGCATATTGCCCAGCGTCCTTCATTTTAAATGAAAATGCTGCATTTTGGAATAAAATCATTTTCTTGTAATATTGTTGGTTTTTTCTAAAAATTGTTGAACCATATAATGACTGATATGCTAGATAATTGATAAACACTTCGAAATTACACTATTTCAGATGAAATCACCATTAAATTAAGAGATTAGCTTAGGGGCGCGTATTGACCACTATCTCCCCTATCACCGGAAATGAATCTACTTTCATATTTTTAAAAATTCGGCCGCCACGTGGTGGATTGTGGCGATGAATGCTTTGATAGCACGTGCTATTCGTACTGCGGTTATATTTTCTACATCTATGAGAGCATTGGAAAAGTTGTCATTTTGTTGCGAAGCACAATATACAATAATTGTCAGATTTGTTTTTGGGTGTATTGTATGGTATGGTCTTATATTTGTATTAGAATATATCAATTTTGTATATACCCAGTTCTTATGCAGAATTGTTGGTTGGGTAAATTTCTACGAATTTTCTTCTGGTATACAGGTAGGTTCCTTGCTACAAAAGATGAAAGTATCATCATCGCCATCATCTTTTGCTCATCTGGTTTGCTGCAAGAAGTTGCGTTCGGCACAAAATTGTACAATGAGAATGAACAAACGTGAGACCTTTTAGACTTATTTTATATCAGGGCTGCCCAACGTACGGCCCGCGGGCCGGATGCGGCATTTGGCTCATTTTTTTTTTGTGACCAGCGGCGTATAAGAAAACTACTTCATAACTGGCCCGAAAGCCTTTCTTTCTGGCTCGAGAAGGTTTATAAATAAATACTGTAGGTTAATGCTAATTCAAAGAATTAAATCTTCAACTCCGTGGAATAAGTGCTGCATTTTGCTGTTAATGAGATTTTGGCAATACGGATAAAACCTTTCCAGGGCGGAGAACTTGCATATCGGCTGTTAGTAATATTGTGTGCTCCGATGTCCACCGAAAAAAAAGCTGTGGGAAACTGGCCTGTATAGGAACTTAGTCTCTCATATGCGAGTCTATGAAAGAAAACGACCAATAATCTTAAAGTATTGACGCTCGTCATTAAAGCAATCAACTTTATTATCGCGGAGGAACTCAATAATCACCAATTCCAAATGGTGTTAACAGAAATGGAATTAGAATTCAGAGATTTACTGGATCATTAAGAAGTTCGTTAACTGAACCTTGGTACCATGCTTGAGGGGTTTTATTTTTTATCGTCGCAGACAAAGACAAGTCAAATAAAAACTAATGCTCGAGTTTAATGATTCTGAATGAGTTGGTGACTTAGCCTTCTAGTAGATATCACCAAACATTCTCAATTACTGCCAAACATGAAGCTGCCACGAAATATCAACACTAAGTCTAAGTCTAAGAAGTCTTCAAACTTTTATTAAGCAGAATTAAAGCTTTTGAAACAAAATAAACACATTGGCACAGTTCCTGGTAAAGTTGAAGCCCTTCAACTGGAATTTTCTGGCTCACAGTAAAGAAAATTTTCATATTATTCAACACCGTTTTCTGATGTGAATAATGTTATTGAAATGTTTCAAATGAAGTTTCATATAGAAACATATCTCATAAGATATTTTCGCTCTTCGGAAGCACATATCTGTGTGACCAGCTCTTTTCAAGAAATAAAGCCGTAAAAAACAAATTTCGGTCACCGATTACGAAATTAATAGCGTCGAGTATTGCAGAGTAACCAAGTCGTCAAGGGCCGAAAATTCCATTTCGTCATAAAATTTTTAACCAAAAGACCTGTTAAGTAAAAAACAAAAATAAACATCAATCTTTGAGCTCAATAAAATCGTGTTTAGTTTTTCTACATCCTGGAAAAATGAAAAAAAAAACTACTTTGAACCCATTAAAATTAATAAATGTACCGTATATGTTTTGGCCCGCCAGCAGATGTGATTCGGAAAGTTGGCCCGTGGCTTGAAAAGGTTGGGTAGGCCTTTTTTATATGCTTCTCATCCCTTTTGAACGAATGAGAAAGACTGTATTACCGCTAGGTGGATTAATTAGGGTTTTTCATTGTTCTATTCGTTTTGGGTTGCACATAGCCGTTACAAATATTTAATTTCTAATTATGTCCTACTGGTCTCCGCATAGTCAGAGGGGGGGCAATAAAAAATAAATAATAGAATAGAATAAATAAAAAAAAACTCCTTGGATTTGTCAAAGAATGTTTTGAAAATCCTCAAAATTGCCCGAAATTTTTTTTGTTGCCCCCTCAAAATATTTTTTTTTGGGCAAAAAAGAAAACTGTCAAAACGCACGCAAACGTATCAATTGCGAACTGGGGTCGTGGGATCAAACCCCACCGAAGGGGCGGTTACCCTCCAATACCTTTTCCGAACTAAATCTATCACATGTTGTACATATGCATAATCAAGTTTCAGACATAGTAATTAATTTCCACTCCGGGTGGCTTAATACCCGGCATATAGGCAATTAACTTTGAATGTACTGATCTCGAGTGGCGATCTCTCTTCGCTTGTGTGGTCGTGTTGGGATCTGACGACCAAACTGGCTCAACCTCACACAACCCTACTTCATTGAGCGCCGTTGCTGATGAAGCAAGTGTGTAGGAGCCGGACAATACTAAATACTCATCCTACTTGGTTGACATTGTGTACAAAATACATTTGAGAGAGTTAGTTCTGAAAATGTATTGCGAGAGAGATCGGCTGGTACCTGGTGCTGGGAATTTGGTTTCATCAGTACCCGCTAAGCTGCGGTGGACGACGGAGGTCCTTCGTAGCTTAGTAGGGAAAGCACCTGTCATGCGAACTGGGGTCGTGGGATCAAACCCCACCGAAGGGGCGGTTACCCTCCAATACCTTTTCCGAACTAAATCTCATGTGATAGATTTGTACATATGCATAATCAAGTTTCAGACATAGTATCAATTGTGTTTGGCCCATTAGGTCTAAATTTTCTAATCCAAGAAGGGCGGCTATGCTCATCTAGTTATGTGACATTTATATTTGGAGGTCTATTTTACCCCATTCCCTCTATTCTAATATTTTGCAAATATCTTATTCTACATACAGGAAGAAACCTTGGAAGTTTTAGCCAAATCGTGAAACATCAATACAAATAGAGTCGCGATTCACTTGAATTGGCTTTTAAATAAACAGTGTTGCAGAAAATAACAATTCACTCAGTTGCGGAATGGTCGAAAAAAATCGACATTTGGCCAAAACTAATTCCAACGCATTTTTCACTAGATTCTGGATGCCATATAGAGGGATAAAATGTTTTAAAGTAGAATTCGGGTTATTTTAGGGTTGGGGCTCTGTATACTAGAAAATGGAATGCGAGGGAAATTTTTCTTTCGTTCCTTTTTATTTCTGTTATTTTCAGACATTTCAAGATAATTATATTTAGATATATGAAAAGTATAAGTAACTGTGATTGAAATGTTCAAGAATAATTTTAAAATACATCAGAATAACCGAAAAATACTTTTTTCCAAAATTGCTCTAACGAGGAAATGTTAGATGTTTTGATTGAAATCGGTGTGTCTTAGGACCAGGACCAAATTTTTATAAGCAGCCTGGAAGGCCAACTGTCGCATATCAATCAGCGTAACTTAACGAATTGAGATATTGTCTGACTGGATGTACGTATGATTTTTTTTCTTCCTTAGCAGTGGAGGGGGAATCTGCTCAACAGACATCCTGGGTTGTCCAGGAAGCGCGGGTTAGGGACCACCTCCAACAGCAAACGAGGGAGGCAGGACTACATCCCCGACCCGCTAAACCGTTTCCATTGCCGCCAAGCCCATAGTCCCTTCGGTACAACCAGAAAGTAATGCTTCAAAGGGGGGCCAGTGCACAACGCACCCTCGAGGATAGCTGCGTGTCCTTGCAGCACCGAACATCGTGACTCGCTTTTTTAGAAGAACACCTGCGCACACCAAACACTCGGGCGAGGCTGAGCTAGCCAGCTGCGTTACCTGCACTGTGATTTTGCAGCACGCTTAAACGCCAGGCACATCGAACCCCCCATGGGGTGCTTGCTATGCACAGCTTTGCTGGAAAAAATCAAATAATTGGGAGGGTTCGTGCAGCATTGTGCCTTATGTCTCTCCAATCTGCAGCGTCGGCAGAGATTGCTTCTGTCAGGGCCTTTGCAGTCCCATTGCTTGTGCCCCGGTTAGAGGCACTTGAATCAAACTTCGGGTTGCTCGTATATACCGACCATCCCACCTTGACGCTCCCTAACTTGACTACCTTGGAGGCGTCCGCTGCAGATAGCCGAACCAATGCTACCTGCGTCCCTGCCGGATCTATCCGTAGCCGGTGGGCGTCTCCACTTCACACTGTCGCCACAGTGCCGTGACGAGCTCTTCGACTTCGGTGATCTCGTCCAGGTCTTTAACCCTTAGATTCACCTCCATCGTGAGTGCCCTCACCTTGACCGTCTCGCCTAGGACTTCCTCCGCCAACTTCTTGTAGGCGGCGCTCTTTTGCGAGACGCCCCGCTTCAGCTCGAGGATCATCTCGCCCATCCGGGTACGTCTTATTCGACGTACGTCGGCGCCGAGTTCACCGAGCTTGACGTCACTCCTCATCGCCTTCAAGACGTCCGAGTACTTAGCCTTGTCCGCCGTGATGACTAGGGCATCGCCCCTGGAGTGATTGGCGCCTACCCTAGACTTCTTGCTACCCTCATTCACCTGGGCCTTCTTTTCGGCCCTTGACGACTTCGGTTTCCTCTTGTTCTTGACCAGGGTCCAGGAGGCGTCATCCCCCTCTATTTCCCTGGTCTGGTGCGGCTGAGAGCTCTCAGCCTGCCGTAACCCCTTACCACCGTCTTTCCTGGGTGGACGGACCTTTCCAGGTTGGACAAAGTCCCTGCTGCCCCCTGTGTATTGATGTGTGTTTGTGTTAGTATGTGCTTATATGTACAAGAAAATTGTATATGTGCAAGAAAATTGTTTGAACATATATGCTCAGTGCAAAGTAGATTGAGCGGGCTATCTAACCGGTGTTTCTCTTGAAAAATGAGCCTTATCGATGAGTGCTTTAGAAGATTATGTTCAAAATACTAGAATTTCATTGAGTGTGTAGGAAAAACACGTTTTTGGCACTTATACTCATCCCATTTGCTCGCAACAAATTACATTTCACGAGGATTAAAGCATTGAATATAGATTAATTTTAATACTGGGACATATTCACCAAACAGTGTTTAATTTGAACACACGAAAAGTTTGACAATTTTAACCAGATCGGAAAACGTCAATAACAAGCAGGTTCGTATTTCGTGCACTGGCTTTAAAAAACAGTGCTGCGGAGAATTGTAATTTACTTGTTTTTTTAGTAAGCGCTTCTGAAATAAATATCAAACAAAGCTCTTCTAGTTCTATTGCCCTTGAAGTTTAGTATTTTTGAAAATCCATTTGAGAAATAATCCACCATTTTTTATTAAAAAAGTGTATTTTCTTGGAATAAAATGCTAATTTAGTAGCAAAAGCATTCAAAATTGGAACAAGCCTTTGATTTTTTTGGTTTTGGTTATTTCCTTCTTCTTCTTCTTCTTCTTCTTCTTATTGGCATTACATCCCCACACTGGGACAGAGCCGCCTCGCAGCTTAGTGTTCATTAAGCACTTCCACAGTTATTAACAGCGAGGTTTCTAAGCCAGTTTACCATTTTTGCATTCCTATATGTATCATGAGGCTAGCACGATGATACTTTTATGCCCAGGGAAGTCGATACAATTTCCAATCCGAAAATTGCGGCTAAGGAGGGCCCCTTGGCTATTTTTATACATCAATTTTTGAAGAGCCGTTTTACCTCCACTTCTTCTCCACGAAAAAATCTGAAAATTTGCAAAGTATTTTTTTACAAATATAAACAAATCCTGAAAACTTCAAATAAATCGTTCTCCGATCGTTTCAACCTTCCTTTTAACAAATACACAAGCAAAGTGTCCAGGGGTTGGACAAAAAGGGTGAGATATTTTGACAACATTAAAAAAACGGCATTTCTTTGCGTAGAACTCTTCGATTTTTATAAAACTAGGTCCATCGATCGCGGAAACTCTTCTTGTATTTATCCCTATTCAAAACCTCAGATTGGTCATAGGCCACCGGAGATGTTCCGGGTTTTCTGAGGGTATGGTAAAAATGCATTTTTATCTTCTGCTTGTCATGCTAAGTAACGTTGTAACTCTTCATGACGTCCACATGTCTGTAGAGTGGACGTCTAAACGTCCCTAACTAGCTCACCGAAACAAATCACTCAGGGTCGACACCAACCTGCTCAAAGGAACACACGAAAACCAACAATTGTGGACGTGGGCGGTACAAGAGCCAACGTACGGACATGCAAGGAATTAACTAGCTAATTAAAGAAGCATTGAAAGTTTTAATTAATCTTAGCTTTATGTTTATTCTCTTATTTGTATAGGGTTAGTGGTTAGGGTTAGATACGTTGCGGCCGATTGAGGAGTTGGGGCCCATATGGGTAGCATGCTTACGTGAGGAGATCGATCTTTGAAACGTAATTTCGCCGTGGTACTCGCCACGGTGTTGTTCTGGAAGATTCTGCAGACGGGTGGCGTTGCTGTGGCCACCGTATCGGGCCGGAGTCGGCCAGGTTCTTGGGATGGATTCGGGCTTGACCTGAAGTTGATTACGGGCTGGTATCAACGGGACGCCAGCGATAGCAGAGGCCTGCAAAGTGGAAATCGGCCACGTTTCCACGCAAAACAGATCCCGCAATGATGGAAGGCAAGCGGCTTTGTCGCGGAAGTCGGAGGCCACATCAAGCGATTTGTACGATGTCGTCTTTTTCTGTCCAACGGAAATCCACTGAGGGCGATAACTTCGTATTTCTCAGCCGGTCGCAACCTAGGCACAACCTTCTAGGAGCGTGGCCTTGAGAGACACTTCTGAACACGTTAATAGTCTATTACCAACTGACTTCTCACCCTCTCATCCTTCTTTTTCTTTCTACTTCGCCCTCGGGGTTGGGTTACCCGAGAAAATTCCGCTCGGATTCGGGGTTCCATAGAAGCGTTAGTAAATACATTATTAAAGGAGGAATAGCCTTTTTACTAAGAAAATAGATGTCTATTCCCCCTTGATGGCACTACATGCGGAGTTTCACAAATTTTCGTTAGTTTTTGTAGTTGTTATTTTTGGATGAAAGAACGTTGATTCTCAACGAAGGTGTTGTAACCGTGTTTTGGTAACAACGTTTACTTTCATCATGTTTTGTCATCTCAAGTGACGTTTACTTTCATATGCTCTCTCCAGAAACTGGAACTAATATGCTGGCCAATGCTGTCTGCCTACCCATATTCGCTTTATTCCGATCTGTTATCAATTCATCATCTCTGCTTGTTACGTATGGATTATCGATCTACAGCCAGCATTCGTCGGCATATTAGTTCTAGTTTTGGAGAAGGCATAAAACATGATGAAAGCAAACGTCACATGAAGTGACAAGCAGTAGAGTAAATGCATTTTTAACATACTCTTGGAAAACCCGAAACATCTCCGATGCCCGAGGACTGATCTACGCTTTTGGAAGGGGACAGAATACTAGAAGGTCCAGATCCGGTTGTTGTATCAATATCGGATTATTCTACGCAAAGTAATGCTGATTTTAATTTCGACAAATTTTTGCCTATCTCAACCTATTTGCTGATTGTTTATTATGCTGTAATGCGCTAATATTCATGAGTATAGAAATAGATTCAGACAGAATATAAAATATTTTTTTGTAAAGTTTGTCAAAACTACGATTCAGAAGATCTTAAAATTTTAGGTAACTATTTATATGACGATGCCGTCATGCGAAATCATGGACACTGTTTTCTGCAAAATAACAAATCGGAAGCTATATTAAACGTTTCGAAACAAAAATTATGGCTTCAATTATTGCCAAGTTTTCATTCGGGTGTTTTGTTGATAGGAGCCATCCAGAAAGTACGTCACGCTTTTAGGGGGGAGGGGGTTCCGAGCAGCGTGACGATTCATACAAAATTTTTAGATTTTTAATACAAAAAGTGTGACGAAGGGGGGAGGGGGGTTTGAAAATCGCAAATTTTTGCGTGACGTACTTTATGGATCTTCCCATAGTAGAATGGCAACTTTCTGTTTTAAATTCGGTAGATATTTATTTCAATAGTTTTTAGGAAATTTGAAATTCAAAATGGCATTCGGAGTCAAAAAAGCCCCGCCAAAACGTACTACACACAACAAATCATTTACGAAGTTGTTCCCACCAAGTCCATGCGATTACGCCACAGCTCTACTCGATTAGGGGCATCGAGGATTCGCACAGTTTCTCCATCATAAATACAAGCGAAATTCCTCCAATCGCCACATAGCATCGTTAAGAGGAAAATGCATTCATGGGATGCAGAACAAAAATGTGCAAACCTTCCCAGCAAAGCACTGCCTAATTATATTTGTTGCTGGTTTCCGATCATTTCACACCTCCGTTCTCATTTTCCTCCGGTTTTCCGTTTCCTTTCCGGTTTCCACCATCAACTTGTTGAAGAATCGCGCTCGCTCTAGCTACGTTTCGGTCTGAGTTAAATCACGTCGTTCTTCGGGGAGGTGCGGTGGCCAGCGCTTCCGATCTCTCAACTGAACTCTCACCACCCGCCGTCGTATGCCACCTGTACAATGTACAGCTCACCACCACAATAGTGAAGAAAAATGATATGGAAAACGGACAAAAAGGCGGCTGCCAACCCTCGGAGGAACCGAATTTTCCTTTCGTGAACTATTTTTATTTTTATTTCTTTATTATCGCACAAAACTAGGAAGGAACGTTGACTGGAAACGAAAACTTTACCAGGTACAAGATAAGATCTGGTTCGAACAAGAAACACCGAGCCGCGTTCACTTTCGTTCGGTACACGTTGAGGTACAAGTTACAGTGGGTTGAAGACAGGGGAAGGAAAAAGCTTTTTCTCGTGTTTTGTTTTTCCATTCAGGTTCTTTGATAGAGGGGCCTATAGAACATCGTTTGATAGTTCACGCTGCTGGTCGAACGGTTTCCGAGAATTATTGTTGGCCGACATGCGAGCTGGACATAAATTCTACAGCTCTGTCTCTCAAGCTTCATTTTGTGATTTAATGACTTTTTGGAAGGTAAAACATGAACAGCGACCAGCAGTGATTGCTTTCTGGGCTGAATTATCTCGTGAGAAGTTCATTTCGAGGTCCGATCGAACGAAATGATCCGTAATTACATTGTTGGAAATGTAGAGCAAAGGAAATTAATGATAGACATTTGGGAAATCTATAATGTTCATCAACAGCAAACTTATACAGATATGCATGCTGTTATACAAACAGAAAAATACAGCAATTTTTGTTTATTTCAGAAATTTTTAATCATTAAAACATTTAGCGATAAAATCGGAAGCATAACAGAAAGGCCCATACTTTAAAACAAAGTTGCTGTTCGTGACACCAACGAAACGGATTTTTCTTCAGTGGTTTTCAAATGAATTTAACTTTTATTTGGCATTTTTTCAGTTAATTAGCATTTTCAGTTAAACATTAAGGCTCAAATTTATGTACATCATATTTTTTTATATTTATTCATTTCCAATTGAACCGTTTGTTTGAGAAACTGCATATGTAACATTTTTTGCCAAAATGAGATTTTTATTTATTCTACATCCTCTTCCAAAAATACGTTTTCTGGCTAAAAATACGAAATTTTTTTTCAGTAGTGTATTATTTTTTTCGTTTATTTGAGAAACTACATATGTCCACGCACTTTGAAGACCAATTATGGAGTACTGCTTACAGTTTTTGCACTGGAAGTGCCCCAGGGTGTTGAGTTTTGCCAAAAACTATTGATCTGTATCGAAGAAATTGAAAGCTTCGCTAATTTGTTTTGTTATTTTCTCGCAATTGTGTAAAATGGACTTATGCAGTTTCTCAAACAAATGATTCAATTATTCAAATCAGAAATGCCTGGATTGGATTTCGGAAATTGATCGACTCCGTCCGAAGCCTCGGACCGGATTTGTAACAGAAGATTTGCGTGTTTCAACTAACTGTTAGTTCATTTGGCTATATACTTTTCATAATCTTAGCTCGTCTGTAGAACCCGTATTGTCTTCAGTCGGGTATAATCAACGAAAAGCCGTTCTACGATTCTATTACAACTGAAAACTCTTCCATTTCACATTCTCAATGGAAGACGAATATGCTACAATAAAGCGTTGAACACCACTGCCAGAAAATTTATGGGTATCACCTAATTTATTCACAGTACATTCCGATTACATGGCACCAGGTGTAAAATTTGCATTACCGCACGGAAACCTCACATCAAATAACAAATCGACAATTCCCCCTCGTTACTAAATGCAACTTTGGGGTGCTATTGGTCAGTGCTGTGAAACGTTTGTTTTTACCTTCATATAAGCGGTCGATTTGACCCGTAGAAGGACATGTAAATAACTTAATCTGCATTTTTACAAAGGTTGCATTTTATGCAACAGTACAAGGAAATATTATTAAAATTTCAACATACAACAAAAATTTAGTTTCGACCTAGCCTAGCGATGATGGTGCCTTTTTCATATATATGCAATGCAAGTCCTTAAAACATGTTTTTTTTTTGGCTTTGTTTTTTTTTCAAAAACTTGAGGAAAAAAACATGTTTTGCCTTCCTCGTACAACAAAGTTGTACCGAAAGCTATCATTTCATTCCAAAAACGAACTAAGGATAGGAGACCCATGGGGTATATACCGATCGAATCAGCTCATCGAACTGTCTGTCTATCCGTGTGTATGTGTGTGTGCACACGAAAACCTGAAAGCATTAGAAAACTTTTCATATACAAATAGTAAACCGATTTCCTCGTAACAAGTTGTATTTGACGGATGTCAAAGCTAACTGATCACTATTGAATATAATAACGATCAGTCATTACGTTTGGAAGTTATGAAGAAACTGGGATATCGATCCATATAAGATTGGTTGGTTGATTTGCTTTAAAGCGTTTGCAAAAACCATAAAATAGTCAAGTAAATCGTAGCACATTTTCACATTGGCAAACCATGAAGCGATAGATAAATCTGACTTTGGAAAATTTCGATGTCTTGTCCATCAAACTATCTCATTTATTACACAACGCAAAGATTTCACTTTTGTTCTAATGTTGGATATCCATCCATTCAGCACCCAAATGAGTGTTATAATAGATTTTTTGCAATTCCTGATCATAATACCTGGTTTACAGTTGTCATTTTAGTGATAAAACGGCCTACTTTTCCATACCAACAGAATGGGTGCTTTAATGACCATTATGCAACTCAAATGGGTTGCATAATATTCATTATAGCACTCATTTGGGTGCTATAATGAAAAACCTTCATTGGGACAGTAGTTACATGACTACATTTAGCTGAATTAGTTTGGGTGAGTGTTTGAATAGTGTACTCTAAGCGTCTCGTAATAAATGAAATGGTTTGTTGGACATAACATCACAATTTTCCAAAGGCAATTGCATCCATCGCTTCATAGCTTATCAAGCTATGCAATTTGACACGATAAGATGGAATCTTATTGTTCTCTGCCGCAACATAATTTATTGGCATGAATGATCATGTGGAGTAAATTCGATTGTACAATTCTGGTATAGATTTATCATATTAAAGCCCATTTTTCGTCATTGCAAAAAATAGCGTGTGCAACTCGTTGCAAAACTCGATTTTTTCAGCACTCGTAGTATTTATCCAACTCGGCAAGCCTCGTTGGATAAACGTACAACTCGTACTGAAAAAATCATCTTTTTGCAACTAGTTGCACAAACTACTATTATGCAAATCATTTGAGTTGTCTTCTTCTTCTATGACTCTACATTCCAACTGGAACTTGGCTTTGTGTTCAGTTAGCATTTCCACAGTTAATAATTGAAAGCTTTCTATGCCCACCAATGCATAAGTATGTACCGTTTTGGCTCAAATCCCGAACATGGCTCATATTCCGAACACTGGAGTTTTAGCGCCCCAAAACTGAAAATTTAATCAGTTTTCAATTCTGAGGATCAAGATTACAAATGAATACAAGATCGTATGGAGAAAAAAAATACACGAAAAAAACTAAAATGGCCGGAATATGAGCCATGTTCGGGATTTGAGCCAAAACGGAATCTTGTGTAGCAAGTACAATGGATACATTATGACCAGCAAGTCGAGAATGTTTTCCACCCGAAAACATCCCGAGCAGCACAAGTCAGACAACAATAGTTGCAGCAACTTGATTGTGACTAAATCTAGTCGCATATTAGTTGCAGTAACCTATGTGGAACATGTGTGCTACTAGGGATCCTAGACCGGGCCAAGAATCGAACTAGCCATATCCGGATTGTAAATTCTATTCCTTTGTACGCAAGGCTAACTGGAGACCCAAGCTCTCAAGAACTCATTTACTTGGTATGGAAAAGTAGGCCGTTTCATCACTCAAACATAAACTGTAAAAGCAGATATTATTCTCACTTTCATTCCACACTTTTCACTTTTCTCTTCTCACTACGAATTTCTCACTAGTAACTTCCAACTGTTCACTGTTTCATTTTTTTTGCCGGACTGGGAAACGACGTATTTAGGTTGTTTACTTGACAAATGGTGATCAACCTACAAGATGCGAATGATTAACATTAAGCAGGGGTATAACACAAAACGCTACCAAGAAATAAGCTAATCAAGAAAACTCATACCTTGCAGAAGATTGGATGATCTTCGGAATCGCCATTAAAGGATGCCTTACACCTGGGGAAAACTTTCAGTCGTTTGTTTTCGGGATTTGGGCACGGGCAAAATCCCGGCATCGTTTAAAAAAATTTAACTCTAAAGTGCATTGTTTTGGTCAAAACTACTGGGCTTTCAGTAAAATTTGGAGTGAGTGAGTTTATCTGTAGTTTAGAACCACTGGTGGACTTGATTAGGTCAATAACATCCAATATTTCGAAGTAAACCTCCGTCAATTAGTTCTTTTAACACATCCTCGTTCAAACTTTTTGTTAGCCAGCATGAACCCATGAGGATATTTCAAATTCAAATGATTACTATTAACCATGGACCGTAATTCTCACTCATTTTCACGAGCAGAGAATGCTTGCTCACGCTGATTTTCGCCGATAAATTGTTTTGCGGGAAATGAAAAAAAGGTTTGATAATCATTTCTCCCTCCCTACCAGTGCCGCGAAAAGTTGATTTGCACAATTTCTCACCTTTTTCTTCCTTTTCACCAATTGTAAAAATAGTAGCCTTTATGAAACAAACAACTTAATCCCTACTTGAAGTCGATGTGATTTACTTACTTATGGATCCTGTACACCTCCGGTGGTGCAAAGGGCCGACTTGAAAGATCTCCATTCTGAGCGTTGCCCGGCTATCGCTTTAACCTGTTGCCAGGTTAGATTTCGGTCGACTTCTTTTATTTCTTTATTGAGGCTTCGCCGCCATGAGCCTCTGGGTCTGCCTCTGCTGCGATGTCCCGCTGGGTTCCAGTCTAATGCTTGTTTACAGATTTCGTTTGCGCCCTACGTAGAGTGTGGCCGACCCAGCCCCACTTCCGATCCCGAATTTCTGTTGCTATCGGCCTCTGGTGACAACGACGATGGAGCTCGTTGTTTGAGATCCAGCTGTGAGGCCACCAGGCCCGAATTATATACCGCAGGCATCTGTTAATGAACACCTGCAGCCGTTGAGTGTTCTCCACTGATACACACCATGTTTCGCTAGCGTATAACAGCACAGATTTCACGTTAGAGTTGAAAATTCGTATTTTGGTGCGTTCACTTATCTGCCTGTTTTTCCAGATATTTCTTAAACTCGCAAAGGCAGCCCTTGCTTTCTTTATCCGTGCGCCTATGTCGATCTTGGTACCGCCGTCTGACGCCATTTGGCTACCAAGATATTGGAAGCTTTCAACATTCTCCACTGGTTGCCCGGCTACTGTGAAACTGGAAGGAGTCACCGTGTCTACATCCAACGATTTGGTTTTGTTGACGTTGATGACTAAGCCTGCCGAAGAGGAGCGCTCGGCAAGCTTGAGCTTACTCTTCATACCAGAGCGCCGTTGCGCGAGGAGTGCAACATCATCCGCCAATTCGAAGCCATTTAGGTGCTTCATGGTTATAGGCTGCCATAACAGCCCGCGGTTTGGTTCACGGTCAATCGCATCTACGATGAGGAACAATAACGGTGATAGAATACATCCTTGCCTCACACCAGCTACGACCCGGATAGGGTCGGACAAGACCCCATTGTGCAACACTCTACACGAGAAGGCCTCGTACTGTGCCTCGATGAGGCCGATGATTTTCTCAGGAACTCCCTTGCGTCTCAGGGCGCCCCACATATTCTCGTGATTGAGACGGTCGAAAGCTTTTTCGTAGTCAATAAATACCAAGTAAAGGGACTCTTGGAATTCGTTGACCTGCTCCAGAATGATGCGGAGCGTGACAATATGGTCCACACAGGATCTTCCGGCACGGAATCCGGCTTGCTGCCGCCGGAGAGTCGCATCGATCTTCTCCTGAATCCGGGCTAGGATAATTTTGCACAGAACTTTGAGAACGGTACACAGCAACATAATGCCTCGCCAGTTATCGCATACAGTCAGGTCACCCTTTTTGGGCACCTTCACTAAGATACCTTGCATCCAGTCGACCGGGAAAGTTGCAGTGTCCCAGATATTACGAAATAAACGATGCAGTAGTTGAGCGGATGTCATGGGGTCAGCTTTGAGCATCTCGGCTGATATGCGGTCGACCCCTGGGGCTTTATTCGATTTCATGCACCAGGCCCGAATTATATACCGCAGGCATCTGTTAATGAACACCTGCAGCCGTTGAGTGTTCTCCACTGATACACACCATGTTTCGCTAGCGTATAACAGCACAGATTTCACGTTAGAGTTGAAAATTCGTATTTTGGTGCGTTCACTTATCTGCCTGTTTTTCCAGATATTTCTTAAACTCGCAAAGGCAGCCCTTGCTTTCTTTATCCGTGCGCCTATGTCGATCTTGGTACCGCCGTCTGACGCCATTTGGCTACCAAGATATTGGAAGCTTTCAACATTCTCCACTGGTTGCCCGGCTACTGTGAAACTGGAAGGAGTCACCGTGTCTACATCCAACGATTTGGTTTTGTTGACGTTGATGACTAAGCCTGCCGAAGAGGAGCGCTCGGCAAGCTTGAGCTTACTCTTCATACCAGAGCGCCGTTGCGCGAGGAGTGCAACATCATCCGCCAATTCGAAGCCATTTAGGTGCTTCATGGTTATAGGCTGCCATAACAGCCCGCGGTTTGGTTCACGGTCAATCGCATCTACGATGAGGAACAATAACGGTGATAGAATACATCCTTGCCTCACACCAGCTACGACCCGGATAGGGTCGGACAAGACCCCATTGTGCAACACTCTACACGAGAAGGCCTCGTACTGTGCCTCGATGAGGCCGATGATTTTCTCAGCAACTCCCTTGCGTCTCAGGGCGCCCCACATATTCTCGTGATTGAGACGGTCGAAAGCTTTTTCGTAGTCAATAAATACCAAGTAAAGGGACTCTTGGAATTCGTTGACCTGCTCCAGAATGATGCGGAGCGTGACAATATGGTCCACACAGGATCTTCCGGCACGGAATCCGGCTTGCTGCCGCCGGAGAGTCGCATCGATCTTCTCCTGAATCAGGGCTAGGATAATTTTGCACAGAACTTTGAGAACGGTACACAGCAACATAATGCCTCGCCAGTTATCGCATACAGTCAGGTCACCCTTTTTGGGCACCTTCACTAAGATACCTTGCATCCAGTCGACCGGGAAAGTTGCAGTGTCCCAGATATTACGAAATAAACGATGCAGTAGTTGAGCGGATGTCATGGGGTCAGCTTTGAGCATCTCGGCTGATATGCGGTCGACCCCTGGGGCTTTATTCGATTTCATGCTTTGGATGGCTGTTTGAATCTCTAGCAGTGATGGAGCTTCGGTATTGACGCGTGTTATACGTCGGATCCTAGGCAGATCATGCCGACGTGGTGATGGCCTGGCTGACACTTGAAAAAGTTGTTCGAAGTGCTCGAACCTGCGTTTCAGCTGGTCAGTTGGGTCGGTCAATAACTGATCATTCGCGTCTTTCACAGGCATCGTTGCATTCATCTTCGCCCCGCTTAAGCGTCGTAAGATATCGTAGAGGAGGCGAATGTCCCCGGTTGCGGCGGCTCTCTCTCCTTCGTCGGCCAGAGAGTCTGCCCACGCTCCACAATGGGGAAATCCGATTTCAAAGGTGGAAAAAATTGATAACTTTCTTCACGGACAACTTACAGAAGAGATCAGGAGCTTATTCGAAAGGGAATTTTGCAAAGAATTCAGTGAGTGCTGTTTCGTGGACGTGTAACGCTGCTGTATGTAGTTATTGAGCTCGTTTTGCCCTAATGCCCCATATATCGCGAGTTTCCAAACTATTTGTCATTTTATCTTTAAGACATTGTTCTAAAATTGTGTTTATCTCTTCACTGTGGATCCATAGAAGGGCACTAAATATATTTTGTTGGTAAAAGTTGGAAATTTAAGGGATTTTGGGGTCAAATAAGCATCAAAGTGCATTTTATGTGCAATTTTCATGTATTCAGTAGAAAATAGTAATATTTACAGATAAGTGTTGATATTATTGTCCCAAAGTGTTGAACAGATATTGACAAATGTTTGCTGAACGAAAATTAATGAAATAAATCGTTTCACAAATGTTTTATTTGATTATTTGTTGAGTAAAAAACGATTTTTAAAAACTTTTGAATAACACCGATGCCAAACATTTCCAAACCATACCCGATAGCACTACTAGACAAGAATAGTCATCTGTTATGGGTTTTGATGTGATCATAGATAGGAGGTGATGGGAGATACTATTTTTTCTTACCTTTTTGCCCAAATTCCCCTATAAAATAATATAGCTCAATGATTTCGAGCAAGGAAATGATGTAGTAATGTTAATTTAGTCGATATTTTCCAATGATATAATGAAAATAACAAATAATCATATAATTCATTAAAAATATTTAATTATAGGGGATTTAGGGGTCATACAGCTCATTTAATGTAATTTTTTATTCAAAATGAGATAGCATTTTTTACAGACGACACACATAGAAGATTAAGGGCTTATTCGAAAGGGAGTTTTCCAAGAAATTCAGAGAAAAATGTTTTGTAGACGTGAGACACTTCTGTATGTAGTTATTAAGCTCGTTTTGCCCCAATGTCGCATACATCACAGTTTATCATATTCTTCGTGCTTTTATCTTCCAAGTATTGTACTAAAGATGTGTTTTCCTCTTCATTATAGATCCATACATAGCACTATACATATTTTGTTGAAAAAAGTTGGAAATTTAATGGATTTTGGGGTTCAATAAGTACTAAATTGCACTTTACGTGAACTTTTCATGTATTCTGTGAAAAATAATAAAATTATTATTATTCTCCCAAAATGTTCTACAGACATTGATAAATGTTTGCGAAACAATAACTAATGAAGTTAGTGTCGCAAGTGTTTTGTTTTGTGATTTATTGGGTTAAACACGATTTTTTGAATGCTTCTGAAAACCGCCGATGCCAATCATTCCCAAACCATACCCGTTTGCACAACTAGATAAAAGTAAATATATTAGTCGATGTGACAATAGATAGGAGTAAATAAGAAATATTCTTTTCTCATGACGTTTCATCCAAATTCTCCTTATAAAATAATATAGCTCAATGATTCTGGGTTAAGTAATGATGGAGTAACATTGATGCTGTAGATTTTGCTAAAATTGACCATATTAGGAGCTACTTCAATACTTACATGTTTTTAAACCACCGTATATTAACCCTAAATGATTATTTGACGTAATATAGTGCAAATGATTTCTTGGGTATTTTTTTTTTACAGAATACATGAAAAATTCACATAGATGCACACTGATGATTATTTGACCCCAAAATCCCTTAAATTTCCAACTTTTTCCAACAAAATATGTATAGTGCTATGTATGAATCTATAATGAAGAGAAGAACACATCTTTAGTACAATACTTGGAAGATAAAAGCACGAAAAATATGATAAACTGTGATGTATGCGACATTGGGGCAAAACGAGCTTAATAACTACATACAGAAGTGTCTCACGTCTAAAAAACATTTTTCACTGAATTTCTTGGAAAACTCGCTTTCGAATAAGCCCTTAATCATCTATGTGCGTTGTCTGTGAAAAATGTTATCCTATTTTGAATAAAAAATTACATTAAATGAGCTGTATGACCCCTAAATCCCCTATAATTCAATATTTTTAATGAATTATATGATTATTCGTTATTTTTATTATATCATTGGAAAATATCGACTAAATTAACATTACTACATCATTTCCTTGCTCGAAATCATTGAGCTATATTATTTTATAGGGGAATTTGGGCAAAATGTAAGAAAAAATAGTATCTCCCATCACCTCCTATCTATGATCACATCAAGACTCATAACAGATGACTATTCTTGTTTAGTAGTGCTATCGGGTATGGTTTGGAAATGTTTGGCATCGGTGTTATTCAAAAGTTTTTAAAATCGTTTTTTATTCAACAAATAATCAAATAAAACATTTGTGAAACGATTTATTTCATTAATTTTCGTTCAGCAAACATTTGTCAATATCTGTTCAACACTTTGGGACAATAATATCAACACTTAACTGCAAATATTACTATTTTTTACAGAATACATGAAAATTGCACATAAAATGCACTTTGATGCTTATTTGACCCCAAAATCCCTTAAATTTCCAACTTTTACCAACAAAATATATTTAGTGCCCTTCTATGGATCCACAGTGAAAAGATAAACACAATTTTAGAACAATGTCTTAAAGATAAAATGACAAATAGTTTGGAAACTCGCGATATATGGGGCATTAGGGCAAAACGAGCTCAATAACTACATACAGAAGCGTTACACGTCCATGAAACAGCACTCACTGAATTTTTTGCAAAATTCCCTTTCGAATAATCTCCTGATCTCTTCTGTAAGTTGTTCGTGAAGAAAGTTATCAATTTTTTCCACCTTTGAAATCGGATTTCCCCATTGTGCGCTCGCTTGTCCCGTCCACATGAGCGTTTTACTTCCTTCTTAAGAGCCGCGTATCGTTGACGGGCTAAGACTTTGGCTCCTCTGGTTTTCGATCGCTGTATCGCGGCTTTGGCTTCTCTTCGCTCCTCTATCTTTCTCCAGGTCTCATCGGTGATCCATTGTTTTCTCTGGGTGCGTATTTCGCCCAGATTGTTCTCGCTGGTGGTGATGAAGGCATTCTTGATGGCGGTCCATTGGTCTTCCACGCTGCCACCTTCCGGAATATCTGCAGCATGCGTCTCCAGTTCTTCAACGAAGGACCGTTTCACCGTGGCATCTTCCACTAGGATGTTAACGATCATTCAGTAATTTGCGTTCGATCATTTAGTAGTTTGTCAATAACACATTCCAGAAGCTGAATTTCAAAATATGTTGTATGGTGGATTTCTAGTGCGAAGGTTTTTCTACAACTTTGTCTAATGGTTCGTTATTAGAATTCAACTAATAACGGAGTTAGAGCGCTAGTTGCGGTGACTTAGACTAAATGATTGGAATTTTGTTATCATTTAGTCTGAGTTACTGAGACTATAGCTATAACTCCGTTACTAGTGGAATTCAAACAACGAACCATTAGGCAGAGTTGTAGAAAAACCTTCGCACTAGAAGTCCACCATACACCGCATTTTGAAATTCGGCTTCTATAATGAGCTATTGGAAAACTAATAAATGATCGAACGCAAATATTGAATGATCGTTAACATCCTTGTCTTCCAGTCGGCGTGTGTTGAATCGTCGTCCAACTCTTTCCTCCTGCCGACGAATCCGCGCAATGCGCAGGCGTATTTCGCCGATGAGGAGATGATGATCAGACGCGATATCGGCACTACGTTTATTCCGTACATCAAGAAGGCTCCGTTTCCATTTTTGGCTGATGCAGATGTGGTCGATTTGATTTTCTGTAAAGCCGTCACGGCTACAAAGCAAGACCATGCTGAGGGTGGCTGGGTTCGATTCCCGGTGCCGGTCTAGGCAATTTTCGGATTGGAAATTGTCTCGACTACCCTGGGCATAAAAAGTATCATCGTGTAGCCTCATGATATACGAATGCAAAAAACCTGGCTTAGAAACCTCGCAGTTAATAACTGTGGAAGTGCGTAATGAACACTAAGCTGCGAGGCGGCTCTGTCCCAGCGTGGGGATGTAATGCCAATAAGAAGAAGAAGAAGCCGTCACGGGAGACCCACGTGACCTTGTGAACCGGTCGATGAGGAAAGAGCGATCCCCCGATCACCATGTCGTTATTACCACAAAGTTCTGCGAACAGCACTCCGTTTTCGCTCATTTCTCCGAGACCATGGCGTCCCATAATGCGCTCATGGTTCGAGTTGTCGGATCCGATCTTCGCATTGAAGTCGCCCAAACAGATCTTGATATCACCCTTCGGAATTCTATCTACGACGGCATTGAGTTGACTGTAGAAGTTCTCTTTGTCTTGCAGATCGGCAGCATCGGTTGGTGCATAACATTGGATTATAGTAAGGTTTCGGACCCGTGTTCTAAATCTGTCAACGATTATCCTTTCACTTATAGGTTCCCACTTCATAAGCGCAGAGTGTGTCTGAACGCTTAGTAGGAAGCCAAGTCCGCGATGTCGGGGAGCGTGTTCACCTCGTAAACCAGAGTATAGCAGAACTTGTCCCGACGGCGTTCTGTGTTCTCCAAAGTTTGGCCAACGGACTTCACTCAGTCCCAGGATCTCAAGCTTCATGCGGCGTGCCTCATTGGCAAGTTGTGCCAATTTACCCTGCTGGGCTAGGGTTAAAACGTTCCATGTTCCTATTCTTGTCCGTTGTTTCGCGCTAAGAGTCGTCGCCGTAAAATCAGTCCGTATTCTTTCATTATCGGATTCTCGAACAAATTGATGTTTCGGGCAGTCTTCAAAAGTTCCTTTGCAATTCGTTGCATTGATGCTAAATCCAAGGAGCAGGAGAATGAATGCTCCCTATTTGTCAAGTGATCATTGCTTTGATGCACTTGCATCATTTTGAAAAAATACTACATCATTGATTTGAATCTTTTCATTGGATTCTAGGCAAACGCAAACACGTGGTGCGTATTATTAGTAACCGGTTTGCTTTCCACTTCATTGTTACGTCGCAAAGACGATTGTTGTTAGCAACTGAATATTGTGTTATATTTTGCTTCTGTAATAAGAAATTACATTTGAAACAAAGCGAGGGGTTCAAAGAACAAAACTTCAATGAATGGTGTTGAGAAAGTAAATGCCCTACTTGTTTACATTATATGACTCTTCCAAATGTGCTGCTGCTGCTTCCGATGTTATTTTCCCGAATATGAACATATTTAGTACATCCCATACGTTATGTCAATTCCCAACCACAATTCTCACATGATGTAAGTTTCAAAATACCTAAATAGCATTAGGTTTCATGCAACAGATAGAATCGCCAATTTCAATACGATGAGGTCTATAGATTTGGTGCTCGATAGGTTGTTGTCCACATTTATCGCTGCTGTTGTCAGCTAGAAGTTTTTTTCTTCAAAATAAACAGTACCCTCATTCGACACCATGTGTGTCCTTACACTCGAATCATATCCATATAATAAAGTCTAAAAAACGAGAAAGTTCGACGATAGAATCAAACTCTCACTCAAGAGATTGACACAATTGAATATGACACCACTAGCCATATAACCACAGAGCCACCTTTGAGTTCCATGCTTTCAAAGGGCAATTTGATGCTTCGATTAACAATTCAATGATTTGAATCAATGATGCGATATTTCCAATCAAGTGTGCAAAGGAGCAATTAAAAGCGAGGATGTAAGTTTATCCCAATTTAAATCATTTTTTCAAAGCATGCTTTTGCGAATCATTCTCAAAAGAGGATGCTCTTTGAAGACTGGTTTCGGGAACAGTAGGTTGTTGGCCCAAGGTTCCCTATCCACCGGGATGGGGCTGCCATCTTAGGTATAGCTTCCGGGGAATAGCATTTCATACTCAGCCGCTGGATGCCAGAACAGACGCTGTTGGAGCCGCACCTCCTTGGTGAACAGACGCTCGGTAAGTCGGGTCAAATTTGTTTAAAGTCCCACCCAACACCAGGACTAGACTAGCCGATGTGATGGTTTGGCAATAGTTACCGCATCCCAACGCCATTTTTGTTGATGTTTCAGGTTCGAATTCCGTTGCGGTCATTAAATTTTTGTAATAGCTTACCGAAAATTTGCGCAAAAAGTGAGTGAGGCGTAAATATAAGTGACGAAACGAAAAAGAAATTCATCAAGTAGGCACGATTTTCGTTTATCTTTCAGGTTCGCTTCAAAAGAAAAGAGGGAGAAAGAAAGATGATTTTCACTAGATATTCCGAAAAAAGATTCTCTTTAGACCTGAAAATCGATTTTTTTTTTGTATTGGATTCAAGGAGTAGTGACTGAATTTGTTTTTTCTAACGCTCCATTCATATTTACGTCGACAAACTTTCAATGTGGACAGGGATTTGTTTAGGAATCCTATTAATGTTCTTTAAATCGTTCAACTTTTTTATAACGGTCAGGTGCTGATTTATGTCATTATCAATTGGTGTACTAAAAGTATTTGTGAGTTACGATAAACACTTGTACATTATTGCCCAAACCCCTATTTTTAAAATAAGATTCTATTCTTCAGAAGCAAAATTGTCGCGTAACACGTTACAAACGCTTAGATAATTTTCTCATTCCCAGCAAGAAAAAAAAAGTGCAGTCGTCATCAGTTCATTGATTGACTCAGCCACGTGGCCGAACGCCGTTACGGTTATTTTCACATGCCTGTCCACCACCCCCAGTGCAAGCAACAATAAATTTATTAATATGTATTTAAAACAATCGAATACAATCATGAATGCATTACACCTTTTTTTGTTCGAAGTCGGTAGGGGTGTGATTCTTGTGTGTCCTATGGGACTCACCCTGCCGTCGTCTCCACCGCGCATACCGACCCCAGCCCAGACCAATAAACCTTAAATTATTTGATCGAGATTTTCTAGCACCCTCCTTCGGCAAACACCTTTATTTCCCGTGTTCGCTATTTAACCCCTGCCTTCGGTTAGGTTAGATATGGCCAACGGCATATAGGGAGCGAGGAGCATTCGGTTCGTTACGCAGCAATACCGGTAATCGCGCTGATGTCTGTTGGTAGGTGCTCTGTTGACCCCAAACGATTTCAATCTTCGAGGGTTATGGCGACTTTTCGACTTTCCTGTCCCGCACGGGGCTTGCGTGTCGGCTGGTTTCGCTGGCTAGTGGCAGGATAGTGTCTGGAAGGTATTGCTTGTATGTACCTTTGGGAGCCCAGTCATGGTTTTTGTGGCCGACGACGTGTGTGATGCAGTATTTGCTCTGCCAAATGGAAAGGCAAACATCCAGTCTCGGACGTTGTGGACTTTGTGTCGATTAAGTTCACTAGCTGCGGAATACGAAATGCATTTTATGGAATATGAATAGTGGAATAGATATTTCTTCCTTTTTGGTCCAGCTGGTTAGACCAGCATGAGCTAGATCTACAATTTGATTCTGAAACAATTATTATCAATTTAGTTTAGATTTATTCGGAGAGAGCATGTATGAAACGTATGAAACACGTATTTCGCTAAAATTGGAAAGTAAATCACTTCTGTAACATGAACTAAACTATGAACTATTAGATTTGTCATTTTTTTTTTTGTTTACTACACATTTAGGATAAAAAATGTGATTTAACCGAAATTATGCTATTATTTTTCGTACACAATTTGAACCATTCGATGAGTTCCACTCCCCCACTGAAACTGACAACCAGAACAAGGGATTTCGCTATCATTCCTTTGATCACATGTGTTCCGCACAACTGAACGCTAATGATGAATCATAATCCACTCTCAGTTGAACCCAATATTCCACGAACGAACATCTACGAACTAAGCATCCTCGTCTCGCCCTCGAGGAAAAGAGATTGCTTCTAAATTGTCCCGAAAAAAAGGTCCGCTCGATGGGTGGGAGGAGGTTGAAGCGTGAAAACCAGCTGGCATACATTCATACACAATCATCCTTGAGAGAGGGGGTGTTATTATTGATGATGTTATGATAATTAGCCCTTTGTGTATTGTCGTGCCATTACTGTCGCTATTAATATTTGCCTCCAGCAGGGGTGGTCCCCTGCCGTAAAACGACAAGTTTAGCTGCTTGTTGAGCGGCGAGATTTATGGTTGTCAACCACTTGTTTCATCGCCAAACCCGTAAGGTTGAACCGCACCGATTCTTCATTTGTGATTCCACTTTTTTATGTGCCTTCTTCTCGATTACTTCCAGGTTCAGGTCAAATACAACTGTGGCAGTTTCTGCTGGAGCTGCTGAGCGACTCGGCAAACGCAGCCTGCATCACCTGGGAAGGCACCAACGGCGAGTTCAAGCTTACCGACCCGGATGAGGTGGCAAGGCGCTGGGGCGAAAGGAAATCCAAACCAAACATGAACTACGACAAGCTGAGTAGAGCGTTGAGGTGAGTTTTTGGATGTGTGATATTTAGCTTAGAACTGTGAATGAAGTCAAAACTGTATCGAATGCTTTAAATGAAAAAGTTATTCCTTTGAAATAAGAGATGATATGATTAACCCAGACAAAATAGTTTTGCTATCCATTTGACTCAATCCCAAAAATATTTTCGTATAGCTACCTCAGTATCGGTTAAACTTTTTATATTCACGGTACCAATAGTGGAGGTATTGCTAGATCCATAATAAATATTTCCTCAGAATCGATAGCTTTGCGAAGTTCACAGCTTTAAATTGTTGGCCAATAGATAAACGAATAAATTTGCTAACACAAATGAGGTTGATGTCATTTAACATCAACAAGTACCAAAAATTGCGTGCACCACTAATGGGTACACTGTTTCTTTAGTGATGGTAAAACATAATTTTGATTCCCTTAGTGCATTGATTTCCTACGAGACTCGCCACTATTGGTACAGTTGCTCCATTATAGGCTCAAGGGAGTCCATTTTATTAAGGAAAATCATTGTTTTCCATAGTTTTTCAAACGATATCTTAGGGTAAGTTTGATTTGACAGCATATTTAAAGCACGGCGTGTCGTGAATCAGCGAATTCTATTTGTGACCGTTCTCCATCAAATTCGTTTCAAAACTGATTTTTACTACTCGGCTGTCACTTAGCACGCTTATTTCCATTCAGCCAGTTATGTGTGTATTTTGACTAACTCTCGAAAAGGGGTTATTTATTTTTACTCTATTTCGTATACATCCTACATTCACCATCTCCACTACTCTCGAAACAAATCAATACTACTATTTATGTCTCGCCATAACGGCAAATCCAGCTCTAAAATTCAGTCAAGCATCAAAATCAAAAAGCGTTCAAAAAATTTACTTGCTCTCACTATCTATTGCTGATCTTGGTTATGCAATCATGGGTAGAGTTTTCCAGGCTCTAAAATTCAGTCAAGCATCAATATCAGAAAGCATTCGAATCAATTTCTCCCCTACTTTATTACATGTTCGCACTATCTATTGCTGATCTTGGTTATGCAATCATGAGTAGAGTTTTCCTGGCTCTAAAATTTAGTTAGGGATCAAAATCAGAAAGCGTTCGAATCAATTTCTCTTCTACTTCATTACATGTTCTTACTATACTTCGCAGATCTTGGTTATGCAATCATGGGTAGAGTTTTCCAGGCTCTAAAATTCAGTCAAGCATCAAAATTATAAAGCATTCGAATCAATTTCTTGTTTACTTTTTTTACATGTTCTCACTATCAATTGCTGATCTTGGTTATGCAATCATGGGTAGAGTTTTCCAGGCTCTAAAATTCAGTCAAGCATCAAAATCAGAAAGCGTTCGAATCAATTTCTCCTCTACTTTATTACATGTTCTCACTATCTTTCGCTGATCTTGGTTATGCAATCATGGGTAGAGTTTTCAAGGCTCTAAAATTCAGTCAAGCATCAAAATTATAAAGCATTCGAATCAATTTCTTGTTTACTTTTTTTACATGTTCTCACTATCAATTGCTGATCTTGGTTATGCAATCATGGGTAGAGTTTTCCAGGCTCTAAAATTCAGTCAAGCATCAAAATCAGAAAGCGTTCGAATCAATTTCTCCTCTACTTTATTACATGTTCTCACTATCTTTCGCTGATCTTGGTTATGCAATCATGGGTAGAGTTTTCAAGGCTCTAAAATTCAGTCAAGCATCAAAATCATAAATCGTTCGAATCAATTTCTCCTCTACTTTATTACATGTTCTCACTATCTATTGCTGATTTTGGTTATGCAATCATGGGTAGAGTTTTCCAGGCTCTAAAATTCAGTCAAGCATCAAAATTATAAAGCGTTCGAATCAATTTCTTGTTTACTTTTTTTACATGTTCTCACTATCAATTGCTGATCTTGGTTATGCAATCATGGGTAGAGTTTTCCAGGCTCTAAAATTCAGTCAAGCATCAATATCAGAAAGCATTCGAATCAATTTCTCCTCTACTTTATTACATGTTCTCACTATCTATTGCTGATCTTGGTTATGCAATCATGGGTAGAGTTTTCCAGGCTCTAAAATTTAGTCAAGCATCAAAATCAGAAAGCGTTCGAATCAATTTCTCCCCTACTTTATTACATGTTCTCACTATCTATTGCTGATCTTGGTTATGCAATCATGGGTAGAGTTTTCCAGGCTCTAAAATTCAGTCAAGCATGAATATCAGAAAGCGTTCGAATCAATTTCTCTTCTACTTCATTACATGTTCTTACTATACTTCGCAGATCTTGGTTATGCAATCATGGGTAGAGTTTTCCAGGCTCTAAAATTCAGTCAAGCATCAAAATCATAAAGCGTTCGAACCAATTTCTTGTTTACTTTTTTTTTTACATGTTCTCACTATCAATTGCTGATCTTGGTTATGCAATCATGGGTAGAGTTTCCAGGCTCTAAAATTCAGTCAAGCATCAAAATCATAAATCGTTCGAATCAATTTCTCCTCTACTTTATTACATGTTCTCACTATCTATTGCTGATCTTGGTTATGCAATCATGGGTAGAGTTTCCAGGCTCTAAACTTCAGTTAAGCATCAACATCAGAAAGCGTTCGAATCAATTTCTCCTCTACTTTATTACATGTTCTCACTATACTACACAGATCTTGGTTATGCAATCATGGGTAGAGTTTTCCAGGCTCTAAAATTCAGTCAAGCATCAAAATCATAAATCGTTCGAATCAATTTCTTGTTTACTTTTTTTTTACATGTTCTCATTATCAATTGCTGATATTGGTTATGCAATCATGGGTGTAGTTTTCAAGGCTCTAAAATTCAGTCAAGCATAAATCGTTCGAATCAATTTCTCCTCTACTTTATTACATGTTCTCACTATCTATTGCTGATCTTGGTTATGCAATCATGGGTAGAGTTTTCCAGGCTCTAAAATTCAGTCAAGCATCAATATCAGAAAGTGTTCGAATCAATTTCTCTTCTACTTCATTAAATGTTCTTACTATACTTCGCAGATCTTGGTTATGCAATCATGGGTAGAGTTTTCCAGGCTCTAAAATTCAGTCAAGCATCAAAATCATAAATCGTTCGAATTAATTTCTCCCCTACTTCATTACATTTTCTTACTATCTATTGCTGATCTTGGTTATGCAATCATGGGTAGAGTTTCCAGGCTCTAAAATTCAGTCAAGCATCAAAATCATACATCGTTCGAATCAATTTTCTCCTCTACTTTATTACATGTGCTCACTATCTTTCACAGATCTTGGTTATGCAATTATGGGTAGAGTTTCCAGGCTCTAAAATTCAGTCAAGCATCAAAATCATAAATCGTTCGAATCATTCCGTGCCGATAGTTCGAACGAGCCAGACGTGTGTGCTGTGTCTCATCGCGGATTGTGTTCGGTAGTGAAAAGGCTATTGTGTGGTGCTCCTACCTACGGATCCAAGGCGATCGCTGTCGGCGAGTGAAGTAGCTGCTTCTGGCGACGCCAGTGAAGCAGGCTATTGTTACTGCTGCTACCTACAGCAGCAGGGGCAGATAAGTGGCAAAACTTTTTATTGTTCTCCCTTCTGTTTGATACAGAGTGGGACTGCTTAGAATTAATCGAATTAGTTTTTTTAAGTTTTTTTTTTTCTAATTTGCTATTAGTTCTAAGTTAGTATAAGCAAAATTATCCTTCCACCTTGCGGGGTGAGAATGGAGGAGGAGACTGGAGAAGGCAATGTGCCTGCTAAAGATGGAGGGCGCACTCGATTGTACCATGCGGCTTCGCCTGGGCCTTGGGTTGTTTACTTTCGGCAGAAAGTAAAAAGCCTAGATTTTCTCGGCATTAAACGAGATTTGACGCGTCGTTTTCCGAAGCTTGATTTTAGCCAGATCAACAGGAACAAACTACGCATCACCGCACCTACATACCAGGTGGCGAATGAAATTGCTGGCGACAGGGCGTACAATGTTGAATATATGGTTTATGTCCCCTCGCGAGAGGTCGAAATTGAAGGTGTGATCAACGCAGCGAGCCTGACTTGCAAGGATGTACTTGCGGGAAAAGGCCGCCTAAAGAATGCAATGGAGTCTACCGTGGATATTCTGGACTGCAAGGAATTGCATTCAGCAGCCACGGTAGATGGAAAGAAGGTATATTCCAAGTCAGGTTCGCTTCGGGTGACGTTCGCCGGTTCGATGCTCCCAAAATATGTTGATATTGAAAACATGCTATTTCCGGTGCGTCTTTTTGTGCCAAGGGTATTTAATTGTACCAATTGCAAACAACTTGGTCACACTGCCGAGTTTTGTGACAACAAACCACGTTGTGGCAAATGTTCTGAAAGGCATAGGGAGGAGTCCTGCCAGCAACAGGCAACAAAATGTGCCTATTGTGGTTTGAATCCTCCCCATGGTTTGCAGGAATGCCCGGTGTACAAAAGCGCACCCAAAAGTGAAGCGCTCGTTGGTACAGCGCTCCAAGCAGTCGTATGCGGAAATGGTTAAGTCGCAAGACACATCCGCCACAGCCACTGCATCGACTGCTATTTCAGCCACCGTTCGTGTAAGTGATTATTATGATTCCATATCCATTGATGAATTGGACTCTGACGCTGCCGATATGGATGATCCTGCGGAGGTACACGTGCCCGAAAAGAGGAAGCAACCGTCTTCCCGGGATCGCGCCGCAAGAGAACTAAAATCCTCCATAAAAGCTTGGCAAAATCTGAAGTTAATGGGGGTTTATTTAAAATCCCGAAGTAACCTGTCCCTACTGTTTTTTTTTATCCTAGTTGCAGTAAGGCATTCCCGCCATTGCCAAAATCCGATGTTTCGAAGAAACATCCGGCTAGGAGAATCAACGAAAGAAAAAAAGTAATTCGCACTTCTAGTAAAAGTATTCCGTCCAAGCGAGGATTGATCTCCTTTAAGGACCTTGTGGACCGTTTTTTGAATTTATTCAATATTCCGAATTCATTGAGGCCTATCATTGACCTTTTCATACCAACAGTGGAAAGTTATCTGAAGCAATTGACTGTTTCATGGCCCCTTCTTGCAGGAATTGTATCTTTCGATGGATAATACGGCCTATACCCAAGATACAATCACTGTGCTGCAGTGGAACTGTCATAGTCTGAAAAATAAATTAGACGTGTTCAAGTTTTTGATTCGCAATTCCGATTGCGATATATTTGCACTCTGTGAAACATGGCTTTCTTCTGAAGATGAAATCAACTTCCACGATTTTAATATTATTCGCCAAGATCGGGATGATCATTATGGTGGCGTTCTTTTGGGGATCAAAAAATGCTACTCCTTCTACAAAATTCCCATTCCGACTGTTAATGGCCTAGAGATCGTCGCTTGCCAAATAAATGTAAAGAATAAAGATCTTTGCATAGCTTCAGTGTACATTCCTCCAAATGCCTCTATTAATCGTCGAGATTTTGGAGCGCAGTCTCCCTCCTATCATCTCCAGTATTGATATTGGGTGATATGAACGCACATGGTATTGGTTGGGGCGAAACGTATGACGATTATAGAGCGCCTATTTTCTATGATTTGTGTGACGATTTCAATTTGAATATTTTGAACACTGGTGAAGTAACTCGAATAGGACCAAATGGTCAACAAAGCCGTATTGATCTGTCTTTATGTTCAAATTCACTATCATTAGATTGCACGTGGAAGGTAATTCAAGATCCCCATGGTAGTGACCATATGCCGATAGTCACCACAATTAAGAGTGGCTATCAACAATCTGATCCAGTTAATGTTCCTTTCGATCTCACGAAGAACATTGACTGGCAAAATTTGCATCGGCGGTAAAATTGGTATTGAATCAACTGATACTCTTCCACCTTTGGATGAATATCGATTCCTTACTGAGTTGATTCAAAAGCGCACTAGAAGCTCAGAAACGACGCGTTCCAAGTACATCTGTCATCAGAAGACCAGCCACTCCTGGATGGGATGATGAATGTACTAAGTTGTATTCTGAGAAATCTGATGCCTTCAAGGCCTTCCGTAAACACGGAAGGTCCGAGCTTTGAAGAGTATTTGAGGCTCGAAAGAAAACTCAAAAATCTTCTCAAGGCAAAAAACGTAGCTACTGGCGACGTTTTGTCGAGGACTATCACGAGAAACCTCAATGACAACACTTTGGAAAACGGCTCGCAACATGCGGAACCGCATTTCCACCAATGAGAGTGAAGAATACCCCAATCGATGGATATTCAACTTCGCAAAAAGGTCTGCCCAGATTCAGTACCAGCAGAACCGCTATTTCGAGAATCAGTCACTGATCCCGGTTCTTTGGGTGGACCATTCACAATGCTGGAACTTTCTATGTCTCTTCTTTCATCGAATAACTCTGCTCCGGGATGCGATAACATCAAATTCAATCTTCTTAAAACCTCCCAGATATCGCAAAAGACGATTACTTGACCTGTACAACTGTTTCATGGAGTACAACATTGTGCCACCTGAATGGCGACAGGTCAAAGTAATAGCTATTCAAAAGCCTGGGAAACCAGCGTCTAATCACAATTCATACCGACCGATTGCCATGCTATCATGCATGAGAAAATTATTGGAGAAAATGATCCTTTCAAGAGTCGACCATTGGGTCGAAGAAAATGCATTGCTTTCAAATACTCAGTTTGGATTTCGAAAAGGAAAGGAACTAACGATTGTCTAGCGTTGCTTTCTTCAGATATACAACTGGCCTTTGCGCACAAGGAGCAATTGGCTTCAGTATTCTTGGATATTAAGGGCGCTTTTGATTCAGTTTCCATAGAAGTACTGTCAGACAATCTGCACAGTAGTGGATTACCCGTTATTTTGAACAATTTCTTGTATAATTTGTTGTCAGAAAAACAAATGAACTTCACACTCGGCACTCTGACAACTTCCAGAAATAGCTACATGGGCCTTCCCCAAGGATCATGTTTAAGTCCCTTGCTTTATAATTTCTATGTTAAAGATATTGACAATTGTTTGGAAGGACAATGCACGCTCAGACAACTTGCAGATGATGCCGTGGTCTCTCTAAGAGGTCCATGTGCAGCTGTCTTGCAAGGACCATTGCAAAGTACCCTGGATAATCTGACTGTTTGGGCCAGACATTTAGGGATCGAGTTTTCACCGCAAAAACTCAGTTGGTTGTGTTTACTAAGAAGCGGTATCCTGCTCAACTGAAACTCAAGCTGTTGAATGATGACATCAACCAATCTTTATCTTCAAAATACCTTGGGGTCGTGTTTGATTCCAAATGTACCTGGAAACTCCACATTGAGTATTTGATACAAAAATGTCGGAAAAGGATCAATTTTCTACGTTCTATCTCCGGAACATGGTGGGGTGCTCACCCGGAAGACCTCATCAAACTCTATAGAACGACTATTCTCTCTGTTTTAGAGTATGGCTCCTTCTGCTTCCTCTCAGCAGCTGATTGCCACCTGATCAAATTGGAACGAATTCAGTATCGTTGTTTGCGTATTGCCCTTGGCTGCATGCATTCAACGCATAACATGAGCCTGGAGGTGCTTGCTGGAGTCACTCCTTTAAAGCACCGTTACTGGGAGCTCTCACTTAGAATACTCATCAAATGTGGAACAAGTAACACACTTGTTCCAGATAACTTCGATAATATGCTTGAACTAACTTGTCGTTCAAGATTCCTTAGAGTCTATCTCAACTACATTTCTTCAGATCTTTGTCTTCCGTGTTATAATCCACCTCGAGTTCACTTCACCAACGACAGTTCCTCAATTGTATACGATCTGTCCATGAAACATGCTATTCAAGGAATACCAGATCATCTTCGACAAATATCTATTCCCTCACTTTTTCTGAAAAATATGAACATGTCAATTGCAACAACAGATATTTCACTGATGGTTCTCGCATCAACGGATCCACTGGCTTCGGTGTTTTCAATGTAACTTCAACCACCTTCCGAAAACTTCAGGAACCGTGTTCGGTTTATGTTGCTGAGCTGGCAGCAATTAACTTCGCTTTGGGGATAATTTCCAATCAGCCCGTAGACCATTATTTCATCTTCTCGGATAGTCTTAGTTCTATCGAGGCACTCCGGTCGATGAAACCTGTTAAGCACGCATCTTACTTTCTTACAAACATAAGAGAGCAGATGCGTGTTTTGGTCGAAAGATCATTCAAGATTACCTTTGTTTGGGTCCCATCTCACTGCTCAATCTACGGCAATGAGAAGGCAGACTCGCTGGCAAAGGTGGGCGCACAGGAAGGTGAAGTTTATGATAGACAATACTCGAGCAACGAGTTTTTCCCATTAGTCCGTCAGAGTACTCTTCAAAGTTGGCAAAGAAATTGGACACACAACGAACTTGGACGGTGGCTATTTTCCATAGTTCCAAAAGTTTCTGGGCGAGCGTGGTTCAGAGGTGAGGACTTAAGTCGAGGCTTCATTCGCGTGATGTCGAGACTTATGTCCAATCACTATTCACTAAACGCACATCTGTACAGAATAAACCTTGTCGATAGCAACTTATGTAGGTGCGGAGCCGGTTATGATGACATCGATCACGTAGTTTGGTCCTGCTCGGAAAATGACGCCTCCAGAGAGCAATTATTGGATACCCTTGTGGCCCGAGGTAAACAACCCTTCAGGGAAGTTCGCGGTGTTTTGGGAGATCGTGATGTTGTCTATATGCAGGCCATTTATAGTTTTCTTTGTGCTTCTGACATCAAAATCTAACATTTTGTTTTTTTCTTTCTTTAAAGTTTTTTTGTTCTGTCTCTGCCTTTTTGTTCCGTAGAGCCCCATAGCTCTTGCCATCCGGAAGATGCTCCCAGTCGAACCATTCCTCGAGTACGACGACACGCCACATCGTCACTGACGCCAAATGCCCGGATGAGAAACTGAAATTTCCTGATCCCAAATCCTAAGCCCCGTCCATCCTTAAACATTGTTAACTAACCTCGAGTCACCACGAGTACGCTGGCTTCTACCCCCCTCTTACTAACCGTATAATAAAATGATATTGATTGTATATATCACAAAGAACAATGGCTCCGTAAAGTGTTATACACGCCTGAGCCTACCAAATAAACGAAATTGGAAAAAAAAAAAAAAAAAAATCGTTCGAATCAATTTCTTCTCTACTTTATTACATGTTCTCACTATCTTTTGCTGATCTTGGTTATGCAATCATGGGTAGAGTTTTCCAGGCTCTAAAATTCAGTCAAGCATCAATATCAGAAAGCGTTCGAATCAATTTCTCTTCTACTTCATTACATGTTCTTACTACTTCGCAGATCTTGGTTATGCAATCATGGGTAGAGTTTTCCAGGCTCTAAAATTCAGTCAAGCATCAAAATCATAAAGCGTTCGAACCAATTTCTTGTTTACTTTTTTTTTTAAACATGTTCTCACTATCAATTGCTGATCTTGGTTATGCAATCATGGGTAGAGTTTTCAAAGCTCTAAAATTCAGTTAAGCATCAATATCAGCAAGCGTTCGAATCAATTTCTCTTCTACTTCATTACATGTTCTTACTATACTTCGCAGATCTTGGTTATGCAATCATGGGTAGAGTTTTCCAGGCTCTAAAATTCAGTCAAGCATCAAAATCATAAAGCGTTCGAACCAATTTCTTGTTTACTTTTTTTTTACATGTTCTCACTATCAATTGCTGATCTTGGTTATGCAATCATGGGTAGAGTTTTCCAGGCTCTAAAATTCCGTCAAGCATCAAAATCAGAAAGCGTTCGAATTAATTTCTCCCCTACTTCATTACATTTTTTACTATCTATTGCTGATCTTGGTTATGCAATCATGGGTAGAGTTTCCAGGCTCTAAACTTCAGTTAAGCATCAACATCAGAAAGCGTTCGAATCAATTTCTCCTCTACTTTATTACATGTTCTCACTATACTACACAGATCTTGGTTATGCAATCATGGGTAGAGTTTTCCAGGCTCTAAAATTCAGTCAAGCATCAAAATCATAAATCGTTCGAATCAATTTCTTGTTTACTTTTTTTTACATGTTCTCATTATCAATTGCTGATATTGGTTATGCAATCATGGGTGTAGTTTTCAAGGCTCTAAAATTCAGTCAAGCATAAATCGTTCGAATCAATTTCTCCTCTACTTTATTACATGTTCTCACTATCTTTCGCTGATCTTGATTATGCAATCATGGGTAGAGTTTTCAAGGCTCTAAAATTCAGTCAAGCATCAATATCAGAAAGCGTTCGAATCAATTTCTCTTCTACTTCATTACATGTTCTTACTACTTCACAGATCTTGGTTATGCAATCATGGGTAGAGTTTCCAGGCTCTAAAATTCAGTCAAGCATCAAAATCATAAATCGTTCGAATCAATTTCTCCTCTACTTTATTACATGTTCTCACTATCTTTCGCTGATCTTGGTTATGCAATCATGGGTAGAGTTTTCAAGGCTCTAAAATTCAGTCAAGCATCAATATCAGAAAGCGTTCGAATCAATTTCTCTTCTACTTCATTACATGTTCTTACTATACTTCGCAGATTTTGGTTATGCAATCATGGGTAGAGTTTTCCAGGCTCTAAAATTCAGTCAAGCATCAAAATCATAAATCGTTCGAATCAATTTCTCCTCTACTTTATTACATGTTCTCACTATCTATTGCTGATCTTGGTTATGCAATCATGGGTAGAGTTTTCCAGGCTCTAAAATTCAGTCAAGCATCAATATCAGAAAGCATTCGAATCAATTTCTCCTCTACTTTATTACATGTTCTCACTATACTACACAGATCTTGGTTATGCAATCATGGGTAGAGTTTTCCAGGCTCTAAAATTCAGTCAAGCATCAAAATCATAAATCGTTCGAATCAATTTCTTGTTTACTTTTTTTTTACATGTTCTCATTATCAATTGCTGATATTGGTTATGCAATCATGGGTGTAGTTTTCAAGGCTCTAAAATTCAGTCAAGCATAAATCGTTCGAATCAATTTCTCCTCTACTTTATTACATGTTCTCACTATCTTTCGCTGATCTTGATTATGCAGTCATAGGTAGAGTTTTCAAGGCTCTAAAATTCAGTCAAGCATCAATATCAGAAAGCGTTCGAATCAATTTCTCTTCTACTTCATTACATATTCTTACTATACTTCACAGATCTTGGTTATGCAATCATGGGTAGAGTTTCCAGGCTCTAAAATTCAGTCAAGCATCAATATCAGAAAGCGTTCGAATCAATTTCTCTTCTACTTCATTACATGTTCTTACTACTTCGCAGATCTTGGTTATGCAATCATGGGTAGAGTTTTCCAGGCTCTAAAATTCAGTCAAGCATCAAAATCATAAATCGTTCGAATCAATTTCTTGTTTACTTTTTTTTTTTACATGTTCTCATTATCAATTGCTGATATTGGTTATGCAATCATGGGTGTAGTTTTCAAGGCTCTAAAATTCAGTCAAGCATAAATCGTTCGAATCAATTTCTCCACTACTTTATTACATGTTCTCACTATCTTTCGCTGATCTTGATTATGCAGTCATGGGTAGAGTTTTCAAGGCTCTAAAATTCAGTCAAGCATCAATATCAGAAAGCGTTCGAATCAATTTCTCTTCTACTTCATTACATGTTCTTACTATACTTCACAGATCTTGGTTATGCAATCATGGGTAGAGTTTCCAGGCTCTAAAATTCAGTCAAGCATCAAAATCATAAATCGTTCGAATCAATTTCTTCTCTACTTTATTACATGTTCTCACTATCTTTTGCTGATCTTGGTTATGCAATCATGGGTAGAGTTTTCCAGGCTCTAAAATTCAGTCAAGCATCAAAATCATAAATCGTTCGAATCAATTTCTCCTCTACTTTATTACATGTTCTCACTATCTTTTGCTGATCTTGGTTATGCAATCATGGGTAGAGTTTTCCAGGCTCTAAAATTCAGTCAAGCATCAATATCAGAAAGCGTTCGAATCAATTTCTCTTCTACTTCATTACATGTTCTTACTACTTCGCAGATCTTGGTTATGCAATCATGGGTAGAGTTTTCAAGGCTCTAAAATTCAGTCAAGCATCAATATCAGAAAGCGTTCGAATCAATTTCTCTTCTACTTCATTACATGTTCTTACTATACTTCGCAGATCTTGGTTATGCAATCATGGTTAGAGTTTTCCAGGCTCTAAAATTCAGTCAAGCATTAAAATCATAAAGCGTTCGAACCAATTTCTTGTTTACTTTTTTTTTTTACATGTTCTCACTATCAATTGCTGATCTTGGTTATGCAATCATGGGTAGAGTTTTCAAGGCTCTAAAATTCAGTCAAGCATCAATATCAGCAAGCGTTCGAATCAATTTCTCTTCTACTTCATTACATGTTCTTACTATACTTCGCAGATCTTGGTTATGCAATCATGGTTAGAGTTTTCCAGGCTCTAAAATTCAGTCAAACATCAAAATCATAAAGCGTTCGAATCAATTTCTTGTTCACTTTTTTTTTACACGTTCTCACTATCAATTGCTGATCTTGGTTATGCAATCATAGGTAGAGTTTCCAGGCTCTGAAATTCAGTCAAGCATCAATATCAGAAAGCATTCGAATCAATTTCTCCCTTACTTTATTACATGTTCTTACTATCAATTACTGATCTTGGTTATGCAATCATGAGTAGAGTTCTCCAGGCTCTAAAATTCAGTCAAGCATCAAAATCATAAATCGTTCGAATCTATTTCTCCTCTACTTTATTACATGTTCTCACTATCTTTCGCTGATCTTGGTTATGCAATCATAGGTAGAGTTTTCCAGGCTCTAAAATTCAGTCAAGCATCAATATCAGAAAGCGTTCGAATCAATTTCTCTCGTTCAAATCATCAATCTGTGGGCATCGTGACCCAACTAGATCCAATAGATTATCCAACCACCGACTAACCTACTCCAGAGTTGGATTTCATTGACCCAACTAGGTCCGATGGCATATCCAGCCACCGACCAACCCACTCCAGAGTTGGATTTTCTTGACCCAACTAGGTCCGATGGCATATCCAGCCACCGACCAACTCACTCCAGAGTTGGATTTTCTTGACCCAACTAGGTCCGATGGCATATCCAGCCACCGACCAACTCACTCCAGAGTTGGATTTTCTTGACCCAACTAGGTCCGATGGCATATCCAGCCACCGACCAACCCACTCCAGAGTTGGATTTTCTTGACCCAACTAGGTCCGATAGCATATCCAGCCACCGACCAACCCACTCCAGAGTTGGATTTTCTTGACTAACTAGGTCCGATGGCATATCCAGCCACCGACCAACCCACTCCAGAGTTGGATTTTCTTGACTCAACTAGGTCCGATGGCATATCCAGCCACCGACCAACCCACTCCAGAGTTGGATTTTCTTGACCCAACTAGGTCCGATGGCATATCCAGCCACCGACCAACCCACTCCAGAGTTGGATTTTCTTGACCCAACTAGGTCCGATGGCATATCCAGCCACCGACCAACCCACTCCAGAGTTGGATTTTCTTGACCCAACTAGGTCCGATGGCATATCCAGCCACCGACCAACCCACTCCAGAGTTGGATTTTCTTGACCCAACTAGGTCCGATGGCATATCCAGCCACCGACCAACCCACTCCAGAGTTGGATTTTCTTGACCTAACTAGGTCCGATGGCATATCCAGCCACCGACCAACCCACTCCAGAGTTGGATTTTCTTGACCCAACTAGGTCCGATGGCATATCCAGCCACCGACCAACCCACTCCAGAGTTGGATTTTCTTGACCCAACTAGGTCCGATGGCATATCCAGCCACCGACCAACCCACTCCAGAGTTGGATTTTCTTGACCCAACTAGGTCCGATGGCATATCCAGCCACCCCTTAACCTACTCCAAAATTGTTTTTTTCTTTTAATCCGACAATATTCGACAGAGTATATACTTTTCACTATTTTTTCTTACTTTTAGATTTTACTACAACATTAGAGTTAGAAAACACACACACTAATAAAAGTGTCTTTTGTACATAATAAATCACATCCATTAACTGTTCATTACTGATCTTAATCATGTTATTATAGACAGTTTTCCAACGAAATTAAGACATTCATTACATTCGATACTTTATTAGCGTTACTACGGTGGTACCTACCCAAATTTCCTTTTACTAAGTATGGTAGTACAATCCATTTCTACATGAATTTCGTTCAAATTATATAGTCAACATTATAACACGTAACACAACAACATAATACATTATTTTAATTATATATAGCCAACTGAACAGCCTAGTTCTATAGATCATAGAACTGTAGCATCATATTTAGTTCATCACCACCTGGTTTATTGTTCTATTGCCAACCAATGTTAGTAGATACTAAGGTATGGAAATCCATATATTGTGTACGTGCCTTTCGTGTATGGCGAATAAGCTTTCACTATTACATTTGAACGAGCTCCCATAAGAAGCCGTGCATATAAGTACGTCACCATTTGCTGTTTACATTTTTCATCATCCACTAATACCTGTGCATATGATCATCTCCCTCACCTTCTATCTATTCTCATTGATTGCCAACTGTGCATCTCTTTCAAGATGACAGTCATTCACAGACTTCAGTGACACATTGCCATTCTCAACACAAATAAATGAATACAAATACAATAAAGACTTACCAATCTCAATTCTCGTTAACACGTTAACCAAACGTATCATACACAGACAATCTGTGTTTACTTGTGGGATCGAAAGTGTATAGATCTGTTCCTTGTAAATGATCTTCTAAGTGCTTCTAGTCAACAATGCAAGGGTTGACCAGTTTCAGATGAGTCCGTTCAATGCGCTAGCCACGCTCATACCGACAGGTTCCGACTGGTTACTGTGCCGCTTCATTTCTACCGAAATCGCCACTCCACATCCTCAATATTTTACACAGCCCTACACACAATTCCAACAGAAGAAAACGCAAAAACTGCGACCTTTTAAATTTATCGTAGCCGAGCAAAACGGGAGCAAAAGTTCCCTACAGTCCACGCCATTGTCGTGAATCAGCGAATTCTATTTGTGACCGTTCTCCATCAAATTCGTTTCAAAACTGATTTTTACTACTCGGCTGTCACTTAGCACGCTTATTTCCATTCAGCCAGTTATGTGTGTATTTTGACTAACTCTCGAAAAGGGGTTATTTATTTTTACTCTATTTCGTATACATCCTACACGGCGCATCAACTGAAGCCATCGTAAAGTGTATTACAGTGAACACTCCCTAGCTCGATGTTCAGTAACTCGATATTGAATCTAGCATACTGCGTTCTCTCCGTAATTCGATACATCCCTTACTCGATATTCTCAAAGTCGAAATAATTTTCCAATATGTGTTTTTACCTCCCTAACTCGATGTTGTCAGAATTAGTTCACATGCATGTCATACACGATGTCGAGCCATTTTGCCGAATGCTGTTGTGCCGAACGCCAGTTCGTCGAATGCCGTTTGACCGAATGTGTCATTTGACTGAACGGGTCATTTACCCGAATGCCGTTCGGGTGAATAGTTCAAAACAATCCGATTGCGAGTAGTGAAAAGTGAGTAATTAGAAGTAAGTAGTGAAAATTACATGAGTGAGAAGTAAGAAACGAGAAGTGCAAAGCGAATAGTAAGAAGTGTGTAGTGAGAAGTGTGTTGTATGAAGTGAGAAGTGAGATGTGCAAAATGTATAGTGAGCAGTGAGAAGTAATTAGTGAGAAGTGAGCAGTGAAAAGTTATTAGTGAGAAGTGAGCAGTGAGTGAAATTGAAAAGTAAAAAGTGTGAAGAGAGAAGTGAGAAAGTGAGACATGACAAGTGAGGAGTAAGGTCCGAAGAGTGAGAAGTGTGAAAAGTGAGTTGTGAGAATTGAAAATTAACAAATTAATCCGTATTCCTTCCAACTTCTTTCGTTTTTCTCTCCATCTTTTTTTCTTTTTACCTTCCTTCTTTTTTCTTCCTCAAACTTCCTTCATCCTTGTTATTTCTCTTCCCTTCTTCTTTCATCCATATTCTTTCTCTCCCCTTGTTCCATTTTTCCATTTTCCACCTTTCTTTCTTTGTAACATGTGGTGTGTCTGTCATTTCGAGATGTGTGAGATTATCGCGTTTTTGTTCCGTATTATAAATGTAGTAAGACACCAAAAATACATTTGAATATGCGTGAAACATCACAACCACCCATCACCCACCGGAAAGGATGCAGCCACACCACAAACCAGTTCCGCTATTCACCTCCAGTTGCAGCATCACGGAAAAATGGGCGGCCATTGGGGGGTGGCGTAGAAGGCGCCATGATAAGCGAAAAGCTCGGAGGGGAAATTCACTTGGTCGAGGGTTCTGGAAGGATATGCGCCATTGCTTGGAATCATTTTGAAAGCGATATCCAAACACGACAGACGTCTAAACTTTTATAGAAAGCATCAATTAGAAGCAAGTGGAAGAAAAGCCTTTTGAGACAGGGAAAGCTGTGAAGTTGAAGAAGCCATCCAGGTAAAAACCCTCAACCAGAACTCTAACCCCTCCCAAAGCTAAAACGGTACCACTTTCCCTAATGTGCTCGCAGGACCCCTTTTTGTTCTTCGGTTGGATTTTCCTTGTTTGTTACCTGTGTCTCCGGACCGTGTGGGCTCGAAGAACGTCCAGTGATGGCCACAAACGCGGTACTACGCGGTATTTGAAGTTCCGAGCCGCTATTCCTGCTCGAGAAGGTCCACAGAAGCATTGTCCGTGGTAGACGCCGTTTTGCTTGAAGGCCCGTGACGCCGTGGAACCCATCCGCGAGCGACTCGGTCAAGGAGCAGCTCCGCTGCGAAGAGACAAGCGATCATCGCCTGCTGGAAGGAGAAACGGAGAAACGGCCCGTCAACAGAAGAAGCGTAACAAGAAAAGATAGTGAGAAGGTAGGAGATAGCCGATTAAGAAAGTGGGAGTGAAGGTACCTGTGTACTACGTAAAATAAAGTGGGTTAAACTGCAAAACGGTATTCAAGTGTTTTCTTGGTCGCGAAGAGTCAAGCGCGTATGCCGACCCTGATGTTATGAGGAGGGGAGTCTCATGTGTGCCAAAGTGAGGGCTGCCCCATTAATTACATCTTCTTGCTTCTTTATTCTTTCGTCTATCTTTTACCTTTTCCTTCTTTCTTTCTTTTTCTTCTCGTCTCCTTCATCCTTATTCTTTCTCTTCCCCTTTTCTTCGTTTATTATTCTTCTTCTTCTCCTTATCCTGTCTTTCTTCTTCCCTTTGTCTCATATCTCATCATTTTCTACTTACTTCATCCTTATTCTTTCTCTTCCCTTCTTTTTTCTTCTTTCTGTGTTATGTCTCACCATTCACTTCTCACTTCTTAACATTTTCCTTCTCACTTCTCATTTTTCAATTATCATGTCTCACTTCTCAAATCTTTCTTTTGTTTTCCTCATTACCCACTTCCTAGTTCTCATTTCGCAGCTATCGCATCTCATTTTTCATCACTCACTTGTCACTTCTCATTTCTCTCTTCGCAATTCTCACTTTTCACTATTCATTTCCAATATCTTACTTTTCACTTTACTTATTAAGGAAAAAATCAACTATTCGGCAAAATGGCATTCGACCAAATGAGCCTAAACCATATTTCTACATGATGAAAAGTTTTAAAATTTAATAAAACAGTCCTCCATTCCGAAGGAATCTAAGAAGAGCTGCCAATGCAAAAAAGTAGTTCATTACCGTTCGACTTCATAAACGACTATGTCGGAGGGCCGTCGTGTCAGGTCTGTTTAGAGTCCCACCTAACACCAGGATTTGGGCCTGTGCACCTCGAGCGGCACACGGTTGTTTTGGTGGAGCTGGCTTGCGGATACATCCTGCTTTTTATAGAAGTTTAACCCATTTAGACGACTTTTTTAACGTAGATTTAAAGTACAAATTTGGGTTTTTCACTGGATTCTACCAAAACTAGCATAGAAAGAACTGAAATTGAAATATTTTTTTCCGAAGGTCCTAGGTCGTACAAATTGTTCTGGTGCACATATCCTCGGATGTATTAGAAAATATGTCTAGAAACAAAATGTCTCAAACTGCGATGAATGACCAAAAACTTCCATGTATTCATAATACATAAATTATTTGAGTTTTGAATAAATGTCAACTATTTCTGGGTCTCCAAAACGTCCTGGAGCTCAAAACATGCGAGTTACCCAATCAACCAAGTCCTGAACGATCTATCCGTAGATCACTAAACATCCCAGCAGGTCTATTGAGCCGGTAGAATCTCACTGATTACAGCTACCAGCTATTACATACCTCTTTTGTTCTCCAAAACGTCGCGGAGCTCAGAGCATACCAGGTCAACCAAGTCCTGAACAATGTATCCGTGCACCGCTAAACATCCCACCAAGTCCATTGCATCGATAGCATTGCACTCATTGCTTTTACGAGCTACTACAGGCCTTTTCGGCTCTCCAAAACGTCCTGGAGTTCAGAACATGTGATCTATTCGATCAACTAAGTTCTGACCGATGTATAGCCGATAGGATTCAACTATATAAATGGTATAAATGTATCATCGTGTTACCCTCAGGTTATACGAATACAAAAATGGTAACTTTGGTTAGGAACCTCGAAATTGTGAAGGTGCTTAACTCAATGTTTGCATGTGTGTTTGTATGTTCCAGCATATTTCTGAACCCATTGACCGATTTCAACCAATTTTGAAACACTCATTCTTTATATTAAGGATATGATTATAGGAGGGGAGAAGTGATCTTTGGAAAAGGGGGAGGGTGTGGGCAGAGGAGTATTCTTTATAAAACGTACAATACAGTTCAACTTCTGAGACCCTTGACCAAGCAATCTGGATTAAAATCGATATGTAATGATTAGAACCAATAAAGCAGCCAAAAACTTGGTCTGGGAAGGGGGGCTTAAATTGCGTTGAGTGAAGGAATTTCGATGTTTTATCTTTGATACAGTTATGAACTTTATTCGATCGATTATTCCCGACTTTGCGTCCTGCGTCCTTAATCATCCATAATCTTTAAGTTGCTCCTTCTTTCAGCAATAGATCTTTCAATTTTCACGAATATTGAAAGTTTATTGATGTTTTATTGGAATGATTGGAATGAAAAATAAATCATTTCATATCCATTTCATATCATATATCATATCATGTCCTTCTTCCATTTTGAAGAATGATTGATTTTTTTTTATGTTAATGCATATTGAATTATTTATTTGAGAAACCGGAGGTACCTATTTTCAAAATATTTTGCTAAGAATCAAAGAAAAATTGGTTTTAAACAAAATGTTATAAATTCTTTTGATTTCATCGGGATCATCCACCACTCAGTAAAAATATTTGAAACATGACAGTAAAGACACAGGGAACAGACGTCCATCTTCATTCGTGCAGTTGTGTAAAACTTCACTGGCCATTTTGAAGTATGTCGTCATGCCCCCATTGTGCGATGCCAGTATGCAGAAAATTGTTCATTCCGAATTGCCCCTAGGTGGTAGCACTATCATGTTCATGTAATACGAGCCAGCGCCATAGAGCTTGCTGACGTTTACTCATCCTTCTCTTTCAAGCGCATGGGGAGGATATCCTAACTAACTTGAAAGAGAAAGATGATTAAACGTCAGCAACCCTTTTTGTTTAGTGTGGTTGAGCTTGTATGTCGGGCAGCATGCGTTGGTGGCGCTGATATGCGATTAGAATCTTTACAAACATTTTTAACAAAATTTTGTTCGAGTACCCATGTATGTTCTTTGTGGTAAAGTCAGAACAAAATCAAGTTTACAGTGATTTTCAATTCAAACTAACTGAACCATTACAATATAATGTAAAAAGTGCGACCTCATCGGAAAATCACAGAGAACAGACATGGATGCTCGAACAAAATTTCGTTAAAACCGCGTGTAAAGATTTAAATCGCATCTCAGCGCCGCCAACGCAGGCTGCTCGACATAAAAATTAAATCTCACTAACACGCAAAAAAAGCATTCCCGAAATCGTGAACTAGCAAAAATACACCGTGATTTAATTCATGGATTCGTTCCAGAAAACGTGACTGTGTTCCCGAATCCGTGGCCGTTGTTCACGAAAAAATACACCGTGAACATAACGACATACTTCAAAATTACCATTAAAAAATTTTACATAACCTGTTCTCTGTGGAAAAAGCACGTTCGTTTAACAGAACACAGGTAAGCATACGACACTCAGTATTTTTTGAGTTCTGGAAGGTCACATTCACACACTCAATTTTTTTCACCGAGATCTTAGCATTTTTTGTTTATTTTCCCGAGGTGGGCACCGCCGAGTTTCAGCAAACATGATTTTTGCCGAGATCTCAGTAAAAGTGACGTTTCAGTTGCTGAGATATGGTAAATATTTTGCCGAAGATTAGTAATAGACCAAATTTTATGCCGAGGTTCAGTTCAAAAATTTACTGAGCTACAGCGGTGCCCGATTTTGCCGAGCTCGAGAAAGAAAAACTTAGTGTGCACACGATCAAATCTAACACAAAAAATGTGATTATTTAATTCCATAATTCTATGTTGGCTTAAAAATAAACATTTTCACATTAAAGGTATGCTCGTCTTCAGTGTCTCGTTGTAAGCTCGACAAATTGAGCTTTAATGACAGCATTCCGCTAAACAAAATGCTGGAGAAATTAAGATAAATGCATGCTCACTGAAAGTCGATAAATCACCCGTACCTTCCAAAAATGCTCAGAGGGTTTTGTAATTAAAAGGCCCAACAAACATAAGGAGGCGAGTAAAGCGCTTATTAAGTTTGAAATAGTTTTATTTCTGCTTAAAAGCTGAAATTATTTGTTGGCTATTCATTTGTTCGATTTAGCGGAGCACCTAGAGACGTCGCAAATTAATCTATTACTTCGATCAATCGATTAATCGTTGTGATAATCGATTAATTTTGAATCGATAACTTCCCAACGATTAATCGATTTAATAATCGACAAGAATCGAGAGTAATCGATTGGTTACTAATCTAATAATCGGGATGTTACGACTACTCTTAGATGTCGATTACTTCGATTAATCGATTCATCGTTGGGATAATCGATTAATTTCAAATCGATTACTACTCAACGATGAATCGATTCAATAATCGTCAAGAATCGAGAGTAATCGATTAGTTACTAATTTTTTTAGCTATTTAGGTTTTCTGGGGCTTAATGGGGAAGCGCTACAATCAGTATTATGAAAAATAAAATTTCCCCGTACTAATTTTCATACACACTTGAAGCGGCTTGTACTAAAATCACGGGACTGACACTTGTATACCTCTACCACAGTTCATTTCGTAGCCAACATAGAAAATTCCGCACTGACAGCCATAAGAAGAATCATGGGAAAGAAAGAGATAGGTGCGTTCCACACTGACAGTTCCATAAACGACAAGCAGAAGAAACGAGACTGCATCTACACTACGAAAACACAACCAAAACATCAGACCCCCGACTAAAATCAAGTTTTTGTCTAAATCAGCTCAAATTTTCGGAGGACACTGGGAACATGAGGCAGCGTTGTGGACCAAAATTGATTTTTGTTAATTACCCCAATGAATATGTATTATGTGTGACAAGTACAATGGAGTACAAGTACCAGTACTATGCCCAGCTGGTGTCAGGGAGCCAAGAATGTTTCCCACCGAAAACATCCGGTACCGGACTGAGAATCGAACTCGCCTTCTCTGGATTGGCAATGCCTTTACTTGCACGGCTATCTAGAGACCCCGAGCGAAGTCTATAATATTTCCTTCGAAATTGCTTCTGAGTCTCATTACCATTTCATAGTCAGGTCAAATGTCAAAAATCACTTACATGTTGACTATTCTTATTTCGCTTGTTCAAAACCATTTTCACCCAGACTATCATTCCATGGGGTTAATATTCACTGCAATAAAGAGATGTAAAAGAATCGTAGTGTCTCTACAGCTTCTCGAAACAATTGACCTAAATAATTCACGGGGCATGCCGTTTCATGTCATTTTTATTGCAATTTTCACTCAATTTATTTCATTCATCTCGAATTAGCCATAAAGGACAAGATTTGCTTCTGCAAAGTTCCCCTTCGAATCATTTCTTTATTTGCCCACACAATCTCGTCCTCGGAACCCTCCTAGAGCCTGACTGAGAAAGACACCGAGTTTCGTCTGGAATCATTCCGTCCATCCGACATAAATCGACCTTCCAACAAAAGAAAACATCACAGTAAATCAAATTGTCTTTAACGATCACCGCCCACCACTACCTATTTGCCCAGCCTCAATCGTTTGGCCGTCCAAGGATCAGCACATCAAAACATGTGGCAAATTTGCCTTGCCGGGAGGTTGCACGCGGTGCGTAGTAAAAGTGGGAGATTTGCTACACCCAGTCACGCTGTGATTCACTTTTCGTTCCTGGTGTTTCACTGGAAGGTTCCCATTCATTGGTAATGGGATTTTTATTCGGCAATAATCAGTAGAATAGACAATTATCGTTCCTGATTATCGATAAGGGATTGGACTATTAGATTGGGAAAAAAATTGAGTTGAATTGTAAGTGAATGGCTGTCTCATGTGTTGATACAAAGCCAGAAGACAAAATTCGCTACTACTGTGTTTTTTGTACTTCCAACTTCTAGAAAAATTCCAACTTCCTGAAATTTTGTCTCATCGGCTATCGGTTAAAAACCATAGTCAAGATATATTGAGAATACATATCGATGCATGGATAGAACGAACAACGCAAAAATCATATCTCGTAAAATCAGACCGAAGTCCAATTACCTATCGAAATTTGCAATATTCATTTCCACGTTTTATATTGGCATTTTTTTCTGACAGATTTCAAAACGCTGAAAAAATCAAATAGCTATCTATACCAGATGTGTGAACACGTTGAAAAACTGACGCCCTCTATTGAGAGGTAATTTCCCTCAACGAAAGCTTTTTTTGTCTTGTACCTGCGACGATAGCGATGGTGATGACGATGGTGTGTGGCGGGATGGACAACCGAATACCTACTCTCTAAAACACGATAAAACGCTCTGGCTAGTTTCAGTTCAATAAAAAATAGGCCTAAATCTATCCACCTAAAATATAAGTCACGCTTACACTCGGTTACCATATTCAAAGTTGGGGTTTCCTTTTCGTTGTGTTAAGGTTAATAAAACCTAGAGCATGAACATGATTTGCGATATGTTTAACTACACGATTGAATTATGAAAAATCGACCATGTGTTTGATGCTTGTTGTTCAGATCACAACAGTTTTATCGCCAGAAGATATTCAACGTATATAAAATCACTAGTTGTTTGCATTTTCCTTTTTAAATTCTGGGTAATATTTTGATGATCAATACATAGATAGATTTAATGCAGAATGCAATTCATCGAGATATACATGTCCAACCAATTCCTCTTTTCGCTTCGCTATAAGAAAGATTATAAACACAAAATCCACGTCGGATGGCGCGAAAGACAGCACACGTGACGTGCATGCGAAAGTGAAACATTCGACAGAAAGCACAAATATCGCTCTCCGTGTATCGTCCTGATAACAGCCGGCACACTGTAGTTGAAATATTCTGCTTCAACACGTCACACAGTGGAGCACTGATTAGAACAATCCGACCAAACATTCTTTTGATAGGAGAAGGTTTATTTGGGCAGCACTTCTGTCTATTGCTCGCTCTCATTCATTTTATTCGCGTACATCTATACTGCCGGTGGACGCACAATTGTCCCATGTATATAGGAATCGCAGCAAATATGGGACTATGCCTTCACCGGTAATATAAGTTACAATGAATCAACAATACGACGTCACAACACTAGGTTTTCCGCCAAATCAATTCATCCTCGGAAGCACCCCATACTCGCCAAGCCATGTTGCATCTGGTTCGCCCATCCAGCTCTCAGCGCTTCACGCCTTCTTGTACACTAGTTGGTTCTAAAGCGAACACCATTTTTTACAGAGTTGCTAACCACCATTCTTGCAACATGCCATGCCCATCGTATCCTTACAACTTTATTCACCTTCTGAATCCCGAGTTGGCCGTAGAGTTCGCAGCGCTTCACGCCTTCTTGTACACTAGTTGGTTCTAAAGCGAACACCATTTTTTACAGAGTTGCTAACCACCATTCTTGCAACATGCCATGCCCATCGTATCCTTACAACTTTATTCACCTTCTGAATCCCGAGTTGGCCGTAGAGTTCGTTGAGCTCGTGGTTCATCTTTCGCTGCCATACACTTTTTCTCATGCACACCGTCAAAGCACACGTCGCTTGCTCCTTGAGCATGGTCCAAATCTCATGCTCGTAGATGACCATCGGTCTCATGAACGTTTATGAATATGACACATTTAATGCGGGTGTGAATCTGTTTTTTCTTCTGGAGTCAATGCAGGCCCGATTTCCACAAATAATGAGTCCTCGTATTCCAAGACTAACTTTTCTGTCAGCCGTTAGCTAGGACTCAAGGTAGATTTTTTCTTCCTTAATTTATGTGAATTTTCACATTTTAAGTTCTTCAAGTTATTCTACCTTAAACCTACCTACCTTAAAACTACCTTAAAAAAGCATTCCTTTTTATTGTCATTATTATTATTCTACGTTGTAGGTGTGCGTACAGAGTACTGAAAAGGTGTCATTTCAAATGTTTTATCGACAATATCCGCAAAGCAAACAAATTGGCTGGATGTGTTGAAAATCTACAGCTGCTACATCCAACGATCCGCAATATTAGACAGCTAGCACGTAAGTTGTCCGTTGGAATCCCGTTCGTCCACGGCGGGATTTCAACGAGCTGAAGTGTTTGCCTGAAATCTATACACAATTGCTACGTGGAAATTCAATTCTTCCGTTGTTGATCAGTCTCCAGACAATAGAACAATACTTTAAAGTGGATATATTTTAAACAGTATATGTCGATTAAATTCCTTGTAATTCTTAAAATAAATCCTAAAGTTCTGGATGCTTTATCATAATTATGTGACGATTTTAGCTGCTTTTCGTCTCTCTGGATCATGTCATCATCCAGCGTGTTCGGTTGCAATAGAGGCTTGACTGTTCAAACTTGATGGTTAACGTATTTTCAGGGGGATTGGTTTGTGTTTGAATTTGTGCATAAGCTCTTTTTTTTATTTGCTGATTATCTAATACATGCATTCATCTCTTAGACTAGGTGTTCCGTGCTTTCTTAACACTATCATCCTTATTTGCTATGTTACGCTTTTAGTTATTATTAATACATTTCAATTGCCTCTAGCAGTTAGAATTTTTTCCTCTGGTTGAATTGAACCATGTAGGAATTACAATGTTTTCTACTTAAACTAAACTTAACCTATTTTATACTAAGGGTACAAGGAGTTAATCGTTGCAATAGAAGATTGCAACGATTTTTGTCTAAAATTGAAATTATTTTGTTGGACATTTGTTGCAATGTCTCAATATTAGAAATTCTATGAAGTTCATTGGTACTATACCACGGAGGCAACTTCAGAATCATTTTCAAAATTTTATTTTGAATCCTCTGGAGTGCCTTCTTTCTGGTATTGCAGCAACTAGCCCATATTGGCACAGCATACAACATGGCAGGTCTAAAAATTTGTTTGTAAATCAAAAGTTTGTTCTTAAGACAAAGTTTTGATTTTCTGTTCATAAGTGGATATAGGCACTTAATATATTTGTTACATTTGGCTTGAAGGCCTTCAATGTGATTTTTAAAAGTTAATTTTTGATCTAGCAGAAGTCCTAAATATTTAGCTTCGCTAGACCAATTAATTGGAACCCCATTCATAGTGACAATATGTCTGCTAGAAGGTTTCAAATAAGAAGCTCTCGGCTTATGTGGGAAAATTATAAGCTGAGTTTTGGAAGCATTCGGGGAAATGTTCCACTTTGCAAGTAAGTGGAGAAAATATCCAAACTTTTTTGCAATCTACTACAAATGACACGAAGGCTTCGCCCTTTGGCTGAAAGGCCCGTGTCATCTGCAAACAAAGATTTTTGACACCCTGGTGGTAAATCAGGTAAGTCAGAAGTAAAAATGTTATACAATATGGGCCCCAGTATGCTGCCTTGGGGACACCAGCCCTTACAGGTAATCTATCAGATTTAGTATTCTGATAGTTTACCTGCAGTGAGCGATCTGATAAATAATTTTGGATCAGTTTAATGATGTACAGAGGAAAATTAAAATTCATCAGTTTTACAATCAAACCTTCATGCCAAACACTGTCAAATGCTTTCTCTATATCAAGAAGAGCAACTCCAGTCGAATATCCTTCAGATTTGTTGAGCCGAATTAAGTTCGTAACTCTTAATAACTGATGAGTGGTTGAATGCCCATGGCGAAAACCAAATTGCTCATCAGCAAAAATAGAATTGTCATTAATATGAACCATCATTCTATTTAAAATAATCTTTTCAAACAGTTTGCTTATTGAAGAAAGCAAACTGATTGGGCGATAACTAGAAGCCTCAGCTGGATTTGTGTCCGGCTTCAAAATTGGAACAACTTTGGCGTTTTCCATTTATCTGGGAAGTAAGCCAATTGAAAACACTTGTTAAATAAATTAACCAAAAAGGATAAAGAGCTCTCAGGAAGTTTTTTGATAAGTATGTAGAAAATACCATCATCACCCAGGGCTTTCATATTTTTAAATTTTCTAGTAATAGATCTCACTTCATCCAAATTGGTTCCCAACGAAGGGTCAAAACATTCTCTTGATTGAGAATGTCTTCGAAGCTCCGTGTAACCTGATCCTCAATTGGACTAGTGAGACCTAGACTAAAATTATGGGCACTCTCGAACTGCTGAGCAAGTTTTTGAGCCTTATCGCCATTTGTTAATAAAATTTTATTTCCCTCTTTAAGCGCTGGAATTGGCTTTTGAGGTTTTTTAAGAATTTTGTTAATTTCAAAAGGGTTTCGAACTGGGATCCAACTTCGAGACATTATTCTCAAAGTTGGTATTTCTCAGAATAGCGAAACGTTTTTTAATTTCATTTTGCAAATCTCGCCAAATAACTTTCAACGCGGGATCGCGAGTTCTTTGGTATTGCCTTCTTCTCACATTTTTAAGACGGATCAGTAGCTGAAGATCGTCGTCAATAATTATGGAGTTGAATTTAACTTCACATTTCGGAATTGCAATGCCTCTGGCTTCGACAATTAAATTTGTCAAAGATACGAGAGCATTATCAATATCACTTTTGGTATCGAGAGGAATATCAACATCAAAATTCCTATCGATATACGTTTTATAAATCCCAATCAGCTCTATGATAATTAAAAGTAGAGCTGATTGGATTATAAATGGCTTCTTGTGAGATTTCAAATGTCACAGGAAGGTGATCAGAGTCAAAGTCAGCATGAGTTACCAATTGGCCACACAGCTGACTTGAATCCGTTAAAACTAAATCAATTGTAGAAGGATTTCGACTGGAAGAAAAACAAGTTGGTCCATTGGGATATTGAATAGTATAATATCCCACAGAACAATCTTCAAATAAAATTTTACCATTGGAATTGCTTTGAGCATTATTCCATGAACGGTGTTTGGCATTGAAGTCACCAATTACGAAGAATTTTGATTTGTTGCGAGTCAGAATTTGAAGATCAGCTTTCAACAAATTCTTTTGCTGCCCATTGCATTGAAAAGGCAAGTAGGCTGCAATGAAGGAAAATTGTCCAAAATTTGTTTCAACAGAAACTCCCAAGGTTTCAAAAACTTTGGTTTCAAACGAAGAAAATAATTTATGTTTGATACGTCTATTGATGACAATGGCGACCCCACCACAGGCGCTGTCAAGACGATCATTTCTGTAGATAAAATAGTTTGGATCTCTTTTAATGGAGAGTCCTGGTTTCAAATACGTTTCAGTTATAATGGCAATATGCACATTATGAACTGTTAGGAAGTTGAATAATTCATCTTCCTTACCCTTTAGAGAGCGGGCATTCCAATTTAGAACTTTCACACAATTATTTGGATCCATTGAAACGGAGTCCAATAACAATTTTTTGTGTGTACTTTATACCAACCTGAACAGCTTCAGGAATGGTATTTGCTTTGAACATTGCATCAATCATGTGATGCAATTGTTCAGTTAAAAAAATCAAAATCGGAAGCAGTCATGCTACCTGAATCGGCAACATGACCGTTATTTTCCGTTGGGACATGGGTATAAACCTCATTTTGAGAAGAGAAATTTTGTCTACCAGCAGCGATGTTTGCATACGTAGGTACATTCGAAAAATTGGAATTTACTGAAGTGCTTGCTACCCGTTGACGAGCGGCAAAATCTGTTTGTGAATTGTGGTGGGTATGAATGGCTCGACCGGTAACCGGTTTCGAAATTTGAGCGTTTGAAAAATTTCTACCCGTCGAATCTGGGATCCGATTGGAATTTCCCGTCATCAATTTTGCACGGGAATTCAAAACTTTTTTGCGTGAAGGGCATTCCCAGAAATTGGATTTATGATTGCCCCCACAGTTTGCGCACTTAAATTTATTGGAATCTTCTCTCACAGGACATGCGTCCTTGGCGTGAGAGGTTCCACCACAAATCATGCATTTAGCATCCATGTGACAATGTTTGGTTCCATGACCCCACTTTTGGCACTTACGGCACTGGGTAGGGTTTTGGAAATTTCCCCAGGCCTGCGGAAATGTTCCCATGTAACACGGACATGAGACATAATACAGGCCTTTTCCAAACTTTTCATATTATTTAGTTCACTTTTGTTAAAATGAACTAAATAAAATTCTTGAGAAATGCCCTCTGGGAAGTTCCAGAATGGGATTTATTTTTCACCTTAATTACTTGGACTGGTGGAAATCCAAGTAATTGAGAAATTTCAATTTTAATCTCATCCAGTGATTTGTCATCACTGGGAGACCTTCAAGACGACTTTGAACAATCGCTCAGTTTTGTCGTCGTATGTGAAGAATTTATGGCGCTTCTCAGTTAAATAGTGAAGAAGACGTTTGCGATCGTCAAAGGATCCCGGCAAAACGCGGCAGTCACCCTTCCTAGCAATCTGAAATGAAACCTTGATCCCCTGAAGGTTACTCAAGATTTCATTCCGAAAGCCAGAAAACTCGGCAACAGATACCACAATTGGCGGAATCCTTTGTTTCTTCGCATGAATCGAATCACCTGGGCTAAAGGTAGATTCGATTTGCTCAATTTCATCATTAATCAAATCGAACTGATTGCTCAGTTCGATAGGAGAAGAAACAATGTCAACATTAGATTTAGAAGGAATATCTGAAGTCTCCAGCTTCCTTCTATTTTTTCCGCGCTTGGGCAGGACGGTCTTGAAACCTTGTTTCTTTGAAGGAAGTGGAGAATTCAGAGACTCCCCTTCCTCTTGTTTTTGTTAATACTCATTGCTGAGCGTGGAGACGTGACCTTCTAAGAGGTTTTTCCCAGAACGGTGTCCCTGCAGGATTACCACCGCTTGTCGGAATTTTACTTCCGCAAACGGGTCCAACGTAAAACGAAGGCACGGGTCCTTGCAAAGATCGTAACGGGATCAGTGGGTACAAATAGCGTTAAGAAGCACCGTTGAAATTAAAATAGCTTCGGGTAATATTAAAAACTTCCTTCCGCAAAGAGAGAAAGAACCGCACAGCACGAAAGCACGATGCGGTCTGTGCATAAGCTCTCATTTGCACCCATGCAAAGCTTTGCCGACAGGCTTTTTGGTAGGGGGGCTGGGGGTAGGGCTTCCATTTTTCCCGGGAATCAACTTCCCGGGAAACGGGAAATGAAATAATAATTTCCCGGGATCCCGGGAAATAAAAATCTCTCGAAACTAATTCAAAATCGTAGTTTGAATTTTGTCGTAAAATAAGATTTTGAAAATATACATTTGACATCAGGGAGGCTTGCTATTTTGTCCTTAAATGACGAAAGAGTTGTTGAAAGCCTGAGAACGTTTTTGTTCAGTTCGGAAAGCGTTAACTCCTTCTACAAAACATTCGCCATGTCATAAGTATCAGAATCTGCTCTGGCTCAAAAGTAAGATCTGCAATGCCCTGATGTGCTCCACTATGTGGGGCCGTCCAGAAACCACGTGGTCATATAGGGGGGGAGGGGGGGTTTGGTAAATGACCACGATAAGCCACATGGGGGGAGGGGGGTGTTGCTCTCGAACCACGTGGTTTTTTTTACACGAAAAACTTTTGGTGGATAACAATAGCGGTGTAAAAAATACAAATCATTAAAATTTAATGATTAAATCATTAAACGCAAAGCGCATTTGAGGGCCGATACCCACGTAGCGTCTTTTCAACTCAGCGTTAAAAAGACGTAGGTGTGCGTAGAAAAATCGAAAACGCAGCGTCGGTCGCAACGCCGATGCATATCTGCATTATTTGACCATCTTAGCCTAAGATCCTATATCCATACATAAATAAACGAAAAAAAAAACAGGTTGCGATTCAGTCTCAATTTCTAATTTGCACACAAAAAAAATGGATCGGAAAAATGGAAAAATATTTTTTTTTAAATTCCGCCACAGATGGTTTTGGCATCACGCCGCCGACACTTTTTAATCAGCGGACTGCAGCTACAATTTTGAAAAATGTTCATGTTTTTACAATAATCCAAGAAAAAATCTTAAGAAGAAAAATTCAAAAGAATTTTTTTTTGATATTCAGGAAAAATCAAGTAAAGAAATTTCCTGTAAAAACTTTGACATTACTTCATACAATCCTGATAAAGTGCTGGCATTCAGATTTTTTTTGAACAATTCTCTCTGAAAAATTTTGCTACAAATTGATAATGAAAAAAAAAAAAACAAAACATCTCCAGTGTTAATTCCGAAAAAATTTCCTTAAAACTCCGAAAAAAATTTCATGTGAATTCTGTCTGAAAATTAAAAACAGTCCCGTGGGAAATACATATAATTTTCGGTGGAAAAACATTCTAATGAATTTCTTCGACAAGTTCTTCCGAATCTTCACCAGAAATTCTTCTTCATTTACAAAAGAAGTTTTTCAAACATTTTAAGGAGTGCACTTCATAATGTTCAGTCTCCAGTTAGCCTTGCGAGCAAAGGCGTAGGATTGCCAAACCGGAGATGACGAGTTCGATTCTCGTTCCTGTCTAGGATGTTTTCGGGTGGGAAACATTCTCGACACCCTAGGTATAGTGTATCCATCGTACTTGCTACACAAGATATATAATCATGCAATGGCTGGCATATAAAAGCTTTCAATTTATTACTGAGGAAATGCCAATAGAATATACTAAGTTGGAAAGCAGAACAACTTCCAGTTGGAATGTGGAGCCAATGCCACATGAAACACTTTGATATTTCCGTTTATTTTTTTTTTCATTTTGGAATTTTGAAATGAAAATTTTTCGGAATACTTTTTTACGCTCTTTGTGAGTTCTATCCATTTTTTTTTTAATTTTTCAAGTATTTTTTATTCTAGGCATTATTTAGAATTTCCACGGAAGAGTCTATGGATTATCTTCAAAAAATTCTTTGGATTTTCAAAGAATAAATCTGTAGAATTCTCAAGGGTCATGTTTTTTTAATTGGAACCAGAAATCATTTCAAAATTTCATCGGGAATTCATTCTTCTTCGGGATGTCATTTTGATGTCTTTGGAGGTTCAGCTAAACATTACTTTAAATCTTTTACCATGCAAAGATGCACAGGAAATGATTTAGAAAGTTAAAGGAATTTTCACATCAGAAAATCTTTAAAATTTTGATTTAATTTTTTAAGGAATTCCTACTGCTTCAAAAGTACAATTTTTTCGTTATTTCCACTTGTAAAAACATCAAAATTTCCTCGAGAAATTCATTATTTGTAATTCAGATGAACTTTTTTCGATTTTTTACTCGAAAATCTAAGGAATTTCCATCGGAAATATTTTGGCATATTCCGAATAATTTCTTTTGGAAATTAAAAAAAACTGTTGAAAATTTCTAAGAATTTCTTTTGGAAAACGAAAAAAAGATCCATTGGAAATTTAGAAGAATTTTCTTTGAAGATTCATTAAAGTTGCCCAGGATTTTGAAAAAAATCTTTAGAGATTCTGTAAAAAAGTAAGCTGGTTTTTTTTTTCTATTTTATACTGGAAATTCTTCGGAATTTGATGTTTATTGGAATTTCCAACGTAAATATGCATTTCGGATCCTTCTACGGATTCTTCTAGTTCTTCAAGATTTCTACCGAACATTTTTCGGAACTCTTCAACAGAATTTCGGAAAAAAATGTCGTTGAAATTCTAAAGATTTTCCGGGGAGACTCCGAAGAATTTCTTATCAATATTCCGAAGGGTTTCCCTTGCTACTCCAGAATAATTATTCTTGAAAATTAAGAAGATCTTGGAATTTAAAATTAATCCAAGCAATAAATGTAGGCAATAAATTAGGCTTAAAAAGCCTAGTTTTTATGATATTGAATAATTATCATAATTGATCGAAAAAATTTATAATGAAATATATTATTTATAACGATATGAAAAAAAGTGGCAGTGTTCCAGAAAAAACTCTCCAATTCCTGAAACAAATTGAAAATTGAATTCCAAAACAAATCTCAACCCTTCCAGGAATTATGGGTCATATATGCCCAGCGTTTTAGAATGTCTATAAAATCACAAAAGAGAGCTAGGCCACCATTTTCTTCAGTAAAATTGTTCATCTAGATATTGGCTTTACAGAAAAAATATAGGAGCTCAAATTTGACTGACCATGAAAACTCAGATATCCGAAACCTTGGGTAGATTTCGATTCTAAGAGCGTGTAAATAAAGTTTAAATGTTTGAATCATCCTAAACAGATGGTGGTCAGATAAGATGGGTCATCCTGAACGTTACGCCAGTGATTAATATTCAGGAATACGAGATGCCCAAGGTACTTCAAAATGCTCTCAAGTTCAACCCACGAATCTACCAGATCAATCAAGACATTTGCAATGTTCTCATCATCGGTATATACCCAATCCGATGAAATAAGCATATGACCCTAATTTCCATTAACATGAGATCCAAGATTCAAGGTACCCAAAATTATCTTGAGTCAACAGCAAGTTGCACAAAGACTATGAGGTTTGTTCGCAGAATGTTTTTGTAGGGCCTTAGAAGCACTGGCAATGATCAAATAGTTCAAACATTACGACTTCCAGGACGTTTTGTATGACCTAAAAAGTCTGTAGTAGCTTGTATAAATAATAATTGAAGTCATATCAACCCAATGGACCTACTGGGATATTATATCATACATCATTCATAAGTTGGTTAATTGGATAAATCGAATGATCCGAACTCCAAAATAATAATTAGTCTATAATACATCCATTCCTCTATGAGTCGCTTATGAAAGAACCATTGACTGAAGCATATTCGAGATGTGGAATAGAAGTTCCTTGGAAAATTATTCCAAAGAACCATCAGAGTGACCGAGAAAATATTTTTAGTATGGCATTTGGCTTCCACGAGTCGATATCAAAATAAAATTTCAATGAAGAATTAGAAATTTTGAGAGATGAACCAGCTCTGGATTGAAAATCTCTTTAGTAGAGAAAAATATAGATATTTTCAATAATAAAATAGGAAATTGCCAATAAAGAACAATATTGTCTATCCGGAATAAATTTATACCGCTTTTTATACCGAAGTTGGATTTTTCTCCAGATACAGGCAACTTTTCCAACTTCGGAAGTAGCTTCGCCTAATTATATTATAATTATTTATTTCTAATATTGATGATTCTGAAAACAATACTGAAATTTCTACAGGAATGCTACTCAAAAGAAACAACAGTAGGAGGTTTTATTTGCATCTCTAAGATTACATATTAACTTTGTGATTCTCTGATAAACTTTTCGTTGTAGGAGTTCAGTTCAGATGCTTCGCTGAGGTTAATATCTTAAAAATTTCCAGTAGCTCCAGATCTATGGAAGGTCCCAAATACTCTAAGGAATCTATAGGGATATCCAGTGATGAACTTTATAGTTATTTAAAAAAAAAACACTATTAAAAAAAAAAAAAAAAATGTGGGGGTATTTTATTAGAAATTATATAATTTTATTATAACCCTTATAAATTTCTCTCGTAATTTTTATAAGATATTCGCGTATTTTTTTGTATCCTCCCGATGCATTGAAGGTGTGCGAGTTCTAAATATTCTAATACCTGATACACATTACAACATGATAACATAATCAAAATGTTCGACTTCATGAAAATTGATAATTTCCATGCTGGGTTTAGTTTAATTTTGAATCAATTGAGATTGTCCATCTTCAAAATTTATCGGATTAACCATATGTTTTAGTTACATAAGGTTTTTTTTTTATTTTTGTACTTGAAAAAAAAAACCACGTGGTCATAAGGAGGGGAGGGGGGGGTCTGCCAAATGACCACGATGAGCCACATGGGGGGAGGGGGGGTTGAAAATCTTCAAAAATATGACCACGTGGTTTCTGGATGGCCCCTGTGCTACTTTTCCATATTTTTTTCCAAGGATGTTATCGATCATTTAGTAATCTGCCTTCGATCATTTAGTAGTTTGTCAATAACTCATTCCAGAGGCCTAATTTCAAAATGTGTTGTATGGTGGACTTTTAGTGCGAAGGTTTTTCTATAACTCTCCTTAACAGGTCGATGTTCGAATTCCACTATTAAAGGAGTTACGGTGCTAGTTGTTATACTTATACTAAATGATAACAAAATATGCAATCATTTAGTCTAAGTTACTGCTACTAGCGCTATAGCTCCGTTACTAGTGAAATTCAAACAACGAACTGTTAGGCAGAGTTGTAGATAAACCTTTGCACTAGAAGTCCACCATACAACACATTTTGAAATTTAGCCTCTGAAATGAGTTATTGACAAACTACTAAATGATCGAAGGCAGATTACTAAATGATCGATAACATCCTTGTTTTTTCAAAAACTTTTTCAGGTTGTATCCGCATTTTTTTCCAGTTTTTGGACAATGACGGCTTCGAGAGATTCTCTTCTATTATCGCCAAAATATTCCTAACATGAACTATTCTTATACTCGACGACTTTTTTTAGTGCTAGAATCTTCTGGTCAACTTTGAAGGATAAACCATTTTTATTCATGTACGTCCACTTGAACACATTTAATATTTAAAGCAGATGAATGAAATATTTGAAATGAGAATTCTTCCATTCGAAATAAAAAAGAACTTTCAGGCGAGTGCTTGATTGTCGTACTTTAATGATCCTGACTATAACATTTTTTTTCAGTCAAACTTTGCTTGAAATGCCGAACAGCACCTAAAACGCATCAAATTGTAAAAGTTTTGCGAATATTGTTGTTGTAAGACAGCTATAACGATCGCATACCTAACATATGTTTTCCATCAAGATCTGTTATCCCATCAATATTATAAAATATTCAAATGAAATATCGCAAAATACAAACGAGTCTTCGGAATATGAGTCTGTTCGGGAATTGAATCAAAAAGGATTGAAGGTCTTAAAAAACCTCTGACAATAATAGGACAAACCTGCCAAAGCGATCACTGCTATTGCCTGAATATCTGCGAACAATGGTAGCTCTGCTGTTTCACCACAGGCACTATTTTTAATTTGACTTCACAACGCTTACCGACGTTTGAACTTACTGAATAAACAAACGATAGATACAAACTGGTTCTTATGATTCTGTAACATTTTCAGTTATTACTTGAATTCTTAGACTTCAAAAGTTAAATAAATAGTGAGATGATGCTAGTAATAAAATGTAATTGATACCCCAAAATCCGTTATCATCAAATTTAAAAAAATTAGACAATTATTACAAAAAAATTAGTATTTTCATTTCCCGGGAAATTCGGGAATCTGATACATAAATCCCGGGAATCGGGAATCCCGGGAAATATGATTTCCCGGGAAATCATTTCCGGGAAAGGAAGCCCTAGCTGGGGGTAATATTTTATTTTATTTTATTTTATTGATAAAATGAAATAAAATGAAAATGAAAATCAGGATGAAAAAATCTCGATTTAAAAGTATGCGGGTAAAATGGACATAGTGAGTGGGTAAAACGGACATGGTAAGAAATTTAGCTCAAAACAGTGAATTAAGTTGATGAATTGTATGCAAAGGCAAAGCATATCTAAAACGAGACTCTGGAAATAAAAATGTTTGATAATAATTAATATATGGTCACTTACATTGATTTAACTAATAAAGCATCTTCAGAAAAATATATATAGCTCTTTTAGTGGAATGTATTCAACCGTCTAAGACGAATTAAGTACTGTCCATTTAATTCCACCAGTTAATTTTCGTTATCTTTGCAGATACGTATTTCGCAAAGTCGAGTCAAGTACAAGACACTGAAGACGACCACACAGTTGTGGTCGAAATACGTATCTGCAAAGATAACGAAAATTAACTGGTGGAATTAAATGGACAGTACTTAATTCGTTTTAGACGGTTTAATAAAGCATGTTTCATCAATAAAAATCATTTAAAAATGCCATTTGTCTGAACAAAATTAGGATATTCGAATTGGTGTTTTCGGAGGTAAACAGTAAAAACTTTTCAAAATAAAATTTCGTTGATAAAAAATGTATGTACTTCATATAGTCCATATTACCCACACCAGAACGTGTCCGTTTTACCCCACCATGACCCAATTTTTTAAAATTTTCCAAAAAATCGAATTTTGAGATAAATCATCAATTCAACCCGTACACAATCTTTGGATAGACTAAGTTTCAGATCTTCAAGGATCATGCGGATTAGCTTTGCCGATTTCTGTTTTAAAAGCTTAATTACTGCACATCATTAATTACATCACCATGGCATTTCAGCCATAGTTTGCATTAAATCTTTAATAAACAGAATAGTTTTCATTACTTGAATGTAGTAAAACATGTTACACTCATAATTTTAAACAAGCAATAAGATCCACTTGATGGAGTGCTAAATTTGTAACGATTTAGCTCAAACAGGACCCATGTCGGTTTACCCACCCACTATCCATTTTACTCCCACATCCCCTACTCATGAATAAGCATTACTTATTGTTTCCTCAGAGGTAGCATTCAATGTTTTGAGAAAGTTTTGAAAGCTGCTCTCCTAATTGTCGTGACTCGGACGAGATTTCTAGTCTCGACCGTTCGTCGCAACAATGGCGCAGTCGGTAATTTTCGTAGTTCGGTCAAGAACCCTTAGGGTACGTGCCGGCTACGTTAATATCGAGTATGTTATACCGGAGCTTTTAACTTTGCCTACCAGTTAATGCTAGTGAGCACGTGCATGCTACTGCATTGATCAGTCTTCGAAAATATGGAGAGGGATATGCGATGGAAACGGATATTTGAATTGGAGATGCAGTTTCCAATATTATGAATACCAACTGCCTGTGATCGTCGATATGATTATTATCTTCAACCAGATCCGGGGCGATGTACAGCGCGCACAAAAACAGTATTCGGTCGTCCAATTTAAATAATATCCAGATTTGTTCTAATTAGGCCCAAAGAAGCATTTTCAAAAGTCGACGATTTCAGATCTCTGGTTTTGACGTAGGACTTACGCCTTTCTTTACTATATTGGGTGTCATTTAGATTTTTGGAAATCGAGAGCGTTACGCTGAAAGGGAAGATTTCGAACGTTACTAGCGCCTTATCTTTCGATGGATTTTGAAGATTTATATATCAATCGACTCGGATCTTCTTCTTTTTATTGGCATTACACCCCCCACTGGGACAGAGCCGCCTCGCAGCTTAGTGTTCATTAAGCACTTATTAAGTGCAAGGTTTCTAAGCCAGGTTACCATTTTTCACGAGGCTAACACTTTTATGCCCAGGGAAGTCGAGACAATTTCCAATCCGAAAATTGCCTAAACCGGCATCGGGAATGGTCTTGCTTTGTAGCCGCGCGTTTACCGCACGGCCAAGGATGTCGAAGCCATCAAAAATTTCATATGGAATTAATCTCGTGCATTCCTAACACGGACATCAGTATTCTGTAAGTCACGGAACTTCGGGTCCACCGTAAAATTTTCTTTGTGTATAAAGGAAGCAGTGCCTGCCGTGTGCGAGTCATTACAATTTGTGACAGCAGCGCGGACTGACGTGCTTTTTGCTCGCGCAATTTTCGTTTCGTTCGTTCGTTCGCTGTGTTTACCTACACAGCATGCAGTCGCCAGCGGGAGAGCTGCCGTTGAGTCTGCGAATATGCCTGAAAGAAAAGGGCGTATTTTTTTGTCATTCTGTGCTTGATGATGGTCGGATGCAGTGGTATCGGTTGAAATAGATGCAATCGCCCATCGCATCGCTCGGAGTTTACGGCTAGAGGCCGATGATGGCTAAGGCAGCGATGGCAGCGGTGGTGGATTAAGAAGAATAAAATTATCCCAGAGAGATTTGGATTGGTCAGTGATTGGTTTCATAATCCATTTGATACCGGGATGAGTACGAATCATGGCATATATATGACTGACCATATGTTAAGTTGTGATTGGTACTAAACGACTACTAGTACTACTTGTAGGGTTACTGCTCCTTGACTTGTTTCTTATTGTTATGATTTTTTTCAGCAGTAAGCACGCATGTTAGCAAAAAGAAGCAACGAAATTGGTACTGTATTTCTTTGTTTGGAAAACGGGACAGTTCCCCTAAAATAGCACATTTTGCCTAAGTCTGAATTTTTTTAAAATATTTTTTTAAAACTTTAAATACTATCATCAATAAGAAATCTATAAATGCCCTACATTTGCTTGAGTAAATAGGGGCCTAATAGTTAGAACCAAAGCAATTCTTATTATGGCCGAAAGTCATTTGGCCGAAAGGATCATTTAGCCGAAACGGTCGTTTGGCCTAAAGGGTCATTAGGCCGAAAGGGTCGTTTGGTCGAAAGGGTCATTTGGCTGAAAGGGTCGTTTGGCCGAAATGGTCATTTTGCCGAAAGGGTCATTTGGCCGAAAGGGTTATTTGGCCGCAAGGGTGATTTGGCCGGAAGGGCCGTTTGGGCGAAAGGGTCATTTGGACGAAAGGGTCATTTGCCGAAAGGATCATTTGGCCGAAGGGTCATTAGGCCAAAAGGGTCGTTTGGCCAAAAGGGTCATTTGGCCGAAAAGGTCGTTTGGCCTAAAGGGTCATTAGGCCGAAAGGGTCATTTGGCTGAAAGGGTCGTTTGGCCGAAATGGTCATTTGGCCGAAAGGTCATTGGGCCGAAATAGTCATTTGGCCTAATAGGGTTATTAGGCGAAAAGGTCATTGGGCCGAAAGGGTCGTTTGGCCGAAAGGGTCATTTGAAAAGTGAGAAAATAGGAGTAAAAAGAGAAACGTTTCAATTATCATTCCTCATTTCTCACTTCTCACTGTAGAAAATGAGGAGCGCGAAGTAAGTAGTAATTCGTCTCAATACTTACTTCGTGCTTCTCACTTTTTACAGCGAGAAGTGATAAATAAGGAGTGGGAAGGAAGACGTCTCACTTCTCACTCCTCATTTCTCTCTTCTCGCTGTAAAAAGTAAGAAGCGCGAAGTGAGTGGTGAGACGTCTCACTACTCACTTCGCGCTTCTCACTTTTTACTGCGAGAAGAGAGAAATAAGGAGTGAGAACAAAGTCTCCCTTCTCAATCCTCATTTATCACCTTTCAAATGACCCTTTCGGCCAAACGACCCTTTCGGCCAAATAACCCTTTCGACATAATGACCCTTTCGGCCAAATGACCTTTTCGGCCAAAGGACCATTTCGACCAAACGACCCTTCCGGCCAAATGACCTATTCGGCCAAATGACCCTTTCGGCCAAATGACCTTTTCAGCCAGATGACCCTATCGGCCGAATGATTTTTTCGGCCAAATGACCTTTTCGGCCAAATTACCCTTTCGACCAAATTTCCCTTTCGTCCAAATGACCCTTTCGGCCAAACTACCCTTTCTAGACAAATGGTCTTTTCGGGCAAACGACCTTTACGACCAAATGACCCTTTCGGCCAAATAACCCTTTCGGCCGAATGACCCTTTCGGCCAACTGACCCTTTCGGCCAAATGACTCTTTCAGCCAGATGACCCATTCGGCCAAATGGCTTTCGGCCTAATGGTCTGTTCAGCCAAATGGTATATTCGGCCATACAACTTTCGGCCTAGTGGCATTCGGCCAAATGGCGAAAGAGGCCAAATGACCCTTCGATGTTGGCAGAATCATACTAGTCAGTAAGTGGTGTTGAGGAGACGCCTACGCCAGGCCCAAACCCAGGCCCAGAACTACTCTGAAGATAGGGAATCATGCGGTGATATCTGGAACCACCTAGGTGGGTCCCATAGCGTAGTTGGCTACGTAGTCCCGTAGCGTAGTTGGATGATCATGGGTTCGATTCATAGCCCCTCCACCAAACCCTCGTCAGTCGTCGGATCCGCAGCCCATACGGTGGCGTTTTGGGTACGCGCCTTACCGTCACGGCTGCTTGATGACGACTGACAACTTGTTCTTCTCGGAGGCATTCCTCCAACGTTACCCGGACAAATGGCAACCGAACAATGCAACGAGCATCGAATACACGACATGGGCAAAGGGACACAATGGACTAACGATGAGATGGACTGGCAACGACAACAATAATGGTAATGGAAATATAAAAATAGATTCTGTGTGGATTCTGTACAGCAGAATACCACAGTAGATCTCGGCACAGTAGCGGTTAAGAAACACAGAGTGCCTGCCAAATAAAGAAAGGAATAAAAAAAATCCGGAAACACCTAGTACGACGGAGTTGAACGGCTCTGGATCACCCAGGAGGGGACAAGCCATGCCCTTTGGGCATCGATCCACTTATGGATGAAATAGGTGTCTCTATAATACAGGTTCTGCTTGAGCGTGTCAATGTCCGGTTGGTATCAGTTGCCGTAGCACTGTAAACAGCAAGCGATGAAGAGTACGGAAAGTTTTAAGAAACTTGAACTTCATCTCCTAGCACCCACGGTGCTTTTTATCCCGAAAAAGACGGGTATGTTGTATCCGTTACAGTTAATAGCATTCCATGTTCTGCCGGATCACTTCCTGCAGTGCGTTTACGGCCAGAGGCAATAGTCGGCAGCTCAGTGCGCAACGCCAGCGTGGGTCACTCAACCTTCCTCTCGGCTAGAAAAACGCCGGTAGGGGTTATTGACGGCCCATGGCTTGTGGAGGCGATGAACCGCAAACGCGATGGACTTTCGGCCTTCGAGGTGGCGACGGAACAGCTGGACGCCATCATCGACTTTGCGTCATCGAAGCATAATATCAGCAAGGACCTCAAGAGGAGCTTGCAGAAACTTCGAAAGTCGATGCTGGACGCCAAGCTGGAGAGGGTGGTCGGGACGGCCAAGTGTAAACCCGTGAAATCGGTGGAGTCGAGGTCTACCCAGACTGAGGCCCAAGGATTCGCGGACTCGGGCAAGGTCGAATCGACCGAAGGCGTGCCAGCGAAGACGGTGGTGCCAAAGTCTACCCAGACTGAGGCTCAAGTATTTGCGGGTACGTCGGGGGTGACTGTTCCAACGGAGCAGACACAAAAACGGGGGAGACAGTCTCCAGGGGATGAGCTACCTGGGGGCCGCTCCAAAACGCGGAGGGTTACTACCCCGAACAAGGGTAGTGGGGCTGGGAAGCTGAACCCCGGCCAGATACCTCCAAAACCGGGGGAGGAAGGACCTGAAAAGGTCCGTCCACTCAGGAAAGACGGTGGCAAGGGGTTACGGCAGGCTGAAAGTTCTCAGCCGCACCAGACCAGGGAAATAGAGGGGGATGACGCCTCCTGGACCCTGGTCAAGAACAAGAGGAAACCGAATACGTCAAGGGCCGAAAAGAAGGCCCAGGCGAATGAGGGTAGCAAGAAGTCTAGGGTATGCGCCAATCACTCCAGGGGCGATGCCCTAGTCATCACGGCGGACGAGGCTAAGTACTCGGACGTCTTGGAGGCGATGAGGAGTGACGTCAAACTCGGTGAACTCGGCGCCGACGTACGTCGAATAAGACGTACCCGGATGTGCGAGATGATCCTCGAGCTGAAGCGGGGCGTCTCGCAAAAGGGCGCCGCCTACAAGAAGTTGGCGGAGGAAGTCCTAGGCGAGACGGTCAAGGTGAGGGCACTCACGACGGAGGTGAATCTAAGGGTTAAAGACCTGGACGATATCACCGAAGTCGAAGAGCTCGTCACGGCACTGCGGCGACAGTGTGAAGTGGAGACGCCCACCGCAGCCGTTCGGCTACGGAAAGGTCCGTCAGGGACGCAGGTAGTATTGGTTCGGCTATCTGCAGCGGACGCCTCCAAGGTAGTCAAGTTAGGGAGCGTCAAAGTGGGATGGTCGGTATGCCCTGTGCGCATATACGAGCAACCCGAAGTTTGCTTCAAGTGCCTGGAACCGGGGCACAAGCAATGGGACTGCAAAGCCCTGACAGAAGCAATCTCTGCCGACGCTGCGGATTGGAGGGACATAAGGCACAATGCTGCACAAACCCTCCCAATTGTTTGATTTGTTCCAGCAAAGCTGTGAACAGCAAGCACCCCATGGGGGTCAAAATGCAGGTAACGCATCTGGCTTGCTCGGCCTCGCCCGAGTGTTTGGTGTGCGCAGGTTTAGAAGAAACGGCGGAACACGTGTTGTTCATGTGCTCACGTTTTCGCGCAATGCGTGACCACATGCTTGACACATGCGGTCTGGACACTACCCCGGACAACCTAGTTCGGAGGATGTGTAAAGATGAAGTTGGCTGGAACGCCGTTTTATCGGCTATCGCCCAAATCGTCTCGGAGCTACACAAAAGGTGGCGCGTGGACTCAAGGATGGCTAGTTCAGGCACAAATAAGAGGTGGTCCAAGGGATCGGAGTCGGCTTCATGGGTCATACCGGTGGTCATGCTCTGTGGTCGAACTCGATCCTTTTACCGAACAAGTGGCCGCGCGAAGAACAACATGGTATCGTCGCTTTCGCGGCGTTGGTCAACCGGGCGGGTTCCGAGCCCGAGGACGGAAAGGGGTCCTCGTCAAGGCTGGGGCAGGCGTAGGCACCGTGTCGGCAAGTCCCTCTGTGTGCTGGCGAATAGGCCCTATTGCAGAAAGGTCAATTTGGGGTGCACGCGGCATCATCATTCTTGATACCAGTCGTGCAGAGGGAAGCAGGCGCGAAGTCGACCCTGCCCACCTTCCGAGGACATAGGGCGTGGTAAGGCCACCTGGAAAGCTGGCAACGCGCTGGCACGATACCATGGTGTTCTTCTAAAAAAGCGAGTTACGATGTTCGGTTCTGCAAGGACACGCAGCTAACCTCGAGGGTGCGTTGCGCACTGGCCTCCCTTTGAAGCATTACTTTCTGGTTGTACCGAAGGGACTATGGGCTTGGCGGCAATGGAAACGGTTTAGCGGGTCGGGAATGTAGTCCTGCCTCCCTCGGTGATCCCTAACCCCGCACTTCCTGGTCAACCCAGGATGTCTGTTGAGCAGATTCCCCCTCCATTGTTTAGGAAGGAAAAAAAAAAGTGCGTTTACCAAGCAGCTTTTTGACTGATTTGTGATATTTTGTGCCCAAACGGAAAACGGAATTTATTCCATGCCAATTCATGTATACATTTATACGATTTTCATATACATGTATACGATTTTCAATGCGATTTGTGGTCAATTAAATAGGCTACACGAAAATTTGAGCAAAAAAATTGAAAAATTTAGAATCAATCATTTATATTCTAATCACACAGTATCAACAAAAACATGTTCTATTACTCATCAGAGCTGTGAGAATGGTCCAAATTCACTGTGACCAAATCATTCAAATGCCATTAGGCTGTTAAATGATTCTTTAGCTATTTTACCTACAAAAAAAAGGATCACGAAATACATTTCACAATCTCCAAAAGGCTAGACATATGACCATGTTTTAAGCCAATTCCCTCCTATTTGCGACCAACAGACGTCTGTCGATTGGTAGCGGATAACCCGAACCGACCGTACATGGCACATGACAGCCCTGAAAATCGCGCACAGAAAAATTGAAGTCCTTCATCTATCCGCCATGTGCCGAAGGGCTTTCCGAATGTGCCGATGAGTTCGATGAAGGTTTGGAAAATAACACCGATGCCGCCATGCATGGTGGGTGCTTTCTCCTCACTCCCCAACTGTCTCCGGCTCTGTGCTGCTGTTGGTGCAGCTTTCGAGTATATCCATTTTGGAAACGTCCAACGTCGGTGAGGAATCAAAATTACATACATTCTAGTCTTTCGGTGGGTATTTATTGAGTAGTTTGACTGAGATATGAGCTTATTTCATGGTTGCTCGCTCATGTGCTGATGTCAAATTGAAGGAATTTGATTTGATATGTTTGATTTTGATGCAACTTTGTTTGGGTTTTTTTAAGAAGCATGAGCAAAACACACATTGTTGCAGGTATGATGTGAATCGAACTCGGTTTGTTACAATTGAAAACTACTCTAACCGAAAAATTCGAACAATGTGAACAAAGCACATATGGACTCTCCTAACATAGCCAAGTTTATGCAAGTAAAACTATTTAAATATGAAAAAATATGCAATCCTCTTTCATAGTTGTTCAGATTTATTTGTAATATTTTTTTTTTATTTGTATGGTGCATACAAGACAACACTACTCAGTTCCAACATTTGACTTCAAAGTAAGATCGTCTACCGTATTAGACTCAAGTTAAGTTGAAGTCAAGTGAACTACAACAAACAAGTCTTACTGTTTAGGTTGTAATACGTATCATATATGAAAAGTTACAACCAAGCCAAGTAGTATAACAAAATGGAATAGTATTGACTAAATATTATAGATAACCACATTTGATGTTTAGTGCGTCACGTATTTACTTAGGCCAGAATTGGAATCCGAATCCTACGAATACTAATCTCTAAAAGCAAACTCCGCCTAATATGGTTGATAATGGCATGCGGAAAAGACAATGCTTTCGAAATCCATACAATCCTGTGCACAAAAGCACTTTCAAGCAGAACAGGATAATTGCCAGCGGAATATGCAAAATCCCGCAAGCAACAAAGGACTATCGTTCCACATTCAGACACATTTTGTAAACGCTGTATATGTACCGGCTCCTTCAATCCCAGCACGGCATGTCATCCTGTTTGGTGGTGTTGTGAATGCGATGTGTCATTGGCAGTCATCCATGAATGGATGCAAATGTACGCTCCTATCCACTACAGTACAGCTGTGGCAATATAGACGCGAAAATTGCTCGTCCGCTCCTCGATTGCCGCTTCAGTTGATGGGAGAGCATTTCGAATTGACAGCGATTTGCGATATTTACGTTCCTCAAGTGGATGAATGCGTGCACAGTGCTCACATTATGTGTGTTACTGAGTGCTTGCTGTCGTAGATCTTTTGCACCATTTTTAAAGGTGATGTTAGAGTAGGGCAACCAATTTATAATTCAGATACAGCCTTATTGAACAAATAAGGTTCATACTTCTGAAATTGTGAAAAAGTCAAGAGTCCTTCCTTATTCAATGCTATGCTTCACAAACTAAATATCTGTTCAGGATTTTTCTCACTGATTGCTGTTCATTTATTGATCAAAACTAGTGTAATTCACACTGATTTTCAGCAGATTTAAAAGTTGTTGCGCAGACTGTGTTTGTTGTTTTGGCTTATTTCAATGAAATCAATTTAGCACACGATTTTCATTCAAAGTCCACATTTACTAGAATGTCTGTTGTGGTTTTTCGACGTATCTCAGATGTAACTAGTTCTTTATGGAAAATTTTGAGGGTAGGTCGCTTTGTTTCCATTAATATTAATGTCAATAAGATTTATTTAAAAAATAAACACAATCAAGTCTTGTCTAGGGCCCTCCTTAGCCGCGCGGCTACAAAGCAAGACCATGCTGAGGGTGGCTGGGTTCGATTCCCGGTGCCGGTCTAGGCAATTTTCGGATTGGAAATTGTCTCGACTTCCCTGGGCATAAAAGTATCATCGTGCTAGCCTCATGATATACGAATGCAAAAATGGTAACCTGGCTTAGAAACCTCGCAGTTAATAACTGTGGAAGTGCTTAATGATCACTAAGCTGCGAAAAGGCTCTGTCCCAGTGTGGGGATGTAATGCCAATAAGAAGAAGAAGAAGAAGAAGTCTTGTCTACAAGATTGACAACATGACATATCTCTCACAATTGCTTGCCCTCCTAGTTGGACTTGCTGGGCAAATAAACGACAAGCAAGATTGATCATGAACCGAACAGATAGATATTTTCAAACTTACTTTAACCATTTAAAGTTTTTGGAATTATTGATGTTTTAAAGCTTTTTGGAATCTATGGCTGTAATCTAGTATCCAAAATTCAACAAATCTCAAATCTACCCTGCTGCTATCATTACAATCAACTACATATTGAGGTTGACTGAATGGCCCCCTTCTTCCCGCTCTGAAACATGCAACGCCTGTCAAGATGTCACACGGCGTCACCGGTGACAATGAACCAGACGACGACAACAAAACAAAATATCGGTAAAGTTATTCGCTTCACGGCCGGCCAAATGTAGCAAAAGAACCGTCGGCTTTTTCATCGCCGCATCCATACTCAGGCGTGTTCCTTTCGGTCGTGCCTGAAAGGTCCTTTTGTACGAGCCGTTCCCTTCCAGCAGGCAGGCCACGACGACGGCGGCGGCAAACAGACTTCGGTTCGTTTTCCATCAAGCACGTGGATCTTGTGACGATTGGTTGACAGGACCACAACAACCAAATTTATGCCACAATAGGGTAGCCCTGCCACCTTCTTCGTCTATCTCGATCGACCGTAGCAAAAGAGCGTGCCTGTGGTTCGTTACAAGCGCCATTCAAAAACGAAGAAAATTAGCTCGATGTCGTGTAGCTTATCACGGCTGGAAAATCAGGACACTCGCAGACACACACACACGTTCTGTCCACCCCAGCACCAGCTAGCGATTGTGCCCTGATTGAGACACTTTTCTTATTTCGATCCTCGCCTTTAATGCCATTCTCCGTTTCTTTATTCCTTCTTCCATAGATATTACTACGATAAGAACATCATGACCAAGGTGCACGGCAAGCGTTACGCATACAAATTTGACTTCCAGGGGCTGGCCGCGGCCACGCAGCCCCAGACCGACCCGACCTACAAGTACCAGAGCGACCTGTTCATGTCGCCGTACCACCATGGGGCCAAGCTGAGTTCCTTCATGAGCCCGCACCACAGCATGACGTCATCTTCCGGTGAGTAGCGTATTCTACCGTACAGAATAGATTTGTATTTTATGGGTTTGCGTTCCACTTTACATGTGAAAATTGCCTTGAATAAACAAACATTATGATAACACACGATTTCTGAATTTAGATTGAATGCGTTTTGATGGCCCACAGGGCAAAGGATTGTCCGTTCGTTATGGTGGGTTGAATTTCCCTTCATCGAAACAGTCACAGTTGGTGCCAAATAATAAAATAGAACACCCAGCCAGATTAGTTTACAATTCTGGGCAGGAACTTTAGAAGATCTTTATAAAATCTTGGTACATAATAAATTGTCACATTTTTAAACAAAAAAAAACAAAAAATATTCAGGTTTGTTTAAAATCCTAAAAACTCTGCTGCATGTTTTTACTGAACACAAGATTTTATCAACGATGTACTTAAAATCAATGTTCTTGGTCATGTAAAATATATTTCAATTCAACTTGACTTTCTAGTTAAGTGAGAACCATAAACACCAGATAAACACTATCACTCACGACCCATTCACCTTTCATAAATAAAACTAGATAAAAATATGTTCTTGTATTCTGTTCTGAAAATAATTAAAAAAGGAATCAATATTGCAACCAATTTTGTGATTCTAATAAGATACCATTTCAGCGATCAGTTCAGGATACCCAGAATATGGGATCGACTTAATTACACAGGATTTGGATTACATGACGACAATCCTCCTCCATTGGATCAAAGCTACATCGAAAGTCTTCCGTCGTATTCCGTCCGACTTCCTCAAGTCACTTTTAGCAATGCGGATATTTTTTAAGCTCCCAGCTCGCTTGACACATCAAAAGGACCGGGACCCGATCACTTACCGCCCACCTTCATCAAACAATGTGCTTCATCGCTGGAAATGCCAATTGCTTCCATTTTCAATCGATCTATAAGCGATAGTGTTTTACCAGAAGTTTGGAAGCTTGCTTCGATCGTTCCTGTGTACAAATCCGGTAACATACATAGTGTAGAGAACTACCGTCCGATATCAATCTTGAACTGTTTTGCCAAAGTTTTTGAGAGTTTTTTGCACGAAGTATTATACCCAGCAGTACAGTCTATCATCTCCGAGTATCAACATGGGTTCATGAAAAAGCGCTCCACGACATCCAACCTAATGGCGTTCACTTATACAGTGCAAGACGAATTGGAGAACCGTAGCCAGGTTGGCGCTATTTATTTGACTTTTCAAAGGCGTTTGACAGAGTACCACATGCACTATCGATAGAAAAACTTGACCGACTTGGCTTACCTACTTGGACCATTCAGTGGTTAAAATCGTACTTATCCTCTCGCAAGGCTTTCGTCAAAGTACATGGCGTCAAGTCTGATGCCTTTGACATTCCCTCTGCAGTACCGCAGGGCAGTATTCTAGGTCCGCTCATCTTTATTCTTTTCGTCAATGATCTGTGTAACAACCTGAGCTCCGGAAAACAGCTTTGTGCGGACGATTTGAAAATATACCGTGCCATTAAATTGCTCGTAGACTGTTGTGCTTCACATACACATGTTGTAAATGTTGCAAACTGGTGCAAGATCAATGGTGTGCAGATGAAACCGACTAAATGCAAAGCCATTACATTCACTCGTTGCCGATCTTCTTCTATAACCTATAACTATTGTCTTAGTCACACAGCGCTTCAGAGGGTTACATCGAATCGTTCTCGACAGTAAGCTTCGTTTTACGGAACATTTATCAGTTACCATCGCTAAGGCCAATGCTATGCTTGGATTCTTACGGCGGAAAACAGCACAGTTTGATGATGTTCATGCTCTCAAATCATTATATTGTGCATTAATTCGGAGCATACTAGAGTATGGAGTGCAAATCTGGGCTCCGTATCATTCCGTTCACATTGAACCCATCGAGAGAATACAAAAACGCTTCATCAACTACGCCTTGCGCCGCTTACCATAGATCAAAACTGCCTCCATACCAAAATCGTTGTGCTTTGATTGACTTGCAACCATTGGCGTCGAGTGATGCTTCAGAGGATGTTTATTATCGACGTCATAACGTGCAACATCGACTGCCGTTCCATCCTGGAGAATGTTCGATTTCACCATCAGGAATCGTCAACTGTTATGGATCCGTGGCTACCGCACACATTACGGTCACAATAATCCATTGGACTTATGCTGCAGACTATTCAACGAAGTGTGATGTTTTTTCGACTGATGTTAGCAAATTAGTTTTACAAATAGGATTAAGTCAAACAATTAGTCTGTGCAATTTATAAGTTGAAGACGATGTACAATAAATGATTTGAAGACTGCAGAGACTATGTCCCGCGGAATGATAGTCAAAAGCAATTTCTTCCCCGATAGAATATCCACAAGGCAACAAGGATATCAATTAACCAAGCAACGGAAAACCAAATCGACAGCAAATTCTTCTCAGATACCACGAACGTCTGCATTTACTGCACGGTGAGTGTACAATCAGTGCACTACCTCGTTGTAGTATGCCTGCGCAGCAACGCGTTGAAGGCGAACGTCGTGGCTAAGACGGTATACTTGCCTAAAACTACGTGCAGCAGCTGGAAGTGGCTGTTCCAACGCAAGAAAAGCTAAATACAGCTTCGCTTGAAGATGGCTGGAGAGATATTCGACCCGCCATCGGTAGCACCGTAACCGCTGCACTAGGCACGATGCCTCCGGATCAGAGAAACAACTGGTATGACGGCGAATGTGAGCAGCTGGCGGAGAAAAAGAAGGCAACATAGACGATTTTGCTGTAGCACCGCACGAGGGCGAACGAGGTACGATATAAACCGGAATGGAACAAACAAAACTCGATTTTTCGAAGAAAAACGCACTAGAAAAAAGGTCGAGGCCGTAAAGAGATGGAGGAACTTTACCGCGCCAAAAACACACACAAATTATATGAGACATAGAACCGTTCAAGTAAGAGTCACGACATAAACGTCAGAGCCACGACATCTTACAAATAAGCATCTAACAAATAATAATACTTGTTCAGTACTGTTGGGTACATTAATCATAACTAGACCAACATTTGAAAAGGGCGTAACAGCCAAAATTTATTTCTCCTGATTCTTCGTCTATATATAAAGCTATATATATGGACAAAGAATCAGAAGGAATAAATTTTGGCTGTTACGCCCTTTTCAAATGTTGGTCTAGATAAGTGCTGGCTGTGATGGTGGCATAACAATTGACTTCGGCGGTATCCGTTGGAACTGCTGAAGAGACATTAGCTGGTATATTGACAGAGGTAGGCTCGTACGGAAGGGTCGTACAATAATTACTGCCGTACCGTTTTTAACGGGACAGTCCCGTTTCTTAGACCTTATTGTGCTGTCCCGTCGTAATCTAAAAAATCTTCAATTTGTTCCGTTTTTTAATTAATTCTTTCAAAGAGCTCCAACATTTCATTCAAACAAATTCTAAAATCAAATACATAGAAAGTGTTTTTTTTTGTGTGTCTTTATTAAAGAGATTTTAACCCTCGGCTGGCTCATCTCTTAACAAAGAAAGTGGACGAAATTATTAAACAAAATGTGAGTTGTTTTGTTAATAGTGTTGCTTTTAAAAGAATGCTATTTAAGCCTTCTTGTATTTTCCATTGATCGACTTTTCTTACGGTGCTTCTCCGGGGAATTTGTTATACAGTTTCATTTCTCGCTTAACTTTTCAAAAGGACCTAAGTAACATTTTTTTCATGAATTAATTTGAATACTGCAATCAATAGCTTTCATGTTGTTCTGTTGATTGCGCTATTCAAATTAATTCATGAAAAAAATGTTACTTAGGACCTTTTGAAAAGTTAAGCGAGATTTCAATGACTTTTTTCTGTTTTTTTCGCGGTCATTAAATGTGGCCGATTTCATCAGATGATTGAACGGAATTAGTAACTTTGTAGGCAAGTATTTTCTGAAAATCAGATCACGCCTTAACGTCAATAAAATGAAGCACAGAGACAGACATTCTAATTTTCAGGCCAAGTTCATTTTCGATTATTCTTTTTGAATCTTCCGAAGTAGGTAGGAGAAATGACGGCTTTGGTAGGTTTTTTTTGACCAAATTTTATGAAATTTAGTCACAATATTCTCTGATATGTAAAGAATGTTTAAGCCAAATTTGAGCATAATTAGTTATAGAAAACCCCCGTGACGATAATAGAACAAAACCTGCCAAAGCCGTCATTTCCCATAATTCATTTTTTTTTTCAAAACTGCGTTACCACATATTTTCCAATTATTCGATTCTTTTCATTAGGAATCATTCTAAGTAAATCATCTACTGTAAAAAAAACAAAGGCAAGAAAAAATAATTTATAAATCAACTAAACAAAATCGAGTTTAAGGCAGTTTCAAACCGAGGGAAAATTTATGAAAAAAAATATTTGGTACGGGAAATTAACAATCCCACCCTATTGCTCTTTTCGCATTTGTCTTTTTACATTTTTTCTTACCATTATAATGCCCAAAACCGGTCTTAGACAGGATACTATGACTATTGTTTGTTATTTCCGATTAGGCCGTTATAAATCTAGACCAACATTTGAAAAGGGCGTAACAGCCAAAATTTATTCCTTCTGATTCTTCATCTACATATATAGCTATATATGTGGAAGAAGAATCTGAAGGAATAAATTTTGGCAGTTACGCCCTTTTCAAATGTTGGTCTAGAAATATTTAATTAACTTTTTGTCCTACTGGTCTCCGAAAGGTTAAGGGGGGGATAATAAAAAATAAATATTAAAATGAAAAAAATCAAAAAACTCCTCGGATTTGTTAAAGAATGGCTTGAAACTCTTCAAAATTATCCGAATTTTATTTTGTTGCCCTCTCAAAATATTATTTTTTTGCAAAAAAAATCCTTAATGCATGTCTAAGAGTAGATTCAAAAAAAATTCCAAAATTCCTTAATATTTTTTTAAATATTTAAAAGTGCGTGATTTTCTGGTCATTTGTGTTTTTGTCCGCGTCGTTCAAACGGAGGTTCACCAGGAATGGAGGAGGAATGGAATAAATAACAAACGAATTGACTGTAACGTCAACTTTCTTTTTCTTTCCCGATCTGCAGTTTATATTATAGACACTATAGGTTCCATAGACGAGCTGAGGCGAAGGCGACTGTAGCCAAACGAACTGTCAGTTAGTGTAGCCAAACGAGCATGACGTCACTATTGCAACCAAAGCAACGCAGCGTGTGACGTCAAATTCGCGTGGTACACTGTGAAAAAGTGGAAAAACACACTTAATCGAAATAACCCAACCGTGCCTGTGCTCGTCTATGGAACCTACAGTGTCTATATTTTATATGGGTTGGTATTGATGTGTCGCTGATTCTGTCTCTTTTTGCTCCGGACATGTCATCCGGATCTCCAATGAAAGAGCCAAAAACATTAGTGAATTCAAACTGAAATGCGCTCATTGCATCTTTAAAATTTCTAGAAGCGTTGGTACTGGTCGGCTGGGGAGCCACTGTTTTGTTGCAATTGCGTGAACCCGGAGACCATCAGTGAAAGCACGGCATAGTGATCTGGGGACATCTATTATAGCACTCCTAGCAGAAGTAAGATGGAACATTGAAACGGTCAGTTTATTCTACACAGAGTGCATTGAAACTCGGTATTATCAACTATCTGTCCCTTAGGATCTTTTCTTTTTGAACTGGTTCCCCGTGCAGCACTCGGTTCGGAGTCACGAAGTCGTCAGGTTTTCCTAAACCGTAAAGGATCCAGTGGTTCGTTATCGGATGAATCTTCTGGCCTTTGGTTTAAATCGCCAAAAAGAATGGTCCCTCTCGACCAGGCTAAGTCAGGATCTACCAATTATTCCAAGAAGAAAAGACTTTGGTACCTTACGGCCCAGAACTACACACGACAACTGAATCATTTGTTTGAGAAACTGCATAAGTCCATTTTAGACAATTTCGAGAAAACAACAAAAGCTGTTTTTGAACAAATTGGCACCGAATCTTTCGATTTCTTCGATACAGATCAATAGTTTTTGGCAAAACTCAACACCCTGGGGCTCTTCTGGTGCAAAAACTGTAAGTAGTACTCCACAATTGCTCTTAAAAGTGCGTGGACATATGTAGTTTCTCAAACAAACGAAAAAAATTTCATACATTCCTGAACAAAAATTATTTTTTGGTATTTTTTGCCAGAATATGTATTTTTGGACGAGGATTCAGAATATAAAAATCTCATTTTGGCCAAAAATGTTACATATGCAGTTTCTCAAACAAACGGTTCAACTGTCCATTAAGCGGTTGTGAGTTTTTTTTTTTCTGTGGTGGAAAACCCAATAGCTAGCCGACCATGGGGTTACTGGGTAGTCTCTTCTGTGGATTTGGTTTCAAATTCAGAAAGAGTCAAGCACTAAAATTAATAATTTCAACATTCGCTACAACATTTTTGTAGCTTTTGCCAAAACTACGATTCAGAAGATCTAAAAAAGTTGGCTCCTTGCTCGAAATCCTGGCTACTCCCATGTTTGGGGGGAATTTCTCGCGGATTACACGAATTATTACTCCATACGCCATGAGACGCTGGTTTAGATCGTTATCCGGTAACTCACCTTCTGAGATATTGTACACTGCTACCAGAAACTATCATGGTGACTTCCATAGAAATGCGCTGGAATAGTTGAATTTTCGCGGTTCCATATTTTTCTTAAGTTAGTCTTGCATCGTATCAATCGAAATAAAAAAAAAGACAGTGAGCAATACAGCGCTGTTTTATATACCTTTTCCAAAACCAATACATCGGTATCCAATTGTTGCAAAAATCCTAAAACCTTCACCCTTGTCGGCCGGAGGAATGGGAATGATGGGAAGCGAAATTGGACTGTTGATTTGGGATCACATATTATTTTGATATTTCACCGCTGAATTGCAACAAACGCCATCCCTGCGAATAAATTTACTGCAGTTGGGTAGTTAACCTTTTTCTGAACAATTAAAAAAATATTTATTTTTAGAAGAACATATAGAAACGTTGATTCTTCCTTGATCGAATGGTCCAAAGCCAATTATAATCTGACGGAAACGGCTGAGATATTGACATTGAAAGAATCTTATATTTCCGCGGCGCATTTTTGATTTTCGCAATCGCAAAGTGTACGCTAAAGTGTATGTAGAAAACACGGACGTAGTCCTACGTCAAAAGCTACGAAAAAATAATAAAACAATAAAAAATAAAATAAACAACTAGGATAAACTTAATTTTTCAATTTAAATAAGATCAGATCGATTGAATGGACTACCACTGACTGTAAACAGTTCAATACGCACCTTGAGAAGCAATCCCTTTTATATTCCACTGGTTTTACTTCATTCATTGTGGTATGCAATTTAAACACCGGAAAATAAAAAATGGCAACCGAAACTCTGCATTTTTTTGGGAGGCGATTTGTTTTTAGATTAGTGTTGTTTTAATTTCAAAGCCTACTTTCTATTCCGATGATAAAGATCTCATTTCGACAACTGAGCCTTTCAATTAAATGATACTTGTGAAAAGAGCGTATTGTCAAGTAGATTAACATAATCATTATTGTCTATTTCATAAGGTTTTCTATCATTATCGGCAATAGACAGCAACAGCAACTGTGCAAAATAAATGAATATTTCCGAAGTATGTTATCGATTCCAATGGTTTTTAAAATGAAGACCAGATTGTGAATGAATCTGAATATGATTTAGAACCGATTTGTGTTAAATCTGTGAACTGTGAAAAATGTGATCATCTAAAAAATATAGCGAACGGAATGTAAACTGTGCCAGAAATTCTTACCATTTCTGTTTTCTAATTGCATCATGAAATACTATAAACCACATGAAAACAATTTGGTACACGAACAGGGCTACACTTCGACTGGTAGCCTGTCCACATCAAATAAGCAGCAGGCATTATCTTATCGTATGAAAAACCGTTCTTCCTTTGCAAGATTCTCATATTATTGATTCGTTTCGGAATCGATTTTTCCGTAGTAAATTATATTTCCTCCCACATAATGCGCCGTCTGGTGGCTTCTTAAACCAAGAAACATTTAGCTATCCGACTCCATCGCGCAAATGACCCATCCACCAGTCATCATCGTTGTGCGAACACATTCAGAATGGAGTGATCGAATTTCCTTCCCAAGAAAAGCGCATCCTCGATACACACCACCCTCCTCACCGAATACAATCACAACTTTGTACAATCCCTCGCTTCTCTAAACCACCCTCGCGGCCGAGCATCCCACACACAGTAAAACACTTTTCACGCTCCAAAGTGGGTGGGAACGACGACCGGCGCAGACGGAAGACCTCAAGTATCATCTTCTTTCCTATACGCATCCTGTCTCACTCTTCGAAGCAAAACACCCCCCTTCGCGCAACGGATGTCTTCGTCTCTTTCTTGCACTCTCCGATGCACGTCTTCATATTTGTTAAGTTTTCAATTTTGTACGAAACCATGCGGCGTCGTCGTCGGCCGACCTTGCCGCAACCGTCCTCCGCATTTTGGGGGGCTCCTTCAGACTGATGTGGCGTGTGTCGCACTCCGGCCAGAACCGGGGAATTTAACGGGAAGTGGAGAACCCGACTGTCGGCCGTGTCCGCTTGGGGAATGACGACGCGACACGGGACCCGCCTGGGTTCAGGCCGGGGTGTGCAAAGGAAACGAAATCGTTCTCCTGGCTTAATTTCTGTTTCCCTAACTAGTTCCGTTTCGGAACGGCTTGTTTGTTAGGAGCTTCCGAAGAGCCGTCATTTCTTCGTCAAAAAAACAGCAAACAGCAGCCATCGACGACACGGAGCAAAACGGAGGATATTAGTGCTAATATTTTTTTCCTTTTGCTTTTTTCTTAGTCTGGTTGAAGCGTTGTAAACCAGTGGGACGGAAGGGTTAACTGATGAAATAGGTAAATTGTTTCATACATGATTTGATGCCAACTTATAACAAAACAGTATATCTTAACAGCATATTTTGGGATAGGATTATCATCAAATGCTAGAAAACCAAGAGGAAGAAAAGTTTTGTTTTTGCTTACATTTTATCAATAACGTTGTTTTATAACACTATGAAAAGGTACTGACGTTACACGTATTGTGCAGCTTGTTTACTGCGCTCAGCGACCCTAAGGTCCAGCCTTGGGACTTTTCACAAACAAAAATAGAATACAATACAAACTAATTAACAAAGCAAATTAGAACTACAGACTTAAAAAAAATGGTTGGAGAGTTAAACCTGGACGAAAATACAGGACAATGCTGGTCCTTGAGACTGGGCAAGTCGTACCAGGGTGCCCAAGTAACATTTTAAGTTTTATAACGCTCTTGAAGACCATAATTTACTCTTCAAGAGTGTTATAAAACCAGCATAAAACCAAAATGTTACTAGGGTGACGTGGTTTCTTTGGCCTTCCGTAACTGCGCGGTCCTGGAGCTGCACATTGGTTTTCCCAATCCTGGTTGACTATCTTATTGATCCAGGCTTTAACGTCAGCTGAGGCAACCGTTGTCGTGAAACGCCGGTCTTGGTGACCGACTCCAGCCTGAATGTCCGCCGTAACGTTCCCTGCCCACAGTGTCCCGGGATCTAGGCGAAGGTTGTCGACTGGTGTTCGCAACCGAAATGGCATGGATCCATGGGTGTTTTGGGTGGTCGCCTTGCAGCCCAGCGATGGCACTGGCGGAATCAGTCAGGACTAAGACTGGTTTGTAGAAGGTGGTGGTATCAGTAATAACCCGACCTGCGGTTTCCACCGAGAAGGCGTTGCATTGTTCAGAAAGGGTATCCGATACCGTTAGGTTGTTCCCAGTAACGCCTAAGCCGACCTTTCCCCTCAAAAGGAAACCGTCAGTGTAGCGGCGTTCATGGTTCCTCAAAACGAACTTCGTAGGGCTTCCATTTTTGATCCCATTTATTAAAAGCAGTTCATGTTGGCTGTTGCGCTCCTCGCTCCGTGCCAGTGGACCCTAGCCATTAGACTGAGTCTGACGCCGGCCATCGTGTGCAAGATTTGATCCCCTTAAACAATGAGAAGTGTCCTGTGGTTGCTTGATGCGACGGAAGCGTATGCGGCGACGTTTAGGCAAATACCTGCCTCCACACAATGGCAAAATGAGATGAAATCTGCTACGACGCAGGCAGCCTTAGCGGGTGTGAAGAGAAGAAGTCCGAAACCTAGGGGAAGGTACTGGTGCAGACTGGCAAGCTCCCACCGTGCTTCACAAGTCAGCTCCAGTCCGTAAAGCAGTCCGCTTTCAATTAATGATTGTCCGATACGTGTGTAGCCCTGTTATTTGTCCTATGCGGTTTTGATAAGGTGTTAACAAAGCTAATCCTCGATCTGCAGTCACCTTTGACCGCTTGGAATTGCGGGACGAAGGACACAGACCGACGAGGCCAATGAACTGCAATAATCGCTGTTTGGATTCAGATGTACGCGTTCACAACGGAGTGTCTACGACGACCACCAACAGGGTGTCGTCCACCTAGACGAAGATGTTTAGGGAGAACAATAAAGACCCCGTTCATGGCAACCATAAACAGGGTCACCACCAGAACAGACCCCTGCCGAACCCCAATATCCTTTGGGCCTCCAGGTCCTTTGGGCCTCCAGGAGGCGGAGTTATCGATAAAGACCCAGAAGGACCTGCGTGAGAGGAAGTTGTGGACAAAAGCTAAAATGCTACCAATAAAACACCAGTCCACCAGCTGCTTGAGCACTAGTGGAGTTGAAGGGCTTCCAAATAGAGGAAGTGCACCGGTTTTGGCCAACTTAGTGCCTAATTTGGCCAACCCTAGAAAATACAAATTTTCCAAAATAATCGAACACTTGAAAGCAGCGTTGAACCGTGAGGGATATATCTTTTGTTGGAACTAATAAAACCCTCGCGAACTGCTTTATTTTTGGAGTTATTCGCAAAATTGGCCAAATTAGGAACATGGCCAAAACCGATACAGTTCCCCTATTCAAAAAAAAACTAGATCAACGTGTTTCCCACGGTCGAAGGCGCTTTAGAGTACGTCTCCTTGTTTGGCACTGCACCCGAACGAAAAGTGTGTTGGAGGGAATTAAATCTTCTGTAAGCCTCAAGCTTTTTACGTAACCTACGGTCAACTAACCCCTGACGACCTTCGATACACAGGAGGTCAGCAAGATAAACCGATCAGCGGTGTCGCAGGAGAAGATACTGTTTTCTGGGATTGGAATGACGTGGCATGTACGCCACTTGTCGGAAAAAGCGTAACTGGTCCAGGCTTGATTTATCAGATCAAGGAATACCATTTTTGCGGTAGGGGAAAGGTATTCCAGTATCAGATATCCTATTCCAGCGGTTCTCAACTTGGGGTACAAGTAACCCTCTTCACTGGCCCCAGGGGGTACCTCAAATAAAAATGCGTAAAGGCGGATGTATTACAACTAATAAAAATAAAAACTAATAAAAGCTTACTTTAGAGATTAACCTCCTCCTAAGAGGCTCGAAAGCCTCCTTTCAAGAGGCTCGGAAGCCTCCTTTCAAGAGGCTCGGAAGCCTCCTTTCAAGAGGCTCGGAAGCCTCCTTTCAAGAGGCTCGGAAGCCTCCTTTCAAGAGGCTCGGAAGCCTCCTTTCAAGAGGCTCGGAAGCCTCCTTTCGAGACGCCCGCCACCCTCCTCTCCACACGCTCCCAACCCGCCTCTCAACCGGCCCGGAAGCCTCCTTTCAAGAGGCTCGGAAGCCTCCTTTCAAGAGGCTCGGAAGCCTCCTTTCAAGAGGCTCGGAAGCCTCCTTTCAAGAGGCTCGGAAGCCTCCTTTCAAGAGGCTCGGAAGCCTCCTTTCAAGAGGCTCGGAAGCCTCCTTTCAAGAGGCTCAGGCCTCCTTTCCAAGAGGCTCAGGAAGCCTCCTTTCAAGAGGCTCAGAAGCCTCCTTTCAAGAGGCTCAGAAGCCTCCTTTCAAGAGGCTCGGAAGCCTCCTTTCAAGAGGCTCAGAAGCCTCCTTTCAAGAGGCTCAGGCCTCCTTTCAAGAGGCTCAGAGCCTCCTTTCAAGAGGCTCGGAAGCCTCCTTTCAAGAGGCCTGGAAGCCTCCTTTCAAGAGGCTCAGGAAGCCTCCTTTCAAGAGGCTCAGGAAGCCTCCTTTCAAGAGGCTCAGAAGCCTCCTTTCAAGAGGCCTGGAAGCCTCCTTTCAAGAGGCTCAGAAGCCTCCTTTCAAGAGGCTCAGAGCCTCCTTTCAAGAGAGCTCAGAAGCCTCCTTTCAAGAGGCTCAAGCCTCCTTTCAAGAGGCTCAGAAGCCTCCTTTCAAGAGGCTCAGGAAGCCTCCTTTCAAGAGGCTCAGAAGCCTCCTTTCAAGAGGCCTGGAAGCCTCCTTTCAAGAGGCTCAGGCCTCCCTTTCAAGAGGCTCGGAAGCCTCCTTCAAGAGGCTCAGAGCCTCCTTTCAAGAGGCTCAGAAGCCTCCTTTCAAGAGGCTCGGAAGCCTCCTTTCAAGAGGCTCAGGAAGCCTCCTTTCAAGAGGCTCAGAAGCCTCCTTTCAAGAGGCTCGGAAGCCTACTTTCAAGAGGCTTGCGCGCCTCCTTTCACGAGGCTCCCAAGCCTCTCTTCAAGAGGCCTCCTTTCAAGAGGCTCGGAAGCCTCCTTTCAAGAGGCTCGGAAGCCTCCTTTCAAGAGGCTCAGGAAGCCTCCTTTCAAGAGGCCTGGAAGCCTCCTTTCAAGAGGCCTGGAAGCCTCCTTTCAAGAGGCTGGAAGCCTCCTTTCAAGAGGCTCGGAAGCCTCCTTTCAAGAGGCTCAGAAGCCTCCTTTCAAGAGGCTCAGGAAGCCTCCTTTCAAGAGGCTCAAGCCTCCCTTTCAAGAGGCTCGGAAGCCTCCTTTCAAGAGGCTCAGAAGCCTCCTTTCAAGAGGCTCAGGAAGCCTCCTTCAAGAGGCCCAGCCTCCTTCAAGAGGCCTCAGCCTCCTTCAAGAGGCTCAAGCCTCCTTTCAAGAGGCTCGGAAGCCTCCTTTCAAGAGGCTCAGAAGCCTCCTTTCAAGAGGCTCAGAAGCCTCCTTTCAAGAGGCTCAGGAAGCCTCCTTCAAGAGGCTCGGAAGCCTCCTTTCAAGAGGCTCAGAAGCCTCCTTTCAAGAGGCTCAGGAAGCCTCCTTTCAAGAGGCTCAGAAGCCTCCTTTCAAGAGGCTCTGGAAGCCTCCTTTCAAGAGGCCCGGAAGCCTCCTTTCAAGAGGCTCGGAAGCCTCCTTTCAAGAGGCTCAGAGCCTCCTTTCAAGAGGCCTGGAAGCCTCCTTTCAAGAGGCCCAGCTCCTCAGAAGCCTCCCTTTCAAGAGGCTCAGAAGCCTCCTTTCAAGAGGCTCAGAAGCCTCCTTTCAAGAGGCTCAGAAGCCTCCTTTCAAGAGGCTCAGAAGCCTCCTTTCAAGAGGCTCAGAGCCTCCTTTCAAGAGGCTCAGGAAGCCTCCTTTCAAGAGGCTCAGAAGCCTCCTTCAAGAGGCCTGGAAGCCTCCTTCAAGAGGCTCGGAAGCCTCCTTTCAAGAGGCTCGGAAGCCTCCTTTCAAGAGGCTCGGAAGCCTCCTTTCAAGAGGCTCGGAAGCCTCCCCTTTCAAGAGGCTCGGAAGCCTCCCCTTTCAAGAGGCTCGGAAGCCTCCCCTTTCAAGAGGCTCGGAAGCCTCCCCTTTCAAGAGGCTCCGAAGCCTCCCCTTTCAAGAGGCTCCGAAGCCTCCCCTTTCAAGAGGCTCGGAAGCCTCCCCTTTCAAGAGGCTCGGAAGCCTCCCCTTTCAAGAAGGCTCAAGCCTCCTTTCAAGAGGCTCAGGAAGCCTCCTTTCAAGAGGCTCGGAAGCCTCCTTCAAGAGGCTCAGAAGCCTCCTTTCAAGAGGCTCCAAGCCTCCTTTCAAGAGGCTCAAGCCTCCTTTCAAGAGGCTCAAGAAGCCTCCTTTCAAGAGGCTCAAGCCTCCTTTCCAAGAGGCTCGGAAGCCTCCTTTCAAGAGGCTCGGAAGCCTCCTTCAAGAGGCTCAGGCCTCCTTTCAAGAGGCCTCAGGAAGCCTCCTTTCAAGAGGCTCAAGCCTCCTTTCAAGAGGCTCAGGAAGCCTCCTTTCAAGAGGCTCAGAAGCCTCCTTTCAAGAGGCTCGGAAGCCTCCTTCAAGAGGCTCAGGAAGCCTCCTTTCAAGAGGCTCAGGCCTCCTTTCAAGAGGCTCAGAAGCCTCCTTTCAAGAGGCCTGGAAGCCTCCTTCAAGAGGCTCAGGCCTCCTTTCAAGAGGCCTGGAAGCCTCCTTTCAAGAGGCTCAGAGGACTCCTTTCAAGAGGCTCAAAAGCCTCCTTTCAAGAGGCTTGGAAGCCTCCTTTCAAGAGGCCCGGAAGCCTCCTTTTAAGAGGCTCGGAAGCCTTCTTTCAAGAGCCTCGGAAGCCTCCTTTCAAGAGGCCCGGAAGCCTCTTTTCCAAGAGGCTCAGAAGCCTCCTTCCAAGAGGCTCAGAAGCCTCCTTCAAGAGGCCTGGAAGCCTCCTTCAAGAGGCTCAGAAGCCTCCTTCCAAGAGGCCTGGAAGCCTCCTTCCAAGAGGCTCAGGAAGCCTCCTTCAAGAGGCTCGGAAGCCTCCTTTCAAGAGGCTCGGAAGCCTCCTTTCAAGAGGCTCAGAAGCCTCCTTTGAAGAGGCTCAAGCCTCCTTTCAAGAGGCTCAGAAGCCTCCTTTCAAGAGGCTCAGAAGCCTCCTTTCAAGAGGCTCGGAAGCCTCCTTCCAAGAGGCTCAGAGCCTCCTTCCAAGAGGCTCGGAAGCCTACTTCCAAGAGGCTCGGAAGCCTCCTTCCAAGAGGCTCGGAAGCCTCCTTTCAAGAGGCTCAGAAGCCTCCTTTCAAGAGGCTCGGAAGCCTCCTTTCAAGAGGCTCGGAAGCCTCCTTTCAAGAGGCTCGGAAGCCTCCTTTCAAGAGGCTCGGAAGCTTGATACGTAAAATTATTTTGAATCGGACAGTTTCACGGAATAACGGAAATTTTAAACAATTTTCTAGAGAGTCACAAACTTCACAAGTTTTCAAGTCCGTTTTTTATAAATCTGGAAATACGCTTTTTTTAATTAACAGGGAAAAAATACCTCAATGAAAGCATAAGTTCGAAAGGATACCTCTAAAGAAAAAGGTTGAAAACCGCAGTCCTATTCCATCCAGACTAGACTGCCTCTGAAAAGAGCAAAGGACTAGTAGGTCCGAAGGTAGTCGAAAGTCATGCAGCGTCAGGGTCCTGTTTGAGACGATTCTTTTGAAAATCAACTGGGTAGGCACTTACCGAATACTATACCAACCAAATAATAAAAAAAAAAAGAAAAAAAATAGTTCGGCTGCGACGGCTAATTGGGCCGGATTGATAGAGTCAAGGAAGTTCTCCCACTGCTTCCTTTAGTGCTTTACTGCTTTATCTCGGATAATCGTACGACATTCGTGGTGTTTTTCGAAACGTGTCGAATACTGGTTTGAGGGATGGAAGAACCAGTGGCATCAAGGACGACCTTAGAGAAGTCGCAGAGCATTAGCGTGGTGCTTTTTTCTAATACGCGTTGAACGTTTCCATCAAATGATACCCACTTAGCGTATCATGATGACATTGAGGACTCTTAGTTCCAGCGGGGGAGAGGCGCTCGCAGTAACCTGGATTAGGTAGTGGTTGCTTCCGTATAGATCAGGAGCAACCTCGGAGGCGAGCCAGCCTGGGGCTGCAAGTCTCCTTAATAAAGCTAATAAAAAAAAAAAAGAAGCAACCTCCCATTTTAGCCCGGGAAGAAAAAACCGCTGGTGAGAAAAACATTCACTATACTGATGACAATGCTTCCTCGGAGTCGGACTCTTACGACTGGGAGATCTTCACTAATCTGGAGGACATGAAAGGGGATCTCCCGAAGGATCTCTATCGTAACTGAGTGCCGGATATTTGAACCTACCTTTTATATCCACTTGTACTTCCCTCCGAGATCCAGATAAGCAGAGGAAACACGGTTGACTATCTGGAGGGCTATGGTCCAGGGCAAACTGTCGTACGTCGACAGTTTTAGGCTTGGCATGTTGCTCCAGCATCCATAGATGTTCCACTGAAGGCAGAAATTGACCTTCAGATGAAGCCCATGAGTTGGAAAGGAGGCGGGAGTATTAGATGATTCCGAATTTTATGTAGGTAGGGGCGTTTATGTCTCACATGTGCTGCGCTGATCAATGAAGACGATAGCGCTTTGGGAGTCCATTTGATGGGTAGGAGCGTCTTGGTCTTGGTCGGGCAAAGGTGGCGGTTGGGTCTGTAGGCGGGACTATTAGAAAGAGAGAGCTAGATAAGGTTGAGGAGAATGCTGGTAGTGGTAGGGTTAGAACTTATGTTCCCGGAGAGCGGCCGATGGGACTTACCGTCGGAAAAACTGGGTTCGGAGTGCCCGTGGAAGCACGTTGAGCTTACAGTAGTACTGCGTACTGCTGCTCGAAGACTTGAATCTCACTTCGTCCACCGGGGGTAAGCAAAGCGTTCCGAGAAAGCCAAACTGAATTCGCTTGCTTCCTTCGAAGTCCTCCGGAGAAATAGTGGCTTGCTACCTTGGGCTTGCAAAATGACTTGTAGGGGTATAATGCGTTTCTCTTCCGTCTATCTCCCAGCGTCGCGATTATTGACATTTTCAACAAACATCTTTGCGACGATACAGAATTGTTAGTTCGCCTCTCGACTAATTTTATAAGCTTCTAGAAGATAGTAAAAAAATCTATCAAACGCAGGTTGGGGATGAGATTTACATTTGGTAAAGTCCTATTTCAATCAGTCCCAGCATTTATTATTTCAAGTTATAGATTGTCTAACAATTCTGCATAGGAACCTACCAAAACCTGTATAAGAACTGGGCATATGCGAAAATGTTAGATTGTTATACGAATATTGTAAGAGACCTTCCAATTTTGCAAGCTTTTCTTGTATTTTTTTGTATAAGAATCTAACAAATTCGCATATGCCCAGTTCTTATAATGGTTTTGGCAGGTTCTTATACATAATTGTTAGAAAATCTAACAGTCGCTGATTGGGTGTATTAGTACAATAACTATTCTTATAATTAAATATACAAAACACATAATAAATGTTAAATCTAATATCATCTTTATTATGTTTGATCTGCTTTCAGCATCCATCTTCCCATCGGCGGCATCTTGGGGCAATTGGGGCAGTCCTGCGACGAACCTCTACCCCTCGCACACGATGTCCCACGTGACACCATCCCACGTTGCACCGCATCTCGGCTCGTACCCACACTACGCATGACCATCACCGACGACGACCAGCTCTGCCCATCATCATCACCACTCGCAGGTCGACAACTTTGACATCTACAAGAAGTTGTCCCCCTACGAATAATAGCAACAGCCGCAGCACAATGCCGAGGCTGCCAGCGAACAGTTCTACAGACACAACCTAGATAAATGTATTTTAGACCATCTAAGCAAATGTCTCAACTTTTAACTTTCCAAAGCCCAACAGAGAGGAGAAGCGGAGATACAAATATTTTAAAGATTATACAAAACGGAATTCCAAATCAGTGTATACTAGCAATATTTTTGATGTAAAGAAAACGAATCTCATGTCGCAACTACGCAAATGAAACAAACTAGTCTTCAGATAAAGGATCGAGTCATCGTAGGTATTGAATTATAATGTATAAAGCTATTTTATATATGTACATAGATAAAGGGACACGTTAGATACATTTTTTGTTTATAATTTGTGATACGTAAAAGATAATTGGCAAGTATTACCAAAACAAGAAAATCTAGTCTTCTATTTATGTTAAACTCATCGAACAAAACAGTGCAAAAGCAACTCTCTAGGAAATAAGAATCACCGATAAGAATTCTGTTCGATTAGTTGTGATGATCAATTCTCTGAAATATTTATAATTTCACGAAAAAGCAAATATTCGTACATACAAAGACTGTGATAGTTAACGACACTTGTTAAAATTTTGTTCTCGCAACAGTTTTTACTCAAATCGTCTACAACTATTGAGGGAGAACTATGTTTTACCACAAAGATGAGAATACAATACCTTTACATGTAAATGAAAGTCTTAGCTCCTACAACTGTACATAGCAATATTTATACAAAACAGAACATATTCAAGACAAACAGCTAAACAAATCAAGCATAAAGTAAACTCAATAAGATCAATTTCCATGAATGTGTTGTCGAGGTAAATGTTATTAAATGAGCGTTATCATTGTTCGTCGAAACATTTTCTTATCAAAAGTAATTGCTCTTCTGTAAATAAAATCAATTGCGCTCGATGTGAAAGAACCGAAAGGAAAAAATCAACAAAAACCAAAATCCATCAAACATTATCACTGATCATAACTACTTTGTGTGAAGTTCAAATGTATCAAGTCTTATTGAAGCAGACGGATATCAAAACTGAGTGAAAACAAATTAAAAACAAAATCTTACAAAACTAATCGTCATTGTGGCTGAAACTAGAATAAAGATCAAATAACAAACATAAACTCGTAACTGAATGTCTATTTTTCCCATCTACCGGTACATGTGTCTTTGTCCATGTTCAATGGTAAGAAACAACAGTCTGCAAGAAAATTTTCTGGGCAAAGACAACAAAATCGCTGTAATACAAATATTAAAAAATAAGAATATTACATGTGTAAATTGTGTGTGACAAAGCCGAAAAAATATATTGAAAATAAACAACCGAACATAAAATTCAGTTTTCATTGTGTATGAACTGGACAAAATTATATACTAATTAAATTGAAAACCAACAAATGCTAATAAATTCGTATAAATGTTTGAAAAATATAGATTTATTGTTTGTCTTTCTTTTCCTGCAATACTCACTCTCAATGATATGAGACGTATTCTTGTTGAAAGGCAAAACCCTTCCTCCTTCTTGTTGGGATTTTCGTAGGAAAGCAATTCTGTCTAGCCCTATCAGCAGTGCATTGTTAACTGACACGCCTGTACTTGCCATGCTGTAAGGAAGTCACCGGACCTTGGTGATTATACTACTCTTCTCAAAAATGGAATGATGATGTAAATAAGTGCCTGATTTTTTGGTTGACACATCCATCCTGTGCATGTGCCTTCACTTCAGACATTCCGCCGTGAACCGCTCGTGTTACTTTCGCAACCACGTTTCTCAAAACAATCGTCTTCATATTCCCTGAGGACTTCAGAAGGGAATATCCCTTGATTCGCCTAGTATCTTTTGGAGAGGGAACCGTCCCACCTCGCTCGATCGCCCTACTGTAGTGTTACCCCCACTCTGCTTCAGTAGCTGTCATGTTGCTGGAATCTTCCGGATTTGGACGATTTGGTGTCAACTGACCGGACACCACACAGCCGAATACTGACTTCGTTAACGTGAACAGACCTTTCCCAAGATCCATTTCGTAGCCAGTCTTGAAGAACGAGAAGAAATTTTGGATTTCAAGGACCAATTCCACTGCCATGGAATTGAAAAATGCTGAATCCGTCAGCTGCACGCCTTGCGGAATTTCCCAGCATGCCGCTTGGATTTCTGTCCTTGGAAGATCTGAGAAAACTCGGGAAATTTTGGTTTGATTGTTGCCACAGCCTTTTGTTTGATCTGCAAATTGGATTGTCCTATACCCAGGACGGATACATCCGAATGCCTCCGTTGGATGTTTAAACGTCGGCACAACTGCTCCATCATGAAATTGCATTTGGACTCAGAGTCCAGCAATGCCCGTGCTGGGAAACAGATACCTGTATCATCTTCCACTAAAATCACTGCTGTTGCTACCAGTTCTGACGAAGAATATTGGAACGCCGTCGTCTTAGATGAAACGGATTCTCGAACTGCGGAGGTATTTCGCTGAGCCGTACTTGCGGTATTTGATTCAGCCTGTAACGGTGAATACGGTGCACATCGGCCCTGTCGAATCGAAAACAAATCATTATATGATGCTTCGCTTTGCATTTCCTGCAAACGAAGTTAGAGAAGCACTCGGGAGCTTGATGTCCACGACGAAAGCAATTACGGCACAATTTGCGAAGGAGTTTATCTCGACCTGACACAGAGAAACGTTGGAATGCTGGACATTGATACAGCGGATGGAATTCTGAACAAGCCACGTATCGACCACCAGATGTTTGAACCGCACAATGATTTGTTCGTGGGACTACGAAGTATTTACTCGACATGCCAGCCGACATGTAGCGAACGCCACCTGGTAGTTCGCCTTAGTGATGGACAACGGATTTATGAGTGCCTTGGCTTCACCTGTGTGACCCCTTCAAATGAAGGAATTTCTCGACTCCCGGGGAGATCGGCCTGCCAAACTCAGCCACTCATCAATATTGCCGCTGAAGGTTTTGTAGCTGGATTGGGCAAGCGACCATGTTTTAACGTAGGCTGCGATTGCAACTGCGATGCATCCAAAAGTGAAAAGTGAGTAGTGTGAAGTAGGTAGTGAGACGTCTCAGTCGAAGTGAGAAATGAGGAAAGAGAATTGAGACGTCTCTCTTCTCACCCCTAATTTCGCACCTTTCAAATGAGCTATTCGGTCAAATGACCCTTTCGGCCAAACGACCCGTTCGGCCAAATGACTTTCGGCCAGATGGGTTTCGGCCTACTGGTTTGTTCAGCCTAGTGGCATTCGGCCAAATTTCTTTCGGCCGAATGGGTTTGGCCAAACGACCCTTCCCCGTTCTGTACACATAGCTCAATCGTATCATATTTCATTAATTCCCTACAAGTGTTAATTTCAATGCTTTCCTAATTTTTGCAAGCAATAAAGATACATAACATTCAGCAACCTCCCAGTCAGCACTTAAACCTTTTGTATTTTACTTTTCTCGAAAACTTCATAATTGTTACCATATGTGCAATAACAAGCTAGCCCACTTGGCAAAACAGAGGCGGACGTGTTTTACAAACTCACTCGCTTCACTCGTGTAGCATACCCATAGAACTTTCCTCTTTAACTTTATCTCAATAGACACTCACTCTCGCTTCACCGTCTGAAGTGTCATCATGTCAGCTACAACAATCCGAAGTCCGACCTAAAATGCCTCATGGTGATTACTCGGTGATAGTGCAGCTTGCAATAGTGTAAGCAGTGTTTTGATTTGACTTCGGCTGGACATAATGCTAATGTGTGCCCACCTATGGGACAATTTGTTGGTACTAATCCAGCGCAAGGTGATTTCACACAATACACGGTACATGTGGTGATCAAATTCGGTGATGGTGATTAATGGCGGTTAATCTTGTTGACCGAAGATTATTTTACGTTTTCGCCACTACGTTTGCTTAGATTATTTGGATCCGAATTATACGGTTTAAATGACTTCTGGCCCTTAGTCATCCGGCTCGAAGGACCAAAATGTTCAACCTCGGAGTGGTTCTCCCTCTACGGTGGGTCCCATCTCACTGCTCAATCTACGGCAAAGAGAAGCAACTTATGTAGGTTCGGAGGCGGTTATGATGACATCGATCCCGTAGTTTGGTTCTGCTCGGAAAATGACGTCTCCATAGAGTGACTTGTGGCCCGAGTTAAACAACCCTTCAGGGAAATTCGAAGCGTTTTGAGTGATGTGGTCTATATACCAGGTCATTTATAGTTTCCTTGTTGTGTTTCGTACATCAAGGTTTTTTTAAATTATTTTTTTGTATCGCTTTAACCTTTGTGTTCCGTAGAGCTCCGTAATCATGGCCATCCGGAAGAAGCTCCCAGTCGAACTAATCCTCGAGTACGATGAAACGCCACATGGTTCCTGGCGCTTATATTGGCTTATATCCCTCTCTTTCTAATTTAATAATAAGATGATATCGATTGTACACATGAAAAAACTGTGACTCCGCAAGGAGTTATACACGCCTGAGCCTACCAAATAAACGAACTTGAAAAAAAAACTTGCTTCGCTGCAAATATGAAGCGAATACTGTGCAAGTATGCAGCGAGAGTTTTTGCCGTCGAACGCTCCGCCATTTTGTTAATTCGAAATATTGATATTGATTTTGCACCTACATTTTTTCATCCGACTCGAAGGACCTCTAATGTGAATGTTCTAATTATCATCTTGCCAAAAAATCAATAACAAAAGAGAACCTGGAGAATCAGACCTAACTTGAGCAAAGAAAAAAAAACCACGGCCGGTTTCCATCGGTCCTAAAACAAGAACTTTTATTTTATTTCTTCGTTTTACATCTCTTTTTTTTCAAAGTCTTACAAATATATGGTAGATAAATTCTTTTTCTCCTATGATGCAGTATCTTACATTGTGAATAAAATTATTAGCAAACTAGACCCATAACATCGAAATGACATTTCCCAACAATAATCTCAGCAACCAAATTGAAATTTAGCTAAAGAACATATCGTCATACATCTATGTACCCTCTCTGGCTCTAAACACATTTTTTCAGTGTTTTATGGTCCAAACGTTGACCGATTTGGCTGAAACATTGTCCAGAACGGATTCTGATGGCTTTTCTGCAAACGTGACCTTTAAGTGGTCTTGTTGTGTAGGGGTTATCACGCCTATCTAGAGAGTAGGAGGTTGAGGGTTCGAGTCCCTCCAAGACACGTGGATTCTTTTTCGCAAATTTCATATCAATTTGTCCATTTCGAAACATATGCTGTGCATATGCACAGCCAAGATATTTAACAAAAAAATGGTTTTCGTACGGCCGAGTTGCCGAATAATATGCAATTAATTGTCCAGAACGTCAGGGCATCAAACAAAAGATATTTTAGTTACTAGATAAAGATTGTCGCTTCGGTTCCCTTTGTTCTGCTGTCCGGAACTATAGGTAGTGGAATATATAGATGAGCGAAGATAAATCCTCTGTCTCCAAACGAACTGTCAAACGTGTCTCCAAACGAGCATGACGTCACGATTTCAATGGAAACGTTAAGGGCTGTGACGTCATATGCGCGTGTGCACGAGCAAAAAAATCGACTCAGCCATGCTTTCGCTCATCTATAGATTCTACTACACTCAACCCTCTTTTTACGTCACTTATTGGGGGGACGTAAGTCGAATGTGACGTAAAAAGAATTTTTGCTAAAATTTCTAGTATTTCACTTAATTTATTGAAAGTGAGGATACTTTCAAATACATTCACTTGCGTCTTACATGAGGTATTGTAAGATCTCTCCGAATCCAGCAGATGTTATAAGATCTCCAAATTGTCCTGGAGTTTGAATCAAATGGTCTACCGAATCAACCAAAGCCTTCATGATATCCCAAGTCGTGGTATCAACTCAATTATGTCCTCCGAGGATTTGTCTTTCACTTGCGTCTCAAAACAAGACATATGAGGTGTTGTAAGATCTCCAAATTGTCCTGAAGTTTGAATCAAATGGTCCACCAAATCAACCAAGGCTTCCATGATGTCTCCAGTCTCGGTGTCAACCCAATTTTGTCCTCCGATTATTTGTCTTTCACATCCGTTTTCAATTCTTGCATGTATGAAGTTGTAAGATCTCCAAATCGTCCTGGAGTTTGAATCAAACGGTCTACCGAATCTACTGAGGCTTGCATGATGTCCTCAGCCGCGGTATAATCCCAATCATGCTCTCCGAGTATTCGACTTTTACTTGCGTTTCAAGTCCAGGTATATGAGATGTTTTAAGATCTCCAAATTGTTCTGGAGTTAGAATCGAATGGTCTACTAAATCTACTGAGGCTTGCACGATGTCCTCAGCTGCGTTATCATCCCCCTCATGCCCTCCGAGTATTTGTCTTTCACTTGCGTCTCAAGTCCATGTATATGAGATGTTTTAAGATCTGCAAATTGTCCTGGAGTTTGAATCAGATGGTCTACAGAATCAAACAAGGCTTCCACGATGTCCCCAGCCTGTCTTTCACTTACGTCTCAAATACAGGCATATTCGATATTGTAAGATCTCCAAATTGTCCTGGAATTAAAATCAAATGGTCTATCGAATCAACAAAGCCTTTATGATGGCCTAAGCCGTGGTATTAATTCAATAATGTTCTCTGAGGATTTGTCTTTCACTTGCGTCTCAAAACAAGACATATGAGGTGTTGTAAGATCTCCTAATTGTCCTGGAGTTTGAATCAAATTTTGTAATGAATCAACCAAGGGTTCCATGGTGCCCCCAGCCGCGGTATCAACCCAATCATGCCCTCCGAGTATTTGTCATTCACTTGCGCCTCAAGTCCAGGTATATGAGATGATGTAAGACCTCCAAATTGTCCTGGAGTTTGAATCAAATGGTCTATCAAATCAACCAAAGCCTTCACGATGTCCTAAGCCGTGGAATCAACTCAACTATGTTCTCTGAGTATTTGTCTTTCACTTGCATCTCAAAACAAAACATATGAGGTGTTGTAAGATCTCCAAATTGACCTGGAGTTTGAATCAAATGGTGTAATGAATCAACCAAGGCTTTCATGGTGCTCCCAGCCGCGACATCAAACCAATTATGACCTCCGATTATATGTCTTTCACTTACGTCTCAAATACAGGCATATGATACGTTTTAAGATCTCCAAATTGTTCTGGAGTTTGAATCAAATGTTCTGCCGAATCAAACAAGGCTTTCACGATGTTTCAGCCGCGGTGTCAACCCAATTTTGTCTTCTAAGCATTGGTCTTTTACTAACGTCTCAAATACAGGTATATGAGATGTTCTAAGATCTCCAAATTGTCCTGGGGCTTATATCAAATGATCTATCGAATCAACCAAAGATTTCATGATTTCCTAAGCCGTGGTATTAACTCCAATATGTTCTCTAAATATTTTTATTTCACTTGCATCTCAAAACAAGACATATGAGGTGTTGTTAGATCTCCAAATTGTCCTGGAGTTTGAATCTAATGAATCAACCAAAGCTACCATGGTTCCCCCAACTACAGTGTCAACCCAATTTTGTCTTCTGAGTATTAGTCTTTCACTTGAGTCACACATTTCAGCATGTAAGATGTTGTTAGATCTTCAAATTGTCCTGGAGTTTGAATCAAATGGTCTACCAAATCAACCAAGGCCTTCATAGTTTTTTCAATCGCGGTATCAACTCAATTATATTTCCCGAGTGTTTGTCTTTCACTCGTCTTAAATCAAGGCATATGAGGTGTTGTAAGATCTCAAAGTTTTCCTGGAATTTGGATAGTTTGGGAATTGCGTCTCAAATTCTGACATGTAACATGTTGAAAGATCTCCCAATTGTTCTAGAGATTGAATCAAATGATCTAACGAATCAATCAAGGCTTCCATTATGTCCCCGGCCACGAAGTCTAGACTTCAGATATTTCTTCGATGACCTGGAGTGGAATAATTGTTAAATGCGTATTTAATATGGATCTATGGATCAAAATGGGATGAACCATTTAAAAATAATAATCCTGTAGACCTAAAGACCAGTACTCCATGACTTTTTTAAATTACCTGGAATGGAACAATAGTTAAAGAGGTATCCAATTTAGTCCTATGGATCAAAACGGGTATGAGCAAGGTTTTTTTGAAGAGATAACAGCCTTTTGGTAACGCGTGTTGACCGTAAAGCTTATATTTCAGGGATGGATGATATTCATGGATGATCTGCAATGGAACAATAGTTGAAGCCGTATTCACTTTAGTTCTATGGATCAAAAAAGGCATGGCCCATATGAATTGCCGAATTTAGCCACAATCAAATTGCTAGAACCATCCCTACAAACATTTTTTGCTTTTTGCTGTTTTATGCTGATTTTACCGAAATCTTGAAGAGCAAATAATGGTTTTCATGACTGTTATAGAACTAAAAATGTTCCTTGGGAATAAAATACTCGGAGGACATAATTGGGTTGATACCACAGTTATGGACATTATCGAAGCCTTGGTTGATTCGGCAGACCATTTGATTCAAACTCCAGAACAATTTGGAGATCTTACTGCATCTCATATGTCTGGATTTGAGACGTAAGTGAAAGAAAATTATTCGGAGGACATGATTGGGTTGATACCGCAGCTATGGACATCATGGAAGCCTTGGTTGATTCGGCACACCATTTGATTCAAACTCCAGGACGATTTGGAGATCTTACTACATCTCATATGTCTGGATTTGAGACGTAAGTGAATGAGCATGAGCATGACCATGAGCATGATGACCGTGCAATTCGTAGTTGCTACTCCGTGATCGACCAGAACAATCGCCATTGCACAGGGAACCAATGGATGGAAGCATGGGATTTGCTCTCCAACCTCAATGTGCACAGTCCGAGAGCTCTAGTATTTTGGATGGTCGATAACGGCGCTGGCCACGTCCTCACGGTCATCGGGGATGGGAAGGAATTGATGATGCAGTCACTCGCCCACTGCAAGCCGAGAACACCTCTGCACTCGCCACGAGTTCCTGCGGATTTTTATTGGAATCTGGGGTTAGGTCTTACGGCAGAGGTTCGTCTTGGTTAACGGGTTGCCAATGTGATAGTAATGAAAGGGTGGAGTATATTCTCTAAATGGATGCCGAAACGAGCTTTTTTTTTTTTTGGCTCATTCCGAATTCTAACAGTTACCTGCTAGAACTTGTTGTAGGTATGTGGATAGAAGATGGAAACGGTATGAAAGCCCATTTCCAGTTCTAGCGATTGCTAGAACATGAGAAATATATGATAAGATACAAAGTAGGAGGAATGGAACGGGCCTGGGATTGAACCCACGACCTCCTGCGTATGAGGCAGAAGCGATAGCCATATGACCACCATGCCCGTTTTCTGGATTTGAGACGTAAGTGAAAGACAAATACTCGGAGGACAAAATTGGGTTGATACCGCGGCTATAGACATCATGGAAGCCTCGGTTGATTCGGCACACCATTTGATTCAAACTCCTGGACGATTTGGAAATCTTACTACATCTCATGTGTCTGGATTTGATACGCAAGTGAAAGAAAATTACTGGGAGGACATAATTGGGTTAATACCGCAGCTATGGACATCACGGAAGCCTTGGTCGATTCGGTATACCATTTGATTCAAACTCCAGGACGATTTGGAGATCTTACTACATCTCATATGTCTGGATTTGAGACCCAAGTGAAAGACAAATGATCGGAGGACATAATTGGGTCGATACCGCGGCTGAGGACATCATGGAAGCCTCGGTTGATTCGGCACACCATTTGATTCAAACTCCATGACGATTTGGAGATCTTACTACATCTCATATGTCTGGATTTAAGACGCAAGTGAAAGAAAATTATTCGGAAGACATAATTGGGTTGATACCGCAGCTATGGACATCATGGAAGCCTTGGTTGATTCGGCAGACCATTTGATTCAAACTACAGGACGATTTGGAGATTTTACCACATCTCATATGTCTGGATTTGAGACGCAAGTGAAAGAAAATTACTCGGAGGACATAATTGGGTTGATACCGCAGCTATGGACATCATGGAAGCCTTCGTGGATTCGGCAGACCATTTGATTCAAACTCCAGGACGATTTGGACATCTTACTATGTCTTATATGTATGGATTTGAGACGCAAATGAAAGACAAATACTCGGAGGACATAATTGGGTTGATACCGCAGCTATAGACATCATGGAAGCCTCGGTGGATTCGGCAGACCATTTGATTCAAACTCCAGGACGATTTGGAGATCTTACTACATCTCATATGTCTGGATTTAAGACGCAAGTGAAAGAAAATTATTCGGAAGACATAATTGGGTTGATACCGCAGCTATGGACATCATGGAAGCCTTGGTTGATTCGGCAGACCATTTGATTCAAACTACAGGACGATTTGGAGATCTTACCACATCTCATATGTCTGGATTTGAGACGCAAGTGAAAGAAAATTACTCGGAGGACATAATTGGGTTGATACCGCAGCTATGGACATCATGGAAGCCTTCGTGGATTCGGCAGACCATTTGATTCAAACTCCAGGACGATTTGGAGATCTTACTATGTCTTATATGTATGGATTTGAGACGCAAATGAAAGACAAATACTCGGAGGACATAATTGGGTTGATACCGCAGCTATAGACATCATGGAAGCCTTCGTGGATTCGGCAGACCATTTGATTCAAACTCCAGGACGATTTGGAGATCTTACTATGTCTTATATGTATGGATTTGAGACGCAAATGAAAGACAAATACTCGGAGGACATAATTGGGTTGATACCGCGGCTGAGGACATCATGGAAGCCTCGGTGGATTCGGCAGACCATTTGATTCAAACTCCAGGACGATTTGGAGATCTTACTATATCTCATATGTCTGGATTTGAGACGCAAGTGAAAGAAAATTATTCGGAGGACATGATTGGGTTGATACCGCAGCTATGGACATCATGGAAGCCTCGGTGGTTTCGGCAGACCATTTGATTCAAACTCCAGGACGATTTGGAGATCTTACTACATCTCATATGTCTGGATTTGAGTTCCATGTGAAAGGCAAATACTCGGAGGACATAACTGGGTTGATACCGCGGCTGGGGACATCATGAAAGCCTTGGTTGATTCGGCACACCATTCGATTCAAACTCAAGGGCAATTTGGAGATCTTAGAACAACTCATATGCCTACATTGGAGACGCAAGTGAAAGACAAATACTCGGAGGACATTATTGGGTTGATGCCGCAGCTATGGACATCATGGAAGCCTTGGTTGATTCGGCAGCCCATTTGATTCAAACTACAGGACGATTTGGAGATCTTACCACATCTCATTTGTCTGGATTTGAGACGCAAGTGAAAGAAAATTACTCGGAGGACATAATTGGGTTGATACCGCAGCTATAGACATCATAAAAGCCTTGGTTGATTCGGCACACCATTTGATTCAAACTCCATGACGATTTGGAGATCTTACTACATCTCATATGTCTGGATTTGAGACGCAAGTGAAAGAAAATTACTAGGAGGACATAATTAAGTTGATACCGCAGCTATGGACATCATGGAAGCCTTCGTGGATTCGGCAGACCATTTGATTCAAACTCCAGGACGATTTGGAGATCTTACTATGTCTTATATGTATGGATTTGAGACGCAAGTGAAAGACAAATACTCGGAGGACATAATTGGGTTGATACCGCAGCTATAGACATCATGGAAGCCTCGGTGGATTCGGCACACCATTTGATTCAAACTCCAGGACGATTTGGAGATCTTACTACATCTCATATGTCTGGATTTGGCACCCAAATGAGAGACAAATACTCGGAGGACATAATTGGGTTGATACCGCGGCTGAGGACATCATGGAAGCTTCGGTGGTTTCGGCAGACCATTTTATTCAAACTCCAGGATGATTTGGAGATCTTACTACATCTCATATGTCTGGATTTGAGACGCAAGTGAAAGAAAATTATTCGGAGGACATGATTGGGTTGATACCGCAGCTATGGACATCATGGAAGCCTTGGTTGATTCGGCAGACCATTTAATTCAAACTCCAGGACGATTTGGAGATCTTACTACATCTCATATGTCTGGATTTGAGTTCCATGTGAAAGGCAAATACTCGGAGGACATAATTGGGTTGATACCGCGGCTGGGGACATCATGAAAGCCTTGGTTGGTTCGGCACACCATTCGATTCAAACTCAAGGGCAATTTGGAGATCTTAGAACAACTCATATGCCTACACTGGAGACGCAAGTGAAAGACAAATACTCGGAGGACATTATTGGGTTGATACCGCGGCTGGGGATATCATGGAAGCCTTGGTTGATTCTTCAGAACATTTGATTCAAACTCCAGGAGGATTTGGAGATCTTACTACATCTCATATGTCTGGATTTGAGTTCCATGTGAAAGGCAAATATTCGGAGGACATAATTGGGTTGATACCGCGGCTGGGGACATCATGAAAGCCTTGGTTGATTCGGCACACCATTTGATTCAAACTCAAGGGCAATTTGGAGATCTTAGAACAACTCATATGCCTACATTTGAGATGCAAGTGAAAGACAAATACTCGGAGGACATATTTGGGATGAATCCGCGGCTGAGGAGTGTAGGGAATTCTTGGATGACCAGGAAAGGAACGGCTGCTTAAGACATATTGAGTTTGGTTTATTAGATCATACAGAGCATGAACCATTTAATAAAAGAGATAACAGCCCTACGGTATCGCGGGTAGACCTCAAGACCTATAATCCGGGGAATTCTTGTATAACCTGGAACGGAATTTGGTTCAATATATCAAATTGGGCATAAACCATTTTTAACAATAGATAACAGCTCTTTCGCCACGCTTGTAGACCTTAGGTCCTCGGTTACGCGTCTAGACTTCAGGAAATTCTTGGATGACCTGGAACGGAACAATTGTTGAAGGCAAATGATGTGTATACAAAGCATCTGCTTTGTTCTTTGGGTTTCTAAGAGTGCCCTTTTCATAGGCTTGCTTTTGGATGTAAATAATGTTTCAAATTCTTTTTACGTCACGTGCCGTAAAAAGGAGGCCGTAAAACGAAGTGACGTAAAAAAAACTGCCGTAAAAAGAGGGTTGAGTGTATCTATATCCGGAACATGTTGGGTACCAAGCTGTCAAATCGTATGGACTTTCCTTCTTTGACATTTAGCTCCACTATCCTTGCCAGCAAAAGATGTTCCGGACAGCGACGACAGCGACAATCTTTATCTGGTAACTAAAATATCTTTTGTTATCCCACATGTGAGGTAATGTGTACCAGGCATATTTTTCATTCCACTAAGAAACGTTTCATACGTGCCCATTATAATAAGCAGTGGCGTTCGGCTGTTCGGCCACATTGAGAGTTGACGTAAAGTCAATGTCAACTTCTCTCCACGAACAGCCTAGATAGCCGTGTGGTGTCGGCAGCTGGTTATCTGGCTAAGAATAACATTACGGATTGCCTGTTCCAGTGGTAAAAGTCCACTATACAGGTGACCCCTAATTTTCGGTGTGATGCGGCTTTATGCTTACCGTGCCTACGAATGAATGGTTAGGGGGGTCTAATAAGAACCTAACCGCAAACGGAGCCTGTGAAGCACCAGGGCCCCTTCACAGTATTTTAGCCCTCGCTGCGCTAACCGGAGCTATGGCGTAGTTGACTTTTTACTTCTCCGAGATAATCGGCTACTCTTATTCAACCTCATCGAGAGGTTAAATAAGAGTAGGGTAATGAATATGTGTTTTAATGAGTTTTCAACAAATTGTCACCTATATGGTTTCGCATTATGCGTTTTTTATAATGTGCTTTGTGTATGTTACCAATATGGATTCGCAATATGCGTTTTTTCACAGTGTACTCTGTGTCTCGTCCTTGACGTTTGGCTTCGGCTACTCTTGTTCAATCTCAACGTGAGGTTAAATAAGAGTGGGGTTATGAATATGTGTTTTAATTATTTTTCAGCAAATTGTCACCTACATGGATTCGCATTATACGTTTTCACAGTGTACTCTGTGTCTCGTCTTTGACGTTCGACTTTGGCTACTCTTGTTCAATCTCAACGTGAATGTGGGGTTATGAATATGTGTTTTACTTAGTTTTTCAACAAACTTCCACCTATATGGATTCGCATTATGCATTTTTTTTACAATGTACTTTGTTTTTGTCACCTATATGGATTCGCATTATGCGCTATTCACAGTGTACTCTGTGTTTCGTCTTTGACATTCGGCTTCAGCTACTCTTGTTTAATCTCAACTTGAGGTTGAATGAGGGTGGGATTATGAATATGTTTTTCACTTGGTTTTTCAACAAAGTTTCACCAATATGGATTCGCATCATGCGATTTTTTTTTACAATGTACTTTGTGTTTGTTACCTATATGGATTCGTATTATTCGTTTTTCAAAGTGTAATATGTGTTTCGTCTTTGATGTTTGGCTTCAGCTACTCTTGTTTAATCTCAACTTGAGGTTGAATAAGGGTGGGGTTATGAAAATGTTTTTTTTACTTAGTTTTTTTTTTCAACAAATTTTCACCTATATGGATTTGCATTTTGCGTTTTTTTTACAATGTACTTTGTGTATGTTACCTTTATGGATTCGCATTATGCGTTTTTCGCAGTGTACTCTGTGTCTCGTCCTTGACGTTCGGCTTCGGGTACTCTTGTTCAATCTCAACGTGAGGTTAAATAAGAGTGGGGTTATGAATATGTGTTTTACTTAGTTTTCAACAAATTGTCACCTATATGGATTTGCATTATACGTTTTTCACAGTGTACTGTGTGTCTCGTCTTTGACGTTCGGCTTTGGCTACTCTTGTTCAATCTCAACGTGAGTGTGGGGTTATGAATATGTGTTTTACTTAGTTTTTCAACAAACTTCCACCTATATGGATTCGCATTATGCATTTTTTTTACAATGTACTTTGTTTTTGTCACCTATATGGATTCGCATTATGCGCTTTTCACAGTGTACTCTGTGTTTCATCTTTGACGTTCGGCTTCAGCTACTCTTGTTTAATCTCAACTTGAGGTTGAATAAGGGTGGGATTATGAATATGTTTTTCAACAAATTTTCACCAATATGGATTCGCATCATGCGATTTATTTTTTTTACAATGTACTTTGTGTTTGTTACCTATATGGATTCGTATTATTCGTTTTTCAAAGTGTAATATGTGTTTCGTCTTTGATGTTTGGCTTCAGCTACTCTTGTTTAATCTCAACTTGAGGTTGAATAAGGGTGGGGTTATGAAAATGTTTTTTTTACTTAGCTTTTTTTTCAACAGATTTTCACCTATATGGATTTGCATTTTGCGTTTTTTTTACAATGTACTTTGTGTATGTTACCTTTATGGATTCGTATTATGCGTTTTTCGCAGTGTACTCTGTGTCTCGTCCTTGACGTTCGGCTTCGGCTACTTTTGTTCAATCTCAACCTGAGGTTAAATAAGAGTGGGGTTATGAATATGTATTTTACTTAGTTTTCAACAAATTTTCACCTATATGGATTCGCATTATGCGTTTTTCACAGTGTACTTTGTGTATGTTACCTATATGGATTCGCATTATGCGTTTTTCACAGTGTACTTTGTGTCTAGTCCTTGACGTTGAGCTTCGGCTATTCTTGTTCAATCTCAACGTGAGGTTAAATAAGAGTGGGATTATGGATATGTGTTTTACTTAGTTATCAACAAATTGTCACCTATATGGATTCGCATTATGCGATTTTTACAATGTACTTTGTGATTGTCACCTATATGGATTCGCATTATGCGTTTTTCACAGTGCACTCTGTGTTTCGTCTTTGACGTTCGTCCATTGTTACGTCCTCTGTGTTTTTGTGACACCTCTCTTTAGTCCCTAGCTGAATGCGTGTGAGTCTACATAATTGGCTTTCCTAAAAATGGTTCCATTCTCCTTTCCAACTTCACTTCCTCTTCCTTTTCCCTTTTCACTTCTTTTTTCGTCAGGTAAATGAGGAGAAAGGCCAGTGAAGGCGATGGCACAAATCTCCCAAATTGAGGGGAACGTGCCTCCTGAGCCGACGTTCTGATACCTGATACCTGATATTATATAGGCACCAAGCTGTCAAATCGTATGGATTTTCCTTCTTTGACATTTAGCTCCCCTATCCTCACCAGCAAAAGATGTTTCGGACAGCGACAATCTTTATCTGGTAACTAAAATATATTTTGTTATCCCACATGTGAGGTAATGTGTACCAGGCATATTTTTCATTCCACTAAGAAACGTTCAAGGATTAAGTTCAACACAGATACGGCGCCGGGAGTGGGTGGGACAAGTAGGACATGTCCTACGCATGAAAATACCTGGGTAGGACAGTCGAAGCATTGTCCTACCCGTGATTATGGTAAGAACATATGTTATTATTATTTATTCAGACTAAGGCCGAAGTGGCCTGTGCGGTATATAAGAGTCTTCTCCATTCGGTCCATGGCTACACGTCGCCAACCACGCAGTCTACGGAGGGTCCGCAAGTCATCTTCCACCTGATCGATCCACCTTGCCCGCTGCGCACCTCGCCTTCTTGTGCCCGTCGGATCGTTGTCGAGAACCATTTCCACCGGGTTACTGTTCGACATTCTGGCTAAGAGCCCGGCCCACCGCAGTCGTCCGATTTTCGCGGTGTGAACGATGGATGGTTCTCCCAACAGCTGATGCAACTCGTGGTTCATTCGCCTCCTCCACGTACCGTCCGCCATCTGCACCCCACCATAGATGGTACGCAGCACTTTCCTTTCGAAAACTCCAAGTGCGCGTTGGTGCTCCACCGTGTCCGTAGAGGACTACCGGTCTAATGAGCGTTTTGTAGATTGCCAGTTTGGTACGGCGGCGAATTCTATTCGATCGGAGCGTCTTGCGGACTCCAAAGTACGTACGATATCCAGCCACTATGCGTCTCCGAATTTCTCTGCTGGTGTCATTTTCGGCAGTCACCAGTGAGCCTAGGTACACAAATTCTTCTACCACCTCGATTTCGTCACCACCGATAGAAACTCGCGGTGGGTGGCTCACATTGTCGTCTCTTGAACCTCTTCCTATCATGTACTTTGTCTTCAACGTGTTGATGACTAGTCCGATCCGCTTAGCTTCCCTCTTCAGTCTGATGTAGGCTTCCTCCATCTTCTCAAAGTTACGTGTCATAATATCTATGTCGTCGGTGAAGCCAAATAGCTGGACGGACTTATTGAAAATTGTACCACTCGTGTTAATCCCTGCTCTTCGTATTACCCCTTCCAAAGCAATGTTGAATAGCAGACACGAAAGACTATCACCTTGCCGTAACCCTCTGCGGGTTTCGAAGGGACTCGAGAATGCCCCTGAAACTCGAACTACGCACATCACCCGATCCATCGTCGCTTTGATCAACCGTGTCAGTTTATCCGGAAATCCGTGTTCGTGCATTAGCTGCCATAGCTGGTCTCGATCGATTGTATCATATGCGGCTTTGAAGTCGATGAATAGATGATGTGTGGGCACGTTGTATTCGCGGCATTTCTGCAGTACTTGGCGAATGGCGAACACCTGGCGAAACCCGCCTGGTACTGCCCCACGAACTCCCTTGCAATTGGTGCTAGTCGACGGCATAAAATTTGGGAGAGTACCTTGTAGGCGGCGTTCAGCAATGTGATTGCGCGGTAGTTGCTACAATCCAGCTTATCGCCCTTTTTGTAGATGGGACACACGACACCTTCCATCCACTCCTGCGGCAAAACTTCCTCCTCCCAAATCTTGGTAATAACCCAGTGCAGCGCTCTAGCCAGTGCCTCACCACCGTGTTTAAATAGCTCTCCTGGTAGTTGGTCAACCCCAGGGGCTTTGTTGTTTTTCAGCCGGCCAATCTCCTCCTGGATTTCCTGGAGATCCGAAGCCGATAAAATTATGTCCTGCGCGCGTTCTCCCAGGTCCATCACCATACCGCCATCTTCGTCTGCCACATCGCCATTCAGGTGTTCTTCGTAGTGCTGCCGCCACCTTTGGATCACCTCACGCTCGTTCGTAAGAAGGTTCCCGTTTATGTCCTTGCACATATCAGGCTGTGGTACGTGGCCCTTACGTGAACGGTTTACTTCTCATAGAACTTTCGTATGTTATTAGCGCGGTACAGTTGCTCCGTTTCTTCACGGTCTCGATCTTCCTGCTGGCGCTTTTTCCTCCGCGCCTGTTTATATCGTGCCTCGTTCGCCCTCGTGCGGTGTTGCAGCAATCTCGCCCATGCTGCATTCTTCTCTTCCACTAACTGCTCACATTCGCCGTCATACCAGTCGTTTCTCTGATCCGGGGGCACCGTGCCAAGTGCAGCGGTTGCGGTGCTACCAATGGCGGATCGAATATCTCCCCAGCCATCTTCAAGAGACGCTTCGCCTAGCTGCTCTTCCGTTGGGAGTGCCACTTCCAGCTGCTGCGCGTATTCTTGGGCTAGTCTACCGTCTTGTAGCCGCCCAATGTTAAGCCGCGGCGTCCGACTTCGACGCGTGTTGTACACCGTCGAGAGTTTTGAGCGCAGGCATACTGCAACGAGGTAGTGGTCGGATTCAATATTCGCACTGCGGTAAGTGCGGACGTTCGTGATGTCGGAGAAGAATTTACCGTCGATTAGAACGTGGTCGATTTGGTTTTCCGTTTTTGGGTTAGGTGATCTCCATGTGGCCTTGTGGATATTTTTTGCAGGGAAAGAAGGTGCTTCGTACTACCATTCCGCGGGAGGCTGCGAAGTTTATGCAGCGTTGGCCGTTGTCATTCGATACGGTGTGCAGACTATCCGGTCCGATGACCGGTCTATACATTTCCTCCCTTCCTACCTGTGCGTTCATGTCACCGATGACGATTTTGACGTCCCGCAGTGGGCATCCGTCGTATGTCTGCTCCAGCTGTGCGTAGAACGCTTCTTTCTCAACGTTGGGCAGTGCACATTGATGATGCTATAGTTGAAGAAACGGCCTTTAATCCTCAGCTTGCACATCCTTGCGTTGATTGGCTGCCACCCAATCACGCGTTGGCGCATCTTACCCAGCACTATGAAGCCGGTTCCCAGCTCGTTGGTGATGCCACAGCTTTGGTAGAAGGTAGCCGCTCGATGCCCGCTTTTCCACACTTTCTGTCCTGTCCAGCAAATTTCCTGCAGCGCCACGACGTCGAAGTTGCGGGGATGTAATTCATCTAAATCATCCTGTCACAACCTTCGAAACCTAGCGACTTGCAATTCCATGTTCCAAGCTTCCAATCGTGATCCTGTATTCGTCGCCTAGGTCTTTGCCGATTATATCGAGTCGCATTATCTCTTATATTGTTCGTAATGGTTGTTTTTCAGGCGGCTTATTGGGCCTGCGCAAACCTCCTGTCTCGTCGGAGGGCCGTCGTGTCAGGGCTGTTTAGCGTCCCACCTAACACCAGGGCTTGGGCTTGTGCGCTTTGAGCGGCACACGGTCGCTTTGGTGGGTCCTACTTGCGGATACATGCAGCTTTTTATAGAGGTTTAACAGGGCCCACTGTCAAACCCCACCACATCCTAGGCAGGCGCCACAACTCGCAGATGGCCTGGGGAGGGATCGTCAAGCCCTTGGACATAGTCCCTGCTGCCCATGAACATATGTACCATATGGATAACTAAAATATCTAATACTATAAATACTGTTTCCATTACTAGATCTAAAAAATATCATTAAAACGTTTCAAAGTTAATCAGCGGTTTGAAAGATTATCAGAGCTCTGACAATCTTAGAGGTTCCCGGAATTGGTAAGGAAGAATCTGTTCCAAAAAGATTCTCAGAGCCTATGAGGAATCCTTTCCATTCCAAAAAGTGTTCAATGATGTGTCGAGATTCTCCAAGAAGTCTTGAAGTTTTTTGCTCTTTCATAAAATTGTTGAAATTTTTCTGAAAGAACTTAATTATTTCTGCTTAAACTAGAGGCTTGGAGAATTTCTGATATATTATATGAATTGACAGGCTGACAGGTGAATAAATCAAAAGTTGAATATCTAAACAAGGATATTGCTTAGCTGAACTTAGGTAAAACTGACTGTACTTGTCAATGGTTGCTTCCTCGTGACTGGTCAGAACTGATGTAAATTGCGCTACGTAAATAAAGGTTGGTATTTACTACCTACGGCTCCAGTTAGTTGGGAAAGAAGAATGTTAGTGTGTAGTTATTGTTGTTACTACAGTTAGACCTCTATAGAGACCGCGAAAACCTCTTCCGAGCTCATCTCTAAAAGTTGATCAGCTAAACAAGGATATGAGAGAACAATCACAGTCTATACACAAATACACCTACGTTTGCATAGTCTTAAAAAGTATGAAGAAAAAGTCTGAAATTCGGAGTAACCTTATTCTTGAGATTCTGAAAACCCTTTAATAGTACCGAACACCCTTAAAGGTTCTTAGACGATCATAAGCTTTACTGGTAGATCGTAGATATATTTCAGAAGATTTGTAATGGTTACCTTAATAGCAGGAAATGAATCCTAAAGAGAAAGAGCAAGTCTCACACTTATCATCTCTGTATACATTAGAAGTGTGGTGTACTGAAATTTATTACCTTCCGAGATCAAACGTTCGCCGTCAGAAGCAAGTTTTAAGAGGGGCTGCCTTGAGTTTTGGAAATGTCGGTAAAAGTTAGAATGTAAGTTTATTGTTAAAATAGAATAAGAATAAATAATTGAACCGTTTGTTTGAGAAACTGCATATGTAACATTTTTGGCCAAAATGAGATTTTTATATATTCTGAATCCTCGTCCAAAAATACGTATTCTGGCAAAAAATACGAAAAAAAAATTTTTGTTCAGGAATATATGAAAAAAATTTCGTTTGTTTGAGAAACTACATATGTCCATGTACTTTAAAGAGCAATTGTGGAGTACTGCTTAGATTTTTTGCACTGAAAATGCCCCAGGGTGTTGAGTTTTGCCAAAAACTATTGATCTGTATCGAAGAAATCGAAAGATTCGGTGCAAATTTGTTCAGAAAACAGTTTTTTGTTGTTTTCTCGAAATAGTGTAAAATGGACTTATGCAGTTTCTCAAACAAATGATTCAATTGTTCCCTTTTACAATATGGAGGTAGTTTTTAAAAAGGGGTATTCTATTACACTGCCTGATAATCAATTAACAAACAAACAAACAAACATATACGATATGTAGCATACCGCGAGAAACTTTTTTCGCAAGCTGTCATGATAGAGAACTGAATTGGGGTGTTATACCCCATGATAAATTTATTTTATAAAGCTCCAAATGTGGGGAGAACTGGCTCTGATGATGCATTTCAGCTTGTTCTACGCAACTGTTCATTAACCAACACGAAAGGAGCGAAAACAAAGCGAGAATCACCATTTTTCTGTGAAGGCTGCCTATCCGATTCTGTTTTTTCGCACTTGTATACAAGTTTGATAAATTTGTTATCATGGCTTGTTATGATTCGGAACAGTTTTTGCCTCTCTTTTATCGTTGTTCGTTATCTATTGAAAGCGATTTCGGCAAACCCTGCTCATATGGAGTTTTATATCATATCTGAGAATGTCCGAAAAATCTCTTGAAATCCGAGAGGATCTTTGGAAAGTCCATAAAAAGTATTGTATAGAATATAAATTTATATTTGATAATCCAGTTTTTGTCCTACCCACATCTCGGAACGTGGCTGCGCCTCTGATAATGTGGAATAGCGTACTTATCGTTTTGGTCTGCTCCACTTCAAGTATTACAACATTGAAAATTGAATGTTTTGCAAGTTTTACCTTTCTCTAATAACTTAATTCTTAAGCAATTTGTTAAACTTTACCCGAGATTCGCGCAGCCGAACCCCAGCAAATATGTTTTTGTCGAGATGTCTGCCAAAGCTGCTGAAAATCAGCAAATAATTTGCCGAAAATCAGCTAACAAACATCATTTTTGCCATGATATCTGTTTTTCATTTTGCTGGGAAAACGGCTGGGCTGATTTTTGCTGAGCTGCAGAAATAAAAACACTCAGTGCAGCTCAGTAAAGGCTATAGGTTAGCTTTTTATAAGAAGCCCGGAGACCCAAAGTGTTATATACCGATCGACTCAGCTCGAAGTAATGAGGTCATGTCTGTGTGTGTGTACACACTAAAAGTAGCAAAAAGTCTAGCTCACTTTCTTCGCACATAACCTCAACAGATTTACTCGCAACGGATTACATTCAATAGAGAATCCTCCTGTCCCATTGTTTCCTATTGAAAATCAGCTAGTTCATAGGCTTAGAAGTTATGGAAAAAATAAAAAAAAAACGCGTAAAAATTAATCGTTCAACTATTTTGTATGCAAAAGGTGCTTGGAAGTCAATAGATTTCACTAGATGAGATATCTTATCCCATTGCGATGTTTCCTATTGAAAATGGGTCAAATCGGACTTCGGGTTCGAAAGTTATGGTTAAAAACTATTTTCTACAGTTCATGAGAAAGAAAATATTACTGCTAGGTGGATGATTCTGGGTTTTTTCTACAATCATTATTAAAGTGATTTTTTAAATATAAAATTCATCACGGATTTGAAAGTTTTCCCATTTGACGATATCTCGTGAGAAATCAAAACTGCGGAATAGAATCACCGTATTTGGTTAGTACAATGATTTTCGCAATTTGAGTGCACAGATGAGTATTTTATGATGAAGATAAGAAGCAGTCTTCAAAGAATTAACTTGTAGGTATTCTCACTGAATGCTGACTTCCAAACCGCAAGTTTCTTGAATCATCGTCAGCCCACGAGACTTAACAGGATTGTACACGTGCACGGCAGACGAAACGAATTGTATCTGATAAATAGATAAGATTGGCCAGTAGTTTCACTGCCTGATATGTAAATAGAAAATGAATTGTCATTTTGCTCATGGCAGAATAAAAACGCAGACATGAACCTTTAGACAATTCATTCTAGTTTCTACTCTTGACATTGATAATTAGACATTGCGAAGCCATGAAACGCAGTATTTTTCTTTTTATCCTGGCTGTTTGTACTACAGGCATCGTAAATGGAGCCAATATATTGATATTATCCGGAGTTCCTTCACCAAGCCACTCTATATGGTAAGACTAATTTAACAGATTGAGGAACACAATTTAACGCTCCGAACATTTATTTCAGGCTAAGACCACTGATGAACGGTTTGGCAGCAAGAGGACATAATGTGACTGTAGTAAGTCCCGATGTTGAGAAGAAACCACCGAAAAATGTTACCTACATCCATCTGGAGAATATCTACGATGAAATGTACAATTCCAGCGATCGCATACTGCCTGATTTTTTCGAGATGCATAAGAGCCCTTTGCAAACATTGGGCATGCTTGATGAGTTTTCAATAGTATGGTGCAAAATTGGAATCAAGTCCAATGGATTCAAACAGCTTATGAGTTACCCAACAAAATTCAAGTTCGATCTGTTTATGAGTGATTATATGTCCGGACCTTGCTTTGCGTCGTTGCTGATGCATCGTTTTGGAAATCCGCCTTATATTCCGGTTGCACCATACAACGCTTTGGCTACATCGTCGCCTCTAATTGGTTCATATGCATATTCGGGTGCTATTCCAAATCATTCATATGATGTTCCAGTATCGATGTCTTTCTTGGAGCGACTCCAAAACTGGTTTTACGATCTGTATGAAATAGTTAGGAAAGATGTCTACCTATATCCAGAATCCGATGCCATAATCCAACAAATTTTCCCGAATGCTCCAAGTGCAAAAGATTTGCAAAGCAGTATAAGACTGTTGTTCATCAACACCAATCCTCTGATTCAGTACAAGGAACCTCAAATGCCCAACGTGATTTCAGTTGGTGGAATGCAAATTCGTGATCCTAAGCCACTTCCTGAAGACCTGAACAGTATAGTGAGTAAAGCGAAAAATGGCTTCATCTTATTCTCGTTGGGATCCAATGCCAGAAGTGACACATTGGGACCGGATCGCATTCGACAGATTCTTACTGCCATGAAAGCTTTGCCACAGTACCACTTCCTATGGAAATTCGAATCAGATGAATCGAAACTACCGATGAAGGTTCCTGACAATGTGTATATCCGAGCCTGGATGCCCCAAAATGATCTGCTGGCACACCCCAATATTAAACTATTTATTACGCATAGTGGGTTGCTAAGCACTCAGGAAGCTATATGGAATGGTGTTCCGATCATTGGGTTCCCTCTGTTCGCCGATCAATTCCGAAATATAAACTACTGTGTATCTCTTGGAGTTGCAAAGAGGCTTATGGTTCAGTATCTGGACGCGAAGGATCTCATCGAGGCGATTAAGGACATTCTCAACACCCGCAGTTACAGTGAGAACATGAATCGCTTGTCTCGGCTTTTCCGCGATCAACCTGAGAGCCCACTAGAACGTGCCATTTGGTGGGTAGAATGGGTTTTGCGGAATCCGGACAGTGACATGCTCCAGTCGAATGCCGTAAAGGTACATTGGATCCAAAAGTACATGTATGATGTTTTGCTATTTGTAGTTGCTATAACAGTGTTAGTATTATTCATGATATTCAAAATAATTTCAAAACCAATTTCGAGCTGGCAAACAAGTGCTAAAGTTAAACAAAGTTGATTCAAAAAGAAATATTTGTTTTGACGTGAGCTGCGTCTTTGATTTAGATACGAATACAGGGATCATCCATACATTGCGTAACGCTTAGAAGGAAGCGGGGTTGCTTGAAGCGTGACCACCCATACAAAATTATCAATGCTACTTAGCTTATCTTAGCTTAGACTGACTGTACGTATCAATGGTTGCTACTCCGTGATTGATCAGAGTTGGTGAAAATTGCACTCTGATCCAATTGAATAGTGGCTGTGGTTTAACATCTGCTCTCGAAGTGCGCGTTTCTGCAGGTCTTAAATTTGGACCAATAACGGCATCGGTTACTTCCTGATTGTCAGTTGGGCAAGGAAGGGAATGTTAGTGTGTGGTTATTGTTGCTACTAGAGACCGAGAATACCTCTGCATCTCCACAATTACCACGGGATTGTTGGTTGGGGTAATCAGACACATAAATCGGGATTGAAAAGTGATGTGACCTATGCGACTTCTATTTTACAAATTAGCACGGATATTTTCCTTACCTGGTATTTTAGAATAGTTTTATTATTTTAGTCTATAACAACTAAAACTGAACTGTTATTATCATTTTATTACAGGGAGATTGACTATTATAAATCATACTATAAATTGTAAAGATATCGATGACTCAAATAAAACATGTATAAGATATTTAAGAACTTAAACACAAGACTCATTTCATCATTTTCTGCTCGTTGAACAAGGTCGATCCCACTAGGGTTATCGAAATCGAACCGCGTTCAGATCGATTTTTTACCAATATCTTTTGTCGTTTTTCAGCATTGTGTGATCATGATTATATCAAATATAATATAAATATATAAAAAAATATAACTCAGACACTGTTGAATTTCTTAGCGCCAAATTAAAGTCCCATCAGTATCCCAGGATATAATTTGCTTAGAGGGTTTATGCTTATGTATATTATATAGATTCATCTGACATTTAGTGGTCTTAATGAATATAGTAAATTTTAAACAAGTATACATTAAACGATTACAATCTTCTTAAAAAGGTGGTCAATGGTAAGTTGAAATCAAATAGCCTATAAATGCTGTTGAAAGCAGCCGCAGCAGCACGGAAAGGTTCATTTATGACATACATTCGATTACGTGGAGAAAGGTGCACGAAATCTCGTTGACGCATTGTTCGTTCCGGAGCATAAATATTTAATCTCATGAGAAGTTCCGGAGAGTCAATTTCACCAGTCGCGATTTTGGCCACGAAGGCAGCCTGCGATCTACTCCTTCTCATTTGAAGAGTGTCAATACCCAGTAGTCTACATCCATCCTCATAAGCGGGAAGATGAGCGGGATCCCTCCATGGTAGGTGCCGATGTGCATAACGCACGAATCTACGCTGCACGGTTTCTAGCCTTGAGATCCAGACGCTATGATAAGGGCTCCAAACTACAGCACAAAATTCAAGGATAGAACGAACTAGAGAGCAGTACAGATATTTTGGGCAATGAGGGTCCCGGAAGCCTTCAGATAGTTTGAAAATGAATCCGAGTTGCTGATTAGCTTTTGCGATGATGTCGTTATAGTGCGGCTTGAATGTCATGTTTTGATCCAGTGTGACTCCTAAATCCTTAATCCTATTCACTCTGTCTAGACTAGAGATACAATAGTCAAAAACTATCGGCTTGTGTTTCCGATAAAAGGAAATAGCATTACATTTTTTAATACTGAACGTCAGGAGATTAGCAGGGCACCAGTTCGCCATTCTATCCACACGCGATTGCAGCTCTTCACAATCCTCGATGCTGTTGATAATCAAAAACATTTTAACATCATCTGCATAAAACAAACGACAACCAGGAGGTAGCAGTCAATAGAGTTCGTTGATAAACAGCGTGAACAAGAGGGGCCCCAGACTACTTCCTTGTGATCAGCGCCGTAGCGTGGGGTTGGCCGGGTTGGCCCCCGCCAAGGGCGCCAGCCCTCAGGGGGCGCCGGAATCCAGAATTACGGTATGGGAAACAGAACAGTTTTATTCCTTACATGGCCAAATAATAGCAAACCGACCAAAAAGTCCAAAGGTCTATGGCGAGGATATTTCAAGAAATCTAATCTTTCTTCTATCTCAAATATACAAGTCGATTTGGTCTTAACTTAACATTTCGGTTTCTCTGAGCCTTTCGGAACCGGTTACAAGGAACTAAGAAAAAGTGTAGAAAATTTATATTCAAAAAATTATTTGAAAATTGTAGATCGGATTGTTACCATTTTCGGGCACAATTACTGCCACAGGTGTGTAAAAGACCTTTTGCGCTGATGACTTATATCGGGTAGGGGTAAGGGTAAGGGTAATGAGCCAAACACAATGGATACGTTTGCGTGCGTTTTGACAGATTTCCCATGGAAAAACTTTCAAAACGCACGCAAACGTACCCATTCTGCGTGGCTCTTAAGAATGGTGTAGATTTAAGACAAATTTGCTCATTTCATTCAGAAAAACTTCATTTAGTCCGAAAAATTATCATCATGGCCGCATTTGACCTGGCGGAATTACGATAAGCAGTGATAATGTGCCTTGCTTAAATGACTACTTTGGTTATCATTTCTCAAAGCTCTCGTAGATTAGCAAAATTGATCCGCAATACATACAACATGTGCCAAGTCATGTGTTATCAAAGCATTCATAGCCTCATTTCACCACATGGTCCTCCTGCTTCCGATGTCGATTCCGACCACTTCAAAGTTGGATGTTATTAAGGTCACTCCTGACGGAATCCAAGTTTAAAAGTGCTCGCGTTTTCGGGGGCACACTACTCGATACGGAAGCAACGCACAACTGTCATTTTTATTATTTCACGCATGCTGCGACGCAGCAAAGCTAAATCAACAAAAATGGCAGTTGTACGCCGCCTCTGAATCGAGTGGTGTGCCCCCGAAAACGCGAGCACTTTGGAGCTTGGATTCCGTCAAGAGTGACATTAACCCAACAAAGTACCTCCAAACCACTGACAGACTCATTCTTTCTTGATCCGAAATCCGATAGCGATCTCGATCATCGATCGATCCACTTCAGAGTTGGATTTTCTTGTCCCAACCATTTTACATTTGTATATGATTTGTCACAATTTTCAAATCTCTTTTCTCTGCGATGTACTTGCAAGAACGTCAGTTTCTTCCATTAAGAGCAAGAACCAGCCATTTGGACACTATGAGCTGTAAGTAAATAACTTTCAGCTATTTTAATGATCTTTCAGCTTGGATGTTCCAACAGATTCCATACGAGGATCCACGACGCCAAGTTCCTAACATATCTTACCATGTTTTGCAAATTAATGTAAAAGCTCCAGTGTTGGTAAAAATTCAAATTCTCAAATCTCATCCACGATTCAAATCAAGCGCGAGGCAAACCTCACCCGACTCATGGCCTAGAGAATCGTCCATGATTCGACTCGCAATTTGCTTCATTGTATGATTTTTGTGTGTTCTTCTTCGTTAAATTCATCCGAATAACTTTCTTTGCTTAAATAAATGGATAACAAATCCATACGTAAACATAAAATACGCTTCGATTGGGTTTTGACACTTTTTGGAGCGAAATCATATTTCGGCAAATGAGCGAAACGATGCGATTCTGCGTGAAAAACTCATGCACGATGCTCTCCATGCAGAATCGCAAGCGAGTCGGCTCGTGCATGAGGCTTCGGTGAGTGAGATTTGAGCATGATTCTACCAACACTGAAAAGCTCACAACATTTAAAAACTTTCCAGGGACATATGGCCAAAGCATAATGCTTGTTATATGAAGCATCTTCAATCCACTAAACTTTTTAATCTTACTGTTCTACAAGATGAGCCAACATAGTGAAGAAAATCACATTAATAAAAATTTATAAAACTTTAAGCTGGGATTCGAAATGTTATTGCACATTTTTTCATAGTAAGAGAGGGGCGCCCAAAAAAGATTTCGCCAAGGGCGCCGGGAGTCCACGCTACGGCTCTGCTTGTGATACACCAGAAGTATTGGAGAAGTATTCAGACTGTGAAGAACCGATTTTCACAGAAAACAAACGGTTAGACAGATATGATTTGAACCAGCACACTAGATGACGACTAACTCCAAGTTGTTCTAACTTTGCAAGCAATAGTATATGGTCGACGCGGTCGAACGCTGCTTTTAAATCCGTATAAACTGCATCAACTTGACCACCGGAGTCCATGGTATGAACACAAAGCGAAACAAACTCTATTAAATTCGTTTCTACTGAGCGATTTGGATAGAAGCCGTACTGTGCAGTAGAAATGTACGCTTTACTGTATACTGAATAAAACGTCATTCATGATTATCTCGAATACCTTGGGGCAAGAACATAAGGATGTCGCCTTTTTTGTAAACGGGAAACATGTGCGACATCTTCCATTAATCAGGAAACTTTCCCTCCTGGAGCGACAGTGTGAAAATCCTGGCAAAGAAGGTAACCAGCGAGTTCGAACAATTCTTGAGCACAGAAGACGGAATACCATCCGGGCCGACAGTGTACGAGCTTTTCAATTTTCTGATGGCTGACAGAACAGATTATGAACGCATGTAAATCTAAAACATTTCTAGGCGTGAACTGATTTGCAACAGCTATTTGATCGGCGGTGGCCCTGGTGGCATTGAAGGTACTCAAGAAATGTCGAACGAGCAAGTTACACTTTTCCAGCTCTGAACTGGCGGTTTCTTCTCCCAGATGCAAGCACGAAGGCAGACCTACTTCCTTTCGTTTGGAGTTAACAAACAACCAAAAACTTTTGGGATTTCTACGGAGTGATGTTTGCGTTCGAAGCACGTAGCGACGATAAATGAATCGATTGTATACACGATATGCAGTACTGGAACGGTTGAACTCCTGCTTCGTAATCAGCGTGCGATTCTTGCAGTACTGTCGCAATGCTTTAGCCTTACTTCGCTTTAGCCGACGCAGACTGTTCGACCAGGGAGGCTTAGGCTTCGGACGACACAGGGACACGTGCTTCGCAATTATACGACGAATTTGGCGTGTGAAATAATTAACAGCATCACAGCACACAGAGGTCAAGCTCGATGGGTGACCAGTCAATAAATGAGATAGCATCACAAATACTATCACAATCAGCTCGGCGGTAGTCGTACATTTGGTGAACGTCAGAAGCATCGTCAAACGTAAACAGGCCTGGAAGGTTGACGACTATGTCCAGAGCAGGATGGTCAGCATGGCTGCGGAAACGGTGCTAGTAGATTTAGCTGCATCGTTGGCGAGTACGAGATCCAGAAACCGACCATTTCTGTTAGGAACTCCATTGAGTTGAGTCAAGCCATTAAACGAAAAATCATCGACCAATGCGGAGCTACTGGTGGACAAAACCGATATTAGTTCACATGCATAATCCCGTCTTCCGATGCAACCCATTCCAAGTTCGATTGATTATAGTCTCCTAGTTGCAAGACGAAGTCATTGAAGTCAAGGTTGGAACTAATAGAGTTTAAAGAGTTCATATGATCCCGAATGCAATTTATGTCGCTACGCCGGTCTGGAGGTAGATATAATACTCCTATGCTAACCAATCGATCTGTCGTAGAAATTCTAATCCATAACTGCTCCAATGCTATGCTTGTTAATGTAGAGTCAACGTAGCTATTCCAGCGTGTTGAGACTGCTATCAAAACGATCTGTACGATAAACAGCAAACTTAGGACCGAATAGCTATAAGCCGAGGATTTGTTCGTCTAGCCAAGTTTCCGTCAAAGCAATTACGTCGTAGTCACATTCACTAGCAGCCAGAAAGAAAGAGTCCACCTTAGTACGGAGCCCGCGCACATTCTGGTAGTAGATGCGCAAGGCATGAGCAGGTAATTCACTAGGCGAAATGGATCCTCTGACCGGCAGGCTATCGTTAGAAACGTTGGATGATATAGCAGGCTGCTCGGGGTTGGAATCAGCGTCAACTGGCTGGATACTGCCTGCAATAACGGTTTGGAAGCCCTCCGTGCCAGACTCAATTACAGGACCGGGATGACTGCGGGTTGTGCTAATAGGGCTACCGCAGTAAGTAGAATGCATACTGATAGCTGTCTTGTATGTTCTTAAACATTCGTACCCCTACTTTTTATGAATTAATTTTTGGGATTTAATAGCATCCCTATTGAGAGTTTAAAATAATAAAGCATGTAAGCTACCATTGACAAGACAAGACAAGATAAAGCATGAATACCATTGACGGCCACGCCCATCTTTTTTTTTGTAACTAGGGCCTCCCCTTCCCCTATTACATCTACTTAACGAGAGGCCAGCGACTCATCGACGCACTCATAGATGTCAAGGAGCTGGATGGTTTGTAGGGAATAAAGTTCAGGAATATCATGATTAGCCAATTATATTATAAATTCGAACAACCGTTGGAAGTAGGGACCATGCTAAAAAAACTCAAAGGTGCAGCCCAATCGAGTTGTTGGTGACGTTGAACTACGTAGCTGTGTACAGGTTTTCGACTTTTCGGTTCGATGAGAGCAAAGCAAGCGTTTTTCAAGCCCAGGGTGAATCTGTTTTGTTTATCCTGTGCTCCTGAGATTGAGCGAGCATTACGAAACCTGGTGATGTATATAATTTTTAGACCAACAACACTCTCAAGCGATCACATATCCAAATTATCAATTGATAAAAACTAGAGAGTAAGAATCGTTGTATAATTGTATCTCGATTCGAAGCATTGGCAAATGTTACTTTTGAACTTATTTTCCTACATAACACCAAAACACAATGCCAAACATCCGATTGAGCTTTATTGGTGACATTAAATTGGTGTTAGTTAGGTTTACATTAAAATGGATCGCTGTAAGCTGCCTTTGATAGTGAACGTGTTTTTCCTCCGCGAAAAAAGTCTCCGTCAAAATAAGAGGATTTTCAATCAAACGATAAATTTAAATAAGAAAAGCTGTGCAGTGGAGTGGAAATATGTTTAAGAAACGTTCCTGTAGATGGATTCAAGTACCTAGTTCGAAAAAAAGTCACGAAATAGTTGAAGCCCTTCAATACCGCACCTTGGACGACCTCACGGTCTGGTTTTACTTCCGGGGATTGGAAATCAAGTAAATGGACAATTCTTGATCCTGTGACGACTGATCCGTTTCTACTGGATACCCGCTGCTGACCATTGGACATTTTACAGCATTAGTCGTAACTGCCGTGCCCTGATGAATTTCGGAGCCAATTTATTGTGGACTTAAGAATGAACGAAACAATTTGGTGAGCATGTTCCAATTATACTAGTCGACCCGGCAGACGTTATTCTGCATAGTAGGCGAAAAAGCGCGTTCTGAACTGCCCATGCGAAATTCCCATACGAATCTTTATTTTAGTTTTTCGCGGTTTACTCAACTTTACTAATGATTTTCGACTGAGGAAATATCATATAAACTCGTCGGAAACTGTAACGAATATAACAGCTGAAGGAATGAAGAAAATCCGTCCAGCCGTTTTTGAGTTATGCGGATATAAACACAGACCATTTTATTTTTATTATATAGACTAGTCGACCCGGCAGACGTTGTCCTGCATAGTAGTCGAGAATGCGCGTTGTGAACTGCCTATGCGAAATTCCCATACGAACCTTAATTTTAGTGTTTCACAATTTACTCAACCTAACTCGTGATTTTTGTATGAGGAAATATCATATAAACCCGTCGGAAACTGTAACGAACATATCTGCTGAAGAAATGAAAAAAATCCATCGAGCCGTTTTCGAGTTATGCGGATACGAACACAGACCATTTCATTTTTATATATAAGAATTACGTTGTATTTCGTTATTGATGCCCCATACTTCTTCTTCTTCTTATTGGCATTACATCCCCACACTGGGACAGAGCCGCCTCGCAGCGTAGCGTTCATTAAGCACTTCCACAGTTATTAACTGCAAGGTTTCTAAGCCAGGTTACCATATTTGCATTCGTATATCATGAGGCTAACACGATGATACTTTTATGCCCAGGGAAGTCGAGACAATTTCCAATCCGAAAATTGCCTAGACCGGCACCAGGAATCGGACCCAGCCACCCTCAGCATGGTCTTGCTTTGTAGCCGCGCGTCTTACCGTCTCTCTAAAATTTTATAACCTTGTTTGGAACTTGCGCCCTAATTGGAGCCTGATCCGAATGCAAGCAACGGACCCTACTCTTTTCATGAGAGGTTTTTATCCCAGCCAAACGGTGGACCTCGGATGTTCTTGTCCTGGAAGGGTTGTTGAGGATCATCCTCAAGAATTTGTTTTGCACCCGTTGAAGCTTGAGGTGATGGGTTTCAGAGCAGCTCTCCTAGACCGGTATGCCGTATTCGATCACAGCCGGTACATCAGTTTCAAGAAAACGTTACATTTCTTCACCGTCTTGTCAAACTGTTGCCTGAAAATAAGCTTGCTGTCGAGAGTCAAGCCAAGGTAGTCGGCCTCATTGGCCCATTCCACAGTCGTGCCATTGAGGATGATTTTACAGTCCCCAGGCGGAACATGTTCAGGGGGTTTGCAGTGGGGGAAAATGATGACCTGGGTCTTTGCCGCGTTGATACAGATCTTTCAGTTGGTGAGGTACTCTGTCAGGGCATCCAGGCCTCGTTGGAGTTTTGCCACTAGCGCTCTGATCACTCTACCGTTGCAGATGATGGAGGTGTCATCTGCGACCAGAGACAGAATGCCGCCTTCTGAAGGTTCTGGCATGTCGGCAGGGCAAAGCAGGGCCCGAGGATACTTCCCTGGGGAACGCCTGCGACGATGTTGTGCACATTGGAACTCGCTCCGCGGATTGAGACCTAGAATGTCTTTGCTGACAGGTAATTGTTGATGATTTTCACCAGGTAGCTGGTAATATTGTGGCGTTGTAGTTTGTACACCAGGCCATCATGCCATATATTGTCGAATGCCTTCTCACCATCGAGTAAGGCCATGGCGGATGTTTTTGAGACAAACTTGTTCCGTCTGAGGACGTTGGTAACTCGGGTCAGTTGGTGTACGGTTGTACATTTTCAATAACGGCTTAGGATAATCTGGGAGAGTGCGGAAGAGTTCGAGAATTCGTTATTTTTGAGGTCCATCATTCTGGCCTTGATATTTTTTTTTGATTCGATTGCAGCGTGCCTAACGCTGAAACTGCCTGCGAGTGACATTCCGCAATCGAATCAAATATTTAGTGAGTGTATCGATGTTCATGGAGTTGCTTACCAGCCGAGCCGTCACACAGAAGAGTAACTAGAACAAATTCGTGGACAAAACCCAAAAAAAAAATTTTCAACATTTATACATTCTTATATTTTTTTAGACCCCAGTGACCCAAAATTTTGTGAAAATATATAATTAGGGCTCGAAAATGAGGTATTGAATTGGATTCTATTCACTTTATTTGTGGAGTATTTATTACATAACATAAATGTTATCAACAAGCTATTTTTAGTACACAATGAGTAGATTATAGTTGTATGGCTCCATTTTGTTCATGTTTATGGTCAAATTATACATTTAATGTTTCAGGTGATGACCACTTGAAAATCACTATTTTTTCTATTTTTTATGTTTTTCTTCAGAGGAAAAGTTAAGGACTTACGGGCAAGATCCGGCAAAGATAAATCACTTGGGTGTAACTTCAAGATATGGACTATGCATTCCACGTGAAAACTCGTCCGCAAACGTCCGCAAATTATATTCTGAGATATTTGAATAAAATGCGATTTTTCATCATTTTAAAACAAAATTTTACCATTTGCTCATAAGTTACCACATATAACGAATCCAGAAAAAAAAATATTATATTCATTACATCACCTTGTAGATCAACAAACAATGTGATGTAATTTTGGGATATTCTGGGTCATCTAAACTGTTCTTGAGTTCAGAACTTGCGGAACTTTTTTTGTTACATATATTTTATTTATACACCCAACCGGCGGTTGTTAGATTTTCTAACAATTCTGTATAAGAATCTACCAAAACCTGTATAAGAACTGGGCATATGCGAAATTGCTAGATTCTTATACAAATCTTATATATAAAAATGAAATGGTCTGTGTTCGTATCCGCATAACTCGAAAACGGCTGGATGGATTTTCTTCATTACTTCAGCAGATATATTCATTATCGTTTCCGACGGGTTTTTATAATATTTCCTCATGCGAAAATTACGAATAAGGTTGAGTAAATCGTGAAATGCTAAAATTATGATTCGTATGGAAAATTCGCATGGGCATTTACGCCTACTAAGCAGGACAACGTTTGCCGGGTCGACTAGTATTGTATAAGAAAACTCTTATGTGACCAGGTTTAGTCCCATTCAAGCTGCTGCAACCATTTTTGTCTGACTTGCTGCTTGGGATAATTTGAGTCATCCAAACTGCCTTTGAGTTCAAAGCTTGCGATCTACAGTTATGACAGTAGCTTTTTTGTCACTCAAAGCTCGATGTGGAAGTCCGGGATGTTGACGTTCACCTCCGGTTTAAGGTGCGTTTCAGTGATGAACGTCACGTCGATCTCCTTCTCCTCGAAGAAATCAGCCAGTTCGATGCTTTTGCTCTTGAGCGAGCAAGCGTTCCCTCTGACCTGGCCCACCTTAGCATCCATTTTCAATAATGAACAAGCCAAGAGTGAAGACCTGGCCGAAACGGATTCTGCAGCCGCACAGCCGAGTAGCGAGCTGTGCAAAGATCGGCATCAGCTGCTCCGGAGTGTGGAGCGGAGCAGATTCTTCCGGCGGGTCAGTTTGATTCTCCGGCTGTCGACGGAATCCAGGAGGAGGAAACAGATGCCTTTCGCTTCTGTCTCGAACTGGTATGTACGTGACGTCTATGCTGGCTCTAGGTCACCAGTTACCCTTGCGAACTAAGGCGCAGAATCCGGAGATGGCGAGATCGATTCTCGATCCGATCTAGGATGTTTTCGGGTTGGAAACATTCTCGACACCCTGGGCATAGTGTATCCATTGTATTTGCCACATAAGATATTCCCTGGGCATAAAAGTATCATCGTGTTAGCCTTATGATCTACGAATGCAAAAATGGTAACGTGGCTTAGAAACCTCGCAATTAATAACTGTGAAGTGCTTAATGAACACAAAGCTGCGAGGCGGCTCTGTCCCAGTGTGGGGATGTAATGCCAATAAGAAGAAGAAGAAGAACATCGAGATAGAGAATCGAGGTAGGAAGGCCAAAATGTATGTAGATTAAAGAGACCGAGAAATCCATCGACATTAAAAATTGTATGAATAGAGAGGGGCCGAGAAATTGATTAAATCTATCCGCGTTAAAAGAGCTCCCAGTGTACTTTATCATTAATTACAAAGATTGTTAACTTTAATATGATTGCATATTGGTAAATGTTCGCTTTAAAGTAGCACCAATGTAGCTGTTTCACAGTTTACGAAAAAACAACAGTGTTCATCCGAAATCTTATATATAAAAATGAAATGGTCTGTGTTCGTATCCGCATAACTCGAAAACGGCTGGATGGATTTTTTTCATTTCTTCAGCAGAAACATTCGTTACAGTGTCTGCGCAACACACCATTTTCTAGTTTCCCTCCAAGTATTGTACGCAACACTTTTCGCTCGAAAACCTGGAAAGCTCTCCGGTCTCCCTCTTTTAATGTCCATGCTTCATGTCCATAAAGGGCCAATGGTAGAATCAGAGTTTTGTATATAGCAAATTTCGTTTCCGTCTGCATGTTGCGGGACCTAAGCTGGTTACGTAATCCGTAACAGGCCCTATTCGCAGCAGCAATACGTCTTTTCACTTCACGGGAAACGTCATTGTCACATGTCACAAGCGTTCCAAGGTAGACAAATGAACCGGTGCCAGCGAAAGTGGTACATGTTACATTGAGTAAATTTTACAGGAGACGCATTTTTCCGAAAACTTCAAAAATAAAATTCAAATTATCAATTTTCTGCATCTCAACTGTACCAACGTGTTATGACTGATATGCCTAAATATAGTAATGAGAAATTTGCGTTTCTTGTTTCTTGACAAATTTTAAGTTTGTTGAAACAAAATGCACATGTACCACTGTTAATGGGAGCAAAATGCAACATAACCCAAAAATCGTTGCCAGTAACAGTGGTACATGTACATTTATAAAATTATTTTAAACAGCAGTAAACCATCTTGAAATTCAAAATAGGATTACAATCTGTTGCGGAAACATCTATGTTGAACATTTTTTATTTCGATAAGCTGTTTTTAGTGGGTATAACTGCACATGTACCACTTTTCCTGGCAACGAAATTGTCATTGTGATATATACCAGAAATTAAACAATGCATATCTCCAGATTTAGTTGTCAAAAATCACTTTTTCGTTATTCCCTTACTAAACCTTTGCTCCCAGCAGCAGTTGGTGTAAAAAGCACAAAATCGACAAAAATGGTTTATGTACCACTTTCGCTGGCACCGGTTCAATACTTCAACAACTTCAAACACATCCCCATCAAGCACTTCCTCTGCACCAACACCACTAGGTCTTCCCCTATCCTAGTTAATGGTTAATCCTATCCTCGCCGTATCCCTCTTCAGTGGGACAAAAAAAACCTGCCTGGTATTCGCCGACGAAGGACTCCTAAAGCGGTTTCAGCCTGTAAAACAGGATACGCGACAGGATTTTGTACGCCAAGTTCAGAAGGGTGATCTCTCTGTAATTGGCACACTCTAGTATGTGCCCTTTCTTATAGATTGGGCATATGAATCCATCCAACCAGCCGGCTGGATAATGTGGTGGATTGATTGATGCAGCTGCTCACTTCCGTGTTTAAGAAGCTCGACCGGGATCTCGTCCTTCCCAGCAGCTTTACTGTTTTTCAGCTCGATTAGAGCCTTCCTAACCTCGTCCAGCGTTCGTGGTTCCACAGCTTGACCGTCGCCGACTATGACCATCCTGCTCCTTAATACACCTTCATTTTCACCGTTCAACAAATCTTTGAAGTGCTCCTTCCATCTGGCTGCCACCATAGTCTTGTCTGTCAGCAACAAATGGCGGGCACTGGCGCAGTTTTATGCCGCGCGCCATTGACAGTTGCGTAAAACCTCCGCATATCGTTTCTATCCATGTTCTCCTGCGCTTCAGCTATCACACTCTCTTCGTGTTGCCTTCTTTTCTACAGTGGATTTGTTTCTCTTCTGCCCTTGCTACACTGTGCCGCTCTCTGTTGGAACGGGTACGAGCCACTAGCATTCGACTCCTAGCAACATTTTTTTCGTCCATCACTCGCTGGCACTCCTCATCAAACCAACCATTTCGTTGGCGTCGCTGTGCAGTGCCCAACACTTCTTGCGCTGTTGTAGTCACAACTTCGTGGATATGGTCCCACAATCTTTTAACGTCGCCAGATCCGGTGGCATCTCCTATCCGCTCGTCCAGCTTCTAGTGGTACTGTTATGTAATTTGTGGACGCTCTCTAAAGAACGCTGGCTGGAAAGACATGTGGATATGGAACTTCTTTATTGTTAGTGGCAGTATTGCATCCCAGTGTACAGCTTGCAGAAGGAAGTTTATGGATTAGAATTCAACCATGCGTTCACTATTTGTTCCTTATGCAAGAGTGCCAATTTCCACCACACAAATAAAAAAGCGCTCACGAATAAGGGAACTAACAAGATCACGGAATCGGGAACAACAGTTACGTTTCCTTGAACGTTCTGGAAAACGTGATTTTTGTTCCCGAATTCATGAATAACATCAAGGTGTATTTTTTCTAATTCACGAATTCAGAAACGCTTTCTTGCGTGCACCTCTAATGCGTTTTGCGCTAGACTCATCCATTGAATTCCCCTGATTGTTTTTTTTTTTTCTTAAAACCGAAAAGAACAGATTCATAAAGTACAATCTGTAAAGGAAGCAATAAAATAGAAAGAAGGGTCGAGGTACGCGTGAAGGACATGAAAAGGATCTATGGTTAAGTTCTCCGTGGTGTCATTTATGGATTCACTTATTCGTTCACTACGACATCATTTTAAAACGATTGCTGAATACAATTAAAATATTTAGCAGCAAACTTGATAAGCGTGTGTCCAAATTTACACCACTTGTGAGATAATTTGCACCAAGCATGTTTTTCATTCCACCGAAATACAGTTTCGGTTAAACTGAGCTACACGAAACATTCTACGCGTCTCCATTAGTATGCAACTTACTATACTTATTCTTTTGGACTGCTAACTTCTAGTTTCATAAACTTTGAAGTCACAGCATGTAACAACTTGCTCTGTTTGACGGTATCCCGTGAGAAACCAATATTGCGAAATAGAATCACCGTATTTGGTAGTACAATGATTATCTCAAGATAGGTGCACAGATGCGTATTTTATGATGATGATAAGAAATCATCAAACAATCAACTTGTAGGTACCCTCATTGAAAGCTGACTTCCAAACCGCAGATTTCTCAAATCATCTTCAGCCCACGAGACTTAAGCGGATTGTGCACGTGCACGACAGACGAAATGAGTTGTATCTGATAAATAGATAAGATTGGCCAGTAGTTCCACTGCCTGATATGTAAACAGAAAATGAATTGTCATTTTGCTCAGGAAAGAATAAAACTGCAGACATGAACCTTCAGACAATTCATTCTAGTTTCTACTCTTGACATTGAAAATGAGACTTTCTGAAGTCATGAACCGCAGTATTTTTCTATTAATCCTAGCTGTTTGTACTACAGCCATCGTAAATGGAGCCAATATTATGATATTGTCCGGAGTTCCATCACCAAGTCACTCTATATGGTAAGGCTAATTGAACAAATCTAGGAACACCAATGTAACATTCCCATTTTTTCAGGCTTAGACCACTGATGAACGGTTTGGCAGCAAGAGGACATAATGTGACTGTAGTAAGTCCTGACGTTGAGAAGAATCCACCGAAAAATGTTACCTACATCCATCTGGAGAACATCTACGATGAAGTGTACAATTCCAGCGATCGCATAATGCCGGATTTTTTCGAAATGCATAAGAGCCCTTTGCAAACATTGGGCATGCTTGATGAGTTTTCAATAATGTTGTGCCAAAGTGGAATCAAGTCAAATGGATTCAAACAGCTTATGAGTTACCCAAAAAAATTCAAGTTCGATCTGTTCATGAGTGATTATATGTCCGGACCATGCCTCGCATCGTTGCTGATGCATCGTTTTGGAAATCCGCCTTATATTCCGGTTGCACCATACAACGCTTTGGCTACATCGTCGCCTCTTATTGGTTCATATGCATATTCGGGTGCTATTCCAAATCATTCATATGATGTTCCCGTATCGATGACTTTCATGCAGCGACTGCAAAACTGGTTTTACGATCTGTATGAAATAGTTAGGAAAGATGTCTACCTGTATCCAGAATCCGATGCCATAATCCAACAAATTTTCCCAAATGCTCCAAGTGCAAAAGATTTGCAAAGCAGTATCAGACTGTTGTTCATCAACACCAATCCTCTGATTCAGTACAAGGAACCTCAAATGCCAAACGTGATTTCAGTTGGTGGAATGCAAATTCGTGATCCTAAACCACTTCCTGAAGATCTGGACCGTATAGTAAATAAAGCGAAAAATGGCTTCATCTTATTCTCGCTGGGATCCAATGCCAGAAGTGACACATTGGGACCGGATCGAATTCGACAGATTCTGACTGCCATGAAAGCTTTGCCACAGTACCAGTTCCTATGGAAATTCGAATCAGATGAATCGAAACTACCGATGAAGGTTCCTGACAATGTGTATATTCGAGCCTGGATGCCCCAAAACGATCTGCTGGCACACCCCAATATTAAACTATTTATTACGCATAGTGGGTTGCTAAGTACCCAGGAGGCTATATGGAATGGAGTTCCTATCATTGGATTCCCCCTGTTTGCCGATCAATTCCGAAATATAAACTACTGCGTGTCTCTTGGGGTTGCAAAGAGGCTTATGGTTCAGTATCTGGACGCGAAGGATCTCATCGAGGCGATTAAGGACATTCTCAACACCCGCAGTTACAGTGAGAACATGAATCGCTTGTCTCGGCTTTTCCGCGATCAACCTGAGAGCCCACTAGAACGTGCCATTTGGTGGGTAGAATGGGTTTTGCGGAATCCGGACAGTGACATGCTCCAGTCGAATGCCGTGAAAGTGCATTGGATCCAGAAGTACATGTATGATGTTTTGCTGTTTGTAGTTACTATAGCAGTGTTAGTATTAATAATGATATTCAAAATAATATCAAAACTAATTGTAGGCTTGCAAACAAAAGTTAAGGTTAAGCAAAGTTGATTCAGATCATAAGACTTTTATATTTATTTTCTAATTTATTTGTAATCTGTAGTAGATCTTGAATGTAAAGTGTGGAGAGAGAAATTATTTTAAGGGAAGGTTTAGAGGATACCAAATGGCCCTTCAGCTTTAAAAACTCATTAGATTTGGTTTATTCAAATTTCTAATAATAATAAAATAATCGCTTTGACATTTCGCAACCTACCCTATACTTATCTTTTGCCTCACCACGCGCAACTCACGTGATGTCTGTGATGGTGTCAGGCCATTAGGCCGAAGGCCGTTAGGCCGAAAGCCATTTGGCCGAAGGTCATTAGGCCGAACGGTCATTAGGCCGAATTAGCAAAAAGAAACTAAAAATAGAAAATGAGAAGTTCCATCTTCACCTTACCCATTTTTCCTTCTATCTTCTTGCATCTTCCTTCTTCTATCTGTTTTATTCCTTCTTCCTGCTTCCTTCTTCCTGCTTTCTTCTTCCTTCTTGTATCTTCCTTCTTCTACCTGCCTCCTTCCTTCTTCCTTCTCCCTTCTTGCATCTTCCTGCTTCTATTTGTCTTCTTCCTTCTCCCTTCTTCCTTCCTCCTTCATCCTTCATCCTTCTTCCTTCTTCCTTCTTCCTTCCTCCTTCATCCTTCATCCTTCTTCCTTCTTCCTTCTTCGTTCCTTCTTCTTCTTTCTTTCTTCTTCATTCTTTCTTCTTCCTTCTTTTTTCTTCTTTCTTTCCTTTTCCTTCTTCCTTCTTCCTTCTTCTTCCTTCTTCTTTTTTCCTTCTACCTTCTCCCTTTTTCCTTCTTCCTTCTTCCTTCTTCCTTCTTCCTTCTTCCTTCTTCCTTCTTCCTCCTTCCTCCTTCCTTCTTCCTTCTTCCTTCTTCCTTCTTCCTTCTTCCATCTTCCTTCTTCCTTCTTCCTTCTTCCTTCTTCCTTCTTCCTTCTTCCTTCTTCCTTCTTCCTTCTTCCTTCTTCCTTCTTCCTTCTTCCTTCTTCCTTCTTCCTTCTTCCTTCTTCCCTCTTCCTTCTTCCTTCTTCCTTCTTTCTTCTTCCTTCCTCCTTCTTCCTTCTTCCTTCTTCTTTCTTCCTTCTTTCTTCTTTTTTCTTTCTTCTTTCTTCTTTCTTCTTTCTTTTTTCTTCTTTCTTCTTTCTTCTTTCTTCTTTCTTCTTTCTTCTTTCTTCTTTCTTCTTTCTTCTTCATTCTTCCTTCTTCCTCTTTCTTCTTCCTTCTTCGTTTTTCCTCTTCCTTCTTCCTTCTTCCTTCTTCCTTCTTCCTTCTTCCTTCTTCCTTCTTCCTTCTTCCTTCTTCCTTCATCCTTCTTCCTTCTTCCTTCTTCCTTCTTCCTTATTCCTTCTTCCTTCTTCCTTCTTCCTTCTTCCTTCTTCCTTCTTACTTCTTCCGCCTTTTTCTTTTTTTCTTCTTCCGTTCTACTTATTCCTCATTTCGCACTACTCACTTCTCATTCCCCAGTTCTCATTCGGCCTAATGATCATTCGGCCTAATGACCGTTCGGCCTAATGACCATTCGGCCTAAGGACCCAGCATCGTCTGTGATCATGTGGAGAATTTTATTATGAATGCGCAACACTGTCTATGATCGCATATCAGTCCCATCTTTGCTGGTTTTCCTATTCATATGGGATAAATTTGCGATTGATGACAGTGAACACCCGTACCATTTTGATTCAAATCCCTAACATTACGCATATTCTGAACAAATGCGTTATAACATCCAAAACTCTCAATAAAGTTAACGAATTCGTAGTTTTCTGAATATAAGTTTTGTCCGAGATTTGAGTCGAAACGGATTGTTGACAGATAGATTGAACTTTCTGATAACCATTGTCGTAGGTGTCCCAGGGTGTCCTCATAGTTGCGGTAGTTTAGTTTTTTGAAGAAACTACGATTTAAACGCAGATTTAAACAAAATGATGTTAACAAGGGTCCATTCGCAAATTTTAAATCGCCAAAATTGGAAATTGTTAACCCCCACTCGCTCCCTCGTAATGTTATATGTATGGAAGGAAACTCGCTGCTTAATACTTAATACTGTGATGTGTCCTTATTCCAATCAGCGCCTAATTCCGTGCAAGCAAGACAAAATAATAAATAATGAAGATTTTTGACGTAAACTACGTCTAAGAGGAAGACTCGGATACAGGGTGACAAATGAAAATTTCCAAATCCGAGACCGTCACGAAATCATGTAAGATTTTGATCGTTAATGACGCATTCATCTTTCGATGGATTTTTGAGATTAACATATCATCGACTCGGAAACTCTACACCAATTTTCTAGTTATATTGAAACATTTGATTATCAACGTTAAAGTAGGGTATTGGACCATTTTGGCAGCACCTCTTTTTCCCGTTCGCAACGTGAGTCTCATTCGGCCGTCGTTCAGTGTAGTTGGTTTTTGGGCTCTTCTTTTTGTGCGGTGCTTCGCACCAGTTTGCCACAAAAAGTAGGGCCAGAGCAGCGACCCAGGGGGAGAAGGCGGAGCACTGAATCCCTACCCCAACATGTGCGACATCTGGATTTGGTTCTAAACTGTAAACAACAGTGTTAATTCTCTACCACCTTTTTGTTATGGCGAGGCAATTTTTATGCACACTTTTGTTTTCGATATTTTATCAAAATTAAACACTCAATTATGCAGCAATATAACGATGTGATATGCTTGAGATACCTGCTTGATTATAGGGACTCGAAAAAGAATTTATTTGCAGTAACTAACCGAATATAAAAATGTTCACATTAACGATTGCGCCCTAACACCGGTTCTAAGCTTCGATGCAGAGTACACGAGCTTTGTTCGCCAGTGACAGGCGTATGAGGCCCTTGCAGCGACCGCAGTCGCGCAATGTTTGTGCAAGGATAAGATGATCGATTGTTAGCAACGGCAATGCAATGTCATAATGCGATAATCGCAATGCAAATGAACAAACATGTTCGATTCAAAGATAACTTAGGAGCGTGGTAAGCGATTTTATGATAAACTGCAAATTGTTAATTATATTTTTATTATTAAATATGCACCAAAATAAAGAGAATTCAATTTTAATTCAGGAAGTTTGAATGCACTTCAGATCAAGATTTTTTTATGTACAGGTTATCCGACTTCGTCAGTAGATGGGAATGACCAGCGGGGGGGGGGGCATACATTTTCAGCGCAAAACGTAAACAAACGAGCATAAATTCCATACAAAAATCCAAGATGGCTGAGTTGGGGATATTGACAAGTCGGATAACCTGTACATAAAAAAATCTTGCTTCAGATACTCTGTGGGTACAATCATGCGGGGCTTATTGTATACGGCTATAGCTTCGGAATGCATACTTTATTGAAATGGGCTAAAGGTTACAATAGAACTATTACTTTCTAGCTTTTAGATTCTTGCAATTATATTAATAATATGGTTGCACGAATATGTTATCCATAATGCCACTGCCAGATAGTGGGAGTTAGATTGTAATAAAATAGCACAAATACCCTATTCCCGTCCGCAGCGTTTACTACTCTGGCGCATCTCAACCGAATGGCTTAGTACCGTTATGACTCAACTCCCGAATATGACTCATGTTCCGAACACTGGCGTTTTAGCGCCCTAAAACTAAAACTGTCATTGGTTTTCCGCACTGATGATCAAGATAACAAACGAATTCGAACTCCTGTGGAGAAAATTACACGAATAAAGTTAAAATGGGCATTTAAAAGCTAAAGTTCGGAATATGAGTCATGTTCGGAATTTGAGTCAAAACGGTACATGGCTAGTATTTGTTGATTTCTAGTTGGCGCAACCGGGTTTTACCGACTCGCGCTTCTTTGTCGGACTCAACAATACGACTATCCCTCTCTGCCTATTCCTCGTCACTCCAAATAACAGAAGGCGGAAATTCTGCCAAAGGTCCAAGGTTCGTATTCTTCCACCAGTGATGACTCGACCATTTGGACAGAGGCACCTGTTTGTCCGTAACTAGAGCAGAGATTCTTTACAAGGTCCAGGACCCATGCGTATCGTCTCGCATCTGTCGTAAAATTGCTAAATCGTGGTACACGCACTCACCAGTATACACCCCCAGCAACAAACATATTGCACAGCGTTCACAGTAACTTATATATGCCCGAATTCTCTCACAATATGGTTGCTGCAACAAGATATGCTCAACGTGTGATGTTTGGGATATCATAACCATGTAACGCTAGTGAGTTATTTTTATTTCAGAATAGTATTATTCAATAATCATACTCCACTATTTCCACCTATATATTACTACAAATAAACTAGAATAGTGGTCGAAAATTTGGAATGAAACTGAATCCCTACTAATTTTACTCTAAGTCGAATGCAACAGTTGGAATTGCGAAAAGCATTATTACCACTTGGGGTTTTAAAGTTAAAATTTTTAGTTATCGTACCGTCGTCGGGGACACAACGGGTCAAATAGGGGTGAGAATAGGTCACTGTTTCAACCACATAGAATGCTTGTAGAATAGATTTAATGTATCTGAGAACAATAAAACTGAATTATAAGTGACCTTTTTGAACGATTTTGTTATCCGACCTCCAGACTGTCGGTGAGGGCTCGGACGTCACCCCTGAATACGGTATCCAACATTTTTTTATATTTTAAATTATGGTAATTTTTTTCTAAACCAGTGACATAAGTAATCGAATGAATTAACTTAAAATATGACTACATTCCTCAATGCACCAAACTGTTCTACGTAGTTTACGTTGGGCGGTCGTGTCTTGTACATAACCCTTCAGATTTTTAGCTTAGCTTATTGCACGAGACGAGCCAGTCTTGGGCTGAAAGTCTCGCTAATCTTCTTCTACAGGGAGAAGGGGTTGTCTGTACAAAACGAGCAATTCAGTGTAACTTATATTCATAACACATTAACTTTTAGGTTGTCGGCCTTTCACGTGGTAAAGAAACAGAAAACGACGGTCCTCCTCACAGTATTAATGTGATTTTTATACAGATGGAACCTTTTGTCAAGTTCTTAAACTTCGCTTAGCTCTCAAATATAAAAATAAAATTCTTTCAAAGGTTCTCATTTTGGCATTCATCCTCAACCGAGTTGCTCGCAATACGTTGGATTAGCCTGCCCCATTATTTCTTATTGGAAATTGGCAAGATCAGATTTTGGGAACTTTTTTGACAAAAGACCGCATTAAAATCAAGCTTATTTTTTAACTGATCCTTATCTTGATCCCTAATTTGTTCACAAAAAAGTGCGTTCTACGAGAAATCCTGTTCAATTGTTACCCATTGTGAATTTAACAGATCGTATTATGGAATAAACCAGAGGCACATGCACGTTCCGACTCTTGGGTAGGATAAATAGGAAAAGCCTATTCGGGCAACGTTCTGGTATTAACGATTTGCATAAATTCGTAGGTGTTTACAAGCCTAGACTGTTGTATGAGAGTAGCATCTCCGCTGGAATTCTTACTACAGAGACACTCTCCAACAGTCAAGATCTGTCCTGACCACGTGCCTGCGGCTGTTTTATGGGCAAGGATGGACACCATTCAAGAGAGGTGCCACAGGAGCTTTGCAACTGTTCGTGTGGAAGGCATAACAGTAGGAATCGTTTTGATAAAATACGGGAAACAGAAAAAAAAACATTTCAATCAAAGGTAATTGCCTATTTCCGGGGATTAAACCACCCGACTTGGACGTTAATTTACAATGTTATGAAAACTCATATGTACGTTATGTGGAAGATATTGATTTGGAAAATGTATTCGAGGTAACCACTTTCCCTTCAATGGGACTCGAACCCATAACCCTACAGTACGCTAGACTGGTGCTTTAACCAACTAAGCTACGAAGGACCTCCGTCGGCCGTCGCAACCTTGCGGGTACTGAAGGAGCTCGAGATTCCCAAATTGGACGCATAGTCAAATCACTCGCAATCCATTTCTCAAGCCAACACTTCCACATGTGTATAGTACACGTATACATTAGAGGAGCTTGAGTATTTAGAATGTCTGGCGGCTGTACACATTCTTCATCAGCAACTGTACTGATCAAGTGAGGTTGTGTAAGCTATTTGCCAGTCGGTCGTCAAGCTCAGACCCAACCGCATTGCGTAGGCAAGAGCACGCAACTCAGGTTCAGTTCAATCAAAGTTAATTGCCTATTTCCGGGGATTAAACCACCCGACTTGGACATTAATTTACAATGTTGTGAAAACTCATATGTGAATATGTACGTACCATACGATGATACTTTCTTGCCCAGGGAAATCGAGACCATTTCCAATCCGAAAATTGCCAAGACCAGCACCAGGAATCGAACCCAGCCATCCTCAGCATGGCCTTGCTTTGTAGCCGCGCGTCTAACCGCTAGGCTAAGAAGGGCTCCACTATAACCACTTAGGGTCGATTTCTTCATCTCCGCGTAGTGCTTAAACCAGGTTTAAGCGTATTGGTAAGCACCGCTTAAAAGTTAAGGTGGTTATACAACAAAGCCACAAATCGGCCATCTTGGAAACCACGTGCTTTTTCTAGTAAATTTTCAAGAGCACGAATTGAGAGAACCACAACGCCCATGGGGATGAAACATCCGTAGATCGTTTGTTTACTCATGCTAAACAATCGACTTTAATTTCAGCATTGTACGAAAATTATTACGCTAGATTTGCACTTTTGATTATAGTAGTAGAAAACCGTGTGGTGAATTTGAAATTCACCACATGGCTTGATTGTATAATCACCTTGAGCGAAGGTGAAGAAATTGACCCTTAGTGTACGAGAAAAGCTAAACATGCAAGTTCTTTTACTTTTAAATAACTAATAATCAAAAGCAATCTGACATCTCCGTCATATTTTTAAATTAATAAAAAAACCATAACAAAAAAAAATCATTTGATTGTTTATATTTTCTTTACTACGTTTTTGACCACTGACAGAGCACCAGGACACAAAGGCCAAATATCAGACCAATACAAACGATCATTGTATAAAAAATTACCTATGCCTACTACCACGCATAGTTCCCCACGGTTATCACTGATGTCGTTGGTATGCCGAAAAAAACAACAACATATGTACGACCTTGGCCCTGATGATTTTTGCCGACTCACGCGCTTATTTTTATCATTCTAGCGCCTAGAGTCAATTGATGGGAATCAGTTTCAATTCAGTTCAACTACCGGTGTTAAGCGACGTGGTCCGCGTGAAGAGTTGCTCCCGAATCTGTGCGCAATGAAGAATGCAGCAAGTGTTTTATTTGTCATCACGCAACTAGCAAACATTGTGTCTGGTGCAAACATTCTCTGTCTGTTCGGAGTAGCTAGCCCCAGCCATCATATATGGTAAGAAATTTTTTATGTTCAGTGTAAATTCTGAAACATCTAACGTCTACACAGGAATCGAGCTATCGCTCATGAATTAGCAGCAAAAGGCCACAACGTTACCATTATCTCAGCGGACATAGAGAAGAACACTTCGCACAATATTCATTATATTGAGCTCGAGGAAACGTACAACGAATTATACAATGGCCCACACAATATTGACTTGCTCGAAATGGCAAACGAGAATTTGTTTACAGCCATTATCTCGCTCTATAATGATTTCATTATCACTGAGTGTAGAGGTAAATACTTGTTGAATTCTAATGAAGTCAAACTACTACTTCGTTTTTTATATGGACAGGCATCTTAAAGTCCAAAGGCTTGAAATTCATTAAGAACTATCCTGATGAATTTAAGTTCGATTTGGTGATAAACGATATGACCTGCGGCGGATGCATGCATGGGCTGCTTCACAAGTTTGGTTACCCACCGTTGGTTAGTGTAACACCCTTCAGCAATCCACCCTACGTCACCGACGTTATCGGTGGGCACAAGCATGCTGCATACATTCCCTTCTACTCCTTGAGCTATGGTGTAGATATGACTTTTACGCAACGCGTTCATAATGCACTTCTGTATACAACTGATTACATGTGAGTATGAATGAATAGTTTTGGTTCAGGTGTGAAAAACAATTCTAAACTTAGGCCATATGTAAGATTCTGGAATAAACTGCAAGTTTTTAAATTTGTACAATGATACACAGATTTCACTTAAATTCAATTGAATGCTAATAATTAATTTCAGCAAGGATCATAATCTAACTATTCTCGTCCATTACAAGATACCGAACATTCTTCTGCTATCCCAAACTGGACCAGATGGTTCGCGACTATTTCCAATATGAGGATATGCCATACGTGCCGGACATAGATCGTCTTTCCAAGATAATTTTAGTCAATTCCCATTACTCCATCGATTTTCCTGAACCTGCACCACCGAACCTGATACCCGTCGGTGGGCTACAAATTCAGGAGCCCGAACCACTTCCGAAAGACATCGAAGACTTCGTTAATGCAGGCAAGAAAGGAGCTGTACTTTTCTCGTTGGGAACCAATATCAGAAGTGATCAGCTTGGCAGAGAACGACAGCAAATGTTCATCGATGCCATAAGCCAGCTTCCAGACTATAACTTCCTTTGGAAATTTGAATCTGAATTGGAATTGAAACTCCCCAGGAATCTAATTATACGCAAGTGGCTACCACAGAGCGACATATTGGCTCACCCGAAGATAAAGGGATTCATCACGCATGCGGGATTACTAAGTACACATGAAGCTAATTGGCGTGGTGTTCCAATGATTGGAATACCTTTTTTAGGTGATCAACATCGGGTGAGTAAATACAGATACTGTCGTATCCATGTCAACGTCTATTTTTACAGTTTTGATAGTAAAACCCTAATTTATGACTTCCCATTTCTAATTGCCAGAATCTTGAAAAGTGCATACGTATGGGAGTGGCCGAGCGAATTGTTTTCCAAACTCTATCGACCGCACAGATTCGCGACACCGTACATAAAGTGCTGGAAACACCTTCCTATCGAGAGAACATGAAAAAGGTGTCGGCGTTATTCCGGGATCAACCGGAAAAACCGCTGAATCAGGCCATCTGGTGGATTGAATGGGTACTTCGACATCCTGACGCGGAGAGCATAAAATCCCCTGTATTGAAGCTAGGATTCCTAAGAAGTAACGCGTTAGATGTAATTGCGTTTTTACTTTTGACGCCTCTATTGTGCATTTTAGTGTTGAAGAAATTACTTTGTAAAAAACGTTCTACTGATCCAGAAAAGAAAAACAAATGATTAACTGTATTGAATTTTTTAAACCTTCTCGACTCGCACCGCTGTAAAAAGTACAACAGCTTCGAAAAAAGCTCGCTTGTCGTTCACAAGAGAATTGGGACTGCGTGAGTGATACAGGACCATGCGAGTCCCTGAAGGTTAAAGCGTTTTAAACTTTCGAAAAGAATGGCCCTCCTTTGCCTTAGCAATTCTTACATATCCAATATTTTGTTAGATTTTCATACAGTACAATCAAATTATTGCCTAATTTCCGGGTGAATGACCATTCGTAATGAAAATAATTATGTAAAGACTCCATTCGATTTTGGCAACACTTTCGGAACATTTATTTTGCCAAAATCGAATGTTGCCAAAATCAAATGGTTTTTGTTTTCTCATGATATTTCGCATTTTTTTCATTTATTGTGACCAATAATCGAAGTCCACCTTTCTTCATTTGTCAGTTCACTTCCAGACACATTCATAGTCGGCTCTGGACTGTCAATATTCGATTGAATATTAGTCATTGAATATTTATGCACATTTTACAAATTGATAAATTATCTGAAATCTGAACACGTTTCAAATGAGTAAAGTTATTTACAACATAGAACTAAATCCGATTTTCGTCCGCGAGGCACTTTCAACGGTAAACATCAGCATAAACACTGCTAAATATGTTTTTTTTTTGCACATAGTAAGCACACTCAGTGACAGTCGAATGAATGAGTTGGTGGAGTAGTCGTTTGACTATGTCATTCTAGGTTTCAATATTCATGCGATGTTTGTCAAAATTCGGACAGAAGTTGCTTCATGAAGATGAATATTTTAAACTCTGATTGTGACACCACACACACTGTGATACTTTTTTACGATGATTTTTAAATCTAAGCGTTTACAATGGAAAAAGTTTTACGCTATTTTTTACAATTGTTTTACGTCGGTTTCCGGGTCCAACAATTTTGACGTAGAACTACATCTGTCTTTTTTATATTGGGGTACACTCTACGATTGCAAGAAATTGAAAATCGTCACGAAAATATGATAGACTTCGATCGTTAATATCTCAGCCGTTTCTCTATGGATTTTCAATTTTCTTGGACCATTCGATCAAGGAAGAGTCAACGCTTCATACCTGATGTACACTGAAGCCGTTTGTTACGCGGAAATTTTTACAGGAATCGTTTTTTATGCGACTTTTTTACACGCGAGTTTCTGAATTTCCGCGGTTCCTTCAGACATACTTCAAGATTTACGCGGTTTTTTACTTTGTTTTAATTTACGCGGCCCATATATTCCGCGTAAAAACCGAATCTAGTGTGTTACAATATCTATGTATAATAATATTTACTATTAAAAACTTGCTAACAGTTTAGCACCTGCCCAAGTAACCACCAAGCATTAATTAATACATGTAATCAATCACAGATCAGCATATTCAATGCTAATTGCATTAGATCAGTTTCAACGATGTAAAGATGCATTTATTCATCAACTGTCAAGCAACGATACACTAGTTCAGCGTTACGAATGCAGCGATGCATTACTTATGTTTTATTTCAACATGTCAAAGTAATGAGGCATTATTTCGGTCGTAAAAGGGCCTTTTTCCACTTTAAGTCAGCTTTAATGGCTGTATTATTTGCAAGCATATATAGCTCCATGGTTACTTGGGTGGTTTCAGTGAATCAGTCAATCTCGTAAGTGCATCGCAAGCTTCTTCTTCCATAGCACTACATTCCAACTAGAACTTGGCCTGCTCTTCAACTTAGTAATTTATTAGCATTTCTTTAGTTATTCATTAATTTTTTTTTGTCCGCCATTGCAGGGCTTTTAGCTGGTGCAGTTCGTTTATGCTATCTTAAATGTGCGTTTTCCTTGGAAAGCTTAGGGCGTTTGACGGTAGCTTCTTGCTTACGTCTGTTGATGCCAGTAGAGGGGCTCCGAATCTTCTTCGCTGTTACAGTGAAGGCGTTCTGGTAAACTTTCTTTGGCTCGTTTTTGCTGATTCGTAGGTGTCTGCCGGAGTAAATGCTAAGTCCGACGCAATTCACGTGAAGGAATAATTATTATTATCAATAACGCCGTTGACAGCCCAGCTTTCGCAATGAGTTTTTCTGTAATGAGCCACCTAGGGTTTAGACTGACTTAGCGACGGGTGGTAAGTCTCTGTAGCAGTTTGCGTCGGTGATGGTTGCAGCTGTACACTATCAGCCAGGCTTGTGCTTTTCAAATTGTGTAATCGATCATCATTTAAAATAATGTAAACCTAATTAATACCAATTTAATGTCAACAATGAAGTTCAATCGGATGTTTGGCATTGTTACCAATGCTTCGAATCGAGATACAATTATCGAAAGATTTTTACTCTCTAGCGAGTTTTTATCAATTGGTAATTTGGATATGTGAACGCTTGAGTGTGTTGTTCATCCTCGATTATTTGAAAATTTTATTTTTATCCTCATTTTCAAATGATGGTCCAATCTGCTCATGCTTACTCAATCTCAGGAGCATAGGATAAACATCGAAAGCAGATTCAGGCTGGGCTTGAAAAACGCTTGCTTTGGTTTCATCGCACAGAATAGTCGAAAACCTGTACATTACATACAACTACGTAGTTCAACGTCACCTTTGCGTACAACCGGATTGGGCTGAACCTTTGAGTTTTTTTACAAGAATTTTGACATTTAAGCGTTTTCCTTAAAAAAAATAATCGTAATTTTCTTACTTTTTTTTTCATCGGTTTAGGGCTCTAACCAGTTTTCTTTACAAGGAAAATCAGATTTACGTGGTTTATGATTTATTTATTTATTACCAGACTAAGGCCGGAATGGCCTGTGCTGCACATAAAAGTCTTCTCCATCTTCTCGGTCCATGACTGCACGTCGCCAACCACGCAGCAACCGCAAGTACACGAATTCTTCAACAACCTCGATTTCGTCACCACCAATACAAACTCGAGGTGGGAGGCTTACGTTGTCCTATCTTGAGCCACTTCCTATCATGTACTTCGTCTTCGACGTGCTTCGCTTTTCTGTCTGATGTAACCTTCCTCCATCCACACAAAGTTACGTGCCATAATATCAATGTCGTCGGCGAAACCAAATAACTGCACGGACTTCGTGAAAATCTTACCACTCGTGTCAATCCCTGCCCTTCGCATTACTCCCTCCAGAGCGATGTTGAATAGCAGACATGAAAGACCATCACCTTGCCGTAACCATCTACGTGTTTCGAAGGACTCGAGAAAGCCCCTGAAACTCGAACTACGCACATTACCCGATCCATCGTCGCTTTGATCAACCGTGTCAGTTTATCCGGAAATCCGTGTTTGTGCAATAGCTGCCATAGCTGGTCCCGATCGATTGTATCATATGCGGCTTTGAAGTCGATAAATAGATGATGTGTGGGCACGTTGTATTCGCGGCATTTCTGCAATACCTGACGTACGGTGAACACCTGATCTGTGGTAGAGCGTTTACCCATAAATACCGTCTGGTACTGCGCCACGAACACTGGTGTTAGACGGCGCCATAAAATTTAGGAGAGTACCTTGTAGGCGACGTACAGCAATGTGATTGCGCGGTAGATGCTACAATCCAGCTTATCGCCCTTTTTGTAAATGGGACACACGACACCTTCCATCCACTTCTGCGGCAGAACCTCATCCTCCCAAACCTTGATAATTACCCAGTGCAGCTCTCTCTGGTAGTTGGTCAACTCCAGGGGCTTTATTGTTTTTCAACCAACCGATCTCCTCCTGGATTTCCTGGAGATTCGGAGCCGGAAGTCGTATGTCCTGCGCTCCTAGGTTCATTAACATACCGCCACCGTTGTCTACCACATCGCCATTCAGGTGCTCTTCGTAGTGCTGCCGCCACCTTTGGATCACCTCACGCTCGTTCGTAAGGAGGTTCCCGTTTATGTCCTTACACATATCAGGCTGTGGCACGTGGCCCTTACGTGAACGGTTCAACTTCTCATAGAACTTTCGTGCGTTATTAGCGCGGTACAGTTTTTCCTCCGAAAAATCGAGTTTTGTCTGTTCCGCGCCCGTTTGTATCGTGCCTCGTTGGCCCTCGTGCGGTGTTGCAGCAATCTCGCCCATGCTGCATTCTTCTCCTCAACTAACTGGTCATATTCGCCGTCATACCACTCGTTTCTCTGATCCGGGGGCACCGTGCCAAGTGCAGCGGTTGCGGTGCTTCCAATGGCGGATCGAATATCTCTCCAGCCATTTTCAAGAGATGCTGCGCCGTCGAGAGTTTTGAGCACAGGCATACTGCAACGAGGTAGTGGTCGGATTCAATATTCGCACTGCGGTAAGTGCGGACGTTCGTGATGTCGAAGAAGAATTTACCGTCGATTAGAACGTGGTCCATTTGGTTTTCCGTTTCTTGGTTAGGTGATCTCCATGTGGCCTTGTGGATATTTTTGTGACTTCGGATTACCATTCCGCGGGAGGCTGCGAAGTTTATGCATCGTTGGCCGTTGTCATTCGATACGGTGTGCAGACTATCCGGTCCGATGACCGGTCTATTCATTTTCTCCCTACCTACCTGTGCGTTCATGTCACCGATGACGATTTTGACGTCCCGCAGTGGACATCCATCGTATGTCTGCTCCAGCTGTGCGTAGAACGCTTTTTTCTCGTCATCGGGTCTTTTTTCGTGTGGGCAGTGCACGTTGATGATGCTATAGTTGAAGAAACGGCCTTAAATCCTCAGCTTGCACATCCTTGCTTTGATTGTCTGCCACCCAATCACGCGTTGGCGCATCTTTCCCAGCACTATGAAGCCGGTTCCCAGATCGTTGGTGGTGCCACAGCTTTGGTAGAAGGTAGCCGCACGATGCCCGCTTTTCCACACTTGCTGTCCTGTCCAGCAGATTTCCTGCAGCGCTACGACATCGAAGTTGCGGGGATGTAATTCATCGTAGATTATCCTGTGGCAACCTGCGAAGCCTAGCGACTTGCAGTTCCATGTTCCAAGCTTCCAATCGTGATCCTTTATTCGTCGCCCAGGTCGTTGCCAATTGTATCGAGTCGAATTATCTTCTATGTCGTTCGTAATTGTTGTTTTTAAAGGCGGCGTATTGGGCCTGCGCAAACCTCCTGTCTCGTTGGAGGGCCGTCGTGTCAGGGCTGTTTAGCGTCCCACCTAACGCCAGGACTTGGCTCGTGCGCTTTGAAAGGCACACGGTCGCTTTGGCGAAGCCTACATCCGGATACATGCAGCTTTTTATAGAGGTTCAACAGGGCCCACTGTCAAACCCCACCACATCCTAGGCAGGCGCCACAACTCGCAGATGGCCTGGGGAGGGATCGTGAAGCCCTTGGACATAGTCCCTGCTGCCCCCAAATTATATGGAAACTATTGAAATGTAATTTAATCCTGATTAAATGAACTTATGTTGATTGTAATGTCAAGCACCGCAAGGATTTGTAACCTTTTTATTACGGGATCGATAAAATACTTATGAAGGGCTATGAAACGTCTTTGGTTGAGGTTGGGCGTATTGCGCAGGTACTTGTTAAATTAATTTGTTTCACGACTTTTCGAAAAAGCTTTATTACGTGTTCTCTGTAATATTTTTATATGACTACACACGGGAAATGCATTTACCACTTCCTGGACTACCAAATAATACAAAGTTTGCATAAATTGCATTGAAAAGTAAAAAGTTATCAAGGGTATTGCCTACAAGAAACATAAGCTTTTTATACAGATACTGTATTAAAATAATACAAAATATTAATATTTCAACACCCTTTGTAATGATTTCATAAAAATTCATGGAAATATAAGTTATAAACTAGATTTTTCGTAGTTCGAAGTTTACACGGATGAAGAATTTTTTCAAAGATTTTCGTAAAATGCAATAAGAATTGTTTGAAACCTAGAATTTCAACGAGTTTATTTTATTTGTCACAAATTCCTTCAAATTGAAAAAATAAAAGAAAATATACGGAGATTCTTAAAAAACAGATTGATAGAAGTTCTAAAATTCCGCAAATCGCAAAGCTGAAAATCCAAAGAAATACAGAATGATTTTTTTTTAATTCGCAATATAAATCGTAAAAATAATAAGAGAATCTTTTTTTAATTTTTACTTTTCGGTTAATGTTCTACTATTTCACAATTCACATTGTTGGATTTAAGTAAAATTATAAATGCCCTAATTTGACAAATAAAACCACATAATTAGAAATGGTTGCCCATTTCCAAATGAATTACTATGTGAAAATGAGGAATACATACATCATTACCAGGTTTTTAACTAAATCGGATTTTTTTTAAATTCAATAATATTGGTCCCGCAAATATTAAAAGTGTTCTATTCTTGTTGGAGTGTTTTCAACGTTGGCCCCAAGAGTTTGGCGATTTTTACGGGGACCAACCCGACCCACCGCACGCTACGGCGCGGCGCTGCGCTGGTCCTTACCCATGATGAATTCAGCCAGTTAACGCGCTTATTTTTATCATTCTTGCGTCTAGAGTCAATTGGTAAGAATCAGTTTCAATTCAGTTTAACTACCGGTGTCAAGCGATGTGGTCCGCGTGAGGAGTTGCTCCCGAATCTGTACACAATGAAGAATGCAGCAAGTGTTTTATTTGTCATCACGCAACTAGCAAACATTGTTTCTGGTGCAAACATTCTCTGTCTGTTCGGAGTAGCTAGCCCCAGCCATCATATATGGTAAGAAATTATTTATGTTCAGTGTAAACTCTGAAACATCTAACGTCTACACAGGAATCGAGCTATCGCTCATGAATTAGCAGCAAAAGGCCACAACGTTACCATTATCTCAGCGGACACAGAGAAGAAGACTTCGGACAATATTCATTATATTGAGCTCGAGGAGACGTACAACGAATTATACAATGGCCCACACAATATTGACTTGCTCGAATTGTCAAACGAAAATTTGTTTACAGCCATTATCTCGCTGTACAAAAATTACTTTATCGCTGCGTGCAGAGGTAAATACCTACTTGTTCAATTTTTGTAAAGCTTATCCACTACTTTGAATTTAATGCTTGGCAGGCATCCTTAAGTCCAAAGGCTTGAAATTTATTAAGAACTATCCTGATGAATTCAAGTTCGATTTGGTGGTAAACGATATGACCTGCGGCGGATGCATGATAGGGCTGCTTCACAAGTTTGGTTATCCACCGTTGGTTAGTGTAACACCGTTCAGCAATCCACCCTACGTCACCGACGTTATCGGAGGGCACAAGCATGCTGCATACATTCCCTTCTACTCCTTAAGCTATGGTGTAGATATGACTTTTACGCAACGCGTGCATAATGCACTTTTGTATGCAACTGACTACATGTGAGTATTGATAAACAGTTTTGGTTTAAGTCTGAAAATCGTTTTCCAAAATTGCCGTTATGTAAGAAAACTGAAGCAAATTAAGAGTTTTCAAATTTGTAGAATGATACACAGACTTAACTCAAAACCACCTGGAATCATAAGCTATAGTATAACTAATCTCGTGTTTTATAAGATACCGAACATTCTTCTGCTATCCCAAACTGGACCAGATGGTTCGCGACTACTTCCAATATAAGGATATGCCATACGTGCCGGACATAGATCGTCTTTCCAAGATAATTTTAGTCAATTCCCATTACTCCATTGATTTTCCTGAGCCTGCACCACCGAACCTGATACCCGTCGGTGGGCTACAAATTCAGGAACCCAAACCACTTCCGAAAGACATCGAAGACTTCGTTAATGCAGGCAAGAAAGGAGCTGTACTTTTCTCGTTGGGAACCAATATCAGAAGTGATCAGCTTGGCAGGGAACGACAGCAAATGTTCATCGATGCCATTAGACAGCTTCCAGACTATAACTTCCTTTGGAAGTTTGAATCTGAATTGGAATTGAAACTGCCCAAGAATCTAATCATACGTAAGTGGCTACCACAGAGCGACATATTGGCTCACCCGAAGATAAAGGGATTCATCACGCATGCGGGATTACTGAGTACACATGAAGCTAATTGGCGTGGTGTTCCAATGATTGGAATTCCTTTTATTGCTGATCAACATCGAGTGAGTAAACACAAATGCTGTCGTATGCACGTTATCGCCAATTTTCTAATTCGCGCACTAGCAAAATAATTTTATTACAATGAGGATAGTCTGCCTAATTTATGACTTCACAATTTTTTTTCAGAATTTGGAAAAATGCATTCGTATGGGAGTGGCTGAGCGAATTGTCTTTCAAACTCTAACGACCACACAGATTCGAGACACCGTACATAAAGTGCTGGAAACGCCATCCTACCGAGAGAACATGAAAAAAGTGTCAGCATTATTCCGCGATCAACCGGAAAAGCCGCTAAATCAGGCCATCTGGTGGATTGAATGGGTACTTCGACATCCTGATGCGGAAAGCATAAAATCCCCTGTATTGAAGCTAGGATTCCTAAGAAGTAACGCGTTAGATGTAATTGGGTTTTTACTTTTAACGCCTCTGTTGTTTGTTTTAGTATTGAAGAAATTACTTCGTAAGAAACGTGCTCAAGATTCAGAGAAGAAAAATAAATAATCAAATGTATCGAAACTATTTACTCATTTTTTTACCGGGATATCAGCATTTTTTTGGAAATTTGTGCGGAGATTTTCGCAGCCGAGCTGTGCTGGCATTTTTTGGCTGAAACTGGCCAATTTTTTTTACTGAAAATCAGCAAACGTATTTTTTTGCCGGAAATCTGTTCTTTATTTTTCTGAGTAGACGGCTTTGTAAGCTTCAGTGTTCCTCTTGTTGCCTCAACGATCATTACCTATTTTTTGGAACTTTTTTGAAGTAGGCATAATGTTTACCCAGGGCCGGATTTAGCCAGAAGGGGGCCCCGGGGCCAACAGGTTGTGGGAGCCCCAAAATGTACAAAAAATGTTGGTTTTGGTACATAAGAATTGTGGGGGCCCGGGGCCACGGCACCCCCCCCCCCTAAATCCGGCCCTGTGTTTACCCTACTACTCACTTTATTTAGTCTATCTCGTTCAACTGGCGTTACCATCTATAAAGCGGAATCCATTATTTCTGTTGAACACATTAGTTGGCCAAATTTTCTTAAATTAAGAGCACAAATGCCGTTCCAAAATCCAAGGTCAAAATCATTTACACTCATTCAAAAGTTCCTGGATTTGTTTTACTTGTTTGTTTAAAATAAATTAGGTCTGATTCACCCTCCTTACACTAGCGATAAGATGTGCGACTATAAAGCAAGACCATGCTGAGGGTGGCTGGGTTCGATTCCCGGTGCCGGTCTAGGCAATTTTCTGTTTGGAAATTGTCCCGTCTTCCCTGGGCATAAAAGTATCATCGTGTTAGCCTCATGATACACAAATATGATACACATGCAAAAATGGTAACTTGGCTGAGAAACCTCGCGGTTAATAACTGTGGAAATGCTGAATGAACACTAAGCAGCGAGGCCGCAATGTCCAAGTGGGGGATGTAATGCCAATAAGAAGAAGAAGAAGGTCTGATCGCGCAATTATTATTACCGTTTTGACTCAAATCACGATCATGACATCCGTTTTAAATGGTCATTCCAAAATTCTGTTCCTTATTAAATTCTTAATCCTCCGTCTGAAAAATCGATTCTAGTTTTAGGTTAAAGTCGTCAAATCGCATGTGTCCGGAATATGAGTTATGTTTGGCTTTTGAGGACTCTCTATTCCTTTGCCATAACATATCTTATTGAGACAACGGCCTACCTATCACTTTTAGCAAATATCAATTTTGGCAAGTCAAATGTGAACTCAGTTTATCAATTATTTTTTTGCCTTTCTCGTATACTAAGTATACGGTAAAGGCTATATGATCGCTCCAAAAACAAACTTTTTATAGAAGGCCCGGAGACCCATAGTGTTATATACCAATCGACTCAGTTCGACGAATCGAGGTGATGTCTGTGTGTGTGTGTGTGTGTGTGTGTGTGTGTGTGTGTGTGTGTGTGTGTGTGTGTGTGTGTATGTGTGTGTGTGCGCAAAACTACTCAAAACATGTCACTCATTTTTCGGGCACTTATCCTCAACCGATTTGCTTACAACAAGTTGCATTCGATGCAGAATCCTGTCCCATTGTTTCCTATTTGAAATTGGTCAGATCGGACTATGGGATCAGAAGTTATGGCCAAAATACAAATTCATACGAAAAAATCGCGTAAAAAATGTCACTCATTTTTCGGGCACTTATTCTCAACCGATTTGCTCGCAACAAATTGCATTCGATGCAGAATCCTGTCCCATTGTTTCCTATTTAAAATTGGCCAGATCGAACAATGGGATCAGAAGTTATGGCCAAAATACAAATTCATACGAAAAAATCGCGTAAAAAATGTCACTCATTTTTCGGGCACTTATCCTCAACCGATTTGCTTACATCAAGTTGCATTCGACGCAGAATCCTGTCCCATTGTTTCCTATTTAAAATTGGTCAGATCGGACTATGGGATCAGAAGTTATGGCCAAAATACAAATTCATACGAAAAAATCGCGTAAAAAATGTCACTCATTTTTCGGGAACTTATTCTCAACCGATTTGCTCGCAACAAGTTGCATTCGATGCAGAATCCTGTCCCATTGTTTCCTATTTAAAATTGGCCAGATCGGACTATGGGATCAGAAGTTATGGCCAAAATACAAATTCATACGAAAAAATCGCGTAAAAAATGTCACTCATTTTTCGGGAACTTATCCTCAACCGATTTGCTTACAACAAGTTGCATTCGACGCAGAATCTTGTCCCATTGTTTTCTATTTGAAATTGGTCAGATCGAACTATGGGATCAGAAGTTATGGCCAAAATACAAATTCATACGAAAAAATCGCGTAAAAAGTGTCACTCATTTTACAACAAGTTGCATTCGACGCAGAATCCTGTCCCATTGTTTCCTATTTGAAATTGGTCAGATCAGACTATGGGATCAGAAGTTATGGCCAAAATACAAATTCATACGAAAAAATCGTGTAAAAAATGTCCCTCATTTTTCGGGCACTTATCCTCAACAAATTTGCTTACAACAAGTTGCATTCGACGCAGAATCCTGTCCCATTGTTTCCTATTTGAAATTGGTCTGATCGAACTATGGGATCAGAAGTTATGGCCAAAATACAAATTCATACGAAAAAATGGCGTAAAAAATATCACTCATTTTCCGGGCACTTAACCTCAATCGATTTGCTCACAACAAGTTGCATTCGACGTAGAATCCTGTCCCGTTGTTTCCTATTGAAAATTGGCTATATCGGACTATGGGCTTTGATTTTATTGTCAAATTACTATTTATTGTGAAAAAGAGTTCAAAAAAGTCTAGCTCACTTTCTTAGCACTTAGACTTCATCTATTCCCCAAGCAACACAATTTCAACAAATCTGGTTACAGTAACCATATTGTGACTGAATCCGGTCATATATAAGTTACTGTGATTGATGTGCAATATGTGTGCTTCTCAGGTCGCTCGCAACAGATTGCATTCGACGCAGAATCTTGTCCCATTGTTTCCTATAGAAACTTAGCCGGATCGTACAATTGGGTCAAAAGTTATGGCGAAAATACTAATTTTAAAACTACAAAATAAAATGCCATTTTTGCTCTTATGCTCATCCGATTTGTTTGCAACAAATTGCGTTTGGCGAGAATTTTTTTATGCATATAAACAAATATGAAAAATAAGACCAATCCACATATTGGTGTTATTTGAGATTTTTCCAAACCTTTTGAACGAACGAGAAAGGCACCATCACCGCTAGGTGGATTAATCTGGATTTTTTTTTTTCAACTTAATATTATCGTATGATGGCAATGGCTTAGTTAGAGGATGGTATACAGTATGGAAAACCCGCTCATTATGCCCAAAGACGCTTGATAGCAGACTTTATTTTGTATAAACCTTCAGATAACTGTGTACTTCTCGGATTGTTATCTGTTGTTTTGCTACAGCGACTTGGCAACAATCTAAGACAGCACCAAATTAATTGTTTATTGTTGTTTGGAGATACGAAATAGCCAAATCCATTTCAGAAAGTGTATTACTGACCTTCCAGACAGAATATGACTTGCAAAATTTCCTGCAGATAAGATATTTTTTGATAGCCATATTCACCTCGTAATCTGTCTCGAATATATGCAAGCATTCTCATATTGTAGCAGGTTAGGGAATGCAATCCATCAAAGCAGATATTTTTTTCGCGATTGTTCGTGCTTGCGAAAAAAACAGATTAATCAACTGAACGATGGTTGTGCCATTTCAGTGCATTATAGTTACGTATCAGAAAGTTCAATAAACGCATTTCTAGTAGATTGCCCTCATTATTCCCATTGTCCCGAACAAAGATTCAATGTTTTCTTGTTTTTCAACCGACGTTTATAAAGTTCGAAGGAAAGATGCATAATACACCGTGACCAATGAGTTCGGACACACTTTCAAAATGCAATAAAATAATTTAAAAAAAACAACGTGGTAGCTGATGCGTATGCCTTTTTAATAAATATGCGTACTAATATCATTAATTGATCGAAAATTTAGGTTAAACCAAATATGCCATCAATCTAATTACTAGGAATCGATATTTTGATCCTCAAACATGAAAGTTTTGTATAAAAACCAGCAATTGCGTTATAATTATTTCCGGGGGTGTAGTAAAAAATGCAAACAATAATGAAAAAACATTTTATTCAACATTTTGCAATAATGGAAATGAAAACTGAAAGTTTAGACATCCAAAATCCGATTATAGATATTCCCCCAGGGAAGTGGTCTCTTTTTGAGTAGTTCAGAAATCTAGTTTGCGGCACACATGATTGTAGAACACGAATACAACAGAAGAGTAGAAGATATATGCAAAGCATCTGGGTACATTGGTCACTTAGTATATTTCTAATAATTTTTATCAAAAGCTACTTACAAGTCATACAAATCATTGTTCTAAATACGTGTAAGGCGTGAGAGTGAAATTTAAAAAATGTTAGGGAACGTCATGACAATTATGTCATTTGACATTAATTCGGCTTTCACGTCGCCAATAACAGATTTAGATAAATGACCTATTAGAAAAAGTTATTGACGAGCTCGCTTCTGCCTTATAAGCAAGAGGTCGTGGGTTCATTTCCAGGCTCGTCCCTTTCCTACCTTGTATTTCTATCTTAGTTCTTTCTGTGTTTCACGTTATACCAAAACGATTCCTACTGTTATAACCTTCCACGCAATCCCAAAAACCTCCCGTGGCACCTATGAGAGGTCGTAGAGTTCTCTGCATCTTTCTTAAGTAGGTGTCCAACAAACCATCCTTCCTCTTCCTCAGCATTCGCAAGGACGTGGCCAGGACAGATCTCGACTATTGGAGAGTGCATTGCTTGCATCTAAGAGTTAGTGATTAGTCCCAAATCAATATCTGTGGTAACGGATGAAAGTGATGCTACTCTCATACAATAGTCTTGGCTTGTACCACCTACGAATTTGTTCGAACTGCTAAATGCTAATGCTAATTAGAAAAAGTTATTGGGTCCTGAAAGGGCTACAAGTTTCTACAAAATACACAATTGTAAATAACTTGGTAAATTTTGTTTAGCAAATTAATCCCATGACATCGAAACAGTGGCGCCGGGAGTGGGTGGGACAAGTAGGACATGTCCTACGCATGAATTTGCCTGGTTGGGACAGTCAAAGCATTGTCCTACCCATGGTTATGGTAAGAACATATGGAGTCATTGACTGGGAAGAATCTGTGCGTTATCAAATGGTGATTTCAAAGTTAATCAGAGCCTTTAGATCGTTCTGGGGTTCTAAAGGAATAGAGTACTGATTGTTCTTTAGAATTTTAGGCACTTCATAATCCCGATAACACTCAGGATGTCTAAAGCAAGGATGTTTTCGATCATTAAGTAATCCGGGCTCGACCATTTAGTAGTTGGTCAATAACTCATTCAACAGGCTAAATTCCAAAATTTGTTGTACATTGGATTTTTAGAGTGAAGGTTTTTCTACAACTCTGACTAATGGAACGTACACACGGTCAAGCAGTTTGACCAACATTGACTCCACCTCTCGTTTATTCAAACATCCAACAAGTTTTAGCAACAGCGACACGAACAATCAATTTATTCGACCAACAATATCACACACGAACGACCGAAGCGCCAACTTGAGCACCAACCATCGAAAAATATATGAGGGTTTGTGCAACTTCACTACAAATGCTCAAACATGTTAGACGAACCTTGACTCCACCCCCGACAACTCAAACCAAAATCAAACCGTTTTAATTTTTTCCAACCGAGCCGCCAACTGTCAAATGGTTGTTCGAACAACTTCACACACGTTCAAACAAAGCAGCAACCGAAGCGTTTTCTTGGGGGCGGAGTCAATGTTCGTCCAACTGCTTGACTGGTGTGTACGTTGCATAACAAGTCATTCTTTGAATTCCACCAATCACGAAGCTAATGCGCTAGTAGCAATAACTTATAATAGATGATAACGAAATATCAATCATTTTGTTTTAGTTGCTGCGATGAGTGCGAACAATGAACTATTAGGCACAGTTTTAGAAACCTTCACACTAGAAGTTCACTACATATTTTGGAATTCAGCCACTGGAATGAGTTATAAACAAACTGCTAAATGATCGAACCCAGATTGCTAAAGTATCTTTGGTCTAGAGGTTTTCCAGAGGTAGAAGAATAGTTGTTGAAATCAACACATTTTGAAGGTTATTATAAATAAACTAGGATGGATTATTAGATTCCCACGAAGATTTTTTTTCTACAAACCTCAAAAGATTCATTAAAAACTGAAGAACCACAAACAGATCTGCTCCGTCATGAATTCTGAGCTCCCATAGAGATTCTTAGGCAATCGTAAGATCCTTTCAAGTTCTTAATATGTTTAGAACTTATTAAGTTGCTGCCGCAAGCATATCTGTCTTATATCGATATGAATAGATACGAGACAGAAACTGTTATGTTTTTAGCGGCAATATTGGTAAAATGTGCATCGATTCCGGAGACAAACTCTGTGATCTTGTGGCAACCGCTACTGCCTTTAGGCATGATGTCGTGGGTTCGATGGCAATCTCGTTCCTTTCTTAATCTGTTTGGCTTAATTCTTTCTGTGTTTCACGTTATACTGAAACGATTCTTACTGTTATACCTTCCACACTGACAGCTCCAAAACCTCCAGTGCAGTCTTGCAAAATGTCGTGACTATCACGAGATGATCAGAATTGTAAACAAAACACATCCTGTTTCAAAACGACGTTCATTACTGACAATCATTGACAGCGCATCATGACATGCAGAAGTTGATGCTCGAGTTCCTGAGGCAAGCGTGACGCACAGACTGACAACCACGAGCTGAGAGCCATAGAGAGCATCACTTCGGTCAGCTGTCAAAAGTGCAGGTGAGCGCCGTTGATGATTGATTTTGTGTTCGATTGTAATGACGGTGGTCGTGGAAAAGGCTCGGGAACAAATTTACTTAAATTTTGGATTTGGATTTGAATTTCAAGTCTCATCAAATGGTATGTAAATTCAAGTAGACTATTACAAAAAGCAAACAGCTGTATATAAAACTTCTTGCAGCATCTTCATGACTAAAACTTCACCTAATAAAAGTGCCAAATCCGTCTGACGATGTCCAGCACGTACCGGAGTCAACCTTCTCCCAATCCAAACAACACCAGCAACAGTGTAGTGCAGTATATTGAACATTGGCGAGCAAGATATTCCGCTTGTGGTAGTGTGACCAAAAAAGAATCCCATTAGCGTAAAGTGTTGCATACGAGGAAAAACAGGAACAATAAAGGTAATAATGCTTATATCCAGTGGCGCCGGGAGTGGGTGAGACAAGTAGGACATGTCCTACGCATGAAAATACCTGGGTAGGACAGTCGAAGCATTGTCCTACCCATGATTATGGTAAGAACATACCATAATACTATCAATAATATTTCAATTTCTAGATCTATGAAGATATCATGAAAACGTTTCAAAGTTTATCAGAGACTACACTGACAATCGTTTTCAGGGATTTTCATGGAAATCTATTTTGAAAGGCTTCCCAGAGTCTTTGGAGAATTCTTTTCATTCCAAAAACTGCGCAATGATGTATTGAGATTTTTCAAGAAGTCTTAAAGCTTCTAATAGTATCTGCTCTTCCATAAAATTGTTGAAAATTTTCTGGAAGTACGTAATTATTTCTGCACGCAAAAAAAAACGTTCATGAATTCGTGAACTAACAAGTTCACGGTGTATTTTTTCGGGAACAAATTCTGGAACGTTCTGGAAAACGTGACTGGTGTTCCCGAATCACGGTGTATTTTTGCTGGTTCACGAATTCGGGAACGCTTTTTTTTTGCGTGTGCTAGTTCCGGAATGACTCAGACAATTTCTGAAATTTTATAAGAATTGACAGACTGGCTGTGAATTAATTAAAAGTTGAATATCTAAACAAGGATATAGCTTAGCTTAACTTAGCTAAGACTGACTGTATTTGTCAATGGTTGCTTCTCCGTGACTGGTTAGAACTGGTGTACATTTCGCTACGATCCAAATGAATAAGAGTTGATATTTAGTACCAGTCAGGGGAATGTTAATGTGTAGTTATTGTTGATAGAGACCAAGGAAACTTCTGCATCTCTACAATACCACGGAAAGGAGATTTCGTTGAATCGGTGAGGTAGATGAACAAAAATATAGATCAAGGATTCTCTTTGAAAAGTGATGTAGTCTATGCCAGACTTCCTGTCTATAAGGCAGAAGCGGTAGTCACTAGACTGCTGAGCTTATCTCCAAAAGTTGAGAAACTAGACAAGGATATAAGAGAACAATCGCAGAAATATGCGAATATGAAGCAGTTTATGATTATTGTAGTGCATGTCGGTAGTCGGTATATTATTGTAGTCGGATGTCGGTAGCAGACCTATGAGAAGAAGAATTTTGAAAACTTCTAAGAAATTGTTGGAATCTGTAGGAATAACAAATATTCTAACGTTTGCAAGAAATTTTGGAAGTTAGAAAGAAAAAAGTCAAACATTCGGAGTAACATTGTTCTTGAGATTTCTGAAAACCTGTAAATAATACTGAACACCCTTAAAGATTCCTGTATGATCATAATCTTTACTGGTAGATCGTAGTAAATTTTTTGAAGATTTCTGAAGTTTCGAATTCTTAGAAGTTAGTTATAATTGCTTGAAATCATCCAATATTTTATAAAATTTACAGGGATCCATAATCACTACGGGAAATTTGTGAAAATAGTTGAAAACATGCTTTTAGAAATTTTCGATAAACAGTGGGAATGCAATGATTGTCCTAATAGTCATAGGGAGTTTTATAACTTATCTGAGGATGACCGAAAAAATCTCTTGAAATCCGAGAGGATCTCCGGAAAGTCGCTGAAATTCCATAAAAGTATTCTACAGATTTGATAATCCAGTTTTTGTCCTACCCACGTCTCGGAACGTGGCCGCGCCTCTGCTTATATCCGAGTTTTAGATAGACCTAGACCAATGATTTATTATTTTTTTAGGATCGCAGCACATTAGAATAACCGTCAAGCAGATAAATAAATTCAAGCTTCTTCATGAGAAACTGCGAAACAGTTACCGTACAATGTGTACCTAGTATATTTATTTTTGTGGACGATATCTCGATCCTCCAGCACCTTTGGAGCCGGAATGTTCAGGACCGTCATGCCATCGACATCGAACCAACATCCCAACCACAATAGCCCATACCAGTAATATACTGCAACAGGTGGCGCCTAGGGACTATTCACAGATTAAGTAACGCACAAATGGATTTTTAATGCCCGTTTCCTTATCGTAAAAAAATGTGGAAAAGTTCTTTTTTGCTTATACAGCGTTACTTAATTTGTGAAAGGTCTCCTAGCTTTCCGTCTGAACCGCGAAAGCGCAAAGTGGGAAAAACTGTATCCCGTAAATTTAACACCAATGAAGGAAGGCTATAAATGCGACGTTGAAAAATATTGAGTTTGCTTCGAACAACCGAAAACGCTTAGACCCACAAAAACGCTCAACGATTGTCGCTGCTAGTAAATAGTGTGATTCACGAAGGTTCAGGAATTGGACAACGTCGCATACGGATCTGTGAAGGGAACACTACAAGATTCCTCGCTTTTTTCAGCTGAAGTTGAGTAATCGAGTTCAAATGACCGTTGTGTACGCTGTGTATCACAAAATTTTAATAAGACAAATCGTCGATTAATAAGACAATACGTTGTGAAAATATTTCATTGATCCAGTCGCTTTATACTATACTAAGAAAAATGCAGGATATTACGTAGTTATACTTCGATTGTACTTCCTACAAGCGTCAAGTAATTTGTGAATGACCCGTTACCACGTATACAAAATAAGCTGTTTGAATTTATTGTAGATGAGTAAAATTGTACATGCCACGAATAGTCACCGTCACGGAGTAATAAATGTGAAAATCAATTGCTTAATTTATTATAACCAAGAATAAAAGAATGTCAAATGTTCGGAATTCACAGTAGTCAAAGATAAATATGAATATTACAAACAAATAGTAATTAAAATCATCATTACGTTGTAATTTTGAACTGGAATAAAAACTCAAAGGTTGAGTCCAGTCAAGTTGTACACAAAGGTGACGTAGGACTACGTAGCTGAAATTAATGGTTTTTGTAATAATATTCTGATAAAGGGTATTAACAAGTATCGATGATAAATAATTGACATCCATACGTATCCTTTCTGCTCAGCTCTTAAAGTGAGCATAACATCAAGAAAGGTATTCAGATCGTGCCGCTTGTGGCGCATACTCGTATGAGACATGCAAAAATACTATAGACGAATTTCGCGCCAACCCTTCTATGGGGCTGGCAGCACCATCTCAGAATCGAATGAAACTTGGTGGGCATAAAGATATGGTATTTCTAAGCTACTCTGCATACTTAGTTTTTCAAAAATTGTCAAGAGTAACATTTGATGAGGGCCTATGGATCATGGATTTTTTATAAATCAATGTAACTTTTCTGCAGATAGGTATTTTAATTATCTAACTTTTCTGGGAATAATGTTTCTGTGACATATTTAAGGAAAAAAAGTTTTTCTAACAAAAACTTTTTTCATGTCCATATTGAGTGAAAATTTATCAGCGTGTTTTATGCCTACAGCGCCAATTATAGGTTCAGCAGCCTATCATCAGCCAACGACACATTTTGGAAGTATAAAAATTTGTTTGAGAAGCAATTTAGCATAATCTAACATAATTGTGGACCAACATTTGAAAAGGGTTTATGTTTTATTTGACTTTTTGTATCGAAGTAAATTAAAAACAATTACAAAAAAATAATTACTTCGAAAACGGGCAATGTTGCCGAAACGAAACTGAAGTGATATTTAATTGTAATAGTGGAAAAGAAGATGTTGTTTTTCAGCAAAGGCTAACCACTGAACGGTGTAATTTAGAAACCGTTATAAAGCATGTAGATGATTTTGTATCGTATTTTATTGAAAAAATTGATAAACTTATAACTTATGACATTATTTGCAAACAACAATACACTTGTACTATTAGATTTATCTGAAAATTATCCATGCATTACCCAAAATGCTGCTCAAGGTTGGAATAATTCGGAAAATGCCCTTGCGAAGCTATAGGTGGCACTCTCAAATGAATAGCAAAACGGAACTTTTCAACAAAGCAAAAACTATAATTGGCACATAAAAGCTTCATTCTTTTATACCAATCGCTCATAATAAAATCATAAAAAAAAATCCATCTCAGATGAAGACCCAAAAGTCTTTGAATTGTTCGACTAAGTTTACAAATTAAATTAAACAAATAAAATTGAAGAAAAAATTAAAAAAATGCGGAAAATTTATTATTCTTTAAATGTGCGTTTACCGGAAATCACCCTAATGAAATTACCTACCGAGCTTCATCGTTTGGAATCAAAATATTTATCTGATAAAAAATCGACCTCCAATTTTAATTTTTGCTAAACCAATTTTAATCTTTACATTCAATAATTTATTTTCTCGGTGAACGAAACGCTCTTTTATGTTTCAGACTTCATAGTTCAGACAAATTTACAATAGTCCATCAAACATCACGATTTTGTAAATCTGGTCATTTGTGTGTAACATTGATACAAGCAATCTAGGAAAATATACGCCCTTTCCAAATGTTTGTCCACATTAATGTTAGATTATGCTAAATTGCTTCCTAAACATTTTTTTATACTTCCAAAATGTGTCGTTGGTTGATGATAGGCTGCTGAACCTATAATTGGCGCTGTAGGCATAAAACACGCTGATAAATTTTCACTCAATATGGACATGAAAAAAGTTTTTGTTAGAAAAACTTTTTTCCCTTAAATATGTCACAGGAACATTATTCCCAGAAAAGTTAGATAATTAAAATACCTATCTGCAGAAAAAATTTCATCGATTTCTGAGATGAGGTTTTTTTGTAATATTGATTTTAATTTTTAAAACTAATTTTTTTCAGTGTAGAAATCGGTATTTTATTTTTTGGATATTTTTCCAAAAAACTTCTGGGAATTTCACGACAGTCTGCCATACAATTGACAATTTTTGAAAAACTAAGTATGCAGAGTGGCTTAGAAATACCATATCTTTATGCCCACCAAGTTTCACTCGATTCTGAAATGGTGCTGCCAACCGCTGGTCGAGTTGGCGCGAAATTCGTCTATAAAACATACTAAAATAATACAACTCAACCATTGTTCATTTATGGATTCCATTATCTATAATCATAATGAGTAATTCATCTGGTTCATCTGTGGTTCATCTCTCTTTATTTAAATTATTAAAACAAGGTATAGGTATGAAAAACGGTATAGATAGCACTTACCGAAACATTTGTAAGACTTTCATGCTCACAAAAAGTTCAATTATTGTCTTCACATGAGTTAAAGTCAAATTTTAAGGATATAGTTTTGTAATTATACATGGGTCACGGACTCATTTGAAGTCCTTCCATGGATACAACATAGGCATTATATTGTCAACGATGGTCTGGTTCAGTTTTACCAACAGCGTGTCCTACAGATGTGCATCGGTCATTCCCGTGCGATGACTTGTTAATACAAGTGCGCTGAACGCTCTTTCAGCCGATGCTTGGTCAGAAGGCACCGAAAGTACCACCATAGCCACAGCAAAAAGCTCCGGATGTGAGGCCTTTCTGGCTAACCAATGGTTCCATACGTCATACGTGCACAGAGAACAGACGTTCATCTTCATTAGCGTGCTTGTGTAAAGTTTGTACTGGTCATATTGAAGTATGTCGTTATGCCCCCGTTGCGCGGTGCTAGTGTGCTTATAAATATGGTAAAAATTTGCCGTGTTTTACTTTTTAGCGCTAGTGTTCATTTCGAATTGCTGCTAGGCTCACTCCTAGGTGGCAGCACTACACTGTTTATGCAGTGTATGCCAACGCCATCACTTAGTGATATTGAATTTTTATGTCGGGCAGCCTGCGTTGGCGGCGCTGAGGTTCGATTTAAATCTTTACACAAGTTTTTATCGAAATTTTGTTCGAGCATCCATGTCTGTTCTCTGTGATACGTGTGCGGCTGCCGAGGTTCAATTTCCAGCATTTTAATCTGTTGGCGGATATTATCCAAATATTTCGACGAATTCGTAGGCATCAGCGTTCCACCGTACATGTCAGTGATGAAATCGTCCATTTTATCTGCTGTGGATGTCGAGGATTCGTTCATAGAAATATCCGGTGATGTCTCATTCGATAATGCAGAGCGGAGTGCATTAAGCCTCTCCCAAATTCGGATCAAATACTCCTAAAAGTAAATTTATATTTGAATACTGTTTTTTTTACTTTCTATGCAGGTGCTAACGATGGGATCTTTAATTTTTTTAGCCAGATTTGTATGAGACGAAAAGCATCTAAGACAGTTAGGTCGGTTTTTTATTGACCTTAAGACACATAATCCTGCGGTAATATTATTTGAAACCCATATGAATTCACCTAGTGGTATCAGTCCGTTTCTTACATTTGTTTTCTTACTTTCTTACATGTAGCATGGCTGTATTGAAATTTTTAAGGATCCACCCCGTAACACTAAAATGACTGGATGAACAAACTGATCCGAATAATTGTACGTACTCGTACAACTAAAATGTACTTATTAGCTATATGTGCATTCTGAAAACGTTTTATTCAATAAAAGCTCGAAGGGACAAGTATTATACATAGTATATATAGTATAGTACATTCGACTCAGTTCTACGAACTAAGATGATATCTGTAAGTTTGTATGAATGTGTGTGTGTTTGTATGTGTGTGTTTATATATACGTGTGTGCGCGAAATACAGTTATTGTTTGCTAATTAGGACCACTGCTAGGTGAATTCATCTGGATTTTTACCTTTATCACGAGAAATTAAGCAATAGGCTGGTTCATCGCGCAGATATTGTGAAGCGCAGGTCGAGTAACAGTATACTACCCCCTCTATTAAAAACTATTTGCAATGCAATTTGCATAATAATGTTTATCACAGACAAACAGACCTGAAAATCATTACACTAATAAATTGTTCACCAGTTTTTTTTTATTATTTTGAGTAACTACGTTTGAATTAATTTGGTTTCAGCTTCGTTCAAATATTATGTGACGCAATTAGAGGGGAGGTTTGCCAATGTTTCGGTCTAAACTAAATATCGGTTATACGCAATTACCTGTGATTGTTCCTTTTCTTCGGTGCTGAGTATCTTAGAGCCCAGGAAGTTAAATCTGGGATCCAAATACAGAGCGGGAAGAGCTGGTTTTCTTTCAACTTTTTCAAACGGTTCAGCGAAGCGCTTGTCAATGATGTCACAAATCGATTGTTCTTGAGCTTAGTCAGTTCTTGAATGCCATTTAGCCATAGCATATAAAACTCGGAAAATGGTTGATGTTGTGGTTGCATCAGCTTGGTGGCTGTGTAGAAAGATCTGAAAGCCTCCTCGTATTCTTTTATGAAGTTTCATGTCTCACCATCAATAGCTGCATAGAAAAAAAAGAAATACTTTTTTTTTATAAATCGTCAAAATATGGTTTATGAGATATTTGGATAGCCCCTTGAATAATGCTGGTCCTGTTTTCTAGTGAATGAAACATTTTCCGCAGTCTAAATATTCTACGCAACACGAGGGTGTAAAATCTATATGTGTTATGAACTATAAGCTCGTGACACATGCACGACAGATGGTGTCACCTGGTGTGTTTAACTGAACGAAGATTTTGAATATAAATGTTTTGGATATTACGTCTAAATGTCTGTGGCCGCATCATCAAACAGAAATTCGATAGTCAGAATAACCGAACCTAACTTACTAGCGAATTCACTAGCTGTCAAGTGAATTGTAATGCACAGACAAACGAAACATTTGTTACAACGTTGTTTTTCTTCGAAACACATGTTTAAGGATACAATTCGAAAAAACGACCACTTCCTGAGTTCTGCACAACTGTAATTCTTCTTCTTCTTACTGGCATTACATCCCCACACTGAGACAGAGCCGCCTCGCAGTTTAGTGCTCATTAAGCACTTCCACAGTTATTAACTGCGAGGTTTCTAAGCCAGGTTACCATTTTTGCATTCGTATATCATGAGGCTAACACGATGATACTTTTATGTCCAGGGAAGTCGAGACAATTTCCAATCCGAAAATTGTCTAGACTGGCACCGGGAATCGAACCCAGCCACCCTCAGCATGGTCTTGCTTTGTAGCCGCGCGTTTTACCGCACGGCTAAGGAGCGCTCCTGCACAACTGTAATACATTTTTGAAATAGCGGCTTTTAAAAAAGTACAATTATTTGTTCTTTTTATCTATTTTGTAATATGTTTAATATATCAAGAAAGAACATTTCTAGAGTGCTTTGAGAATAGGTCGTATGTGCAAAAGAGAGTCTCTCTTTGCCTCCTTTCTCTTTAGATTATTACAGATCTATAATAAAGTTTACTTCAGATTTCTTGGCAGATATCAGAAGATTTTAGCTTTCTCTAGTGTTCTGAAGTGGAAATGTGGCAAAATATGCAAAACTAGCTTATGTAAAAGCGAAAGAGAGTGTGAACAAAGAGAGACTCTCTTTTGCACATACGACCTATTCTCAAAGCAATCTAGATTTATTTTAATGCAAGTTATTGTTTTCGAAAGTTATTCTCAAAATTACCTAGTTCAGGATACTGCTCTCCGAGTGACGTGAAAAATTGCTCACGTTTGCTTATGAACCGCAACATTTTGTATTTGCCACCCCAGCGCGTGGGAGACCACAATGGAGGACGCTTTTCTTTGTGGTAATCAAAAATAGGATTGTATTTCACCTTTTTGGATTGCTTAACGATGGTTGTAATGGCTTTCATGATATATAGGGTTATCATTACCAACGACATCATTCAAGGCCAGCTGAAGAGTATGAATAGCGCAACGGATAATGTTGAACTGTTCGGTAAGCTCTGCCATTAAGGCTTCGATGAAATTGTCTTCTGCAGTATCATCTTCATCGTCGGTCGTTCCATGTTCCACCTGTGATTGCAGCATTGCAAACTCCTGTTGCAATTTTTTGGGAGCAGCCAGCATGTTCGCGCCATTGTCGGTGGTATTGAAAAATATTTGCTCCAACGGAAGATGATACCTCTTCAGGACGTCAAGGATTCTATTCTTTAAAAACTTGGCGGTCTGACTTTCGTGAACCTCGAGCATTGCTGGGAAATGAAATAAACATTAGCATGTTGTTACACGACATAAAAACGGAGCTGTAGCGGAGTTTGGCTACGAGGGGCAAAGGAAATCTAGATTGGTCAAATTTAGTTGGCTAGAGTCATGGATAACCCGTAAATCCTCACGTAACATATAATATCGATAAAGAATAATCCTACCATAACATGTAAAAAGGGCCTATCTGATTTTTACAAACAAAAACGTTTGTGTCTCTGTAGAGCTTTTTTTCATTTCACCCACACAAAATAATACTACCAGCAGGTGGTGATCCATCTGTTGGTGGTATTATTTTGCTTGTGTGTAATAAGCACTGGAAGGGCACAAAGGTCTTTGTTTACAAATGTCAGATAGTGCTTTTTTACATGTTATGATAGAAAAATGTGCGGAAAAAAGTTAAAAGTCGATTTTCTTACCCAGAGTACGACACACCATGCGTCCATCCAGTTCGTATTGTGCGTTTACACCTAGCACATGTCGGCTGTAGCGCACCGCAGAATCCACTTTTAAAGATACAAGCTTTCCGCGCATCTCGTTAGTGAGCCAATCAATAAGTCTAGACACAACCGCTCGGATGTGTGTTTTGATGTTGTCCCGATTAATTGTGATTCCTAGGGCATCACAGCACACACCCCAAACCCTCCGGAATGCAGACCATTCGAAGCAGTTTTGCGGAAGATTATTCACTGTAACAAGCTCCAACTTGCATGAATAATCGTTTCATGGTCGATTGCGACAGACCGTTTCGTAATCACTTTCTTCCGTTTAGGAGGCTCGTTCTCTTTGTCAAAAAAAACCGTGAACTCGTGCCAGCTCTCCGTGCATCAAACGGAAATGCCTTATAAAATTTCCTCCTTCGTACCGCGTCTGCTCATATCGGCAGCCGATTTTTGCGTCGATATTGCAGATAAACCGATCGTCCTCTTTCTTTATTAACTCCCAGGCCGCATACGCGTATGTACGCTTCCTGGACTTTCCGCTTCCGCTTCCCGAAGCTTCCATTGGTGGCGAGAGACCTAGTTTCGAATTCGAACACTTCACACGATCGAGTGACTATCACGACAATCAGGATGACAAGGCTATGACAATCATAAATTTTGGAAACTTCTGCTATCATTCATACTGGTGCTCACAGTCAGAAAAAGTGAAGACATAGTGAGTGACCAAAAGCTTGTTGCTTCAATGTCACTTTCATGGTCAGCGTCACACCAAGCATGTGAGTTCCACATTTGGGCTTCACAATTTAGTACTTGACACATGACATGGATTTTGTTATTGTCAGGCTTTGCATAACTTTAACGGTGACACTTTGCAGCACTGCTCCAGTGGCACCTATAAGAGGTCGTAGAGTTCTCTGCACCTCTGTGGTAACGGCTGCAGTTCTCTGAGGAAACGGATGAAAGTGATGCTACTCTCATACCAAAGCCTAGGCTTGTAACACGCACGAATTTGTGCTAATCGATTTAAGCCAAAGCTAATACCATAAAATCGACCCAAATCGACATTAAATTGTCCAATTGCAATTTGTCCTACCCACGACTCGGAACGACTCTGCATCGAAATGCCATTTGATGATGAGGATGATGGTCCCGCAACATACGCCTACAAAGGTTTGAGCTGGACGAGTTATATTTAAGATAATTTAATAAGATCAATGTAATCAGTTTTGCAAACAAACGATCCGTTCTAAAAAGCGCGTTGCTTAAGTTCCACTCCATTGAATAGACCACGGCCCAATTTAATTTTGCCCGAATGGGACTCTCTCAAAGCGAGTCCATTTTAATTTTCCAGATAAGGATTTCTGGATCGTTCCAGCTGGCAACGAACTAATCTTTATCAAAACGGTATCACCCTATCTATTACAGCATGCCGAAGCGAAGCTATTTTAATTTCAACAGTGCTTGTCAGCGCTATTTGAACCTACTGATCCCGTTACGATCTTTGCTTGGACCCGTGCCTTCGTTTTACGTCGGACCCGTTTGCGGAAGTAAAATTCCGACAAGCGGTGGTAATCCTGCAGGGACACCGTTTCTGAAAAAAAAAAACCTCTTAGAAGGTCACGTCTCTACGCTCAGCAATGAGCATTAATAAAAACAATAGGAAGGGTGAGTCTCTGAATTCTCCACTTCCTTCTAAGAAACAAGATTTCAAGACCGTCCTGCCAAAGCGCGGAAAAAATAGAAGGAAGCTGGAGACTTCAGATATTCCTTCTAACTCTAACATTGAAAATAATTCTTCTCCTATCGAACTGAGCAATCAGTTCGATTTGATTCATGGCGAAATTGAGCAAATCGAATCTACCTCTAGCCCAGGTGATTCGATCCAAGCGAAAAAGCAAAGGATTCCGCCAATTGTGGTATATGTTGCCGAGTTTTCTGGCTTTAGGAATTAGATTTTGAGTAACCTTCAGGGGATCAAGGTTTCATTTAATTTCAATTCTTCACGTACGACGACAAAACTGAGCTATTGTTCAAAGTCTTCTTGAAAGGTCTCCCCAGTGATGATAAATCACTGGATGAGATTTAAATTGAAATTTCTCAATTACTTGGATTTTCACCAGTCCAAGTAATTAAGATGAAAAAAAGCGAAAAAAAATATGAAAAGTTTGTGAAAGGCCTGAATTATACCCCATGTCCGTGTTACATGGGAACATTTCAGCAGGCCTGGGGGAAGCCTCATTCGGTGCCGTAAGTAAGGTACACCGGGGCAAGTTGAAACGGTTTTTTCAAAGTTGAACTTTGAAGTGCTGTAAAAAAATCACCCTTTGATAAATTTTCAATCCGTTTGCGGTGTTTGCTTGTTCGGCCCAAACATTATACATAAAAAATAAGCAACCTTACCAAACTTTTTTATAAATATTTTGCATACTAAAATTATTTTTTTATATGCTCCGTTTCAACTTGCCCCGCATATCGGGGTAAGTTGAAACACTGCGCTGTATACAGACTTAAGCAAACTGTACCGTATCAAAAACAAAATATATGTACTCAGTGTAACTCAAGATTCACGAGGTTCTAAAGGTGACTATACTGCCAAGATTTGCATAAGAGTCCCATGTATATTTTTGACGATTTTGATTATCTTTCAGAAATTAGCCTGAAGTTGTCTCCTAAAACCCTGATAAAATAGTAAGCTTTGTTCTAGAACTTTGAAAATCAAATCCCACTTGGTGATGAGACCATCTTGATATTTACTCGCATAAAAGTCACATTCCAAATTTTGATACTCTATACTCTTTTCTTTGAATTATACGCCTGATTAATTCGGCTGTGGCTTCTTCATAAATTCACATTAATTAACCAGCGTATCTCTCATAGACCCTCTATTGGAGCAAGGAGGGCTGTGGAAGTGAAAGGTGGAATTAACGAAATGTTTACAAGCTCTATGATTTTTATTTTTTATTTCACAGCGAGGCAAAGTATATTAAGAATCTCAAAACTAGACCGTGCAGCTTAAACATGGCCCATTTTTATTCTATTCTTCAGAGGTGATTTTAGGAGGGATGCATTCACGATAGGGAAGAAATTTATTAAATTAATTTTCAGAGTTTTGGACCTTTCTATTAATTTTTGTTTTCCGAATGTACTTACGGATCATATTGAATTCTGGAAACTTTAATTGCGAGGGTGACGTTTTGAATCGTTGTTTCAACTTGCCCCGCACCACGCATTTCTATTTGCCCCGATGGGTTGAAAATGCGGAGCAATATCAAACTACCAAAATACAAAAATTAAAACGTATCTTTCATCGATTTTTCATAATCATTATGTTTATTCAACATTGAATGATTACCTACTGTGAAAATTTGATGAAAAAACACTTCCAAACATCATTTTGGGACCTGTTTCATTGGCACGTCAAAAAGTTGGTTGGAATTTTGCAAAGGGTGAAAAATAAACAATGGCAGGGATTGCTTTTAGTACACCCAAAAAAATCTGCACGTTGTTTCCACCTGAAAAAGTACGTAGATTTTTTCCACCTGAAATTCACGTAACTTTTACCTGATTTTTCGATAAAATTTTCATTCTAAGTGAAAATCAGGTAAGTTCTACCTGAGTTTTGGATAGAATTCACCGGACACGTAAGTTTCACCTGAATTTTTCTGAAGCATTTGCAGCTACGTGTGCACGTAAAATGTACCTGCAGATTCAGGTGGAAACAACGTTTAGATTATTTGGAGTGTAGCTGCAATCTTCCGGGAATGGCAGTCAGAAGGTGCGTTTAGGGGAGTTATTTGTTGAAAAAAATAATCAGGGCATTCGGTCATTGCTGATCTAAATTACAGCTTCCGTTTCAACTTACCCCGCATTTCAACTTGCCCCGGTGTACCTTACCAAAAGTGGGGTCACGAAACTAAACATTGACACATTGATGGACCCCTGTCCTGTGAGAGAAGATTCTAATCAATTTAAATGCAAAAAAGTTTTGATGAGAGGAAATTGTAATGGGATCCCAGATTCGCCAGGTGAACATATTACAAACGCTCAGCATATGCAATCATTTGCCGGTACAGCATCCCGAGCAGGAGCGACGACCTCGATAACAGAAATTGGTATGAACTAGACTTGCATAAGAGGTAAAATACCAAAAAATAATACTAAAAACTTAAAAAAAGAATACTTTAGGCATAACATGCTTAGGTATTTCAATACCAAACGAATAATAATTGGTTATGCATTTGGTATTGAAATTCAATTTAATAACTGTGTATGTTATATGGCTTAAGTATTGTACATATTAGTTTTTGGCATTATTCCTTTGGTATTTTACCTCTTATGCAGAGCTAGTTCATAACAGAGTATGGTATCAATAACAGAATTAGGTGTTATTGAGCTAATTTCTCCTGCTCAACGAACTCTGATCACTTTCCTGTGACGTTTGAAATCTAACAAGAATCCATTAACATGGAATCAATATTCGGGCAACGCCTAACAATATACTCTTTGTCGTCAACAGAGTTTGTTACTGACAAACGCACCTAGCGACAAACCTTTATCCGAACCCGATTCATAGAGCTGATTGGGATTTATATAAAACGTATATCTATTGGGGCTGCGAAATGGTGAGTTGACATCCGGGAAGGGGCGCCTAACATAGCTCTGGTCCTCACAAGTTCCAATACTCACGCTTCCACGGGTCTTCCGATGACAATTGACCGCCAGCTAAGGGTTGCGTACTTAGCTGGTAGTGCAGCCTGGGCACTGTTGTCCCTCTGACATCAGCTAGAGTGAGAGGGTGCGTCCTGTGGGGTCTGCCTAGGATGTGGTGGGGTTCGACAGTGGGCTCTGTTGAACTTCTATAAAAAGCTGCATGTGTCCCCAAGCAGGCCCAACAGGATGGATGTGGATGTGCGGCTCCAACAGCGTCTGTTCTGGCATCCAGCGGCTGAGTGTGAAATGCTTTTCCCCGGAAGCTATACCTAAGATGGCAGCCCCATCCCGGTGGATAGGGAACCTTGGGCCAACAACCTACATTTCCCGAAACATCAATTTGTTCGAGAATCCGATAATGAAAGAATACGGACTGATTTTACGGCGACGACTCTTAGCGCGAAACAACGGACACAAATAGGAACATGGAACGTTTTAACCCTAGCCCAGCAGGGTAAATTGGCACAACTTGCCAATGAGGCACGCCGCATGAAGCTTGAGATCCTGGGACTGAGTGAAGTCCGTTGGCCAAACTTTGGAGAACACAGAACGCCGTCGGGACAAGTTCTGCTATACTCTGGTTTACGAGGTGAACACGCTCCCCGGCATCGCGGACTTGGCTTCCTACTAAGCGTTCAGACACACTCTGCGCTTATGAAGTGGGAACCTATAAGTGAAAGGATAATCGTTGCCAGATTTAGAACACGGGTCCGAAACCTTACTATAATCCAATGTTATGCACCAACCGATGCTGCCGATCTGCAAGACAAAGAGAACTTCTACAGTCAACTCAATGCCGTCGTAGATAGAATTCCGAAGGGTGATATCAAGATCTGTTTGGGCGACTTCAATGCGAAGATCGGATCCGACAACTCGAACCATGAGCGCATTATGGGACGCCATGGTCTCGGAGAAATGAGCGAAAACGGAGAGCTGTTCGCAGAATTTTGTGGTAATAACGACATGGTGATCGGGGGATCGCTCTTCCCTCATCGACCGGTTCACAATGTCACGTGGGTCTCCCGTGACGGCTTTACAGAAAATCAAATCGACTACATCTGCATCAGCCGAAAATGGAAACGGAGCCTTCTTGATGTACAGAATAAACGTAGTGCCGATATCGCGTCTGATCATCACCTCCTCATATGCGAAATACGCCTGCGCATTGCGCGGATTCGTCGGCATGAGGAAAGAGTTGGACGACGATTTAACACACGCCGACTGGAAGATGCCACGGTGAAACGGTCCTTCGTTGAAGAACTGAAGACGCGTGCTGCAGATATTCCGGAAGGTGGCAGCGTGGAAGACCAATGGACCGCCATCAAGAATGCCTTCATCACCACCAGCGAGAACAATCTGGACGAACTACGCACCCAGAGAAAACAATGGATCTCCGATGAGACCTGGAGAAAGATAGAGGAGCGAAGAGAAGCCTAAGCCGCGATAGAGCGATCGAAAACCAGAGGAGCCAAAGTCTTAGCCCGTCAACGGTAAGCGGCTCTTGAGAAGGAAGTAAAACGCTCATGTCGACGGGACAAGCGAGCGTGGGCAGACTCTCTGGCCGACGAAGGAGAGAGAGCCGCCGCAACCGGGGACATTCGCCTCCTCTACGATATCTCACGACGCTTAAGCCAGTGAAAGACGTGAATGATCAGTTATTGACCGACCCAACTGACCAGCTGAAACGCTGGTTCGAGCACTTCGAACAACTTTTCAAGTGCCAGCCAGGCCATCACCACCTCGGCATGATCTGCCTAGGATCCGACGTATAACACGCGTCAATACCGAAGCTCCATCACTGCTAGAGATTCAAACAGCCATCCAAAGCATGAAATCGAATAAAGCCCCAGGAGTCGACCGCATATCAGCCGAGATGCTCAAAGCTGACCCCATGACATCCGCTCAACTACTGCATCGTTTATTTCGTAATATCTGGGACTCCGCAACATTCCCGGTCGACTGGATGCAAGGTATCTTAGTGAAGGTGCCCAAAAAGGGTGACCTGACTGTATGCGATAACTGGCGAGGCATTATGTAGCTGTGTACTATTCTCAAAGTTCTGTGCAAAATTATCCTAGCCCGGATTCAGGTGAAGATCGATGCGACTCTCCGGCGGCAGCAAGCCGGATTCCGTGCCGGAAGATCCTGTGTGGACCATATTGTCACGCTCCGCATCATTCTGGAGCAGGTCAACGAATTCCAAGAGTCCCTTTACTTGGTATTCATTGACTACGAAAAAGCTTTCGACCGTCTCATCGGCCTCATCGAGGCACAGTACGAGGCCTTCTCGTGTAGAGTGCTGCACAATGGAGTCTTGTCCGACCCTATCCGGGTCGTAGCTGGTGTGAGGCAAGGATGTATTCTACCACCGTTACTGTTCCTCATCGTAATCGACGAGATTCTGGTAGATGCGATTGACCGTGAACCAAACCGCGGGCTGTTATGGCAGCCTATAACTATGGAGCACCTAAATGACTTCGAATTGGCGGATGATGTTGCACTCCTCGCGCAACGGCGCTCTGATATGCAGAGTAAGCTCAACGACCTTGCCGAGCGCTCCTCTTCGGCAGGTTTAGTCATCAACGTCAACAAAACCAAATCGTTGGATGTAAACACGGTGACTCCTTCCAGTTTCACAGTAGCCGGGCAACCAGTGGAGAAGGTTGAAAGCTTCCAATATCTTGGTAGCCAAATGGCGTCAGACGGCGGTACCAAGATCGACATAGGCGCACGGATAAAGAAAGCAAGGGCTGCCTTTGCGAGTTTAAGAAATATCTGGAAAAACAGGCAGATAAGTGAACGCACCAAAATACGAATTTTCAACTCTAACGTGAAATCTGTGCTGTTATACGCTAGCGAAACATGGTGTGTATCAGTGGAGAACATTCAACGGCTGCTGCTGCTGAAGCTAAACATTGACACATTGATAGACCCCTGTCCTGTGAGAGAAGATTCTAATCAATTTAAATGCAAAAAAGTTTTGATGAGAGGAAATTCTAATAGGATCCCAGATTCGCCGGGTGAAAATATTACAAACGCTCAACATATGCAATCATTTGCCGGTACAGCATTCCGAGCAGGAGCGACGACCTCGATAACAGAAATTGGTATGAACTAGCCTTGCATAAGAGGTAAATACCAAAAAATAATACCAAAAACTTAAATGCAGAATACTTTAGGCATAACATGCTTAGGTATTTCAATACCAAACGAATAATAATTGGTTATGCATTTGGTATTGAAATTCAATTTAATAACTGTGTATGTTATGGCTTGGGGCTCTCCTTAGCCGTGCGGTAAGACGCGCGGCTACAAAGCAAGACCATGCTGAGGGTGGCTGGGTTCGATTCCCGGTGCCGGTCTAGGCAATTTTCGGATTGGAAATCGTCTCGACTTCCCTGGGCATAAAAGTATCATCGTGCTAGCCTCATTATATATGAATGCAAAAATGGTAACTTGGCACAGAAACCTCGCAGTTAATAACTGTGGAAGTGTTTAATCAACACTAAGCTGCGAGGCGGCTCTGTCCCAGTGTGGGGATGTAATGCCAATAAGAAGAAGAAGAAGTATGTTATGGCTTAAGTATTGTACATATTAGTTTTTGGTATTATTTCTTTGGTATTTTACCTCTTATGCAGAGCTAGTTAATAACAGAGTATGGTATCAATAACAGAATTAGGTATTATTGAGCCAATTTCTCCTGCTCGGGATTTCATACCGACCACAATCAACGAACTCTGATCACTTTCCTGTGACGTTTGAAATCTCACAAGAATCCATTAACAATCCAATCAGCTCTACTTTTAATTATCATAGAGCTGATTGGGATTTATATAAAATTAATTTATAAAAATTTTGATGTTTATATTCCTCTCGATACCAAAAGTGATATTGATAATGCTCTCGTATCTTTGACAAATTTAATTGTCGAAGCCAGAGGCATTGCAATTCCTAAATTTGAAATTAAATTCAACTCCATTATTATTGACGACGATCTTCAGCTACTGATCCGTCTTAAAAATGTGAGGCTAAGGCAATACCAAAGAACTCGCAATCCCTGAGAAATACCAATTTTGAGAATAATGTCTCGAAGTTGGACCAAAGTTCGAAACCACTTTGTAAATTAACGAAAATTCTTTTAAAAAAACCTTAAAAGCCAATTTCAGCGCTTAAAGAGGGAAATTAAATTTTTATTAACAAATGGCGGAAAGGCTCATAAACTTGCTTAGAAGTTCGAAAGTGCCCATAACTTTAGTCTAGGTCTCATTTCATTTCATTTAGTTAGTTAACATCTAAACAGATAACACTGAATCAACAATTTGACGCCATAATGCACGGTTCGAGGCCGCATCTCTCCATCCTCGGATACGCCCACGCTCGCCAAGTCGTTTTGCACCTGATCTGCCCATCTCGCTCGCTGCGCTCCACGCCGTCTCGTACCTGCCGGATCGGAAGCGAACACCATCTTTGCAGGGTTGCTGTCCGGCATTCTTGTAACATGTCCTGCCCATCGTACCCTTCCGGCTTTAGCTACCTTCTGGATACTGGGTTCGCCGTAGAGCTGGGCGAGCTCATGGTTCATTCTTCGCCGCCACACACCGTCTTCTTGCACACCGCCGAAGATGATCCTAAGCACCCGTCTCTCGAATACTCCGAGTGCTTGCAAGTCCTCCTCGAGCATTGTCCATGTTTCATGTCCGTAGAGGACAACCGGTCTTATAAGCGTCTTGTACATGACACATTTGGTGCGGTGGCGAATCTTTTTCGACCGCAGTTTCTTCTGGAGCCCGTTGTAGGCCCGACTTCCACAGATGATGCGCCTTCGTATTTCACGACTAACGTTGTTGTCAGCCGTTAGCAAGGATCCGAGGTAGACGAATTCCTCGACCACCTCGAAGGTATCCCCGTCTATCGTAACACTGCTTCCCAGGCGGGCCCTGTCGCGCTCGGTTCCGCCCACAAGCATGTACTTTGTCTTTGACGCATTCACCACCAGTCCAACTTTTGTTGCTTCACGTTTCAGGCGGGTGTACAGTTCTGCCACCTTTGCAAATGTTCGGCCGACAATGTCTCACTAGTCCAATTGAGGATCAGGTTACACGGAGCTTCTTATTTGAAACCCTCTGGTAGACATATTATCACTACTATGAATGGGGTTCCAATTAATTGGTCTAGCGAAGCCAAATATTTAAGACTTCTGCTAGACCAAAAATAAACTTTTAAAAATCACAGTGAAGGCATTCAAGCCAAATATAACACATATATTAAGTGTCTATATCCACTTATAAACAGAAAATCAAGACTTTGTCTTAAGAACAAATTTTTGATTTACAAATAAATGTTTAGACCCGCCATGTTGTATGCTATGCCAGTATGGACTAGTTGCTGCAATACCAGACAGAAGGCACTTCAGACGATTCAAAATAAAATCTACAAAATGCATTTTTCTATTGCAACGATTTGCTCCTTGTTCTCTTAGTATTAATAAGGTTAAGTTTAGTTTAAATTTAACACATTATAATTCCTACATGGTTCAATAAAACCAGAGGAAAAATCACAACTGCCAGAGACAATTGAAATGTATTAATAAAAACTAAAAATGCATCATAGCAAATAAGGATGATAGTGTTAAGAAAACACGGAACACCTAGTCTAAGAGATGAATGCATGTATTAGATAATTAGCAAATAAAATTAGTTAAAAAAAACTCTTCAAGTATGGTATAAAAACATGATAAAAAAAAGTCGATGTTATTAGGACCTTGTGCCAAACGATCATTACGTCCAAACGGCGTCTTCGGGCAAATGACCTGTTTGGCCGAACGTCATTTTCGCCCGTATGTCCATTTCGGCCAAATGGGTTTTGGAATAATGGTCAAATTACATATAAAGATTTTCTGCCGAATGTACTGATCACTTAACTGTTGTCCCAGTTGGAGCTATAACTCCAATGAAGAAGTATCAGATTTTCTGCCTAACGGCTCACCGTTCATAAATTTGACTTGAATGAAAAATTATTTGGTTTTCCAATCCTTCAGAATTTCCACGGGAAGTTGTTCTAAAGCATTTCTAAATTTCAACGAATAATTATATAAGTGGCGCTACGTATTTTGAAAGACTTTGCGCTGATTATAAACTGTCGTCGGCGGCGTTATGCCTAAAACTGTCAGCAGCTGCGGCGCACATGTGCATCTTCAATGACGAGTGCGAAGTGAGAAATGAGAAACAAGAAAAGAAAAATTATAAATTGAAAAGTGAGAACTGCGAAGCGGGATTTTTTTTTCTTTCCATTTTATTTCTTTCTTTCTTCCCTCTTATTTCTTACATCTTCCTTCTTCCTTCTTCTATCCTCATTTTTTCTTTTGCTTGTTCCTTTTACTTCTTACTTCTTCCTTCTTCCTTCTTCATTATACATTTTCATAAAAGCGTTCAATTTTGCCACGGACGTATCAAATGTCTCAACTCTTATCCTTTTGGAATAATGGCTGTTCGAGCTAACAGCCCAGCCCCATATGGTTGCTACAGAGTGCTGGTTCTCCGAGGAAAGCTTTCCGGTATATCCCATAATGAGATTTCTTTACAAAATCATATGGTTTGACACGTTGGAATCCAACATAAAAGATAAGAACCAATTACACCAAATTACTAATACACCACTTAATATACAAATTTCAAACGCGAGGCGAAAGCCAGGAAGCAATGAATCAGGCCCTGATTCTATGTACACACTTTTTTGGTTGTTGTATCAAAAAAGCATTGTTTTGTAAAAATAAATGACTATAAATGACACATTCCACCTCTAACTCAAAAATCAAAACTTTGTCTTAAGGACAAATGATTGATTGATTGACATGAACGGCAATTCCTTGCTATTACCACGATTAACTACTTGTTTTACTGTTTTTACAATCGTTTGGGTTTAAGTATGGTGTCGATGACATGGGTCATCGTCTCGGTTAAAATTTGGAAGAGGTTAGCAATAACTAATTTTCAAGTGTTTGCATTTGGTTTGCTTTCTGTCTTTATGAAATGTCAAGTAAGATTTTATGACCGTGAGAAGGTCTGAGAATTCTGTTGATTAAAAGACTATGGGAATGTTTCATGTTTTTAGCAAGATGTTATAAAGTGTTCTATTTTATGATGATGTTTTACAGATGACATGTTTACTGAATTTTATGTTGAAATAGAATGCTACATTGTACCTTTGACATTATTTAGGCTAGTGGAACCAGTGGAACAATTATAAATACCAGAAATAATTGAAATATAACAAAAATTTAAAAAAAAAATCCAGATTAATCCACCTAGCGGTGATGATGCCTTTCTGGTGTATCCTAAAATGTATTGAAAAAATCACGTTAGAAAGGTCAAAAAAGCACTTTAGGGGAATAGATCGTAATTTTCTTTTATTTTACATGTTTTTTGCATTAATTACTATGCATTGCCACCATTTCTAAAAAAAATCGATTTTGAATTGTTTTCCAAGGGAGAACCCGTACAATGTCCGATCGCGTAAATTTTCAATATTAGCAAACAATGGGACTTTGTTGCACGAGAAAGGCAAAAACATGTGTGTGACATAGCAAACATGCTTGCAAGGATGATAGTGTTAATCAAACACGGAAAACCTTATTTAAGATGAATATGTACATTAGTTCATTAGCAACTAAAATAACAATAAGTAGAATTTTAACCACTTGGCGGAATTCTAACCGTATATTGTAGTATGTACCTACATGGTTAGCAAACTACATGGTCATTATGTGATGATTTTTTGATGATGTGTAAAAAGTCAAGCCGTACGAAAGAGATATAAAGGGAATATTTGTAGCAAAGTATACAATCAGAATGTTTTTCATTTTAACTGTTTAAATGTCGCTTTTCCTATGTAACGTGATTTAAATGTGAAATTTATCACAGATTAAAAGATGTTACCCCTTTCGTCAGTTTACGGGATCCAGCATGCCATTTTTTAAACGAACTGTTCATCAGTTGAAAGTTGAATACCTACTGTTGGAAAATTACAATTATGCACACGAAGCTAACAACATTACTATGATGACCACAGATAACTTGTAGTAGAAAAAATTCAAACAATTGTACATAGAGGTGTGCGCCGCCTGCGGAGGATTTGCCGTTGAAGTTTAAAAATAATGTCATTGAAATTAAATTTTTGAATGGCAAAGAGTCGTTCGGCAGAAATCCATTTGGCTGAAGGCCGCAAGGCTGAAAGTTGTTTGGCCGAGTATGTTGTTCAAACGAAAAGACTATTTGGTAGAAGTTTACCCGAGCAAAGCTTAAGAGCAAATCAATAACTTGTTTTAATGTTGTGAATCATCGATTATGTTTACTTAATTTAATATATTTTTCGTTTTTTCAACGTTGCGTGCACGTGGCGTTGAAAAAACGCCGGTGTGCATCGGTGCGGCGACACTGCTTTACCCCTTTTTCCCGATACAGACATGCGTCCTTTTAACGCCGTGTGCACGCAGCGTTGAAAAGACCTACCTACGTGGGCATCGGGCCTTAGCCCAAAATACATCTAGCCAAGTACCATTTGGCAAAACTAAATGTTTAACGGAAACTGTTATCAGGTCAAAACCGGTTTGACCGAAAATGTAGTTTGGCTGAAAACAAAAAGAAAATTTGGCAGGACTTAAAAAAAGTTGACGTTCGGCTGAAAAAGTCGTTTGACCGAATATGGATCATTTGATCAAAAGTGCCATTTGGTAGAAAAAGCCGTTTGGCCCAAGAATGTCCTTTCTGCAATCTTACTTCCTTCTTTGAAAAGTATCGTTCGTCGATCAACTAAATAGGTCATTTGATAGAAAATTGCAATTGGTTGTTTTGCAGAAAAGACATTTTCGGTTCAAATGACCGTTCCTACCCGATCAGGAATCCATAACAAAATTATAACTCAATTCTATCAATTGTTGTTATTTAAAACAACATCTGTTATAATTAGATAATTCGATAAAAATGTGTCTTCGGCCAGTTTTATTTTATATCAAAATTATAACAACATTAGTTATGTATATTTTCACAAAAAAAATTGCCTACATTTTTTGATATTGGAAAAAAGCGGAGGTAATCACCTCCAGTATAACTTGAATTGATGTTCGATGTAGCTAGTACAAAGTTAATTGCCTACATTATGGATGGAAATCTGGCGTTGCAGCGTACCACATTTTTGTACGTGATGTAGACAATTACCATGAAAGTAGATTTTCGTACCTCATAATCATATCAACGGTTGTTATAATGTTGAAATGAAGGTAACAACCTCTGATATAATTATGTTATGGCTAGAGGGAATTTTGTTATAATTTTTGTTATTTTAACAACTAACCAGCCAATTTTATAACACATTTTGTTACATTATTTTTCTGAAATAAATAACTCCCCTTGTTATAATTCTGTTATGCATTCTTGATCGAGTACCAAACAGCATTTTCGGTTAAATGATCTATTCGGTTAAACGATTTTTTCGGCCAAATTAACATGCATAACAAACAGTTTTTTGAGAAAAAAATGGGTAGGATTTAAAGCACGTTACAATAAATTATTATGCATTAGTATATTTTATGCTATTTTAAAGAAAATAAACATTTTTCAACATTTTTAATTTTTTTTCTCTATGCAATAAGGGTCTGTTCAGATATATATAACCGCCGTATAGCCTGTAGGCCCAAACGATATTTTTGACCAAATGACCCATTCTGTCATTTAGGCCATTTAGGCCAAACGGCATTTTCGGGCTGATGACATATTCAGCCAAACGACCTGTTAGGGCAAACAACTTTTTCGGCCAATTTACCAGTTCGGCCGTATGTCGCTTTCGACCAATGGAATTTCCCAAGAATTTCTTTTGGATAATACACTAGTCGTTCAATAACTGCAACATGTTTTCGTTTCAGTTGGCGAACGCCGTTCGAGCACTGCGACGCATTCTAGACGTCAAACAATTGTCAGACGACGTCAGATGCAACAGAAGTACACCTGATTGTGCAGCGTAATGCAATTCATCGACTTTGACATCATTTTGAAGTTTAGCTGTCCGATAACTGTAAAACTGATGTAACTATCGAATTGCAGTTAAAAGCCTTGCAGTTAAATGACTTTCAGTTATCGAACGTCTACTGTACAAAGAATTTTCGGTAGAAATCTAATAATTTGGAACAATTTTCCGTTGAAATCCAAAGATTTTTTGAAATCTACATTTTGAACAATCCTCCGCGGAAATTCTAAAGTTTCCGTTATACTTACGGAGAACTTTTGGCTTATTATTTTGGCTTTTTCAATCTGATATATTCAAACGGGTTTATATTTGCATTGCCCGACGTTTCGGCCCGTTTATTGGGTCTTTTTCAAGGGAAAAGCTGTCTGCCGTTCTTCGTACACTTCGGCAGACAGCTTTTCTCTTGAAAAAGACCCAATAAACGGGCCGAAACGTCGGGCAATGCAAATATAAACCCGTTTGAATATATCAGACTGAAAAAGTAAAAATATTTCAATAAACATCCCAGTCGAACTGTAATCACTTAGGGAGAACTTCTCGTAAAAATTCCAGACAATTTTCCTTAAAAACTCCTTAGAGCCTACCGCGGAAATTCTTAAAAATTTACTGTTTAATCGTTGGCCATGCCAAACTAGCCGTCCTAATTATTCTAGACTGAGAAAGTCAACGTGAAAACAACCATTCTACCTGCAATCATGAAGATTTTTGTGCAAATTTCGAAGAATACTCAACAGAAACTTTCCGTGAACTTCCGAAGATTTTCCATTAGAATTTAAGAACAATTTTTCATGAAAATTCTGAAGTTTCCCATTTAATGGGGAACTTCGAATCAATTTAATTTGGAAATTCCAAATATGTCTCGAAACTTCCCATGGAAAATCTGAAAATAATTTCCAAATTTTGGAAAAACTTATAGAATTTTCTGGAGAAATTCATTAGGTTTTTCATGCGAAATTCAAAATATTCTTCCTTTAATGTCTTGAAAATATCCCAAAAAAATGCAAAAAAAATTAAAAAAACCTAATAAAAAAATCGCCACGCCGATTCACGCCGCCGCCGGCTAAAATGGCTTTCGGTGTGACGCCGAAAACTCCGCCGCCGCCGACCAAAATTCTGACAAACGCCGCCGCCGACGAATATCGGACCGGCGCACACCTCTAATTGTACAGCAATATCCATCTTACTATTGACTTATTATACTTGCTAGAAATCATCAATACAGCGATAATATGACAGATTCCAACAATATGATAAAAATATCAGGATAGAAGTAGCACACAGGAGAAAATAAAGATAGTTCATGGCCAAAAAATATTAATATCTATGTCTATGTTTGTTTTATTTTCAATATTAGACACACATAGCCAGAAAAACTTATTTTAATGCACATATTTGGAGCATGAAAATTACGGCAAAAATAAACGAACGCGATGTTATTTTAAATTCAAATCAATTTAAAATTACACGATCGTGTAGAAATATTGCAGATTTCATTGTAATTTAAATAAAAATAAAAATAAATTTAAATTTACATGACGGTTGTGATTACATCAAATAAAGTTTATTTTTACATTGGACATTGTTTTACATGTCGATTATTTTCCATTATTTTTTTCTGTGCAGTGCATTAAAATTGTTGAACAATACTTATTTGCAAATAATAACTAATAGTTGCTTTATTTTGATCATCATCAATGCCAAGGCGTGCGGTAGGAAACTTTTTTATCCGAAATGGACATGGAATGTTTATGCTAACGACATAACATACGGATATACGGATGTATAAATAGTAACATGGCTTACAAGCCGCTCTGTTTATAATCGTCTTCTTCTTCTTCTTGTTGCCATTACATCCTCCACTGAGACAGTGGTCGAGAAAATTTCCTATCCGAAAATTTTCCGAAATCGAACCCAGCCACCTTCAGTATGGTCTTATTTTGTAGCCGCGTATCTTACCGCACGACTGAGTTCATAATCGTGAAAGTGCTAAATAAATGTAAGGCAGCGAGGCGGCAATATTCCTGTTTCAGTATACAATGTAATTAGAGAAAGTAGATAAGAACTATTTATATTTACCAAACACAGCCGTATAGTCATTCTCCATGCCATATATGGGGGAATGCAATTGCATAATAAAACCTAAAATAACAAAAGTTGTATTGGTTTAGGTTCGACCTGATATTTGGCATATGGCCAGAGATTGACTCGGATTACTCCTTAGTACTTTGTGCGATTTCTTCTTCTTACCTCATCATGATAAGTATAATCTGTAGTAATCATCGTATTATCACGCGATAGTTGTCGCATCTGAAACGTGAGCATCTGGCAACGGTTATTCTGTGCCACTTATTCGTAATTCAGTTGCAGTATGGATCGGATCGTAAAATTTGCAGTGCTCGTTAGCTTATTGGTGGGAACGCCTCTGTGTCATGCAATCAATATTCTCTGCTTGATGGGAGTTCCTAGCCCGAGCCATCACATTTGGAATCGAGTTCTGATGGAGGCCTTGGCAGCGAAAGGATACAACCTAACCATCGTTTCTCCCGATACGGAAAAGATTCAGAAGCCAAACATGACCTACATTCATCTGGAGGAAGTCTATCATACGATACACGATGGTGACACAGCGATTGATTTCTACGAAATGGCACAACAAAATCTTGTTACCAGCATGTTCACATTCTACGACTACGCATTCTCCCTGTGTGAAGGAGTCATGAGATCGAAGGGCTTGGATGTTATTTTAAGCTATCCAAATGATTTCAAATTTGATTTGGTGCTGTATGACTTCACTTGTGGACCGTGTTTGATGGGGTTGTTCGACAAATTCGGTCAGCCACCCCTAATTGGTGTTACTGGTTTCAACATTCCACCTTACACAGTCGATTTAATTGGTGGTCACAAATACCCCGCATACATACCATATTATACACTGACTTACGATACGGATATGAACTTTTTTCAAAGGTTGGAGAATTCTTTCATCTACACAGTTGATCACTTGTAAGTATACTTGCAACAAACATGGTTGGATGTGAACATAGAATACTAAATTGCTCGTTACAGATATCGAAACTACTACTACGTGCCGAAGACGGATTCGATGCTTCGACGATTGTCGGTGTTCAAGGATATACCATACTTGGGAGATTTGGATAGAAAAATGATATTAATGCTCGTAAATTCCCATCACTCAGTTGACTTCCCGGAGCCTATTCCGCAAAACATGATTCCAGTCGGTGGTTTGCAGATTTTACCAACCAAACCGCTCCCAGCGGAAATTGATGAATTCATAAAAGCATCTAAAAAAGGTGCAATACTTTTCTCTCTGGGAACTAATGTTATGAGCTCTGATCTGGGAGAAGAACGCATCCAAATGTTCTTGAAAGCCATTGAACAATTCCCAGACTATAATTTCCTGTGGAAATTTGAAGCGGATCCCACGAAATATAACATTCCGAAAAATCTATTAATGCGAAAGTTTTTACCACAAAGTGATATCTTGGCACATCCTCGTACCAAGTTGTTCATCACCCACGCTGGTCTGCTAAGCACTCACGAAGCGACTTGGCATGGCGTCCCGATGGTTGGGATTCCGTTCATAGCAGATCAGTATCGAGTACGCACGTTTCACAGAAGCCATGTTTCGTTATTTTTACATTATCAAATAATTGCAGAATTTGGAGAAATCTCTACGAGCGAATGTTGCGGAAAGGCTGAACGTTTGGACACTGACCACCGAACAAATAGTTCAGACAGTTAGTAAGGTTTTGAATGACCCTTCGTATCGGACTAAGATGCAGGAGAAGTCTGCCCTGTTCCGAGATCAGCCGGAAAAACCATTGGACCGCGCGCTTTGGTGGATCGATTGGTGTTTGCGTCATCCGAAGGCGGAAACTATTCAATCACCAACTCTGCGCTTAGGATTGTGGAAAGGTGAATTATATGACGTGAAAGTATTCGTCATTCTTATTACTGTGGCTGCTATTGTTTGTATATACCGAATTGTTGGCAATTTGACAAAACATAGAAAAGGCAAGGTACAGAAGAAGAAGAAAGTCAATTAATTTGTGATTTTTACTGCTGGATAGTGACAAATAAAAAATCCTTGCTGAAATTGAAATACTATAACTTTTTTGTGCGCATTTTTGATTGACATCCATTGGTAGATAAAATACGGATTTCTACTAGATACGTGATATTTCGAAGTATTGAGAGACTAGCGGCTGTGAGATTAGCAACAAACGTGAAACTTAGTTGGTGTGTAACTTTGTGCATGAGTCTTATGACTGTACGTTAGGGTGGTTCAAAAAATCGAGTTTGATCCATAGCCCTCATCTGATTCTTTGTCATGTTAAATAATTACTAATTATTGGGGCGATTAATCAACATGCAGTTTTCGTTAGGTAAAAGCCGTTGAGTATTCCTTATAGATATGTAGGTTTTTTGACCTGCCCCTTATGGGGAAGCGTCATTAACAGTATAAGGAAAACCCAAATTAATCCACCTAGCGGTGATGGAGCCTTTCTCGTGTGTTATAAAAATAGTATTTTGACCATAGCTTAGTCCATAGCCCATAGTCCGAACTGGCCAATTTCTAATAGGACAGAATTCTGCGTCGAATGCAACTTGTTGCGAGCAAATCGGTTCTGGATAAGTGCATAAGACATGATCTAGACTTTTTAGTGTGCTTTTATTTGAAAAAAAATATTTTGGCCGTAACTTCTAAGCACATAGTCCGATCGAGTCAATTTTTAATGGGAAACAATGAGACAGGATTCCGCGTCGAATGCAACTTGTTGCGAGCAAAATCATTACCATACCGCCACCATTGTCTGCCACGTCGACATTCAGGTGCTCTTCGTAGAGCTGCCGCCACCTTTGGATCACCTCACGCTCGTTTGTAAGAAGATTCTCGTTTATGACCTATCACATAGCTTCTCATAGAACTTTCGTGCGTTATTAGCGCGGTACAGTTGCTTCGTCTCTTCGCGGTCTCGATCTTCCTGCTGGCGCTTTGTCCTCCGGAAAATCGAGTTTTGTCTGTTCCGCGCCCGTTTGTATCGTGCCTCATTCGCCCTCGTGCGGTGTTGCAGCGATTTCGCTCATGCTGCATTCTTCTCCTCAACTAACTCTAGATCAACATTTGAAAAGGGCGTAACAGCCAAAATTTATTCCTTCTGATTCTTTGTCCACATATATAGCAATATATGTAGACGAAGAATCAAAAATAATAAATTTTGGCTGTTACGCACTTTTCAAATGTTGATCTAGAACTGCTCACATTCGCCGTCATACCAGTCGTTGCTCTGATCCGGGGACACCGTGCCTAGTGCAATGGTTGCGGTTCTTCCAATGGCGGATCGAATATCTCTCCAGCCATCTTCAACAGACGGTGCGCCTAGCTACTCTTCCGACACTTCCGACTCTTCCGACACTCTTCCGCTACGACAATTTCAAGAGGTACATCAGAGAAACGAAGAAGGGTCGTTTGGCCGAAACCCATTCGGACGAAAGCCATTTGGCCGAAGGCCACTAGGCCGAAAGTTGTTTGGCCGAACAGACCATTAGGCCGAAATTCATTTGGCCAAATAAGACATTTGGCAGAATAGGAAATTTGGCCGAATAGGACATTTGGCCGAATAGGACGTTTGGCCGATAAGGACGTTTGGCCGAATAGGACATTTGGCGGAATAGCTGAATCTATGACAAAAGGTCGAAAGACAAAAAATCGAAAGGACAAAAGGTCGAAAAACAAAACTTAGAAAAGACGAAAGGTCGAAAGGACAAAAGGTCGAAAAGCCAAACGTCGAAAAGGACAAAAGGTCGAATGGGACAAAAGGTCTATAAAGAACAAGTTGATAACAAGACCTTAGGGTGTATTCCAAAGTAATTTGTGAAATGCATTTATTTTCAAGCAGAAATAACACACTCATCTCATCAATCAAAGCTGAAGAATGAGCAATTTTCAAAGAAGGAGTAATTACTATGAAACACTCTTATGAATATCTAGATAGTTCTGTTGGAGATAAAAAAGATTGTTGATTTAGGAAATGAATAAAACCTGTTTTGCGCGAGACAGAGTTGCCTTATACAGTTGGCAAAAAATGCTCTTTTATTTTTCACTATTGTTAACAATTAAATAAAACTCATTCAATGAGTGCAAATAATAGATCTAAGTTTTCTAAATGTCACTTCCATCTGTCAAAATAGTGCACGCCTCAGCCACGCAGACGTGCGCTTTGAAAATACGCCGGTGTGTAAAGGCTCCCCCAGATATAAGTGACTTCATCGCCGCGACGGCGACAGCTAGTCGCCGCGATTCTATCGTTGAGTGGTTGCTGGTAATGTTCCATTTACGCTTCCATACCAACGGCAACAGAATTGCAGTCACCAGTCGATAGAATCGTGTCGCAATTTTCTCGTCGCGTCTGATTGGGGGAACCTTAATACATGCCGATGATGTGCGGCGTGCGCCATTTTGTGAGAACGAAGTGACATTAAGAAAGCTCAAACATCCATCTATTAGCTGTACTCACTGAATGAGTTTTGTTTAATTGTTAAAAAATGTAAAAAATAAAATAGCAGAGTTTTGCCAATTGTGTAGGGTAACTCTGGTGCGAAATTGATTCTCTCTGTTTCAGTTTCATGTCTATTTCGACCTTTTGTCCTGTTTGGCCTTTTGATGTTATTGATCTTTTATTCCTTTCGACCTTTTGTCCCATTTGACGTTTTTTCCTTTCGATCTTTTGCTTTCGACCTTTTGTCCCTAATCACTGCTCACTGTAAAAGTAAAAAAAAATGATAAGTGAGTTGTGAGACGTCTCACTTCTTACTTCGCACTACTAACATTTCACACTGAGAAGTGTCTTCTCTCACTTCTCACTGTGAAAAGTGAGTAGTGCGAAGTAGTTAGGAAGACGTCTCACTACTCACTTCTCACTTTTTACATTGAGCAGTGAGTAATGAGAAGTGAGTCCTATTCAGCCAAATGTCCTATTCGGCCAAATGTCCCGTTCGGCCAAATTACTTTCGGCCTAATGGTCTATTCGGCCGAACATCTTTCGGCCTAGTGACCTTCGGCCAAATGGCATTCGGCCGAACGGTATTCAGTCAAACGGCCCTTCCCGGTCGGTAGTGTTTGGGCGACTATGAATCATATGGGGAAATGATCCATGAGTTATGTCTGTTTGTCTCCGGTATAGTATCAACTGGTCATGACCGAAAGCAAAGTAGCGCTTCTAATGAATCAATCTATACCGTGATAGCAAAGTGATAGGCGGCTCTCTTGCCCGTTAGTTTGACAAATAGTGTGTACGTAATTCATATTCTGAAGATAGGCCAAAAGATTTTGTGGACCGTTTCTATTGCGATACTTGCTTGAATCCGGTATGAGCACGATAATTGCCGATGCCGATGAGAGATAACGTCGCAATTTACCTGACCATATTGGCAGAGAAAAGAGATCATTAACTTAATACATATACGCGCTGATACAGAAAATCGCATTGTCACACAACAACTACACAGTGCCGGATAAAACAATAAGATCAGCGCTTTTCAATTTGAATTAATTTACAAAATGAAGGCAAAAGATGCATTGAAAATTGTATTTCAGCACATAAAATAAAGAATATTATTATATTCAAAGAAAATCTACATTGTAATGGATTAAAATCCTTTTGAACGGAAAATCTGTTCTCCAGCCCTTTTGAAAATCCAAATTTTCAGCGACAAGAATATAGTCATTATAATAATCAGCTCTGCCAACCTCAACCTTCAATTTTTGATAGTTAAAACATTATTTGCGATTACTACTCGAAATCAGCACGACACGGACTCTATGAAGTTTTGGCAGTTACTGGCGGGAATAACATTCCACACTACTTGTGTTCAACTTCGCAATGTCTGCTTTTTTTATTTCAATAGCGTTGTATGTCTGCCAGAAGTGTCAATCGAGAGTCCTAAGTAGTGTAAAACGACCTATTATGGAGAGGGTGAGCACCACGTTTTGTTTTTATATTAATAAAAACAAACTACCGCAATAATAGGTCGTAGTTGCCTATCGTTGCGATATTTTTTGAAGTTCAGTCCTATTCTTGCGTTTTTGCCTGTATTTCTTATGGAGAGCCGTACCACAACAATAGGACCTTAGTACTATCGCAATACTAGGCTCAAGGGACGCATTTTTTAATCAAAAATGTTATGTTTTCATCATTTTGTACGAAATTTTGCCAATCAAAAGGTGTTCTAGTGGTAATTTCGAAGAGTTTTAGCGGATCCACTATTATTTTTGTTGCTTGTATATGCAGAATGGACAATTTTAGCACTATCGCAACATTAGGACATACCACAACGATAGAACGTTTTACCCTATCTGCTAACAGTGCTGCTGGTCACTAGACCTCGTCAATTTGCTGATCATCAAACTGTTTCTTGAATGCTAAGATACGTTCTGTTCAGAACGTTAAGAATGTTTCTTTTTGGCGCCTCAAATTGAGTAAAATCTCTGTCAAGATTGTACAACTACCCACCATATGATGTCGCATCCACTAATTTCAAACTGGGGTAGTCTTATTGTTTTGTTCGTCACTGTAAATGCATAGTGCTTATCATTTCTAGCAAAGCATGAATCACAAATGGAAAATTTGAAGTAATATCACAGAGAGACCATATGCCGTGACCTTATATTTTCGTCTGCATCGAACGCTATCCTGTCAATTTCGCAACTGATTAGTCGAATGTTTATGTTCGGTACTCTCTTTACTGGATTTCACTGGATTGTAATAACAAATCACAGTTTATCAGCTGTATAGCCATTGTCGTTGAATTTTCATTTCGGCGCCGCTGATATTGCGTTAGGTAGTTGCCAAGCAGGTACCATAAAGAATCCACGCTTATCGTACAAAGTGTGTGAGAAAAAAAGATAATACAAAGTCATTGTACGAAACTTGGTTTATATTAATTTCATAACATCTTGAAATTTGTTCTTGAGATAACGAACAAACTACACCGTTGTGAAAAGTTATACAAATTGTGAATGTAGACTCTCATGTGCTCAAAAGATCTATTTCTTTTTACTGGCATCGCATTCCACAACTGAAACATTCCCGTCTCGCAACTTTCCATACAAACTGCAAACGACGACGTTTCAAAATGCAACATTATTACCTGATAATTTAAAAAAAACTATATCAAAGCAATGAAAAAGGAGAAAAAAAATCAATGTATGAAAACATCCAAACATTTCATGGGAAACTATGTTCCTGAACGTTGACGATGTTCCCGAAGGGCTCCAAAAACTCGCACTTATGGGCCATATCGACCCTGATTTGGCGTAACAATATCTCAGACATTTCTCAGCCAAACTCACATGCTTATATACCCATAATAACCGTCAGCTCATAAATTTTCCGAAACTGATTGTTCAGATTGTTAATCGGTCACACCTACATCCTGTAATCGCCGGAGGAAGCATCGTCAGTTGGCAGACAATATTTTTACAGATGTTCTAGGTTCTCCAAACTATTCTGGATTTCAGAGCCTTGGTCTACCATGTCAATTACGTTTGGTACGAAGCAACCTATGCAACCTATGGTGCCCATACATGTCCTTAGAGGCCATGTGCATGATTTTTTGTGCGGATGTTCTAATTTCTTCAAATCATTCTGAAGCTCAGACTAATTGATCTACCAAGTCAACTGAACTCGGTACAAAATAAATAGCAACCCATGGTGTCCATACAGGCCCATAGAAGTCATGCGCATGATTTGCGATTAAGTTATGTCCATATAGAATGTTCTAAGTTTTTCGAATCATTTAAAACCAATAGATTTTTCAAGTCAACTGGTCTTAGTTCAAAACCAGTTGCAATCTAAATGACCTCAAAGATACTTAGAGACCATGCGCATAATTTACATGTTATATATGTGCAAATCGGATATTCTAAGTTTTTCAAATCATTCTGGAGCTCAGACCAAGTGGTCTACCAAGTCAACAAAGCGATTTAAATATGTGCAAAACGATTATTTGAGTTCACAAAATCCAATTTGTTCACCAGGTCTACTTCCCCTCGGGACAGCTTTCCAGCATTACTTCTGGAGGATAGGCTGTAATTAATGTACTCATACACGCAAGCACTCACACCATTTGAGACTCATTTGGAAGATCACTTTAACACTTCACTGCCATGCCTCGAGGACTCAATAACGGTAACTGCCTGGGCCTATAGATACTACGCTAAGACACTCCTACCTCAGCATGTGCAGTCTATACACAAACTTCAGCCATGCCTCGGGGTGACGATGCCGGTTACCCGCTAGGACACTCCTTCTTCAGAACAAGTCAATCACTCACTTTTCTGCTGAAGCAGACCACACGCTACCTTACCGAAGTAGGGACACTCCCCGTGCACCATTTGTGCATCACTGTGGGTGTATGGATTCAATCCACTACCACCCTGCCGCCGAAGCAGCTTCTCCAAATGTCACTCGCCCCATGCGAGTCTTATTTTGGTGCTCACCCCAACACTCTACTGGCATTCCTGGAGGAGTCAATAGTGGTATGTAGGCACCAATCAACAATACTACGCTACGACACTTCTGCCTCAGCATGCGCAGTCCTTCGCAAACTTCTACAAACTGCAGAATCTGCAAGCAGATCGATTGCTCTCAGCTGAAGCAGCACACGCACTACCCTGCCGAAGTAGGGACAGGACACTCCCCATGCCAATTGGCACTCTCTGGGCTCCTGTGCGCTGTGAGCGACACACGGTCGCTTTGATAGGACCTGTTTGCGGATACATGTAGCTTTTTGTAGAGGTTTAACAGAGCCCACTGCCAAACTCCACCACATCCTAGGCAGGCCCCCTAACTCGCAGAGGCCGTTGGGAGGGGTCGTAAAGCCCTTCGAAATAGTCACTTCTGCCGGAATATGATGGGTTGCCATCGGTTTTGTAACGAATTTACTTTTTGGTCCAATATTCATCTAAACTCTTAAGTGATTTAGAAAATTTAGAACATTCGATTTTGACATAACTAAACCATGGGTTGCTATTGGTTTTGTAAAGAACACAATTGATATGATATGGAGAACTTAAAATATTCGATTTGAACATATCTAGACCAACATTTGAAAAGGGCGTAACAGTCAAAATTTATTCCTTCTGATTCTTCTTCCACATATATAGCTATATATGTAGAGGAAGAATCGGAAGGCATAAATTTTGGCTGTTACTCCCTTTTCAAATGTTGGTCTAGATATGTAAATCGTAAATCATGCGCATGGCTTCAAGTCTATTAGCATTTCCTCAATTAATAATTGAAAACTTTCCTATGCCCGCTACAGTGACTATAATAACAGTGTCGTCAAGTGTCAGAATTGGAACAGAATCGTCTGTCGGTTCCATACAAATGCGCGTTCCAAACGAGCAGGAGACCTGTCAAACTTGGCACATGACGTTACTCTTCTTATAGGACTCTAATGCCCACCATTGCATGAGTATTAGGGTGGTTCAAAAAATTGATTTTGCTCCACAGTGCTCATCTTATTCTTTACCATGTTCTGAGTATCCTCTGAAAATTTGAGCTCATTTGGATTAAAACTGATTTAGCACAAGCCGTTGCAAGTTTGCATGCAAATTAGTATGGGGAAATTTATTTTTTCATTATACTGTTAATGACGCTTCCCCATCAAGCGCATGTTAAAAGAAAACCTACCTAGCTAAAAGGAATACTCAACAGCTTTCACTCAGTGAAAACCGCGTCTTAATTAATCGTTCCAATAATTAGTAATCGAATTTAATCTATACCGTGGTTTTCTGGAGCTAATTGCATAACTCATCAACAGGCAACATTGCTGCTCGTAGCGCGAAAGATATCACACACAAATTCAGGCTACTATGTTGCACTGCACATTTCAGTGATGCCCTCAAAGAAGTTTAACGATCATGACTAAAGATTCGCAACCTGTCTTAAAATCGATTACTAATTATTGGGACAATTAATCAACATGCGGTTTTCGTTGGGTGAAAGCTGTTGAGTATCCCTTTTAGCTATGTAGGTTTTCTTTTAACCTGCGCTTAATGGGGAAGCATCATCATTAGTATAATGAAAAAATAAATTTCCCCATACTAATTTGCATGCAAACTTGAAACGGGTTGTGCTAAATCGGCATCAACATTTCAAAAGGGCGAAACTGCTTTGATAAACAAAAGCTTTTCACGTCGCTGGTGGGCTAATTTGAGCCCACCCACGCAATCCAACGCCACTGATGGTAGCAGCGAATCCTCTTTTTTCTATCAATGGTGCTGGATGTTGTGGTTGGGCTCAAATTCAGAAGTGTCGTAGCGTAGTATTGTTGATTGGTGCCTACATACCACTATTGGATGTTGTGGTTGGTGCCGAAATCAGTTTTAATCCAAATGAGCTCAAATTTTCAGAGGATACTCAGAACATGGTAAAGAATCAGATGAGCACTGTGGAGCAAAATCGATTTTTTGAACCACCCTAATGAGTATGTATCTTGTGTGCCATGTACAATCAATACACTATGCCCAGAGTATCAAAAATGTTTCCAACACAAGAAATCTGGACTGGAATCTAATCCGGATTGACAATCCTACGCCTTTGCTGGCAAGGCTAACTGTAGACCCTAAGAAAAGAAACAATGGGTGCAGATATTAAGTCGAGCTTTAGAACTGCAAGTATCATAGCATAGCATAGCATATGTGATTGTACAAATTGTGGGTGGCTATACAATGCTCAATTGAGCAATCTACTGTATATTTTCGCAAATTGATACTTGGGATTAGTACATTTTCCTATATGTACAGTAACCTGGCCACGGCATTACAATCTAGGAAGGAAGGAAAGGAATGTTAGTTCAACATTTACTAGTGAAGATGTAAGGGACCAAAACTACCTTGGAAAGGAAAGTTTGTGTTAGTTACTTACGAACCATCCAGAGCAAAGCAAATGAACCCGGATCTTGCAAATGTTTTGCGTAATATTGCGGATCTTTTAAAAAATTTCCATTTTGCGGATTCCGTAAAGTTTTTCCGCAGCTGTCAAAGTTCTTCCGCAGGCCTGAAAAACTTTGAAGCACTGAAACAAAAACCTGATATCTGGTGTTGTCATCGTAGTATGCCATGCACAATTATGCACCGACCGCTAAAATCAGAACAACAAACTCGAATTTCGTCCGATCGGGCACCCATTAATTTACTAAGGGGCTGTCCGCATACCACGTGGACAGTTTAGGGAGAAGGGGGGTATGGTGAATGTCCACGGTTCATACAAATTTTAGAAAATTTATATGAGCAATTGTCCACGTTGAGGACGGGGTATCAAAAACTGACCAAAACCTGTCCACGTGGTATGTAGGCAGCCCCACTAGACCACGCGTACTGTCTACTAGCTGAACAGAAACACGATAAAACAGGCATTGGTTTAAGAAAATTATTTTGAGCTTTTTAGTGGAATGTCTTCACTTGTCATAAGACGAGTTTGTACAATCACATTGAATTCCACCACTTAATTGTATCTTGACAGATACGTATTTCGATCTCAACAGTAAGGCCGTCTTCAGTGTCTCGTACTTGACTCGACTCGACTCGAGTTGCGTCGCCCAACCGCAATTCACTGTTTTTGGATGTTTCTGCATACATTTCTGCATATAAACTTCCAACGAGTTTAGCACCGCCCAAACGTTAACCGATTTGGCTGATTTTTTTTCCAGAGCATCAGGGCATCAAATAGAACCGAATAAGAGGGCGGCCCATAAAAAAAATTGAAAAAAGTTTTTCCCATACTAATTTGAGCCACCCTACTCAGTATACATGCGCACGCTTTGAACTGCAATATTGGAGCAGTGATTGGAGTATTCGAGCCGCAAGTTTATGCAATGGTTATTGAGTTTTGCCTACACCCAACCAGCGACCCTACCAAAACCTGTATAAGAACTGGGCATATGCGAAATTGTTAGATTTTATACAAAAAACCCAGATTAATCAACCTAGCGGTGATGGCGCCTTTCTCGCGTAAAAAGGTAATAAATGTAGCCTTTACGCTTACACCTCGATGATGTACAAGAAAGGCAAAACAGTTACACCGTCTAATGTTATGATAGAAAATTTACACTAGTAGACGACAGATGGCGCTGCCAAAAGTTTCTCGAAATTCCTATGTTCGAATTTTGACTTTCGGACAATTTCATGGTACTACGAAACTGAACGAAGAGTATACTTACGCCTAAATGCGTGCAACACGAGCATCTTTATAGTACGATGAAACTCTTAATGGGAGCAAGCCACGGATAAACTTCATTAATATTCATAGATGCAAGGCATTTTTCATAACACATTATTGTTCTATGTGACTATGTCTCATCACTATTCTAATATTATCTATTTTTTGCAATTTGCAATTATTATGAAATTCAATAGTGATCAACAGCGTTTTAGTCTCTGTCGGATGCAACTTGTTGCAAGAAAATCGGTTAAGAGTTTCTATGTGAAAATTTGGCTAATGTTTTTTATGGCATTTTGTGCACACACACGCACACACATACACACACACACACGCACACACGGACAGACAGACATTTGTTCAGCTCATCGAGCTGAGTCGAATGGTATATAACACTATGGGTCTCCGGGACTTCTATCAAAAGTTCAAATTTGGAGTGAAATGATAGCCTTTCGGTACAACTTTGTTGTACGAGAAAGGCACAAATGTAAGGTCACAAACAAATATTGTTAGGAAGGCTTGCAAAATTAATTGTAAGGTCTCATACAATATTTTTAAAAGAATCTAGCATTTTCGCATATGCTCAGTTCTTATACATGTTTTGGTAGGTTCTTATACAGAACTGTTAGGAAATCTAACAATCACCAGTTGGATGTTCAACTATTTACCTGAAATGAAAAAATCAAATTATCAATCTGTTATTGTAGAATTTTAAAAAGTAATTACTATTTCTAAAACAAATGATTCTCATATTTCTAGGTGATTACATAAAATTAAGCAATTCTATTCATTAAGAGAACGCCCGAGGCTCTTGCTGTTAAATGACATACCAAACAGTCTATTACTTACGCGGTGCCTTTTATAGCTAGATAATATCTCGCCTGCATGATCATAATATTAGCCAGATGAACCTCTGGCATGTTGCTACCTAATCGTTTCGCTGAACTGCATCCCAGGTAGTTGTCCCTGTGCCTTTGATAAAATAATTAGCATTACAACTCGCTGACATTGATTGTATCCCTCAGTAACAAAATGAAGGTACTTTGTTTATAGAAGTATCATTTAGTTTCAACAGTCATCATGATCAGATGTGTACTGCTAGTAGTGAGTTTGTTGCAAATATCAAATTTGATATACGGAGCGAACATTTTGTGTCTAACTCCGATCCCCAGTCATAGTCATCACATATGGTAGGTGTGAAAGTGAAATGCTGTATATGACGGTTTGGATACAAAGCTTAAAAATTCAAACATCAACCATAGGAATCGAGCATGGATGGAAGCTTTAGCAGAAAGAGGACACAATTTAACCATAGTTTCAGCAGACGTGGAAGCTCATAGGAAAGAAAATATGACCTACATTCATTTGGAAAAAGCCTACGCATTTCTGGCCGAAGCTCTGGATTTAAATGAAATGGCAAACGATAATGCCTTTGGTGGTGTTCGCGGTCTCTACGCCTGGGGGACCGGAATGTGCAAAGGAGTGCTACATTCGCAGGGAATGAATACCATCATGCGCTACCCGAATGACTTTAGGGTTGATCTGGTAGTGGCCGACATAACCTTGGGACCATGTCTGTTTGGAATGTTGCAAAAGTTCGGAAATCCACCCGTAGTGGGGGTCACCGCGTACAACAATCCTTCCTACACCGTGGATTTCATCGGGGGTCATAAGCATTATGCGTATGTGCCGTATGTAATGCTCAACTACGACCATGATATGAACTTTTTCCAACGTTTGTACAACTACATCGTTTACCTTTATGATGACTAGTAAGTATCATGTGAACGTGAGTTTCTAATTAGTCAAATTGAATTCAGCAGTTTAAAGTAAGATTTTGTGTGAGTGTGCATATTTATGTTTCTCATTTTACTTAAATTCCAAAGAATGTTTTCCTAAGAGTTTTTTTTCGTACATTTTGTGGATGTTTCGCAAATTATTCAATGCTTTAGGGGTGGGATAGGATCTGTCGGAACGATACAAAGCATACATTGGAGAACATGAAAACCGAAAAGCACCAGCCAACTTTTCATATAATCCCTATCCAATTTTCTCGCAACAAGTTGCATTCGACGAAGTTTAAACTCTAGTTGATCACTAATCGGTCATTGCGTTAAAAAGTTATAAAGAAAATTGTGTTAAATCCATACAAGGTTGGTGCATTGCGGTATATGCAACATAGGTGATACGCCACACAATTCCGACCCCTAAAAGGTACTAATTTTTTGCGGCTACTTGCTGCCCCGGAAAAAATAACCTTGCCGAAGGAGAAATCCACGACAAATCGAATGGTGCTAAAAAATGGGAATTATTGGAACTGGTCGTTTTGCCCCATTTATTCCTAAAAGTCATGTTATTTCAATGACAGCTATAGTTTAAAATCGATAGTGGCTAACTATTTGTATGTTTACTGATGTTTATTCAGTAGAAATACGAATTGTATCTGTTCCAACGTTATATCATGACTGGAATTTGCCGTTTACCCCTAAAATCGTATTTTTTCTATGACAGTTACAATTTAAAATCGATTGTGGCTTATTATTTTATTTATATGTTTTCGGATGCTAATTTAGTAGAAAATACGAGATTTATCAACCGGCCTTGGACAATGACTGGAAGGGAGCGTTTTTCCCCATTTACCCTTGGAAGTAGTATTTTCTATAACAGCTACCATTTAAAATCGATTGCAATAATCCATTTCTATGTTTTCTGATGCTAATTTGAAAGAAAATACGCCTCACACCTCGGGAAAATTTTCCGCCAGGTTTTTGTCTCCGTGCATTTTGAATGGGACCCATATTTTGATTTTTCGTGTCCAAATCCTTTACATCGCATATGTAAAAACACATGGGGAAAAACCCGCAGACCAAAATCATATCGTCGCAAATATTGCCCTCCGCTCCTGTTCAAATCCACATCTATGAAAAAATCCTCATACCTTCCGTATCCTAACGAACCTATCAAATCTGTATTTGCTTCTCTAATTCTATTATGAACATATACGTCTAATAGCCTATTCAGATTACGCCATTCATTATATCGAAAGAAAATTGAATGTATGAAAATGCATGAGCATGAGCATTATAACCGCACAATTCGTAGTTGCTACTCCGTGATTGACTAGAACTTGCGAAATTGTACAGAGAACGCAATAAATGGGGCTTGGGATTAGCTACCCTTTTTCAATGTACACGTTTCGTGAGCTCAAATATTTAAAGTCAATAATGGCCACGTTCTTACGGTCATATAGGAAGGGAAGGATTGTTAGTCCGACTCTCGTTGCTACTAGAGACTAAGTATACCTCTGCATCTCCACGTTTGTCTTGGGATAAGATATCGGTTTTAGTTACAAAGGATAATTTATCATTCACTTCAGTAAGTGATGCGATGTATGGGATGGGAAATAAAACCAATTCGCTATCTCGCTACGAGAAAAATGCACGCCCGGTGGCATATAAAAACTGATGAGAGTCGCGTTTTGGACGACCGAACGTACGCGCAACACTCTGTATTTACTTGTCCGATAGCTACTGCAAACCATGGAAGATCGCACTTTGCCGAAGCAAAGCGCAATACAAGCGCCTGATTCACCGAATATCAAACAGATATTCTTTCTTCTGCTCGCGACGAATTCTACACGCACTGTACTTACTTGTTCGATGGCTACTGCAAACTATTGAAGATCGCGCTTGTTTCGACCATATGAGAAAGAAAATTGAATGTATGAACATTGGCATAAATTTACTTTTTATTGGCATTTCCATATCATTGTAGAAAACGCTTAACTTCACGCAAGAGTAATGCACTCATCTCATTAATTAAAATGGAAATAGTTAGACCATATCGATTTAAAATCGTAGCTATCGTAGAAAAAAATATTGTTAGGGGCAAATGAGCAAAACGGCCATTTGCAGTCATGATCCAAGGCCGGAATATGTAACAACCGTATTTTCTTTTAAATTAGCATTAGAAAACATGGAGATACCTACCCGCAATTGATTTTAAATCGTGTCTGTCATACAAAAATGGATTTTTTTTGGAAAATGGGGCAAAATAGCTACTTTTAGTAACAATCCAGAGCTGGAATATATATTATTTGTAGGATTGCGACTGGATCTGTTGCTAATAATGTTGATAATTTTAAATCATTGCCAACGTTTCGATCTGGAAGTTTGGATCATTATCAGGGCCTGTCATTTTATTGGCGATACGTTAATTAATTACATGTGTCTATTAGTGTATTACTGTGTAACATACTCGAAATTGATCAACCTGTCTAGAAAAGTGTTGGTCACACGATGGACTGTCAAATGGGGTGGGGTAAACTGCACTAGTCTCATTTGCTCCAGCACCATTAACAATATGATGGGTGGGTGGTGAAGAATATAAGGTTCACTACACAGTAAGTCACTTCGTTGCACGATTACCATGACCAGCTGTTGCCAGTTGCTGAACTATAATAACACTAGTTTATTTGTGGACGCAGTTGCGCCCGTGGCAAGTGTTTTTTTTTTCTCATACATTAAAAAAAATCAAAATTTTCAACGTCTGCTGTCTGTGATTTTTTTTTTCATCAAATGCTGTGTCTGGTTGTCACTGGTTTTGTTTTCCGCATCTGATAGTAAAAAAGAATTGAAGTATCAAATACTTAATTTTTTGTGAGAATTTCCCGGCGTGCTGCGTTTGGTTGGCTAGTCACCGGACAGACAAACAGTGCTATTATATATAGTATTCCTGTGAGGTGTTCGTGGTTTGAGGTGCTGATGGGTTTCAACAACGCATCAACAAACCATGATTATCATCACAACCCACATGAGATGACAACAACACAACCCACAAAAAACTTATTTGACCACCCCATCAACACCCTAAGCCACGAACATCTCATAGGAATATTATTATAGTTCAGCAACTGGCAACAGCTGGTCATGGTCAGGGTTTGAATCCAAAGGAGAATGAGAAAAAGTCTCACTTATCACGTCCGTACACACTCTCGATAAAGTAGCATACCGTGAGAGACGTTTTTCGGTAGGTGTTACGGGGGGCTATAACCCATGATAAATTTCTTTTAATAAGCCCCAAAATCGCGGGGGGCACCGTTTCTGATGATGCATTTCAACTTGTTTTACACAGCTGTGCGGAAAAAAAAATATGGTCCCAACCAGGATGCATTTATTAGGGGGTTCTCTGACTTGTCAATATCCCCAACTCAGCCATCTTGGATTTTTGTATGGAATTTATGCTCGTTTGTTTACGTTTTGCACTGAAAACGTAAGCCCCCCCCCCCCCCCGGCTGCTTATTCCTATCTTGAGCTTGAGCTTGAGCTTGATTGACTGCTCGTAGTTGCTACTCCATTATGACCAGATCAGCTGTTCTTGCACAGGGAACCAACAGATGTTTGCTTGGGACTAGCACACATCTTCAATGTACAAGTACTGGTGATCTCATTTGTTAGGACATACTGGCGCCTGCCACGTCAGAATGCAAGTCAATGTAAGGAAGGGGAGGAAATGATGATGCAATCACTCGCCCACTGCAAGCCGAATATACCTCTGCACTTGCCACGAGTTTATGCGGAATTTGTTGGAATTTCTGGGTTAGGTTGGAGAGGCAGAGGTCCGTCTTGGTTAACGAGCTGCCAATGTGATAGATAGGAGAAGGTAACTGATGGAATTTCTAATTGGATGTAGGAAACGAGCTCTATAAGTTCATTTCCAATTCTAGCAGATTACTGTTAGAATACTCAAATTCAAGGTATAGGAGTAGTAATGGAAACGGTATGGAAGTCCATTTCCAGTTCTAGCGATTGCTAGAATATGAGAAATAAAGAGAAAGATACAAAAGTAGGATAATGGAACGGACTTGGGATTGAATTCACGACCTCCTGCGTATGAGGCAGAAGCAGTAGCCATATGACTACCAAGCCCGCTTCGAAACAAGAGAGATCACGCACTGAACTGATTAATTTTATTACCGGCCGCGCAATGCAGAACACAATTTTTTTTTTTTTTTTTTTTTTTTTTTTTTGTGTCTTTATTAAGGAGACTTTCAGCCCGAGGCTGGCTCGTCTCCGACACAATATTTCGTCCGACCAAGCGATCGTTCTGCTGTCCGAAACAAGAGAGATCATGCACTGAACTGATTAATTTTATTACCGGCCGCGCAATGCAGAACACAATAATTCGGCCGACCACGCGATCGTTCTGCTGTCCGAAACATGAGAGATCACGCACTGAACTGATTAATTTTATTACCGGCCGCGCAATGCAGAACACAATAATTCGGCCGACCACGCGATCGTTCTGCTGTCCGAAACATGAGAGATCACGCACTGAACTCCCGCTGGTTATTCCCATCTACTGACGAAGTCGGATAACCTGTACATAAAAAAAATCTTGGTCCCAACATGAAATGAGCGAGAACGAAGCGTTTTATCAAACCCCCTCGATGGGGGCCGCCTATCCGAATCCGTTTTTTTCCAACATGTATACCATGATCGCATATTTGTAACATTTGCATTTTGTTAATCGTTTGTCAATCCTCCCCACAAATTCAATTATTTCCAGCTTACCACAGATAAACAAGATAGTGAAGTTGATTTGGAAAATGTATTGGAGGTAACCACTTTCCCTTCGATGGGACTCGAACCCATGACCCTACAGTACGCTAGACTGGTGCTTTAACCAACTAAGCTACGAAGGACCTCCGTCGGCCTTCGCAACCTAGCGGCTACTGAACGAGCTCGAGATTCCCAAATTGGACGCATAGTCAAATCACTCGCAATCCATTTCTCAAGCCAATACTTCCACATGTGTATTGTCCATTCCATTGTGTATTGATGGTCCCGCCACATACCCCTACAAGGGTTTGAGCTAGACGAGTTATCTTTAAGATAATTAATTGATATGCATTTTAATCGGATTTCAAAAAGAAAAACGATCCGATTTTTTATCACAGATATAAATTTGAATATTTTACATCACTATACAGCAAAAAATATAAATTTAAAAAAACTGATCTTTCCTAAACCGCAATCTTGCTAAAGCATCAGTAGTGATACATACAGCTCTATGAAAATGCAAAACTTGTGATACCTCTCGCACAGATTTCAAAAGTTTCACCAGGAATCGCGTATCAAGTCAATTTTCGCTCAACAACTTATATGTATCTATAGTATTCATGATTCTAGACAATACAGGCACCAACACTTGTGATACCGCTCCGTCGATATCAAAAGTTTCAGTTTAACCGCGAAACAATCTACTGGATAGCTATATCGAACATTCAAAACTCTTTCAGCAGTAACCATACAAAAGTCATTCACTCCTAATCATTCAAACAGATCAAAATGTGGCACACGAAAATTAAATTTGAAATAATTTATACCTGTATTTCGCGCGCGAGGCTCAAACTCTTGTAGACTACACAAAGAAAAGTTAAATTAATAATTACGTCAAGAAAGTAAAAAATCCATCATCATCATCGAGGCGATCGTTGTAGTCGTTAATGCCCCAAAAACAATAAATAAAATTAAAATAAAACACACAAAAGTATCCGTTGGGTAAAACTTCGTCAAAACTTAAATTAGTTAATGCTAAAAAATTGTCGAGTAGCTGTCTAAAATGCAGCTTTGACGTGTGAAATACATTGTCTCTTGAACTGTGCTTGAACTGTCAGTCTCCGTTATGGAGGCAGTTATCGAAGAATAAACAAGTTTTGTGACCCCATCTTGGTATATGTTTGGATTCCAAGTAGTTTTTGTTGTTGTCTTGAGCTCCAGGTAGTCTATGAAATAGAGTCAAGGTCGATGGATCAACCTCCTTAATGGAGGCAGTTATTTGAAAATAAACAAGTTGTGAGACCCCTTCCTGGTATATGTTTGTATTTTAAGTAGTTGTTTTCATTGTCGTGGGCTCCGTAATGAAGGCAAGGCAAAATACGTGAATGGAATCCGTATTTTTTTGTCGAAGAGACTTACAAACTTATTAACAGGTACTCATAAATGATTCATAATAAGCTACAGGCAGTGAAAGTTATCTCATGAAAATCTTTATTGTTTGCGGCAAATTGGGTAGAAAACGTAATAAAATCGGGTTAGGCAAAATCAGGGGTAGACAAAATCTGGGAGTGACAAAATCGGGTCAACCTCATCTGAGTGAATGTACGCATTCCTAGTACAGTAGCCGTTCGATAACTGCAAAATATTGACTTTTCAGTTATCGAATGCCGTTCGATAACTGCAACGCACTCTAGACGTCAAACGGTTGTCAATCGACGTCGGATGCAATAAAAGTGCATATGAATGTGCAGCGCAATGCAGCTGTCATTGAGTCTGACATCGGTTTGAAGTTTAGCGGTCCGATAACTGTAAAACTGTTGCAACTATCGAATTGCAGTTAAAAAGCATTGCAGTTAAATGGCTTGCAGTTATCGAACGTCTGCTGTAGTTTTTGTTTTTGCCATGGTACTAGGTAGTCTATGAACTCCATATAGGAATGATCTGCAGATCAACCCACGACCGGAAGGCTATTGGTATATGTTTGCATTTCAAGTAGTTCAAATTGTTGTCATTAGCTCTGGGCAGTTATTGAAGAATAAACAAGATGTGAAACCTCATCTTGATATATTAGCATTCCAAGTAGTTATTTTTGTCTTGTTGTTGTTGGTTCCAGGTAGTATACAAATTTCATTCATATCACTAATATGAAGTTGTCTATGCTTTGGAAATGCAAAATGTAAATAAATTGGAACGATACAACTTCACGCCGAGAACGTGAGGGAAAAAACGGGATAATATCGCAAAGATCATGCACCATATTAAAATTAGATGAGGGACACTCCTCACGGTATCCAAGTTTCAAAGTGCTCGCGTTTTCGGGGGCACACCAATCGATACGGAGGCGGCACAAGGAGTGACCTTAAAGACCCTCTAGATATTCGTGTAAGCCTAGAAGTCTTACTCCATAAATTTCAAGGATGACCATGAGCATATGCCATGAACGCATTTTATTCATGGACCCCAAAGGCATGTACCAAATTTAAAACAGGCTGATATATCTCCGGTGTAGATTCTAATGCCTTACTTCAGGGTTTTCTTGGATGACCATGAACATTTAAAATGGGTGCATTATATTCTACGTACCATAAAAGGCATGTATAACTATTCAAATAGGCCGAAAGAACTCTGGTTACGCGAGAAGTTCTTGAGGATTGTTCAAGTGTTCTCTTGGATACTCATGAACATATGCAATGAAAGCGGTATATTCTATGTACCACAAAGGGCATATGCCACTTTTGAAACAATCCGAAAGATATCTGGTTACGTGTGAAGATTCTGAGGCCTATTCTAGCATTTGCTTGGAAGACCATAAACATATGCAATGGACGTATTCTATTATATGTACCACAAAGGGCATGTAACACTTTTGAAAAAATCTGAAAGATCTTTGGTTACGCGTGTAGATCTTAAGGCCTTTTCCAGGGATTTCTTGGATGACCATGAACATATGCAATAAAAGCGTTCTATTCTATGTACCACAAAGGGCATGTACCAGTTTTGAAACAATCTAAAAGATCTCTGGTTACGCGTGTAGATCTTAAGGCCTTTTCCAGAATTTGCTTGGATGACCATCAACATATGCAATGAAAGCGCTCTTTTCTATGTACTACAAAATGCATGCACCACTTTTGAAACAATCGAAAAGATCTCTGGTTACGCGTGTAGACCTGAAGGCCTTTTCCAGGGTTTTCTTGGATGACCATGAACATATGCAATGAAGGCGCCAGAGAACTTATCCGAGAGATTTCTTCGAAAGCGCAGAACATATGTTGTGATCACATTTGATTTCAAGATGCGCAAAGAGCATGTACCACTTTTGAGACAAGTCCATAGACCCATGGTTACGAGTGTAGACCTTAAGGCCTTACTCCAGAGATTTCTTGGATGACTCGGTACATATACTGTGAACGCATTCTATGCTAAGTACCACAAAGAGCATGTACCGTATTTGAATTTGCATTATAGGCCTTTGGTTACGCGAGTAGATCTTTAGGCTTTACTCCAGAGATTTCTCGGATGACTAAGACCTCATTTCAGGGATTTTTGCATTACCCGAAGCATATACTGTGAACACCTTCAATTCTAAGAAGCGCAAAGAGCTTGTAGCATATTTGAAACTGGTGGAATGGCCTTTGGTTACGCGTGTAGACTCTTAAGCCTTACTTCAAAGATTTCTTGTATAACCATGGGCATAAGCTGAAAACCTTGACTATGGGCAAAAAGTATATGAGTTTCTGTTTCCAAAACTGTCAAAATTATATAAATCGGTTGAAAATTGTTGAAGATATGAGAATATCAATTTATGGGAACACGGGTACCCTGTCGGCCATCCACGTGTTTTTTTTTTGTTGGCCGCATAAGGGTTAATGGTGTCCTGCCGTAATCTGAAAAAGTGACGTATACGCTATTTTTCAAAAATGGTGTTAACGAGTACTACTAATCGAGCGGCTACAAAGCAAGAGCATGCTGAGGGTGGCTGGGTTCGATTCCCGGTGCCGGTCTAGGCAATTTTCGGTTTGGAAATTGCCTCGACTTCCCTGGGCATAAAAGTATCATCGTGTTAGCCTCATGATATACGAATGCGAAAATGGTAACTTGGCTTAGAAACCTCGCAGTTAATAACTGTGGAAGTGCTTAATGAACACTAAGCTGCGAGGCGGTAATGTCCCAGTGGGGGATGTAATGCCAATGAAGAAGAAGAAGCTATTTGTATTCGTCGATGACAATTATGATATTATGGCGAGTGGCATTAAGAGGATGAGAGCTAACCAGGTTCAGGATAGCCATCAACACATCGAGGGCAAGGCCACGATACGAAACAATTTTGAGCTTTATAATCGCTTAATAATCGCCACGAATTTGTATAGGAGGTGACGAAGTCGAGTTTATTGGAAATTGAACATACTTTAGACTCCATAAGAAACTTCGATCGAAAAGTCAACAATTTTATATCTTAATTTTGTTAGCTGATAGAGTAGAAGCTTAACTGCTTTCGCGACTGGACTCGACCAGTGAAGATAATAAGGACTGAGCTCTCTTGGGCTCCACCTATCATGGTGTTGTCCATTGTCCAGATCGGAGTATTGGCTACGAAGTTTTGGCCAAAATACTATTTTTATTACGCACGAGAAAGGCACACGTGGATTAATCAGGGTTTTTTGTAAGACAACATTTGGTCTCAATAATGTATATACGATGGACACGTTTTTTGTTTTGATCTTCAAGGTGACATTCCATCACACAATTGGTAAATGAAATAAAAAGAATTATGAAAGTTTATGAAACACTAACTAAATGTATCTTTTTCTCAGCTACCGTCATGGTGTTTTCCTGCCCAAAATAGAAAAGATGATGCGAGAATACCACAAATACGCCATTCCAAGTGCATCAGAGTTGGAGAAACGCGTTTCCTTACTGCTGGTCAACCATCACTACTCAGTTGATTTTGCGGAATCCGTTCCCCCTAACCATATTCCTGTGGGTGGACTACAGGTCCTCCAAGCAAAAGCTCTTCCTGCTGACATTAAATCTTTCGTTGAAGCCGGTTCCAATGGAGCAGTGTTGTTCTCGCTGGGGACGAACGTGATGAGCAGCGGCCTCGGTGATGAGCGGATTCAGATGTTCCTAGATGTATTCCGACAATTCCCTCAGTATAATTTCGTATGGAAATTCGAATCTGACCTTAAATTCGATTTACCGAAAAATGTTCTAATTAAAAAATTTCTGCCCCAAAATGACATTCTGGCCCATCGAAACATTAAAGCGTTTATAACGCATGGCGGAATGCTGAGCACGCATGAGGCAACGTGGCACGGAGTTCCCATGATAGGAATCCCGTTTATCTGTGATCAATACCGAGTGAGACCGATTTTTAGTATGTTTAAAAGCAGTTTCATGTCATTATTTATTTTCAGAATCTACACAAATCTGTTCAGGCAGGTGTGGCAGTCAAATTGAACCACAATTCACTAACGGCTGACAAGATTCGCAGTGCTCTGAAGGAAGTTCTTGGTAATCCAATCTATAGAGAGAACATGAGAGCTCGATCATCACTGTTTCGAGATCAACCCGAGCACCCCTTGAAACGTGCGATCTGGTGGATTGAGTGGGCCCTCCGTCACCCGAACTGCGACCGCATTCAATCACCATCCAAATGGATGAGTCTGTGGAAGAGCGATCTGTACGACGTGAAACTATTTTTGCTGTTTACTTTGATTATCTTGATCATGTGTGCGAAATCATTGCTGACAAACGTTTTATCTGTACGTTCAAAGCATACAAGCGATAACGATAAGAAGCAAAAATGAATAAATTGTTCGGAAAGACATAATGGATGACATGCAAGGTAGCAACTCTCATTTCACTAATGATCATTACCTACTACCTGCTTAACTGTATATGAGTGTTTTGGCGCCAATATTCTATGAGAGATACAGAAAACGAACCAACTTTGATTGAAAGCATGTGTCTCTGATGTGGGCTCCGCTTGAAGTACGCCACTTTATTCACAATTACAATTCATACGTGAAATGCAATCAACGATGACTGTATACACATAGATCGTTTGCATTGTAGGTAGTGGATTCCACTATCTTTAGTTGGAATGATTTTGCACATTATAATCAGTAGTTATTTGTGAGTACTGAAAAGCGTGACGTAAACTGTAATAAATAGTAAGCGCATCGCAACTTGAATTGTCATATTCGGATTGGACACGCGAATATATTTTAGGGCTGTCCATAAACCACGCAGACCTTCTACTCTTTATTATGAAGGTCTTCATCTTCAGCCCTTGGGTACATGGGTACACCAAGAGTCTACGTAGACTTTTATTTTTATTTTTTGGAACTACACAACACCTATAGGGGAACTGTTCCGTTTTCCATACATATATTCATCTCATCGGAAAACAAAGAAATACGGCATCAATCTCGTCGCTTTCTTTTGCTAACACGCGTGCTCACTAGTGAAAAAAATCATAAAAATAAGAACCACCTTTTCTTGGTTTATAACCCATTTTTTGTATCAAAATCGTAAGCGACTGTAGCCAAAAAATACATTTTCAGCCGTCAAACGAAAAAACTTAGTCGAAAGCTCTGTATTAAAAATAAAAAATGGCTCTTTCGGGCGCTCCTCAATTCTTTTTCTTTAGATACAAAAATATTTCCTTCTTATTGGCATCAGACTGATACATTGACTATCTTTAAGGATAGGGCTGACACTAATATTGTGCAGAAGAGTTTGTAAATTTTGATTATCGAGACGACCCAGCCTCGGGCTGAAAGTCTCGGTAATAAAGACTAAAAAAACTGTTATGAAAAATAATGGATTATTTTGATTATCATTTTTAAATCGTTGAATCGCTGTAAAAAATCGTTGTAAAAAATGGCAATTCTCAATTTTGAAAAAAAAAATCGTTCGGAAAAAATATTTTAAGCTTTTTTTAGTGGAATGTATTCAACCGTCTAGACGAGTTAAGTAACCACCATTTAATTCCACAAATTATTTCGATATCTTTGCAGATATGTATTTCGACCACACAGTTGTGGTCGAAATACTATCTGCAAAGACAATCGTTCGGTTATAAATTCAGTTGGTTGGTTGATTATAATGACTGATATGCAAGATTACCGTTATCGGGGTGACAATGGGTCTGACAAACTTGTTCAAAAAGGTATCTTATAATTTAGTTTTCTTATCATCATATACATTAAATCTATTCCACGAGTATTCTATGTGGTAAAAACAGTGACTCATTGTCACCCCCGACGACGATATTGATAAGTACTTCGAAACTACATGTTAAAACTTTCGAAGGTACATGTTTTCGGATGAAATTACTGTTTAATTGAAAGATTTGCTTAGGGGGCGCTTATTGACCATATCTCCTATACCAAAACAGTGAAAAAAAGGCTTCTGTTATGTCATCGTTTCACACAAAAAAAACTTACCCACCCACCAGACAATGCCAAAACCAATTTGCTTGAATATGAACTCGATGCAACTGCTCCTTTTTCATGTCACTATTTCACACAAACAATTCATCACACTTCCCGATTTGCCTTTTTCGTATACTAAGTATACGTAAAGGCTATATGATCGCTACAAAAACAAACTTTTTATAGAATACCCGGAGACCCATAGTGTTATATACCGATCGTCTCAGTTCGATGAATTGAGGCGATGACTGTGTTTTTTTTCTTCCTAAGCAATGCAATTTCTAAGCAATTCCTGCTCAACAGACATCCTGGGTTGGACGTCCAGGAAGTGCGGGATTTGGGACCACCTTCATCAGCAAACGAGGAAGGCAGGACTTCATCCCGACCCGCTAAACCGTTTGCATTGCCGCCAAGCCCATAGTCCCTTCGGTACAACCAGAAAGTACCCTCGAGGTTAGCTGCATGTCCTTGCAGCACCGAACATCGTGACTCGCTTTTTAGAAGAACACCATGGTATCGTGCCAGCGCAATGCCAGCTTTCTAGGTGGTCTTACCACGCCTTATGTCCTCGGAAGGTGGGAAGGGTCGACTTCGCGCCTGCTTCCCTCTGCACGGCTGGTACCAAGAATGATGATGCCGCGTGCACCCCAAATTGACCTCTCTGCGATAGGGCCTATTCGCCAACACACAGAGGGACTTGCCGACGCGGTGCCTACGCCTGCCCCAGCCTTCCGTCCTCGGGCTCGAAACCCGCCAGATTTACCGACGCCGCGAAAGCGACGATACCATGTTGTTCTTCGCGCGGCCACTTGTTCGATAAAAGAATCGAGTTCGACCACAGGGCACCGGTATGACCCATGAAGCCGACTCCGAACCCTTGGACCACCTCTTATTTGCGCCTGAACTAGCCATTCCTCGAGTCCACGCGCCACCTTCTGTGTGGCCCCGAGACGATTTGGACGATAGCCGATAAAACGGCGTTCCAGCCAACTTCCTCCGGACTAGATTGTCCGAGGTAGTGTCCAGACCACATGTGGCAAGCATGTGGTCACGCATTGTGCGAGAACGCGGGCACACGAACAACACGTGTTCTGCCGTTTCCTCTAAACCTGCGCACACCGGACACTCGGGCGAGGCCGAGTGTCCAAACCGGTGTAGGTACTGTCTGAAGCAACCATGGCCTGTAAGGACCTGGGTCAGGTGGAAAGTGATTTCCTCTTGACCCACGTACCTATCTCCGGTATCAACCTATGTGTCCATTTACCCTTAGTGGAACTGTCCCACGCACGCTGCCATTTGACCATTGAGGCCAACCTGACAGTCCTACGGATGCCTCTCGTGCCGCGCATTTCGAAGCACTCTCTGTCTTCACCGATAACGATGTCAATAGGCATCATATCGGCGATGACGCAAAGTGCATCGTGCGACACGGTACGGTACGCGCTCGCAACTCTTAGGCACATGAGCCTATACGTACTTTCTAACTTCGTTCTGTAGCAGTTAATACGCAGGGCCGTGCCTTAATACCTCAGTATGGACAAAGCGACAATAGCCAGAAGCTTGCGCTTGCTGGCATAAAGTGCAGAGCTATGGGACATCATCCAGGACAATGCCACTATAGCTGTGGAGGCACGCTTGCAGGCATAACTGACGTGGCTACCAAAGATGAGCTTATCGTCGATCATTACCCCCAAGAGTTTGATGGAGCGTTCAGAGATGACCGCGCAGTTGCCTGCCCTTATTACCGCTTGTTGCTCCGACTTTCGGTTGTTAACAACAACCACCTCAGTCTTGTGGTGAGCCAGTTCTAACTTCCTGGAACTCATCCACTCCTCCACAATTGCGATCGAGTGGGCTGCAGTCAACTCCACCTCTTCGAACGAATCGCCGTAGACTTCCAGCGTAATATCGTCAGCGAAGCCGACGATTGCCACGCCCACCGGGAACTTCAATCTCAAGACACCGTTGTACATGACGTTCCATAACACCGGACGCAGTATGGAACCTAGCGAAACCCCTGAGGATATGTCAACGCATTTCCGCCCCGCCTCCGTGTCGTATACCAGTACTTAATTCTGGAAGAAGCTTCCGAGAATCTTGTACAGGTACTCGGGAATTCCAAGACGGCACTATTGAATGCATTCCTCACGTCGAGAGTCACTACTGAAAAATAGCGAACTCCCCTCCGCGGATTTAGTTAAGAAGAGCATTTCTCGAGCACCTTCCCCGCCATATCAAGCAGGCATATTTGTCTATATGACGACGGATCCCCCGGTGGTTTTCCCGCCTTTGGCAATAGGGCCAAGCTCTGCCTTTTCCATGCTTCAGGGAAGACTCCCTTGTCCAGGCATCTCTGCATGACAGATCTGAACATCTCAGGAGCCTCAGCAATGGCCGCTTTGATGGCTAGGTTCGGAATACCATCCGATCCTGGCGCCTTACCTACACCAACGGGACTGTGCAATCCCCGCAAGTTCCGCCACAGTTACTCTTCCCCTTGTCGGCCACCCTGGCTCCTGGCAGCTCCATAAAGCGAGGCCAGGAACTTGGGTCACGACGTGGGAAGAGTCCCGCGATGATCTTCTCCAGCATCTCTGGAGACCGCTCTGTAGGGGCCATCGCCCCACGTGTCTTGGCCATTACGACCCTATAGGCGTCACCCCATGGATTCGCGATGGCACTTTGACACAGGCCCTAGAAACAGGCTTTTTTACTTGATCTAATCTTCAGAGCGGCTCTAGCAGCCACGAACGCCACCCATCGTTCAACACGCTCCTCTTCTGTGCGTGCTCGCGGCGCAGGTTCGCAATAACTTGAGTCTACCAGTAAGCCGGTGGCCTCCCATTCCTAGGGTGGATTTTCCTAGGCATGGTGGCATCACATGCACGCGAGAGTACTGTTACCAGCTGCTCACCGCTCAGACCGAGGGTATTGTGCTCGCGGCGGAGCGCTTCCTTAAACACCTCGTCGTCGAAGTACGATGTCTTCCACATACGAGAGCTAGGCCTCGCCCCTTCTTCCGTCCGCTGAATGCTGGTCGTATAGTCGATACTGTAGCGAACCGCCAGGTGGTCGCTGTGAGTGTAGCCATCAACTACCCTCCAGTTCGAACTACTCGTTTGGCAAGGGCTCCAGAAACTAACGTCGATAATCGACTCGGCCCCGTTCCAACTGTAGGTACTTTTGGTACCGACATTGGCCAAATCCACATCCAATATGGCCAGTGATTCCAGCAGGATCTGCTTTCCTATTCCACAGTCCAAACGTTGAAGTCCCCCGCTATCACCACTGGTCTACGCCCCATCAAGTTAGCCGTCAAACAATCCAGCATACGACCGAAATGCTCGATCGACCATTGAGTAGGCGCATAGCAGCTGCAGAAGAAGACCCCGTTGACTTTGGCAATGACGAAGCCCTCGTGTGTCGAAGATACCAACTCTTGGACTGGGTATTTCCCCGTTGTCCATATCGCCCCCATTTTAGACCCATCGGTGACCCAATTACCGTTCCTGGCGGGTACCCGGTAAGGATCCGCTATGATGGCGATATCCGTCTCCCATTCAGCAACTATCTGACGACGATATCCGTCCCCCATTCAGCAACTATCTGACACAGCAGTTGCTGGGCTGCATCACAGTGGTTCAGGTTTAGCTGCGTTACCTGCACTGTGATTTTACAGCACGCTCAAACGCCGGGCACTTCGAACCCCCCATGGGGTGCTTGCTGTTCGCAGCTTTGCTGGAACAAATCAAACAATTGGGAGGGTTCGTGCAGCATTGTGTCTTATGTCCGACCAATCCGCAGCGTCGGCAGATCTTGCTTCTGTCAGGGCCTTTGCAGTCCCATTGCTTGTGCCCCGGTTCCAGGCACTTGAAGCAAACTTCGAGTTGCTCGTATATGCCTATTAGATCAAGGGCACACCGACCATCCCACCTTGACGCTCCCTAACTTGACTACCTTGGAGGCGTCCGCTACAGATAGCCGAACCAATGCTACCTGCGTCCCTGCCGGACCATTCCGTAGCCGAACGGCGGCGGTGGGCGTCTCCACTTCACACTGTCGCCGCAGTGCCGTGACGAGCTCTTCGACTTCGGTGATCTCGTCCAGGTCTTTAACCCTTAGATTCACCGCCGTCGTGAGTGCCCTCACCTTGACCGTCTCATCAAAACAGCGCATTTAAAATATGTTTTTGAAATGGGGCAAAACGCCCGAATGGTGAGTGGAGAAAAATGACTCAATTGCATGTACAATAATTGTGAACGCATGGTTGTTTGTTTTGTCTTAACGTATTAAACGCAGCTTACAGACACAGACAATCTATCTCTGTACATAACGCCCTATATGACCATGAAGCATGGACGTTAAAAGATCCAGACTATTGAACTCACGTAGTGCTTGAGCGGAAAATACAGCGCTCAATACTTGACGGCGCACAGTGGCTAAAATCGTGTTTTGAGCGCGTTTAATTAATAGTATCTTTATTATGCAATTTAGCGTAATGATGTCTTCGAGACATTTTATCAATAAGTTCATGCGATTCTTTGGGGGTATTCAGTTTACTGATCAATCTCCCTAAAAGTGAGATGAAAAATTTATTTTTTCGACTTCACAACATATAAGGTTTGATTCTTCAAAAAGTTGTAGCAGAAGTTCTCCTGAAAAACTTTGTCGAAGACACCAAGTTCGTAATTCTGTTACTTTTGGAATTTTTTTACGTTTTATGCAGACAACCGATTAAAATGTCTTTTTTTATCATATCTTTTTCACTTTAATATCTACATTTTGTGCATGTTCTAGAAAGTTTTAGATAATATTAAAATACGCCGTTTCGTGGCTATTGTGACTTAAAAACTTTAAAAATAAAATGTTATAACAGTTTTATTGAATTTTTTAGTCATATTTGATATAACTGCAACTTGACAAGGTGCAAATTGTGGCAGTCAATCTCATACGCATAACAAAGTACAAGTAATGAACTTTAAAATAATACCTGAACTGTAGAGTTGTAAGCGAATGTAAGGAATGTTTCATCAAAAACCATTTCCTACTATGCAAGGTAGAAATCAATCACCCTTCAAAGAGTTGATGAACTAATGCACCATGCGTCTCCATGTGCTTGAATGCTTATACATCGAACATGCTCAAAACTTGTTCGCTAAAAATTCAATAAATCTCCAAAAGTATTGAAGTTCCGAACTTGGTGTATTCGACAAAGTTTTTCAGGAGAACTTCTGCTACAACTTTTATGAAGAATCCAACTTTATATGTTGTGAAGTGCAAAAAATATTTTTTTCATATCACTTTTAGGGGGATTGATCATAAGGATGAATACCTCTAAAGAAGCGCGTCGACTTACTGATAAAATGTCTCGAAGACGCCATAACGCTCAATCACACAATAAAGATATTATTAAATAAACGCGCTAAAAACACGATTTTAGCCACTGTGCGGCGTGGTGAAAAATGGTTTATGGCGTAGACGCATGAATCACGTGTATTAAAATGCAGAATTCAGCATGCAGATAAAATACGGCAGATTACAGTGGGCTGGACGTCATGTTTAGCAGATAATCTGGGAGAGGACATCGGCTCTGGCACTCGCTGGCTATGCGCAATCGAGGAAATCAGGGAGACTGGCGATAAACGGCCCAACAACGAACGACCTGGTACATGACATTACATTCGGTTTTGCTCCAGACAACGTATTGATCGAAAATCTTATCAATGTGGTAAAAGAATCACATATTGTAAAATTCAAGTGAAAATGAAGGGATTTTGCTCATTTTTCCATTGAGCTTGATACAGAAAAACTAATATTGTAATGATAACATTTGTTCAGAGATGTCCTACAAAAGATTATATTAGTGAATTTATGAGTGAGGCCGTTTTTCCCTGCGGATGCGTTTTGCCCTGTTCTTCCCTATATTTACCTTGCTTTCACGGGACCACATGGTCCGAAAACTGGATGTCTTTACTTTTTCTTTCAAATTTTTCAGGTGATTCGAAACTCAGAAAAAAATACAACGAACTTCCCAGTAAAAGTAACAAACGTGTAGAAAAAACTTTAGTTCGCTTTTTTTTTTCTTTAAAAGTTAAATCATCAGCCGAATCTTATAAACTTTACGAAATCGAACGAAAACGTGACAACGAATTTTAAAGCGCGCATGGCTTGCTGTGATATTCTCTTCGGAAGCTTTTGGGAACTTTCATAAAAAAAACTTAGTAATTTTCAAAAGAAATTCTTCGGAATCTCTTCAAAATTTGCACTTTTCTGGTAAATTTTCCGGAATGTCCGTGGGAAATTCTATATTTCCACGGGAAACTCTTAGGAATGTCTACGTCTTTTTCTTGGGGATTGCCAATGGAAATTTGTCGGAAATATCAAAGGAAAATCTTCTGAATCTCCAAAGAAAATTGTTAAAAATTATCACGGAAAACTTATCCTGATTTTCACAAGAAATTCACCGAACTTTCCAATGGAAATTCTGCAGAGTTTCCAAGAAAAGTTATTCGGAAAATGCATTGGCGTAACTAGTCTCGATGCCTAGGGGGGGCTATAGCCCCTTCATCTATTTTCTATATTTTGAACTTATTTTCCACCTTATTAAGTTCTTCTTCTTCTTCTTCTTATTGGCATTACATCCCCACACTAGGACAAATCCGCCTCGCAGCTTAGTGTTCATTAAGCACTTCCACAGTTATTAACTGCGAGATTTCTAAGCCAAGTTACCATTTTTGCATTCGTATATCATGAGGCTAACACGATGATACTTTTTTGCCCAGGGAAGTCGAGACAATTTCCAATCCGAGCGAATTGGTTGAGAGTTAGTGCCTGAATAATTAGCTAGACTTTTTGCGAACTTTTGCGCACATACACACACAAATATCACCTCAATTCGTTGAGCTGAGGCAATCGGTATATAACACTATAGGTCTCCGAGTCTCCTATGAAAAGTATGTTTTGAAGCGAACTTATAGCCTATACGTATATTTTGTATACGAGAAAGGCAAAAAAAAACTTCGAACGGAATTCTATTCTTTTAATAAAGTGATGTAGTTAAATGAAATAAATCCAAAATATTGAAACACAGCACGAATTATTGCAACAAGTGTTATGTCTATGAGTCTATGTTATTACATCAATTTCCAAGTCCTGGCTACGCTGATGATGATTTTTGATAAATATACATGGCAAAAAGTTCGCACTCAATATGAGCTGGTACTGATTGTAAGTGATAGACCAGTTCTCCGTAGACGCTCTTCGAGTGCGGTGCTCTGAATGTAATTTTACAATTGATAGTATAGCCAACGACAACCAAGTGAACATGAAGCTTATGACTTCACTTCTAATGATCGTCTCTTTAACGGTCGTGATGCAAACCGTTCGAAGTGCCAATATTCTTTGCATTATGACCGTTCCGAGCCCGAGCCATCACATTTGGTAAGACGGTTGAAGCTGACCTCTACGTCAATCATAATTTAAATGAACTATTTCGCTACAGGGACCGTGTTTGGATGGAGGCACTAGTGGAGCGGGGACACAATCTAACTTCCATCACAATGGACAGTGACAACTCGAAACAAAATCTTACGTACATCCATATGGAGTATGTATATCCAGCATTGTTCGAAGATCAAGGAGTTGATTACGTACAAATGTCGAAAGAATCTGCCTTCAAAACAGTATTTAATTTTCTAGATTTTTATACGAGCATATGTGATGGTAGGTCAGATGTAGGACGTCACATAAACAACGTGTAAATTCTGTAAAAAGTTTCCTCTTGTTTTAGGTATTTTCAAATCCAAAGGCATGGAAGAGATTATGGCGTATCCAGATAAGTTCAAATTTGATCTGGTAATTTATGACTTCGGATGCGGACCGTGCCTGTTGCCTCTGATGCACAAGTTTAATTATCCACCACTGTTGTCTATCACGGCGTTCAACAACCCTCCCTTCTCGGTAGATATCGTCGGAGGGCACAAGCACTTTGCATACACTCCTTACTTTGCGCTCAACTACGATACAAGGATGAATTTTTGGCAGCGAGCGTATAATGCGTTGCTGTGTTTACTAAGCTCGGCGTAAGTAGCATCACCATTATAAAATATAAATACGATTGGTAAACTTGATAATAAGTTCGTTATTTTAAGCTCATGTACATATCATGTACACAGATTCACCTGAGCCTATGAGGTTGGTGTCTTGGCTTTCCATAAATGCCGTATCACGGCTAAACAAACTAATATGGGTTTTTATCTTATCTGTAAAAACTAACGATTGGTAGCGTGCCGTTACATGGAAGATCGTGGCAAACACTTCATGATAAGTTTCTTTGAAGTTGCTCCAAGCCTCTGCGGACTTGGTGCTGATGATTTTTCAGCTCGAATGATAAAGCTGTATAAATATACCAATGTGCTTTTGTGGTTGCGATAAATCGGGACAATTTATAACCAGGGAATTCCCTAGACCAGACTGGGACTCAAATCCAGTCACTTTCTGAATATGCTTTGTAGCCATGTGTATTGCTGCTATTTGCGTAAGGTACGCAACACTTCTCTGTAGAAGACATCGCATTGGTCTTTCTCGAGCATTATTGTCTGTTTTCGGTAGCGTTTTGTAGAACTCTGCTCGATTACAGAAATAAGTACACAATATACGAACTCATGAACAACCTAGATTTTCATTCACTGTCTTTTTAAGCCTTTTGTAGCCTGTTCAGATTACAAGCTTTATTGCTTGATAGATAGCGTCCTCATGACATAGTTCACAGACCTAGTTTTCACTGTAAATAAAATATATGAATGAAGCGTCACATATTCTTAAGATACTCTTTATCAAGTTATATTAAGCTGATATATGCATTTGCTATATCCTCAGAGCTTCAAATCGCTTTTGGTTTTTTATTTTAATCATAATGTTCAAAATCTCAGAACAATTTGCAGGATTCATATCATTGGCTTACAATTATCACATTCTGCAATTCTCTCACCCTCAAAGTACCGTGGTCCGTGATTACAAAGATCTAGTTTGAGCCAGAACAGAACGTTACGGGATTGTCATGCTGACGAATAATTGGTAACATATACTGCCGTAATCTGAAAAAGTGACGTATACGCCATTTTCCAAGAATGGCGTTAACGAGCACTACTCATCAAGCTCTTTAACGGAAAAATGGAAAACATGCATGTTGTAAAATGGCTGTTACGTCACTTTTCCAGATTACGGCAGTATATTGTTCGTGCATTGAATGACCTAAATTTCTGCAATCTGCATTTATTGATCTCTTTACCAGGGAATCAATATTCGAGCAACTAATAAAGGGCTTATTTCTTTCAAAATAGGCTTCTTCAGCTGAAAAATTAGCTTATTCAGCTTAAATTGTTTCTTGGGTAACATAGAATTATTAAATTAGACATTTAGGACTTAGGTACTAAAAACTCGACCGCACGACCTGACCTGACTATCTACGGATAACTAACTGGACATCCTGACAGCATTGTTCCGATCTCTCTTCTCTCCTCAGCGTCTCTCAATCCTTTTCGTTGGATGGAGCTCAGGTGTCATGGGCGTTACTAGGAAGGGTTCATCATACACATGCTGACCCTCCCTAAAATCGGTGATTTCTGAAAATAAATAAACCCTTTTCGACCAGAATAGCTGCGGAAAGCGTGAGAAAGCTCAACGTAGCGCAGTAAATTCCTGATCGGGTAGGTCTTACATGGAAGACCCGATTAGAAAATGGCCAGGAAAATGGTCCTCGGTTAATTGGGTCAAAGGCCGAGAATTTAGGCAACCTTCTTTTCGAACAATTAGAGTATTCATGTCCTCGAAAGTAGGGACATTTTCATCCTTCATTAAGTGCTTTTAAGCACCAAAGTGGGGTCCACTGGGAGGGTTTAAATGCCACTGTATGTCTTTTGCAGTACATCCTTTCGTAATGCCTTCTCGGGTATCTCGGTTCTGTAGGAGAATTCCGTTGTCGGAGAAAATGGGGCTTGGGTTTCCTTGACGCGAGATACACCTTCTTAAAGCCTGAAGGAAATGCTCAGTGGATAAATTCGTAACTAATTCCATGTGTATGTCCTTCGTACAGAAACAAACAAAGAGTGCCACATGTGCCTTCACAGCTGCTCGGCTTGGACCAGGTTGAACATATAATGGACCAAAGTAGTTAAGTCCTGCGCGTGAAAAGTGTCTCGAAAAAAAAAAGACTATCTTCCTTGGAAATAAACGGGTGAAACCATCTAATTGGCTATTTAAGTGGATCCCTTGGATAAAGCTTCCCATTCGTCCGAAAAGGATTCCAATTGAACTCTGATTATGAGTACTTGTTCGGTTCTTTTCTTTTCGGAAGTGGTTAGAAACTCCGTATTCCATCTTCTATCTCTTGGTAGCTTAAGTAGATCCATCATTTGCAATCAATATGATGTACGACGGACCAATTCTTCGTAAGAATCGAACTTAGAGATGTGCCTACCATTGGTTGAACTTGTCGCATGTCGACGCGGTGTTGACAACAGTGCTGCGGAGCCGTTCTTCTTCCCCTTCTTTGTTGGTTTCTACACTCCGGACATCCTGACGGCCTCGTTCCGATCCCTCTTCTCACAGACTTCATCGACTCTCAATCCTTTTCGTTGGAAGCAGTTCAGGTGGTCCATCATAAACAGAGATATTATGAAAATGTATCGAATACAACGTGTCCACGAATCACCTTCAAAACCGCATGTAATAACACATTATCAATCATGATAAGCTATGGTACATGGTGCTATGGTGAGGTGATAGAGCACGAACACGGATAAACCCATACAATTGACCTTTCCCGTTAAAAATTGTATCTCGTTTTATTGTCTCAGTCGATTCTTTGTTTTATTTAGAGTCAACTTTCCCAAAGAACCCATATTTTTTGAAGCCTCTAATTATTTGAAAAATCGAAAACAAAAACCGAAAAAGTGCTACACGTGTAAACCGTAATGTAAATGCAGATCTACGGTGAGGTGTTATCGGTGTTATTGAAAGACAATACTTAGATAAGGTGAATGAACCTTAGATTGGATTACGTCCACCGTTCATAGGGGAAGTGGGGTAGCACGCCCATAGGGGTTAAAACGCGCCACCCCTGAATAAGGTTAAATATCCCCATTTTGATTATTTTCAATAGTCTATACGATAAAGCAATGAAAAATATTGCCATTGGATACATATATTTCATGATTTTTCTCTAGTTATACATGAAAACTCGAAAAACGATTTTGCGTGTTTTGATGCAATTCTAGCTCGGTGGAATTTAGTCTTTCTGTCGCTGTTATACATTGATAAATTAATAATTGAGCCATGAGCCATGCTGCTTACTCGTGTTCTTTATGTTCTATACGAAATCGTCGTCAAAATGGTTTTAAAACGATTTTATGGGCCTTCAAACTTGAGGTCGGTGTGGGGCATTACGCCCATGCTCATTTCGTATGACCGAAACAGCTGAAACATTCGGTTAATTGCCTTAATGTAGGCAATTAAAATGAAAATCAGTACGATAAGCACATGCGCGTTTTAACCCATGCACTGGCGCATCTCACCCCGCATGGTTTCAAAATCCTTTTTTTTCGGGTGCTTTTTAAAAATCAAATTTCTGTGCAATAAAATGGACAATTAGATATCTTTTATCGGTAGTCAGTCGCAGATATGCTGTTCTTCAGTATGCGCTGATCAAAACTGGCTGAAATGGTGGTTTTCATTGATAAAAATGGCATTTTCCTTAACGTGGGCGTCCTACCCCCAGTTCCCCTACCACGAAAAGCGAACAAATGTGGAGGCCGTGCACGTAGCCACAATCATAATAATAATTTAGGCAAAGTGGAGACCAATGATGTTTCAAAATCGATGTTTGGGTATCTTTCATAAAAAAAATAATCGTTATGGATGTCATTTTCATACGACGTCATAATTCTCTTTGAATTCAAAAACATATTAACGTATGTATTCAGAGCCGTAGCGTGGACGCACAGCGCCCTTGGCGAAACCCTTATTGGGCGCCCCTCACTTACAAAAATAAAATATGTGCAGTATGTTTTATTTAGAGAACAGTTTGAACCTTACCTTCAACAGAAGAAGGATTCAAAGGCTTGATTGTTCAAACATGCTTGCTAAATATTTAGAAAATTTCTAGCATTTTATTTTTATTTTACAAATCTGAAATGCATCGATCCATACTCTGAATCAAATATCTGAATAATCGAATGTTTTTGGTGAAGCCCATGAGCCTTCTTTGACACCCTCACTTCGTACTCATTCATATCCGGCTGAACATTGACAATTTCCGATCAAATATCAGTCAGTGAGTAGCTTAGATTTCGTAAGCTAATAAATTACTGTAAAACTTTACATTTAAATTATGATTTCAACAATCACTCACAAATATCGGACCCCGACGTTAAACTGAGGGACAATTTTAGTGCCAAAAGTCATAGTCAAGACATAGTCAAGGCTGATTATGTTTTCTTTAAACATAGTGACCAATCTCAGTACCAATCAAATGAATGAATATGTGAAGAAGAAAACTGAGTAAGTTTTTTTTTTGCTAATTTTATTTGCTAAATATCTAATACATGCATTCATCTCTTAGACTAGGTGTTCTAGGTGTTCGCCTCTGGCAAGCATATTTCCTCTGGTTGAATTAAACCATGTAGGACTTACAATGTTTTCAACATAAACTAAACTTAACCTATTTTATACTAAGGGTACAAAGAGATAATCGTTGCAATAGAAGATTGCAACGATTTTGTCTAAAATTGGAAATTATTTTGTTGGACATTTGTTGCAATGTCTCAATATTAGAAATTCTATGAAGTTCATTGGTACTATACCACGGAGGCAACTTCAGAATCATTTTCAAAATTTTATTTTGAATCCTCTGGAGCGCCTTCTTTCTGGTATTGCAGCAACTAGTCCATATTGGTACAGCATACAACATGGCAGGTCTAAAAATTTGTTTGTAAATCAAAAGTTTGTTCTTAAGACAAAGTTTTGATTTTCTGTTTATAAGTGGATATAGACACTTAATATATTTGTTACATTTGGCTTGAAGGCCTTCAATGTGATTTTTAAAAGTTAATTTTTGATCTAACAGAAGTCCCAAATATTTAGCTTCGCTAGACCAATTAATTGGAACCCCATTCATAGTGACAATATGTCTGCTAGAAGGTTTCAAATAAGAAGCTCTCGGCTTATGTGGGAAAATTATAAGCTGAGTTTTGGAAGCATTCGGGGAAATTTTCCATTTTTGCAAGTAAGTGGAGAAAATATCCAAACTTTTTTGCAATCTACTACAAATGACACGAAGGCTCCGCCCTTTGGCTGAGAGACCTGTGTCATCTGCAAACAAAGATTTTTGACACCCTGGTGGTAAATCAGGTAAGTCAGAAGTAAAATGTTATACAATATGGGCCCCAGTATGCTGCCTTGGGGACACCAGCTCTTACAGGTTATCTATCAGATTTAGAATTCTGATAGTTTACCTGCAGTGAGCGATCTGATAAATAATTTTGGATCAGTTTAATGATGTACAGAGGAAAATTAAAATTCATCAATTTTACAATCAAACCTTCATGCCAAACACTGTCGAATGCTTTCTCTATATCAAGAAGAGCAACTCCAGTCGAATATCCTTTAGATTTGTTGAGCCAAATTAAATTCATAACTCTTAATAACTGAGGGGGGGTTGAATGCCCATGGCGGAAACCAAATTGCTCATCAACAAAAATAAATTTGTCATTAATATGAACCATCATTCTATTCAAAATAATCTTTTCAAACAGTTTGCTTATTGAAGAAAGCAAACTGATAGGGCGATAACTAGAAGCCTCAGCTGGACTTTTGACCGGCTTCAAAATTGGAACAACTTTGACGTTTTTCCATTTATCGGGAAGGTATGCCAATTGAAAACATCTGTTGAATAAATTAACCAAAAAGGACAAAGAGCTCTCAGGAAGTTTTTTGATAAGTATTTAGAAAATACCATCATCACCCGGAGCTTTCATATTTTTAAATTTTCTAGTAATAGATCTCACTTCATCCAAATTAGTTCCCAACGAAGGGTCAAAAACATTCTCTTGATTGAGAATGTCTTCGAAGCTCCGTGTAACCTGATCCTCAATTGGACTAGTGAGACCTAGACTAAAATTATGGGCACTCTCAAACTGCTGAACAAGTTTTTGAGCCTTTTCGCTATTTGTTAATAAAATTTTATTTCCCTCTTTAAGCGCTGGAATTGGCTTTTGAGGTTTTTTAAGAATTTTCGTTAATTTCCAAAAGGGTTTCGAACTGGGATCCAATTTCGAGTGAAACGTTTTTTAATTTCATTTTGCAAATCCCGCCAAATAACTTTCAAAGCGGGATCGCGAGTTCTTTGGTATTGCCTTCGCCTCACATTTTTAAGACGGATCAGTAGCTGAAGATCATCGTCAATAATAATGGAGTTGAATTTAATTTCACATTCAGGAATTGCAATGCCTCTGGCTTCGACAATTAAATTTGTCAAAGATACAAGAGCATTATCAATATCACTTTTGGTATCGAGAGGAATATCAACATCAAAATTCCTATCGATATACGTTTTATATAAATCCCAATCAGCTCTATGATAATTAAAAGTAGAGCTGATTGGATTGTTAATGGCTTCTTGTGAGATTTCAAACGTCACAGGAAGATGATCAGAGTCAAAGTCAGCACGAGTTACCAATTGGCCACAAAGCTGACTTGAATCCGTTAAAACCAAATCAATTGTCGAAGGATTTCGACTGGAAGAAAAACAAGTTGGGCCATTGGGATATTGAATAGTATAATATCCCGCAGAACAATCTTCAAATAAAATTTTACCATTGGAATTGCTTTGAGCATAATTCCATGAACGGTATTTGGCATTGAAGTCACCAATTATGAAAAATTTAGATTTGTTGCGAGTTAGAATTTGAAGATCAGCTTACAACAAATTCTTTTGCTGCCCATTGCATTGAAAAGGCAAGCAGGCTGCAATGAAGGAAAATTGTCCAAAATTTTTTTCAACAGAAACTCCCAAGGTTTCAAAAACTTTGGTTTCGAACGAAGAAAATAATTTATGTTTGATACGTCTATTGATGACAATGGCGACCCCACCACAGGCGCTGTCAAGACGATCATTTCTGTAGATAAAATAATTTGGATCTCTTTTGACGGAAAGACCAGGTTTTAAATATGTTTCAGTTATAATGGCAATATGCACATTATGAACTGATAGGAAGTTGAATAATTCATCTTCTTTACCCTTTAAAGAGCGGGCTTTCCAATTTAAAATTTTCAAAGAATTATTTGGATCCATTTAAACGAAGTCCAATAACAATTCTTTGAGTAAATTTGATACCAACCTGAACTGCCTCAGTTTTGGTATTTGCTTTGAACATTGCATCAATCATGTGATGCAATTGTTCATTTAGAAAATCAAAGTCGGAAGCAGACATGCTACCTGAGTCGTCAAAACGAACGTTATTTCCCGTTGAAGAATGGGTATGAAAGTCATTCATCGTCGGTAAATTTTCAGAAATGAAATTTTGCCTGCCTGCAGCGATGCTAGCATAGGAGGGCGTGTTTGAAAAATTAGAATTCGACGAACTGCTCGTTACCCGGTGAGAGGTAGGAAAATTTGTTCGTTGATTGTGGTGGTTATGAATTGCTCGACTGGCAAATGATTGCGGATTTTGAGCGTTTGAAATATGTTTACCCGGCGAATCTGGGATCCTATTGGAAATTCCCGTCATCAATTTTGCACGGGAAGTCAAAATTTTTTTGCGTGAAGGAAATTGGATTTATGATTGCCCCCACAATTTGCACACTCAAATTTATTGGAATCTTCTCTCACAGGACAGGCGTCCTTGGCATGAGAGGTTCCACCACAAATCATGCATTTAGCATCCATGTGGCAATGTTTAGTTCCGTGACCCCACTTTTGGCACTTGCGGCACTTTGTGGGGTTTTGGATATTTCCCCCAGGCCTGCGGAAATGTTCCCATGTAACACGGACATGGGACATATGTTACCCGCTAGCTCCAATCAAGCTACGAATGGGAGACAAATGAAGGGTCGTTTACCGTAAATCACCACACCACACACGCTCACGGTAGTACTTACCTGTAGCAGGAGCTACACACACGTGTGTCGCGAAACACGTGCCCACCTGTGTGGTACGATGGAAAAACCGACAAACAGTGCCGTACCTAAGCGGCTCAAAAGCGACTCAAGGAGAAAAATCGTAAGCGAAACACAGTAGGCGAGGCTTGATGACTCCAATCTGAGTCCGGTAAAGCGACAACAAAACCAAGGAGTTGGAGAAATCTAAAGGGCTGCGTAGTCTCAAAGAATGTGCTACATACACGGCCAAATGTTTTTACATGCACCACTGTTCTGCGGAATAGAAAATGCCACTTCCAGCACCGCCAAAAGGGCATACAAAAAGAAAAAGGCCCACTATGCGGACCTGTACCCCTGATTAGCACCATGTGACGCCACCATTTTGCACAATACTACAATGCCATAATGTTTTCCAACACTTTTTACCTTTTTCTTGGTTTTAGAGTACAACTGCTGGTACTTCTTTTGAATAGCCTTTTATTCTCACTAGGCTTTCACTTGTGTCGACAATTCTATAGAGAACAACACTTAACTTTAGATTCCTACAAATTCACAATTAGTTTTAACTTACAAATTGAAAAATCTAAAAATCTTACTTTCCGACGCGCACTGCGATTCCGACCAGCGTTTCGAAACGACTAATCTCCTTGAGATATTCACTGAGATTATAAAGGCGAATTTGGTACGTCAGGACACGAAAATCTACGAGCACATGACAGTGTCTTCTATTTGGCAACCCTTCCATCCTATTTCACCTGTGGGCAGATGAAAGAACCTCGGGAGCTTTTAATGTTTTGCTCGTGCTCAAACCGCTGCAATTAAACACTACCCATGCAGCATAAATGGTGTTTTGACATGCGGTGCTCACACCTTTTTCAGCGTGAGTTCCTTGTAGGTGAGAGAAAAACACGGTGGGCTTGATGTCAATAAAATGTAACTTGCGGAGGAGCTGGCAAGTATTAATTGGAACCAACGGTTACACATAATACAGGCCTTTTCCAAACTTTTCATATTATTTAGTTCACTTTTGTTAAAGTGAACTAAATAAAATTCTTGAGAAATGCCCCTGTGGAAAGTACCAGAGCGAGATTTCTTTTTCATCTTTATTACTTGGACTGGTGAAAATCCAAGTAATTCAGAAATTTCAATTTTAATCTCATCCAGTGATTTGTCATCACTGGAGAGACCTTTCAAGACGACTTTGAACAATCGCTCAGTTTTGTCGTCGTATGTGAAGAATTTATGCCCCTGTGGGAAGTACCAGAGCGAGATTTCTTTTTCATCTTTATTACTTGGACTGGTGAAAATCCAAGTAATTCAGAAATTTCAATTTTAATCTCATCCAGTGATTTGTCATCACTGGGGAGACCTTTCAAGACGACTTTGAACAATCGCTCAGTTTTGTCGTCGTATGTGAAGAATTTATGGCGCTTCTCAGTTAAATAGTGAAGAAGACGTTTGCGATCGTCAAAGGATCCCGGCAAAACGCGGCAGTCACCCTTCCTAGCAATCTGAAATGAAACCTTGATCCCCTGAAGGTTACTCAAAATCTCATTCCGGAAGCCAGAAAACTCGGCAACAGATACCACAATTGGCGGAATCCTTGGCATTTTCGCATGAATCGAATCACCTGAGCTAGAGGTAGATTCGATTTGCTCAATTTCATCATTAATCAAATCGAACTGATTGCTCAGTTCGATAGGAGAAGAAATAATGTCAACGTTAGAGTTAGAATGAATATCTGAAGCCTCCAGCTTCCTTTTTTCCGCGCTTGGGCAGGACGGTCTTAAAGCCTTGTTTCTTTGAAGGAAGTGGAGAATTTAGAGACTCCCCCTTCCTCTTGTTTTTATTAATGCTCATTGCTGAGCGTGGAGACGTGACCTTCTAAGAGTTTTTTTTCCAGAACGGTGTCCCTGCAGGATTACCACCGCTTGTCGGAATTTTAATTCCGCAAACGGGTCCAACGTAAAACGAAGGCACGGGTCCTTGCAAAGATCGTAACGGGATCAGTGGGTACAAATAGCGCTGAGAAGCACTGTTGAAATTAAAATAGCTACGGGTAGTATTAAAAACTTCCTTCCGCAAAGAGAGAAAGAACCGCACAGCACGAAAGCACGATGCGGTCTGAGGAAAATAATTATTTCGTCGCTTACCAAGGCGACTTCTTAACCAGCTATCCCTTTCCCGTGGCGTTCACGGAGATGCAGAGGATTCCTCGATCTCTTATAGCAGTGGGTGTCGAACTAAATTTCCTCTCTTAATCCTTAATCAAACTGTGAAGACGTGGCCGGCATAGTAATTAGTCTTGAATTAATGAAACTCCAAAGCTTGTAAAGTAAAAAATGGTTTTCTAATCCCAAGAAGGCTATTCAATTGGTGAGCTGTGCATATTTATTGTTTCTCGGTCAATCACGACTAGCAACTAAGAAGTGTACAGTTAATCAAGCTAAGATAGGTTGATAGTCGGAGTCGCTATCGGACCCATTCTGATCAAGAAAAATTCACTGGACTTAAAAAACCAACTCTGGAGTGGGTCTGTCAGTGCATTGAATACACCATTCTACATAGTGCAGATAACACTAGTCAACAGTGTTTTACTCCCTTCAACCATTCTCAGTGTACTTGAAAGATTTTTCTTCGCTGAATTCAGTCATGTATTCAGATTTTTTGTAACACGTCCAGTTTTTGAGAAAAACGGGTTTAAATTCACAAAACTACGTATTCTGATGGGAATTTGGTTTCTCTGTTCTGTAAATCTGGTTTTCGGTTTATAACTTTGAGAAAGAGGTTTGAATTATATAGAAGAAATTGTACAAGATCTATGTAAGTTGTTGAATCTTATATGACACGTTCATTTGTTGTGAAAAACGGAATTTCATTCACAAAAGTACGTCTTTTCATAGAAATTTGGTATCTCTCCTATGCAAAGTTGAATTTCGGCTTCTCACTTTTAGAATAAAGTTTGAATTTTGTAGAATGGGCCTTGTAGAATGCATGTCGGTTGCTGAATTTCATTTGACACGTTCATTTGTTGTGAAAAACGGAATTTATTTCACAAAAGTACGTATTTTCAAAGAAATTTGGTATCTCTCCTATGCAAAGTTGAATTTCGGCTCCTTTCTTTTAGAATAAAGTTTGAATTTGGTGAAATGGGTCTTGTAGAATGCATGTGGGTTGTTGGATTTCATTCGGCACGTTCAATTGTTCTGAAAAACGGAATTAAATTCACAAAAGTACGTCTTTTTATAGAAATTGGGTTCTCTCCTCTGCAAAACTGAATTTCGGCTGCTCAATTTCAGAATAAAGTTTGAATTTTGTAGAATGGGCCTTGTAGAATGCATGTGGGTTGTTGGATTCCATTTGGCACGTTCATTTGTTGTGAAAAACGGAATTTCATTCACAAAAGTACGTATTTTCATAGAAATTTGGTATCTCTCCTCTGCAAAACGGAATTTCGGCTCCTCACTTTCAGAATAAAGCTTGAATTTTGTAGAATGGGCTTTGTAGAATACATGTGGGTTGTTGGATTTCATTCGGCACGTTCAATTGTTGTGAAAAACGGAATTAAATTCACAAAAGTACGTCTTTTTATAGAAATTGGGTTCTCTCCTCTGCAAAACGGAATTTCGGCTCCTCACTTTTAGAATAAAGTTTGAATTTTGTAGAATGGGCCTTGTAGACTGCATGTGGGTTGTTGGATTTCATTTGGCACGCACATTTGTTGTGAAAAACGGAATTTCATTCACAAAAGTACGTATTTTCAAAGGAATTTGGTATCTCTCCTCTGCAAAACGGAATTTCGGTTCCTCACTTTCAGAATAAAGTTTGAATTTTGTAGAATGGGACTTGTAGTCTTTATTAGACCTAGTCGGATCATCTCTGGAATATGCTGTTTGGTGGCTGAAATCGACATCAGGCCCATTTGGATTGAGAAACTTCTGGACCTAGTTGGTTCAACAAAATCCAACACCAAAGTCGATGGTTGGAGTCACCTTCGGATGGATGATCATTATTTTAGGAAATGTAGAGGATGATAGTTGTCAGAGCCTAGACCAATCCATGAGACGAGTTGATGTGAAAGAACAGATTGTTTTTTGTTTGTTAAAAACTAACTGAAATATCTGTCCCACAAATTTTGAACTTTGTAGGTCGATTTGACCTCGGTGCATCAACTAATGAAATTCTCCAATTTCTCATAGCGTTATTATTGATTTAGCGCCCCGTAGAGACTGGCGCCCTTGGCGGGGGGCAACCTAGCCAACCTCACGCTACGGCGCTGCATGTATTCTGTCCACATTTACCTACGAATACTACCCAAGTGCTGTTTATTCATTTCATTTCACTTTTTGTTGAGTATTAATACTTCGGCCTTTTATTTATAAAAAATACTTTATTTTGACATAGGTATCGCTACCTCTACATCATGCCAACCTTGGACACAATGGTTCGATCTTACTTCAACTATTCCGATATGCCCTATCTGAGTGAGTTGGAAATGCGGACACAACTGATGCTCGTCAATACTCACCCAGCTATGGATGCTCTGGAACCGCTTCCCCCTAATGTGATCGCCATAGGTGGAGCTCACATAAAAGAACCACCCCCATTGCCAGAGGACTTGGAGAAATTCATCACCAGTAGCAAAAAGGGAGCCGTCTTGTTTTCACTGGGGTCCAACGTACGTAGCGACAAAATAGGCGAACCCCGTCAGCGGATGTTCATCGAAGCGTTTCGACAGATGCCTCAATATAACTTTCTATGGAAATTCGAGTCGAATCTACAGTTGGACTTGCCACCAAATGTAATAATCAAAAAATGGATGCCTCAGAACAGTATACTTGCTCATTCTAAAGTTAAGGCTTTTATAACACATTCGGGTGGGCTGAGCACACAAGAAGCCTCCTGGTTTGCAGTTCCGCTTATCGGAATGCCCTTTTTTATGGACCAAATCCGGGTTTGTAACCAGCGCTGTTAAGGTAAGCCTGTGCCATTCTAATGCATATTTGATTAATTTCAGAACTGCCATCGATCAGTAAGAGCTGAAGTAGCTGAAGCACTAGATTTTCAATCGCTATCTGTGGATAAAATACGAAGCACTGTTTTGAAAGTCCTGGAAACACCAAAGTATAAGGAGAATATGGTGCGAAGATCGAAGTTCTTACGGGACCAACCGGATAAACCATTGGATCGTGCGATATGGTGGATTGAATACGTCATTCGAAATCCCGACTTGAGTCACATGAAATCTCCTACACTTGAATTGGGGACCATTGGATCGAACCTTTTGGATGTTTACGCGTTTTATTTGGTAATTATCATAATTGTGTTGAAAGTAATGAAAAATGCTTTCAAACGCGTGTTTAACAAACAAACGATTAAAAAGACAGCGAAGTTAGAATAAACACTAAAAACTGATTAGGCGGCTATGAGACTTTTATTCTACGTTGAAGATTCCTACGGCACTCAAAGTATAATATAATTTATCTTAGCTTAGACTGACTTGTGGTTGCAACATAAATCGTAGAATTCGAAAGTGACCCGTTTTGCCCCACTGTTTGACCCATTTTTAGATTGACTGAAAAGTAGCCGACACATTCCGGCGTGACGTTATAACGTTGTGACGTACTTTGATTTTTTTTAAGAAGACTTGCATAAAACATCAGTTAACATATGCAGATGCACATTATTGTATATTCTAAAACCTCATAATATTTCGAATCGAATAGATATATAAACACCGTATATTATGTGTAGAAAAATTGATTTCGGGATGCATTTTGCTGCGTGCCCGAGCAGGAGCGACGACCTCGATAACAGAAATTGGTATGATTTAGCCTTACATAAGAGGTAAAATACCAAAAAATAATACCAAAAACTGGCTTTGACAAGAATTGAAATTTTCAATAGTCTATCGTTAAGAATCTTAAGTTTCAATAAAATAGGCAAATTGCTGGAGAGTGTCCGAGTCGATTGATATATAAATATTAAAAATCCAAAAATTCCCTTCCAGCATAACGATTTCCAAAAATCTAAATGACACCCAGTATAGTAAAGAAAGACGTAAGTTCTACGTCAAAATGTTTGCGCCATTCATAGATACAGCCGTTAGAAGAAAACGTTTTTTTTTTTCGAAGAAAAACCTCAATAACTTTTGATCCGCATGAGATATGGCAACAAAAAATGGTCTGAACATCACATTGCTGAGAAATTTGAAACAAAAAAGTTAGAGCAAAAAACAGTTTTTTTAAGGGTCACCCTAAGTAAACTTGTGAAAATTGCTCTAAATTAGTCAATTTAAGAGCTAGAAAAATAATTTTCTCAGCAAAATTCTTGGAATCTGGCTGAACTACAACTTCGCGGAACATTGTATACCCGTATCTCTGCAAATGAAAAAAAAATATTTTCCGTTTTTTTTTTCAAATATGGCCTACCCTAATTTTTATGAAAGCCTCAATAAGCCCCTTACCGTTAGGAGCAACTTTGTAGAACAAAGTTTTATTTCTATTTCTGCTATTTTAGGCTTGAACAACTTATTACCACTTTGTCTCCTCCCTGGACTAATGTGCACTGGGGATATAGATACTCTTGAGCAGTGTGTAGCGGTGAATATCTGGTCATATTATCAGGAGCATTCATTTTAGGAACTAATAATATGACGTCCCCTAACCCCCAATCCTACTGTATCAAGCGACCCGTGCCAAGGGGATGCATACCCGAGTAGACGAAAATAGCTCAATAATATCAAATGTTGATAAGATAGCAAAATGAGATATGGACATGATTGATATAAGAGATAAAAGATCAGACGACAATATCAATATTTTGCACTAAAATATCATGAGGATATCAAGATATGTTATTTGTAATAAGTGATCGATATCAAGTGCCATTAGTTTGTTCTTATCCATAGCAAATTTTGATATTTAAATGATATTTCGGTGCAAATTTTTGATATTGTTGCCTGTTCTTTTATCTCTTATATCAATCAAGTCCATAACATGTTTTGTTATTCTGTTCATGGCTTCTGCCCGGGTAGTCTGAGGGGTGAAATAAATAGCAGGTTGTAGAGGCAAAGTTGTAGAGGCAAAACAGAAGTGGAAGTTCTTGCTGCAGGCTAGAGAGAGAGGCTACTAAGATCCGTCGGGAGAAGGTTGAGCAGGTTGCCGACTCTAAGGAACGACGGAAACCAGTTACTCGTTCTACAAGGACTACCGAAGTTCGCCGGGAGGAAGGCCTGCCCTGGAGGGAAGTTGTGAATCCCAAAAAAGGCGAAGGAGCGAAAATCGGCAGAGGAGGCGAATTGGCCAAGAAGAGTGGTATGAGTGCCGGTAGAGTAAAGGGCACACCGTCCAATGGCCATGGCAGGAAGGACAGAGGCGAAGCAATTCAAGACAAAATTTTCAAAACGACTTATCTGCTTTTGTAAACAATGATTCAAACAACGATTCGACGAATCTGATAGCTCTCTCACGCAAACCAGCACCACCAATAGATAGCGGAAACCTTCACCTACCTATTGGTGGTGTTGGTTTGCGTGGGAGAGCTATCAGATTCGTCAAATCGTCGTTTGAATCTTTGTGTTTACAAAAGCAGATAAGTCGTTTTGAAAATTTTGTCTTGAACTATCGCCAAGGCTGATGGTAAGAACTATATACTGACGTTCTGAAGGCTTTGTGAGGCGATAAAAAAGCTCACTGGCCTAGGGGATGATGTCAACTGCATCCGCAGAACGCAGAAGGTCGAGATGATCCTCGACCTGAAGCAGGGTGGTTGAGATGCTGGGTGATGCGGTTCGTATGAGTGCCCTATGTCCATTAGAGGTAGTCCAATGCCGAGGCCTGGACGAAATTGCCGAAGCCGGTGAACTGGTAGCTGCATTGAGCGATCAGTGTGGCGTTGAAATCCAGGATACCGCGATTCGGTTGCGGAGAGGTTATGCTGGAACGCAGGTTGCCTCATTCCAGATACCTCTGGCTGACGCCAAGAAGGTATTGGATAATGCCAAACTGAAGGTGGGTTGGTCGGTATGCTCGGTGAGCGCAAACCGACAATCGCAGGCCTGCTTCAAGTGCTTCGATTACGGACATGAGTCATATGACTGCAATGGTCCTGATTGGATTCGGCTTTGCCAGAGGTGTGGAGCAGAAGGTCACAAGGCTAACACCTGCCAGGCCGCACCGAGGTGTTTGATCTGTGGTCCTGGCACAGACAACGAGCACCCATCCGGTGGGCAGGCCTGTCCGGCCTCCAGACGGGCTCGGTCACGCAAGTAGCTCAGGTAAATCTCAACCACTGCGAGGCATCGCAAGCGCTGCTACAACAGTCAGCAGACGATAATAAGACTGATGTTGCCTTGCAGTCCGACCCGTACCGCATCCCTGCAACACATAGGAGTTGGATTGCGGATAAGTCCGGAATAGTGACCATCTGGACTTGCGGCAGGTAACCCATCCAGGAGATAGTGTCATCTCCTGATGATGGGGATTTTGTTATAGCAAAGGTAAATGGAGTTTAATTTTGTAGTTGCTTCTGTCCTCCTAGATGGAGCATAGAGCAGTATACTAGGGTGTTAGATAATCTTGTAGCGAGACTAGCTGGTCTTAAACCATTAGTTGTAGCAGGTGACTTCAACGTGTGGCCAGTGGATTGGGCCTCTCGGTTCACTAACGCTAGAGGTCATATCCTGCTAGAGTCTCAAGCGGTACTTAACGTAGCCCTGCCGAACAAGGGTCAAGCGTCAACGTTCAGAGGACAGAATGGCGATGCATCGATGTGGCCTTCAGCAGCACGGAATGGACGGTGGAGCCTGAATGGAGGGTTCACGAAGGGTATATTGCTAGTGACCATCAGGAAATACGTTTTATAGTCAGCTATACCCCCAACAGAACCAGACAGAATCGCCGTTTTTGACCATTGGTCGCACAGACTGAACACTTATCATCTAGCATGAGACAATGGACAGGACATTCACACAACACCCAGTAACCACAACACTATAACCGAAGCCGACAGGCTAGAAAGACGCCGGGTGTTCCAAACAGCGAGCAGAGCTCTGAACTACGAAATCAAATGTAGTAAGAGAGCCTGCTTTGAAGAGCTGTGTAGGATGGCCAATAACACTCCATGGGGGGATGCATACAAGATAGTGATGACTAGGACCAACAGCACACCTCTTGAGAAATCCCCGGAGATGTTAGCCATCATCGTTGAAGGTTTGTTCCCGAAACATGACTCATTGGACAGGCCTGCCACACCGTACGAGTCAGTGAATGTGGTACCGCTAGTGACTAACGATGAGCTTATCGCCGTTTCAAGAAACCTTGAGCTAAATAAGGCACCAGGTCCGGATTGTATTCCTAACCTGGTCCTTGAGCACGTGATTCTTACCGCTCCAGATATGTTCAGGAGCTGCCTTCAACGTTGCCTGGACGAAGGAAACTTCCCAGATCGTTGGAAACGGCAGAAGTTGGTGCTATTGCCTAAGCATAGGAAATCCCCGGTAGGGCCTTCGACATACAGACCAATTTTCCTACTCGACACAATTGGTAAGTTGTTAGAGAGGGTGATCCTGAATAGATTGACGGACTATACGGAGTGTGCTGGTGGCTTATCAAGCAACCAGTATGGGTTCCGCAAAGGCCGTTCTACCATCGAAGCAATTCAGTCGGTAACGGAAACGGCTAAGATAGCGCGTGGTTTGAATAGGAGAAGTATGGTACTGTGTATTAATTACACTAGATGTAAAGAATGCATTAAATAACACTAGCTGTGGAATATCATGTATGACGGAGTATTACGCTTAAATCTCCTGGCTGGTGTGAAAATAGAAAGCTTTGTGGATAATATAATGCTAGAGGTCACAGGCGACATTCTCGACGAAATTGAATTGAAAGCTTCGTACGCGATTAGCAGTCAAAGAATGGCTCAACTCAAGGTGGTTGGCGTTAGCACATCACAAGACTGAGGTTGTTGTGGTGCATAGCCACCAATGGTTGCAGCAAGCAAGGATAAACGTAGGGACCTGCACAGTTGACTCCGGGAGGTCATTAAAGCATCTGGGCGTGATGATCGACGATAAGCTTAATTTTACGAGCCATGTCGATTATGTATGCTAAAGGGCTTCATTGGCGATAAAATCTTTGACGCGAATGATGTCCAACGGATCGCCGGTGTAAAGTCAGGTGCGTAGGCTTATAGCGGGTATAGCATTGTCTATTATCCGATACGGCTTACAAGCATGATCCAAAGCACTAGACGCCGGGTGCAATCCCAAGTAACATTTTAAGTTTTATTCCGCTCTAAGAATGGTTTTCAAGATCAATTTATAAGATCTAACAATAAAACCGAGTAATACACGGCAACCTTCTGATGACCACTATAAGAGTAAGATATTGCCAAGTGGCCCTCTCCAGATAACCACTATAAACCTATTATAAGAGCATTTAAAAACCCTTTTTAAGCCACCCGAAAAAAAGGGAATTTGGCTGCGGCAGCTGTCAAAATGTTGCTTTAAAAAAAGAGAAACAAATCTTTGCAGAAAAATAATAACAAAATGGACTGTTGATGAAAATTATGATGATGACAACAAAATAATATTTTATTTCAGGTTGTTTTTTTTCGATTCAGTACCATTGAAAAGAAGTGCGCTTCCGATTTCATGGTCAAATGTTGTGAAAAAAATAAGGTTGAACACCACGCGCCGGCCATACAACGTAGTTCAGGGAAATAAATTGAAAATATTGATTGCCACAACATCTAGGATGCCCTCTAAATCGATTAGTATTTTTGCCCAAACTGTTAATTTATAAAATTATTTATCGGAAAAAGTAAGACAAGCGGTTAAAATTTCGTTAAATTACGCATTTCAGTGATATATTTCACTGACTGCGAAATGCTTTTCCGTTTCAATATGGCTATCATGGAATTTGATCAGAAAAATTTTGCTTTTATAAAACACCGTCATAAACTCTTCGCAATACAAACATTCTTATGAGGGTAATTCATTTGACCACATTATGACCAAAAATTGTAGCTTTATTCGAGCGTTGACAATTGGATTTATTACGCCTTTCATCACTACCATAGATCTGTTCATATGGTCAATAGGGATTTGACGTTTGAAGCTTTTTTCAGCTGATTTATGGGAGGTTTATTGATAGCAATAAGAGCGCCAATAAAACTGAGCAATCAGCTTGGTGATTGCTGCCATAAGTCCACAATAAGAATTAGATAAATCCAAGAAGCATGGAAATTGTTACTTGGGATGTCAAGAAATTATTCAGGGTACACTGGCTGATGTGTCTGCGGGTTGCAAGCGCATACCGCACCATATCTTATAAGGCGGTGTGCGTCATTGCATTGCTGGGATGATGCCGATAGACATACTTCTGGAGGAAGATGTGGAGTGCTTCAACGTCAGGGACTCGGTGCAAGTGCGACGTGTCAAGAGAGCAGCTTCGTTGCTCAAATGGCAAAGATCATGGGACACTGCAGTCAAAGGTCGTTGGACCCACAGACTGATCAACTTCCACCTATCACAGGTGTTGTCTGAACATGCTGCCCGGAATGTGTAGGTGAGGTAGAATCGGCAGAGCATGTGATGTTTGCATGCCCGCGATTCGATGTTGAACGCAATGCCATGCTGCTAACAACCCACCTTTGCTGCGTCGCAGCATGCGTGCACGTGCATGCATTCCATTAGGCTTTCAGCGATCGTGTACGTACACGCACGTTTCACTCACACTTTTACTCGGTTTGTTTGCAACCACGAGCAGCTGTCACGGCAAAATCAAATGGGATTGTTTGCAACCACGAACCTGCGTTCGTGTTGGTGAGAAATGTCGGCGAGACCCTAATGGAATAATAAAAATGACAGCTGTGCGTGGCTTTCGTTTTGAATGGGGTGCCCTTGAAAATAAGAGTACATTTTGTTTTGGATTCCGGGAGGCTTATCCTTAAGCAGGCCATAAATTTTATCAAAAGTGATAGCCACACCGTAGTGGCCTTATACCTATTTTAAATTTGTTTTATAATGTGTTTAAATGTTTTTGTCTATCTGTCAATTTACGTGTTAAGCCAGTTTCAATTATATGGAAAACTGACCTAAAATTGCGAAGAGACAGATGAGCGTGCGACCACAGACAAACAGACATAAAACATGGAACATTTCGCGATAAAATTGGGACAATTGGCGACTTGGGGAAATCGTGAACCAAGTGGCGGTAGTGAGCAAACGTCGAACTGATTTGTGCGCCGCGGTCTGTTGATTGAACAACAAATGATTATTTGGATTGACCGATAAATCAGGGAACTATGGAATAATATCGAGAGTTATGTATGTGTGTATGTCGTGCGAACCTTTGCTATGTGTGACTTTGTCGTCTTTTTCTATTAAAAGATATAAACAAACAGAATTTGGCACCAGTACATTACTAGTTTTCTACTTCCATCTGGTTGGAGAATCGAAAAAAAATCATTGTTGATAATAGAAATTGCTATGCTAATAATTTTTTTTTCAATAATTCCGAAATGCAATGTCCGATTGGGCTAATTTTGAATAGCAAACAATGAGACCGCATTCCCCGTTGAATGCAATTTGTTGCGAGTAAATCAGATAATGCCAAGTTCCAAAAAGTGTGTCTACAAAATTTGTCTACACACAAGCATACACACATACAGACATCACCTTAGTTCGTCGAGCTGAGTCGATCGGTGTATAACACTATAGGTCTCTGGGCCTTCTATCAACAGTTTTTTATGTAATCATATTGCCTTTCGGTATACGAGAAAAGCAAATATGTGAAGCTGCAACTTTAATTTAAAAAACACTACAGTACCTCGATATAACGTAACTCGATATAACGTAATTTTTACCTCGATATAACGTAACTTCCCATTTTCAACAGTTTACATTATAAACGTGATTCATGGAGTATAAAAATATTTTTTTCAATTCTAGGCCACTATAGGACCATCCTCAACAGACATAGGGTGGAGGGAAGAATCTAAGATTTTGAGATATTTACGTGACGTCACATTCCAAATGTTCACGTTCCGACATATCCTCTCTATGAGGCTGTCTGGGTTCATTCATTTTTATGCATTTAATTTACATCTTAACAGAAAACACTGAATCAGCAATTCGACGCTTCAATACACATATCCGCATATCTCTAACCTCGAATGCACTCCTCGCTCGCCAAGTCGTTCTGTACCTGGTCAGCCCACCTCGCTTGCTGTGCTATACGACTACTTGTACTTGCCGGATCTGGGGCGAACACCATCTTTGCAGAGTTGCTATCCGGCATTCTTGCAACATGTCCTGCCCATTGTACTCTTCCGGCTTTAGCGTCAGATGCCTACTTATATCATGGACATCGTAATTAAAAAACAGCACTAAAAAGGCTTCAGTGCAGAAATGTTGTTTTGCTATTTCGAACTGGTTTGAGAATTGTTATGAACTTGAGTTCTACTTTCATGAATAAAGAATGGTAATCTAGAATAATATTAAATTAAGGTTTAATCTTATTTATAAATTATTGGACGAATACTGACTGAAGTAATATTCTAACATAAGAAGTAAATATGAAAACAAAAATGAAAAAGAATAGATAAGCAAATAAGAAACAAAAAACAAAAAAGATATCAAAAAAAATAAATAAAAGATAAGTAAGAAAGGTTGGAACACCCTGGTGGATGAATAACATTGATTTTAAGGTGATTATACAATCAAGCCATGTGGTGAATTTCAAATTCACCACACGTTTTTCTACTCCTATTATCAAAAGTTCAAAACCAGCGTAATATTTGTTGTACAATGCTGAAATTAAAGTCGATTGCTTAGTATGAGTAATCAAACGATCTACAGATGTTGCGATCCCCATGGGCGTTGATGTTCTTTCAATTCGTGCTCTTGAAAAATCACTAGAAAAAGCACGTGGTTTCCAAGATGGCCGATTTGTGGCTTTGTTGTATAACCACCTTAAGTTCAATCAAAGTTAATTGCCTATTTCCGGGGATTAAACCACCCGACTTGGACGTTAATTTACAATGTTATGAAAACTCATATGTGAATATGTACGTTATGTGGAAGATATTGATTTGGAAAATGTATTGGGGTAACCTCTTTCCCTTCGATGGGACTCGAACCCATGACCCTACAGTACGCTAGACTGGTGCTTTAACCAACTAAGCTACGAAGGACCTCCGTCGGCCTTCGCAACCTAGAGGCTACTGAACGAGCTCGAGATTCCCAAATTGGACGCATAGTCAAATCACTCGCAATCCATTTCTCAAGCCAATACTTCCACATGTGTATAGTACACGTCCACATTAGAGGAGCGTGAGTATTTAGAATGTCTGGCGGCTCTACACATTCTTCATCAGCAACGGTACTGATCAAGTGAGGTTGTGTGAGCTATTTGCCAGTCGGTCGTCAAGCTCAGACCCGACCGCATTGCGTAGGCAAGAGCACGCAACTCAAGTTCAGTTCAATCAAAGGTAATTGCCTATTTCCGGGGATTAAACCACCCGACTTGGACGTTAATTTACAATGTTATGAAAACTCATATGTGAATATGTACGTTTTTAAAAAAAAATTTGGAGAAAAAAATTTGCTTCGATATAACGTAACCTCGATGTAACGTAACGAAAATAAAAATTGAGTTACGTTATATCGAGGTATGACTGTATATATATAACAATGCTATACCTGTGTATTGGGGTAAATATTTATTATTTTTATCTTTAAATTTTTCGAAAGCATTGGCTTGCCAACAGTAGGTATTTTCCCCTACTACTGTACCAAAAAATGTTCGCTACCATGCCCACCAAATATTTGTTTTTTTTTGTTAATTTAGGGTGTTTAATTTAGAATAAAATAACAACAATAGATGTCTTTCGCCATAATGATTTCAAAAAGTTTACTCCTAGTGTGTCCCTGTGAGTACGCTGAGTTTTTTATTCCAAACGGCTCAGCACCACCCCACTTCTGTTTGATTATGGGTACAGCGGTACCGTGCAACCACTGTACTGAAAGCGTCAAAGAGCGCCCGAAAATACCGATACATTTATTTATTTGCAGAAGATTCATATTTTATAAATTTGTAAATAAGATAAGTCAAGCTTCAATTTCATGAAATTTTTCTATTCAATCTCTTTAAAGTGACGTCATCTATGATAGGGAAAACTCCGGTTAATATGACATTGTCATAAACACCAGCATATTCCAATGCATAATACCCACGTGATGCGTAGCTACAAAGTTAAATACAGAAACCATTCGCTAACTGGGCTAAGACAGCAGCGATTATCGCTCTTTAATGCTACGTTTCAACAGGGCAAGTAAATGGATCAACTCAGTTGAACTCAGTTGACATGCCAAAAATTGAACATGTTCTATCCTTTTTTTCATTTAAGTGAATTGAATGGAAGTATTTACACCCGATGTCCATTTAGTTGTTCTCCAAGTCGCCTGCCCGCCGCGTCCGCGTAAGGTATCCAAAACACTTTGCGTTGATGCAGCGCGCATGTAGCTTAAAAAAGGCTAGGATAACTGAATCAGTTTTAGCCATGCTCCTAATTTGGCCAGTTTCTCGAATAACTCTGGAAATAAAGCAATTATGGCACGCATAGTATCTACAATCGATTGCATATTTTCATCTGTGAAAATCGGGAGCTGTCTAATAATAGAGGTAATAAACCTTAGAGGAAGATTGGTGCTTTGTTCTCGTTCCCAAACATGTTGGGTACACAACTGTGAAACGTACTGAATTGTTTGGCTCCCTAACCTTGTCAGCAAAAGATGTTTCGCCAGTGACGACAGCGACAATCTTTCTCTATAATTTATTGTTGTGCTTTACGACAAAATTACAACTTTCGTGATCATTTTCCAATGATCTCATAGATGTGTAAAATTCATCCGTAGTACAAATAGCACGTGCTATCAAAGCATTCACCGCCAGAATCCAGCACGTGGCAGCAACATTTTCAAAGATATCGAAGTAGCTTTCTTATGTATAGCTATGTTTTTCTTAGGCGACTATCTGGCGTTAATTTTTTGTTGCGACTAAAAATAAACGGTGGAGTAGATTTATTTTATATTTTTATATCATAATGCCTGGTTTACAGTTCGTATTTGAGTGATAAAATGGCCTACTTTTCCATACCAACGAAATTTATGCTTTAATGACCATTATGCAACTCAAATGGGTTGCATAAAAACCATTATAGCACTCATTTCGGTGCTATAATGAAAAACCAACTCCAGAACAGTAGTTAAATGAGTACATTTTACTGAAATAGCTTGGGTAACAGTTCAAATAATTTCAATAGCGTCGCGTATTAAATTAAATGATTTGATGGCCATGACATCAGAATTTTCCAAAGGCAAGTTCATCTATCGCTTCAAGGCTTGTTGAGCAATGCAATGTGGCACGATAACATGTAATATAATTGTTCTTTGCAGAAACGTAAGAATGTACATGTTAAGTAAATCAGTTTGTACCGTTTTGCTACAGATTTATCATATTAAGGCCCATTTTTGTCATTGCAAAAAATAGCGTGTGTAATTTGTAGTCGAAGCTGCCGTGCGTTCATACAAACATGAGGGACATCACGGAAATAAACAAAAGTAGTGGAAAATTAGATTTGAAATTCCAAAAAATGTACAACTTTCTCATAAAAACCCAAATTTATCCCCAAGTGGTGATTATGCCTTTCTTGATTCGATATGTTGGATTCGAATTAATGTTGTAAATGCTGTGCTAATTGCCTACATCTTGGCGGTTAAAATATTTGATGCAACTCTATCACGCTGCTTATAAATTACCCAACAATTGAGTAATTTTTAAGCAATTATTATGAGAGTAATGGATTGCGTCATGGCTAAATTGATTATTGACTTAAAGTGTGCACGTAAACAGCGTATTTGTTAAAAGAAAAATAGAAATATTATTCAAATCGAATGAGTTATTAGCAAACAAAAACAATAGTGTCCAACTAGGAAAGTTTCTCCGTCGAATGAAACTAGTTGCACTCGAATCGGTCAAGTCCTTCTATATGAAACGTGTTTAACAATAAAATATTCCAGGGCTACACACACACACACACACACACACACACACACACACACACACACACACACACACACACACACACACACACACACACACAGTCAGACATGTGCTCAGTTTTTCGAGCTGAGTCGATTGGTATATAACACTATGGGTCTCCGAGCCTTCTATCAAAATTTGGCTTTTGGAGTGAAATTATAGCCTTCTGGTACAACTTTGTTGTACGAGAAAGGCAAAAACCCAGCTTAATTCACCGAGTGGTGATACAGCCTTTCTCGCATTTAGCCAAGACACCAACCTTATACGGCGCTTATATAGTTCGATTCCATTTTCTCAATAACCTTTAAACGCAATGGTCGATCGTTATCAAATTCAATAGTGATCAACAAGGCTTTGTCCCCTGTCGAATGCAACTTGTTGCGAGAAAATCGGTTAAGAATTACTATATGAAAAAGTGGCTAATGTTTTTCGGTTTTCGTGTGCACACACACACATACACACGGACAGACAGACATTTGTTCAGTTCGACAAGCTGAGTCGATTGGTATATAGGTAACATCATGGGTCTCCGAGACTTCTATAAAAAGTTGGATTTTGGAGTGAAATGATAGCCTTTCGGTACAACTTTGTTGTACGAGAAAGGCAAAAACTAATCTACTTTTTGAATTAGATTAGAAATTAGTTTCTAATTAAATAGTGATCTTATATTTAAAAATTCATTTGCTATAAGACACCGTGATTAATAAATTCGGAGAGTTTCAAAATGCAATATTACGCGGAAAATACCACAAGACAGTTGATAGTAACATTGTTATACTGTCTGTGGTATTTTTTCAAAGCACTGTCTGTAGAGAATGACTACGTGTTTAAAATTAACTTCCCTTAACTATTGTGGACAATATACAAATGGAATGAATACTTGTTTCCCACTTTACCGTAAGTCACCCTTGATCTATATAATGTATGAATTTTTGAAGGAATACGTTATTCATTATTTTTTTAATTCTTGAAGACCCGACACGAATCCGTTTGACAAACACAGTTTAGTAACCACTGCTTTCAGTAACCGGTTTGCAATCCAGTCGGAAACATTCATCTATCAGTCGTGTTTATACGTAGCTGCACAACGGTCATAGAGGCCACAAACTGCCTCATAAAGGTTTGCAGTGATTGAACTCCAGAAGCGATTGCATGCGGATCAGGTAATATCTTTATATCGCACTTCAACTTATCAATATATTGATCAGTGAGTACTTTCAGACCAGTAACTATTGAGCCATTCCCAAAATGAGCAGCGGAAAGCATTTGGCCAAAGGTAAGAGATTGACATCAAACAAAACAGTTCACCTCCAGGAAGTATTGATTTTTCATGGAATGTTTGCATGTTGCGCGTGATTATTTTCGGGGCAGGAATGTGAATTCGGTCGGATTTAACCGATGTAAAAAAGTCAGAAATTAAGATGGAGAATAATTTTAGCATCGGTGATGTCATCAGTGGAACAGCGATGTTTTATCGCTTACCTCATATTGTCGACTGTCTGATGCAGAACGCTAGACTGGCACACATTTGTTGGTACAGAGGGTTTGCTTTCATTTTTGAATACCGATTAGGTCAATCTATGACAAACATTTATATTCTAACTAAAATTGGATTTAGCTCAAAATTCTTATATACTGTAGGTAATTACAAGTTTATTGATTTTAATTGTAATGTTTCAAAATTTTGAATTCCTCGCCTTATGAAGTACAACATCTAATGCATTTGGGCTACAAAACAGATTTTTTCTCCAACAAATCCATTTGATATAGTTATCGCAAATTAAATTTATGTATTTACCGGAATATGTAATATTGTATATGTATATGGTTGGCGTTTTACTTCTAACGACATTTTGATTGTTCTCTGAATTCAATATGTTAGGTAACATAGTAATGTAGAGTTTTCAAACATCGTCATCAATGGACACGTCAATACTTGGATTATAGACAACCATTTTTATAACTGTCGATCGATACTAGTGAATAATTTACTAGAATAATGTAGCAAAAAATCCTCAGGAACTTTGTTCATAAAAATAATCCGGAAAATTCTCAATATTTGTTTATACGTGTTGAAGTTGTTATATAATATCCCATTATAATTATGCCCCCCTCCACCATCAAATTTGTTTTTGACAGAATTATGCTAAATTTGAGCAAAACATTTTTTTATTTGCTCTTGGTGTTACATATTTAACAAAACTCCGGTTTTTAACAATGCATTTAACAATAAATACTGCATAATCAGGATCATATTATCAAAAAAATGTGTAATATTGATTATTTCACCAGTCTAACAGAGCATGTGAGACATTTCTTTGAATGACGAAGCAGTAATGAGGTAGACTTAGCGGAATGCATTGGCCTTTCCAAAGTCATGCTTATCAATGTTATCTTTTCTAGACAGGCCTTATATTATTGTTTTGCTATGAAAATTGATACGAGATATCTATATTTTCCCACGTCATTTGTATAACGTATTGACATATTTTCTGCATATTTAAAGAAATGTTACATAATTTAACGATAGGGTACTACAGTACCATTTGAGCAGCGCCCCCTGTTCCCGTCGACAACCTTTAGTATTCGCGCACATTGCAATCAAAATACTTAAGGGATCCAGAATTAAGTATTTTTTTCTTGAGATTAACTAAAATTGTGCATACTTAGGTGAATAATAAAATAACGCACAATGTATGGATTTTTTCAAGGAGGGAGCTCTTATACTAAGGACAGATCTTGTGCCTGTCCGAAAATCGTCTTAAGATCTTTGCCTTTCTCGCACAACAAAGAAAGACAAAAGGAAAGAGCTCTCGAAGACCCATGATGTTGTATACCAATCAACTCAGCTCGTCGAGCCGAACAAATGTCTGTCTGTCCATGTGTATGTGTGTGCACACGAAAACCGAAAAAAACTTGAGCTACTTCTTCATAAAATAATTCTTAACCGATTTTCTCGCAACAAGTTGCATTCGACGAAGCGCAAACCCTAGTTGATCACTATGTATTGAATATAATCACGATTGGTCATTGCGTTCAAAAGTTATGAAGAAAATGGTTGGTTGGTTGATTCGCCTTACCGTGCTTGCAAGAGCCGTAATGTAGGCATTTATTTATGAATTGTATCATATTAAGGTGGGACAAAATAATTGAATCGAGAAAGGCATCGTCACAGTGTGGATTAATCTGGGCATTTCAAAATGTTTATCGGGATGTTTTCAAAACATTAACGGGAGAATCTTTTGAATTTCGCCCAAAAAATTTGAACAACCTCAGGAAATTCTTGACAAGCTTTCTAAAAACATTAATTTTGATTTTTGGATTTACCACGGAAAATTAATTGAAATTTCCTGAGAAATACTCTTCGGAATGTCTGCGGGGAACTCTTAGGCACCCTTAGGAGCTTTCACGGGAAACTCCCTGGAACTTTCAGAAGGAATTCTTCGGCAGTACTGGTAGTTTTCGTGACTGTCATGTGAAAGCGAAAACAGTTGCATTTTCATTTTCAAGAGACCAAATGCAAATGTAGCCGTCTCCCGGTCACCTGTCACATTACAAGCAGTCATGATGGGCATGTTGCTTTGTTTTAAAATCTAAATTTCTAAATAGTTTTAATAGATCTGTGCAAATAATGATGGCTGTCGATAAAATGATTGTATTGTTTTTGATTTTCGAGTTAGAAGCAACATTATTGAAGAAGAAACAGCTTGTTTACAATAGTTTGATACGCTGTTGTTTATGTTTTCTATGAAAGCAGGAGAGAATAAAATGTAAATATTGCGTGACCTCTCTCAATGAAATTGAAAACCTCAGTACTGTTCTTCGACATTCTCAAGAAGAATTCCAAGGAAGTTTCATAGGAAATTCTTCGGAATTTGCACTGATTTCGCGTAAACAATTCGGAATTTCAACTAGAGTTTTTTTTTGGGAATTTTGAAGGAATTTCTTTTTGTTGTCCATGTTCAAAACGAGAAAGGGTTGTGTGAGATACAGATGGCATTGTATTTAACCACATGAGGAGCGCGAACGGGTATGGTGGCCTGGCATGCCAAGCGATATAGAAAATTGGGTCAAAGCATGCATCGTCTGCGCCGCAAACGGAAAACCGGAGAAGCCTACTTCTATGCAACGCACTCCAGCTCCTAAAATGGTCTGGGAGGCTACCGCGGTCCATATTTCAAATTTTGTGGCATCTATATTTTTGTTCTAGTGGAAAACAGGTCGAGGTAAGTATATTATTGCTCGCCCAGTGACCTCCTACATCAACAGCCTCTACTAGGAACCTCTACTCGCCCATTGTAAACCATACATTAGTGACGACCAACATGGATTTATGCCCGGACGTTCCACTGCCACAAATCTTTTGTGCCTTACCTCCTACATCAACAGCAACATGGTGGATCGCAGTCAAACGGACGTTATCTATACCGACCTAACAGCAGCCTTTGACAAATTGAATCACCGCATAGCTATTGCTAAACTGGATCGCCTCGGAATCAATGGTTCTCTCTTGCGATGGTTTCAATCGTATTTAAACGGTCTCAGCCTTACCATGGTTATTGGAGATCATCAGTCGAACCATTTTGCCATTTTACCTCAGGCATTTCTCATGGTAGTCACCTGGGACCACTGATTTTTCTGATCTATTTCAACGACATTCTGACAATCAAGGGACCACGGCTTTGCTACGCAGACGACCTCAAACTGTATCTCCGAATTTGTATCATTGAAGTTGCTGCTATGTAACATCCCGTACTGATAAAATAGTTTGTTATCAGCGGATTCTTACTAGTATTTATCTGCGTTGGAAAAACACAGCCCACGAACATCCATCAGAAAACTATATACTCGCTCATACGCTAGGAGAAATGTCTGTATTAAATTTCTAATCTCGTGTAACAAACCATTTAAAAAAAGCAAATCAGCTCGTAATTTGTCATTTGGCCTTTTTCGTGACGGTAAGATGCGCTGCAGTAATGTCCCACTGGGGTGTAATGCCAGTAAGAATAAGGGGCAGCAGGGACTATGTCCAAGGGCTTGACGATCCCTCCCCAGGCCATCTGCGAGTTGTGGCGCCTGCCTAGGATGTGGTGGGGTTTGACAGTGGGCCCTGCTAAACATCTATAAAAAGCTGCATGAATCCGCAAGTAGGCTCCGCCAAAGCGACCGTGTGCCGCTCAAAGCGCACAAGCCCAAGTCCTGGTGTTAGGTGGGACGCTATACAGCCCTGACACGACGGCCCTCCGACGAGACAGGAGGTTTGCGCAGGCCCAATAAGCCGCCTTTTAAAACAACTATTACGAACGACATAGAAGATAATACGACTCGATACAATCGGCAACGACCTAGGCGACGAATAAAGGATCACGATTGGAAGCTTGGAACATGGAACTGCAAGTCGCTAGGCTTCGCAGGTTGCGACAGGATAATCTACGATGAATTACATCCCCGCAACTTCGATGTCGTAGTGCTGCAGGAAATCTGCTGGACAGGACAGAAAGTGTGGAAAAGCGGGCATCGAGCGGCTACCTTCTACCAAAGCTGTGGCACCACCAACGAGCTGGGAACCGGCTTCATAGTGCTGGGAAAGATGCGCCGACGCGTGATTGGGTGGCAGCCAACTGCGGGAAGTCAAAATCGTCATCGGTGACATGAACGCTAGGAAGGGAGGAAATGTATAGACCGGTCATCGGACCGGATAGTCTGCATACCGTATCGAACGACAACGGCCGACGATGCATGAACTTTGCAGCCTCCCGCGGAATGGTAGTCCGATGGTAGTCCGAAGCACTTTCTTCCTCCACAAGGCCACATGGAAATCACCTAATCAGGTAACGGAAAACCAAATCGACCACGTTCTAATCGACGGTAAATTCTTCTCCGACATCACGAACGTACGCACTTAATACCGCAGTGCGAATATTGAATCCGACCACTACCTCGTTGCAGTATGTCTGCGCTCAAAACTCTCGACGGTGATCAACACGCGTCGGAGTCGTCCGCCGCGGCTAAACATTGGGCGGCTGCAAGACGGTAGACTAGCCCAAGACTACACGCAGCAGCTGGAAGTGGCACTCCCAACGGAAGAGCAGCTAGGCGCAGCATCCCTTGAAGATGGCTGGAGAGATATTCGATCCGCCATTCGAAGCACCGCAACCGCTGCACTAGGCACGGTGGCTCCGGATCAGAGAAACGAGTGGTATGACGGTGAATGTGAGCAGTTAGTTGAGGAGAAGAATGCAGCATGGGCGAGATTGCTGCAACACCGCACGAGGGCGAACGAGGTACGATACAAACGGGCGCAAAACAGACAAAACTCGATTTTCCGGAGGAAAAAGCGCCAGCAGGAAGATCGAGACCGTGAAGAGACGGAGGAACTGTACCGCGCTAATAACGCACGAAAGTTTGAGAAATTGAACCGTTCACGTAAGGGCCACGTGCCACAGCCCGATATGTGTAAGGACATAAACGGGAACCTTCTTATAAACGAGCGTGAGGTGATCCAAAGGTGGCGGCAGCACTACGAAGAGCACCTGAACGGCGATATGGCAGACAACGGTGGCGGTATGGTAATGAACATAGGAGCACGCGCGCAGGACATGCGACTTCCGGCCCCGAATCTTCAGGAAATCCAGGAGGAGATCGGCCGGCTGAAAAACAACAAAGCCCCTGGAGTTGACCAACTACCAGGAGAGCTGTTTAAACACGGTGGTGAGGCACTGGCTAGAGCGCTGCACTGGGTGATTACCAAGGTTTGGGAGGATGAGATTCTGCCGCAGGAGTGGATGGAAGGTGTCGTGTGTCCCATCTACAAAAAGGGCGATAAGCTGGATTGTAGCAACTACCGCGCAATCACATTGCTGAACGCTGCCTACAAGGTACTTTCCCATATTTTATGCCGCCGACTAACACCAATTGCAAGAGAGTTCGTGGGGCAGTACCAGGCGGGATTTATGGGTGAAAGCTCTATTACAGACCAGGTGTTCGCCATACGTCAGGTATTGTAGAAATGCCGCGAATACAACGTGCCCACACATAATCTATTCATCGACTTCAAAGCCGCATATGATACAATCGATCGGGACCAGCTATGGCAGCTAATTCACGAAAACGGATTTCCGGATAAACTGATACGGTTGATCAAGGCGACGTTGGATCGGGTGATGTGCGTAGTTCGAGTTTCAGGGGCATTCTCGAGTCCCTTCTAAACGCGTAGAGGGTTACGGCAAGGTGATGGTCTCTCGTGTCTGCTATTCAACATCGCTTTGGAGGGAGTAATACGAAGGGCAGGGATTGACACGAGTGGTACGATTTTCACGAAGTCCGTCCAGTTATTTGGTTTCGCCGACGACATTGATATCATGGCACGTAACTTTGAGAGGATGGAGGAAGCCTACATCAGACTGAAAAGTGAAGCTAAACGTATTGGACTACTCATCAACACGTCGAAGACGAAGTACATGATAGGAAGAGGCTCAAGGGAGGGCAATGTAAGCCACCCACCACGAGTTACTATCGGTGGTGACGAAATCGAGGTGGTTGAAGAATTCGTGTACTTGGGCTCACTGGTGACCGCCGATAACGATACCAGCAGAGAAATTCGGAGGCGCATAGTGGCTGGAAATCGTACGTACTTTGGACCCCGCAAGACGCTCCTATCGAATAGAGTTCGCCGCCGTACTAAACTGACTATCTACAAAACGCTTATAAGACCGGTAGTTCTCTACGGACACGAGACCTGGACGATGCTCGTGGAGGACCAACGCGCACTGGGAGTTTTTGAAAGGAAAGTGTTGCGTATCATCTATGGTGCACTGCAGATGGCGGACGGTACGTGGAGGAGGCGATTGAACCACGAGTTGCATCAGCTGTTGGGAGAACCATTCATCATTCACATTGCGTAAATCGGAAGACTGCGGTGTGAGTCGGGAACGTAGCCAGAATGTCGGACAGTAATCCGGTGGAAATGGTTCTCGACAACGATCCGACGGGAACAAGAAGACGAGGTGCACAGCGGGCAAGGTGGATCGATCAGGTGGAGGACGATTTGCGGACCCTCCGCAGACTGCGTGGTTGGCGAAGTGCAGCTGAATGGAGAAGACTTTTATGTGCAGCACAGGCCACTCCGGCCTTAGTTTGATAATAAAGAAGCCATTTGATATAACAATGGCGACAATTTCTGCCAAACGAATGTCTCGGCCAAATTATCAATTCGGCCATATGTCCATTTCGACCAAAATACATTTTCAGCCGAATAACCCTTTCTGCCAAACGACATTTTTGGCCAAATAACCTATTCGGCAATTTTCGGTCGTATGTCCATTCGTACAAAACAATCGTTGGTCAAGTTGAGAAACTGAGTTAGTGATCCTCAGTAGAAAGTATAGGATTGATAAATTTACCAAAGCCAAAAACTTTTCTTCGGCAAGAACCAACTGTTTGTCGAAACAAGAAATTTACTCTTAAAATCAACTTCAACTTCACTACTATTATTCTGAACACTTGTGTGCAGAGATGCATTATGAACAAAACATGAGCCAAGAGCGAGCATGGTAGCGAAGGTTCCCTAGGTTTGGAACTATGCAAAAACATACGAGCATGGTTGATTTCTATCCGTTAGATGCCCACGTGTTCCATTACTAGACGAAAAATGATGGCATCTCTTGAATTTGTTTTCCTAGGATACAAGTTGCTATGTTAGGTCAGTGCTCTTGAACAGTGTGCTGTGTTCAAAACATTTTGAACACGAACACGCGTTCTCGTGTTCAAAATGCATCTCTGCTTGCATGTATTTCAGGGCTTTTGTTGATTAAGATCCAGTTTTGTGCAGTACGCAGAGGATCTCTCATTTTGCCTATTCCGTTCGGTCCAAAATAGTACTTCTCCAACAACGAAATCTACGGAGGATCCATAAATCGTGTTAAACCTAATCGATCCACCTTTTAGGTGTTGCGCGTCGTTTCGGTCGTCCAAAACGCGGTCCTCCTCAGTTGATAATCCTGTCCTGCGGAGACACAGAGGTAAAGAAGATCTTCAAACAGCAAAAACCACCTACTAATATGCTTTCCCTTTCCCTAACTAACTACAAGGACGTAGCCGGCACCCTTATTGATTATTTGAATATTTAAGTCACTGAAACATGCACACAGAGAATGCTTAAAAAAACTCCAGACAATCATTCAGTTGATTATTTGTGCAATTTTAGTGATTTTGGTCAATCACGGAGTAGCAACCATACGTAGATATGCGCATGATATGATCTAACATACCTCAAACTTGAAGGTCCATGTTGGGAAAGTCCATTAAAATAGTAAATAACGCTACACAGAACTCATTTCATGAGCATATTGAAATGGAGAAAAAAAGCAATTCCATCGACTATCTTTCAATGTATACATAATTGTTTCGCCCTGAAAAAGCCAAATGGTTAACAGGTAAACTAATTCTTTAACTACTTCAAACACATTCCCATCAAGCACTATAAACAGGGTTCAAATCGAAATCAAACAAGTTTCATCGAATATCTAAAAAAAAATCTATACCACAGTGCTGCAGCCGAACGTATTATTAATTTAAATGCAAAACCTTTCATTGCAGGCTCCACCCCGCCGGTACTGGGCAAGGACGGAAAGCTCCGCCTGTACTCGATGCGCTTCTGTCCGTATGCCCAACGAGTCCACCTGATACTGGATGCGAAGAACGTGCCCTATCACACAATCAATATCAACCTTAGCGAGAAGCCGGAATGGTACTTCGACAAAAACCCTCTGGGCAAGGTTCCGGCTTTGGAAGTTCCCGGAAAGGATAACATCACGCTTTACGAATCATTGGTCGTGGCCGACTTCATCGAGGAAGCCTACTCCGAGAGACAACGGAAGCTTTATCCCAGCGATCCGTTCAAGAAGGCGCAAGACCGTATACTGATTGAACGCTTCAACGGCGCAGTAATCTCGCCGTACTACAGAATTCTGTTCGCAAGTGACGGCATTCCTCCGGGAGCTATTACGGAATTCGGTACGGGTTTAGATATTTTCGAAACAGAACTGAAGAATCGTGGAACTCCGTACTACGGTGGCACTCAGCCGGGTATGTTGGACTACATGATCTGGCCGTGGTGCGAGCGCGTAGATTTACTTAAATTTGCACTAGGAGACAAATATGAACTCGATAAACAGAGATTTGGAAAATTGGTGAGTATGGTGCAATAGGAAGAGGTTCATGTTTATCATATCATTGGCTTTTTCTAGTTGCAATGGCGTGATCTGATGGAAAAAGATGATGCCGTGCGAAAATCATTCCTTTCAACGGAGAACCACACCAAGTTCTTGCAGAGCAGGAAAGCTGGCGAAAATAACTACGATATTCTATTGTAAGCATTTAAATCATTTAAGCAGGAACATTTAGTCGTGGCGTGTTACTTGTATTTGCGAAGTGTATCGTCCGTGTTCCCTACTACAATAACTCGGAACATGATGTAAAGGTAAAACCTGCACTAACAATAAATATGCTGAATTTCTAAGAATAAAGCATTATGTGGAAATACTAACTGGTGCTGTTTTAATTCCAAAAACCAGCACAATTTTTATCATATTCATTCATTACTTACAAATACACAAACTGAGTTAGGACGGAACAGTCGCTTTAGTTAACAATATGAAAGACAGGGAATGAGTGAAATATGATCAGGACAATTTAGTTCTGATTACAACAGTCCATCATACACAATTGTAAGGAGTCGGTAATGAATTATGAAAGAGCTCGAACTGGAAAAAAAAATCGAATCGAATCGAATAAGTACATATTGCTTCTTATGATACCCAACAGATGAAACGGATTAGAATACTTTTCAGCCTTAATCAGTTGCTAAAAAACACTCATTCGATGTTAAGACAACATACAATTTGGCACGCAAATATGCTGCCAGTACTTTCTTGGCAGTAATTTATGTTCTTTCGATACTGAGATAATGAACTTTGAAGTAAAGAAAGTAAACTGCACTTTCTATGCAGAATTTTAAAAAATCTAATAAATTTGAAAAATGGTCAAAATTTGGATTTTGAATATAAACAGGTTTGATGTATTTCAGCTACTTATCTGGACATTTGACGTAGTAGACCGTGCGGCTTGGCGTTGTGCCAAGGGAGACACAGCCATTTTGAAAAAAATACATCGGTAGTGATCGGAAAAATCCTGGCGCTGGAGAGCAAAAGAACATCGCAAATTTAGTAGACTGAGGTTTCAAATTCTACTGAAACGCAAGAAGTCACACCTACAGCTAAAAAAAATCCAGTTCGAAAATCACAACATGTGGTTGTTTGCAACTGGATCAGCGTCACAATCAATCATTTGCTTCTTTATAAAAGTTCCTAAAGATTACGTCGCGGAAGAAATCAAGAAAAACATTACAGCAAGTTCTGCAACTAGTTCCAACGGTAATGATGAAAGGAGAAAGGATTCCGGACTCTATATGACTGCACACTGAAGGTCGAGTAGTACGTTTTTCAGGGAAAGCAGTATCAAAAGCGCTTGAGGTTTGGCCGCACGCATTAGGTTTGCAGAGGGAAGATCAGATGTGATAAATGTTCGGAAAAACATCCTAAATGTGCAAGGAGCATAAACGCCGGGAGCACAATGAGGACAGGAAAGCTACATACGCCGAAGCGGAAGCGCAGTTTCCGAAGTTGAGCATCTTCGAAATCGAGTTAGTTGAGCTGAATGAAGCTAGAGTACAGGGCTCAAGAAGAGAAGCGAAAAGTGGCAGACAAGTAAAAATAAAGACGCAGGGTAGCAGCAAAAACGACTACACTTATCAACTGGCAACGTAAATCAGGGATTCGATGTAATTTCAGTAGAAACGGTACTGGCAAGATTGCGGTAGGACCCATTCAAACAGTTGATGTTGAAGGCTTGGTTAAAATCACTAGTGGGAATGAAATCGCCAAACGTATGCAGTGAAAATCCACGAGATAATCAACAGCTCAAGAACCCAGAACAAGAGGAAAGAATAGTATAAGAAAATAGGAATAACGAATGAAGCGGTAATCTTCCGACATAACGAAGCAGTAATCCTCTAAGACCTCCTGACAACTAATGCCGAACAACATCACCATCGCTTTGCTCCGGGAAATCTGGCTTAAAAAAGATTAGCATTTCAGAATAAAAACTTCGAGCGGGATCCGGAAGAGTGGAGATATTGATTTAACAAGAAATGGGGTTTAAAAATATTAGAATGCCGAATTTAACTATTCTTAAAGCCGTCGGAATTAAATATCACCAATGGAAGCGATCATGTGAACCTAATCTCAGCCCAATTAACCAAGCTATAGAGGATCTAAATCAACTCTTTCGGTGGTAGGAACAACTGGAAGGAGAAGTAGTACTCGGTACATACCTCAACGCATACCACAACACCTGGAACCCGAATTACACAAAGTGTATGAGAGGGAAACTGGTTAACCAACTGACTTACTTACTTGATACTTGATGGGCTACAGCTCTTCGATGAACCTACGCCGAATGGAGTATTCTTCTCCACTGGACTCGATTCTGGGCCAATCGCTTCCAGTCGCCCTGAACATTGAGCGCCCTCAGGTCCTCTTCATCCATCGTGTACGCGGCCTTCCACGAAGCCTGCGGCCTCTTCCGGGTTCTCTACTAAATATTATCTTTGCTTGACGTTCTTCCGACATACGAACAACGTGTCCAGCCCACAGTAGTCGGCCGTGTTGTATAAGCTTAATAATATCCAGCCCTTTATACTGCCGTGAATCGCATATTTGTCCCATATGAATAGGAAACCCAGCAAAGATGGGACAGGTATGCGATTCACGGCAGTATACACCTGGTAAAACTCGTGATTCATGCGACGCCGCCTGATAACGTTCTCCTGTTTACTGTCGAGTATTGTCCGCAGCACCTTACGCTCAAACACTCTGAAAGCTCTCCGATCAGCCTCCTTTAACGTCCATGTTTCATGGCCGTATAAAGCCACCGGAAGAATCAGAGTAGTATACAGCGCGAATTTTGTCTTCGTTTGCAGATTACGGGACTTAAGCTGGTTACGAAATCCGTAATAAGCTTTATTTGCAGCTGCAATACGCCTTTTCATTATCGCACGTCACTTATGTTCCAAGATACACTAATTCTTCTACCACTTAATATTTTTCACCATCCAGCACCATTTCACTACCACCACCACTAATGAACCCACGTTGATTGCCAGCGATCATGTACTTCGTTTCGCTGGTCTCTCTTAAAAAGCGCAAGAGCCTCTTCCACGACACGGCGATCAATTCCGATAATATCGATATCGTCCGCAAATCCCAGGAGCATATGCGATCTTGTGATAATGGTACCGCTTCTTTGCACACCAGCTCTCCTAATCGCTCCTTCGAGCGTAATATTGAACAGTAGATTCAAGAGTGCATCACCTTACTTTAATCCATCTAAGGTAACAAATGACGTCAATATTTCATCCGCAACCCTTACACTTGATTTCGATCCGTCCAACGTTATACGAATCAGCCGTATCAGTTTCGCCGGAAACCCATTTTCAAGCATAATTTGCCATAATTCATTCCGTTTCACTAAATCGTTCGCCGTCTTGAAATCAATAAACAGATGATGTGTCTGCAAGTTGTACTCCTGGAATTTATCAAGCATTTGTCTCAGGATAAACATTTGATCCGTCGTTGATCGGCCCTCACGAAAACCTGCTTGGTATTCGCCGACGAAGGACTCTCCGAGCGGTCTCAATCTGTAAAACAGAATACAGGACATAATTTTGTACGTCGAATTAAGGAGGGTTATCCCTCGGTAATTGGCGCACTCCAGTCTGTGTCTTTTCTTAAAGAGAGGGGGAATGAGGCCGTCCAACCAGCTAGCAGGCTTTTCCTCGTATTCCTATATTTTCGACATAATATGATGCAGAACTTCTTAAAGCTGCTCACTGCCAGGTTTGAGAAATTCAGCCGGGAGCTGGTCCTTCCCCGCAGCCTTATTGTTTTTCAGCTCTTTAATAGCTTTTCAAACCTCATCTAATGTAGGCGACTCCACAGCTTGTCCGTCGTCGCTAATATTTATTCTGTCCACTTCCTCTAATCAACAAAGTGTCGAAGTGTTGTTTCCACCTGGCAGCCACTTCGGTTTTATCTGTCAGTAAATTCTCTTCTTGGTCGTTGCACATGACGGGAGATGGCGCTGTCTTTTTCCGCACGCCATTGACAGTCTCATAAAACCTCCGCATATCATTCTGCTCCATTTTTTCCTGCGCCTCGCTAATCACTTGTTCATCATACTCTTTCTTCTTCCTGCGGTGGGTTCGTTTTTCGGCTGCTCTTCGGCTTCCTCCTACCGATCTCTATTCGATCGGTTACCCAATACCAACATCCGGCTTCTGGCAACGTCGGCTTCTCGTCTGTCACTCTCTGACACTCCACATCGAACCAACCCGTCCTGGGTCGCCAACTAACAGCAGATTCCAAAATGAACCTTTTAAACGATAGAAGTCCAACAATGGATCCAGAAATCGCGACAAGGTGCAAGGTGATTGATGAGGAGTTCGGTAGAGCACATCTGTCAATCCGGATAGGAATTGGAGTTAATATCACAGTCACTCGGCAGACCTGAAAGGAAGTAAATTAAGACAGAGCAATTGGCCTCCTGAACAAAATGAGATCCCAATAGTTTTAAGACCTGGACTACCGTTATACGCATAACTGTCCCATGTATATAGGGAATCCCAGCAAACATGGGACAAATATGCGTATGACGGCAGTGGAGGAAATGCAGAAACTGTGATAGAAGAAGCTTTTAATACGTGGCGAAAACCAGGAAATGAAAATATCTCAAAAAATGGAAGACTGAAACCATTTCAGAACTCTACAAGTCTGAAAGGGAGGCACTAAAAAATTACAATCGCAACAAATCGGAACGAACATACTTGGAGCTGCAGATGTCTTCAAAAAAGAGTTTCGAAATGCTAGAACTCAACAAACAATTTTAGCTGTACAAACTACACTAAATTAATGATTTCGTGTGTGTTACTTCTACGTGAAGGTCAACGATTTACAATGATATGGAAATGCTAATATCATCTTCCAAACTTGGACGTACATGTTCATGATAGAATTAGAGGCGAAAGTATAGAATTGATAGTTCCGTTAGGATACGGCAGGCATGAAGAATGTTTTTATAGAAGTCGATTTGAAAGCGAGCGGAGGGCAATATTTGTGATGGCACATATCACACGACCTTCCTTCTGCCAAGCTCCCGTATGAAGGGGGAGGGAAGAATATCAGTGTGGAAGCTGATATATCTTCACTGGCAAAAGGAAGGTGGTTTGACTTGCTCATATGCCATCGCGTGCGGAAGGATTTTCTATCGACGAGTACTGTCTCCGAATTTCTAATATGACGGAACTATCAATTCTATACTTTCGCCTCTAGTTCTATCATGAACATGTACGTCCAAGTTTGGAAGATGAAATTAGCATTTCCATATCATTGTACAAACTAGTTTTTTAGCTGAAGACGCCAATTTTTGGCGAAATAAGCCCTTTATTAGCTTCCCATGTTTGTTGGGAAGGGCCTATATCAAAGAGTTCATGAAGAAAATTGACGAAAACACACCCCCAAAGAAGTTCGGAACATCCTAAAAGGAATAGACACTTCGCTTACTGGGGATTGACGGAAATCCGACTAATTTTTCAAACAAAGTTCGGTATTTTTTTATGCTTTCAGAAAATAAGCACGAGAATATACCGGTCTGTGATAAAAACTTGAAATCTCCAAAAACAAAAATGGGACAATTTTGCGTAGAAGGGCAGTAACAGTTTGCTGATGATTTTGCGTGGATAATTAGTGGAAAAACACTTGAGCAGGCAGATAATTAGCAGTTTAACTGCGAAACTAGAAAACATGGGATTCATGGCGATACTAATGAAGGGTGCAGTCCTATTCTTTACGAGATAAAACACAGACGTTTTTAAGGTAGAATGAAAGGCCAAATAATTCCAATACAGAAAACGCACCAACACCTGGCATACAATTTGGACAGAAAATAAAAAGGTATAGGAAGCATATTGAGGACGTCTGCACAAAGAAAATCAAAACATTTCCTATCAGGATGACGGAGTAACTCGAACCCGAAATATCACCATCCACGTGATACTATCCGAGACTGGACAAACCTCAATGCATGTGAGGATTGAACACCTAGCAAAGCGAGAGATTACCAGAAGTCAGAACCACTTTCAACCTGAATCAACTGACGAAGCTCGTACATCGTGCAGTAGAAAACGAAGAATCCAACGAATCATACACTGAGGATACTGGCCGTAAGATTTTCATACGACCAAACTTATGAGAATGTTTCATACGAATTGAACTATGAAAATTGTAGGATCCTTTTTCGATCAATTCTAACTTTTTATTGGGTATCCAACAAAACAATTTCTCGAAGCGTCGATGGGCGTGTGGTGTGAACGCACGCCTCCTAATCACGACGTCCATGGTTCGAACGCGGGTTACACTTTTTTTTAACAAACTGGAAATATTTCATAAGATTGTCGTATGAAATGCATTCCATAAGAGAATCGTATGAAAATCATTACAATTTCTTGTGGTGAAATTTCATAGGAGAAACGTATGATGTTCTTACGACCAGTATCCTCAGTGTACTTTCACTACAGACAGACACATGGATGTTTTGATGCATATCCACCCAAAACCAAAGAATATATCCTGGGAACTAAGGCCAAGAACTCTTTAAAGGTGAATCGAACAAGCGATAAGAAAGACAACACTGGACGAGAAATATGAAAAAAAAAAGGAAATACAGCACCAATCTCGACGCTTCTTTTTGCTAACACGCGTGCTCACTGGTGAAAAAAATCACAAAAATAAAAAACAAACCAAATTTCTTTTCATTGGTTGTTTTTGATGGCATGGAAATAGGAGCTATGGGATTAAGTGCCGAACCGTTCCCCTAATTATTAAGTTTTTTTTCAATGAAACTTAGCATAAATATGTGAACCCATGATGGTTTTGAAAAGATAAGGAATAAGATTCCATGTGAACTAGAGGTCGCAGTTGTAACATGTCTCTCTAATGAAATAAATGAACTTTGTTCTGACGGCTCATCTGGTGCCTGCCATTTGGTTCAATCCATGATTGGATACCCTACAACTTGTAACGCTTGGCGATGTAATGCTGTTCTCGGAGGAGTCGTAGGAAAACTTCAAACGCCAACTTGATGAGATAAGCTGTGAGAAAGGACTACGAAACACAAAAATTCAACTATACCTCTCAAACATCGATGGTTCAAAGATCTGATCCTCAATGCCAAGGAAATAAAAACATTGAGCAGAATAAAGATCAAGTCCTATGCAAGCCAAAAAAAAGGGCGTATGGGAATATACCGACAGAGATGAAGAAATAGAAAACATCAAAAACCTACCTCGCTCAAATTGTGTGTGTATATAACATACAAAATTTGAACTCTCTCAGAAATTTTTTTTAAAAAATCTTGCTTTGCGATTTGTTCATTTAAAAAAATATTTGATTTCCAAACTGAATAATACTAAATGCCTGGAAAAGCATTATTTTTAATGACATTAATTAATTTTCATTTATCACGAAATGCGTTCATAAACATTTTATTACGATTAGATATGATTTAAAATATTGCTGTAGTACACACACTTATTTTTTCCAGGAATAACGCCAAAAAGCCTCGTTTATTGAATTATCTGCGATAAAAAACCAATAGTAACAGAAGACTAGCTGGTTTGTCAAATGGAACAATGCTCGTAAATAATGTGCATCGTATCAACAATTCAATGTAATGAACTGAAGTTTTAAACACATTTACCAATACCTAGCAACTCAAATGTAGGTACTCACGTCACTCCCAACTGAAAAAAGTTTCGAATGATGTCGGATTTCGGACATTCAACTACTTAGCTATAAACGCGATGGATGATAAATAAAAAGTTGTATTTAGTTCTCTCTGATAAGAAAATCAGCCTCACTAAGATTAATTTGAAAGAAAAGAACCCAAAATGTTCTTTCTCTCATCACTCCCAATTTTGGAACGGATCATTACGTTCTATATGCTATACAAAGTGTGATTTTTTTGGGAACTCGCTAGACATTTTCCCCAATGAAATTAGAAATTATTGAGATGACTGACTTACGTCTAAGATATAAATACATAAAAGCGCTTTAGCGTACAATGACGACCGGTATCAACCGGCTGTAGAGAAGACTGAGTAGTGTAAAATGAAGTGCATTCGGTCTGCATTTTGAATGTGCTTCTAATCCTAGTCCGATCCGTGACTATCGCCTGATACAGGAGACTGGCTGCCGTGTTGGTTATGCAACGTTCGCATGTGTCGTAAAAGATTGGACTTCACGTTGAACCCTTTGTTGCAAATGTCGCAATAGAAAGGACGTTCTCCTGAAAATAAGATTGAGCTGTTATTGCTTAATGTAGATGGCCTATTAGGAAGAGAAAAAAGAACACAACTACAACCAGACCTGTGTGCGTTCGTTTGTGAATGAGCATGCTGGCATAGGAGGGGAAGCTTTTTTTGCAAACGGAACAAGATTTTTCCTGTTGTTGAGCCGCCGATAGAGACTGTGGATCGGAAGTGGTTGATTTGAAGCATCTTCGTGTCAAACTGCTGTTGTTGGAAATTGCTAGCTCCGTTTCGGTGTGAGTGCTTTGAACGTGCCGTACCCATTCGGCTGGAGTCACAAAATACATGGCACACAAATCACATTTCAAAGCTGCCGTGGCATCCGAGTCATTGTCCTGGAATATAGAATGAATGATAAAAATATGCAGAACTGAGTGCAACACTATCAGGTCGACTTTTTTTTACGTACATCCAGTGCACTGATTTATGTTGTTAATTAGATTGTCAAAACTAAACAAAAAATATATTGAAAGATATGTATGTTTTTATGTCCTGTGCCGTCCAAACTGTTTTGAACAATGTCCCAAGAGTAAATAAAAGTAAATATATCTATTCAATATTAAAAATGCTTAAAATCATTTCCCTTTGAATTTACAATGTTCCAGACTCCTCAAAACTTCCTGGGAATCTTGGATTTCATGCATTACCTTTTCAAGCTACTGTTATAGATAATGTGACCAGACGTCCCGCGTTTTGCGGGACGCTGCATTTTTCAACTTCGTTTTACTAATTTATTACAATTCATACAGCCTTACAAATATTTTTCCAAATGTTTTTTGGCGAAAATCTATGCGAAATGCATTTTTGAAGGATCCATTTTCAAGTCTTTGACGCAATCCAGATAGACGTCCCGCGTTTCGCAGGACGCTTGCTGGTTACATTAGTTATAGATAATGTGACCAGACCAGACGCTGCATTTTTCAACTTCGTTTTACAAATTTATTACAATTCGAACAGCTTTACAAAAAAAATTCCATTTTTTTGGCCAATATCTTTGCGAAATGCACTTTTGGAGGATCCTTTTTCAAGCTAGTGATGCAATCCCAATAGGCATCCCGCGTTTCGCAGGACGCTTGCTGGTCACATTAGTTATAGACCATTTGTTCACCCAAAAAACTTTCTCGTTCTTTTTATTTTTGTAAACAATTTCGCAAACAACAATGATTTTCATGAAATACCTAACATTCACCACCTGTGATTTCTTATGAATCATTTCTGAGTACCTGTTAAGGATTTGTTAAGCCTTTTCTACAAGAAATAACGGGTACCGTTGACGTATTTTAGCTTTCCAATGCATAAACTGACTCATATTTGTAAAATAAATTTAAAAAAAAAATCGATTTTGTCACATTCTCTTTTTATCACCCCAAAATTTACAGGGGGTGATAAAATCGGTTTATTACTATATAATAATTTAATTGACTCAGCCGACGGTGTAGCAACCATTCACGCTAACTTTCATCTGCTCAGTGACTGAGTGAAATTGTATTGCCGTCTCTTTTCTTCTCTGCCAAAAGCGGAACTACTCAAAGCAGTACCATTAGTGCTGTCCAATTAGAGCTTGAAGTAGCTCGAAGTTTCTTCCTGTCCTGCCCATGCCCATTTGTTGACAAAAAAATAACGAGCAGGACAAGAACAACTTCGAGCTACTTCGAGCTGCTCATTGGACAGCACTACCCAAGTAACATTTTAAGTTTTATAACGCTCTTGAAAACCATAATTTACTCTTCAAGAGTGTTATAAAACCAGCATAAAACTAAAATGTTATAGGGTAATGCTGTCCAATGAGAGCTTGAAGTAGCTCGAAGTTTCTCCCTGTCCTGCTCATGCTTATTTGTTGACAAAAAGAAAGAGCAGGACGGGAACAACTTCGAGCTGCCCATTGGACAGCACTATTATTTGACCGGTCGCTACTGAACGCGCTGCTAAAACAGTAGCGCAGCTGACAGGTGGTAGCGCGATAACAATGTTGCTGTTTTCTTCTTCTTTCTTCCTCGGGGTGGCGAGACTGACGTTTCCAGTCTATACTGCCAAGGTTTGTCAAGTCGTGAAGCGTATTTAGGGCATCAATATCGTCCGTTAGTTTATGAATCGAACGCGGTCTTTCTTTATTGTTTTTCTTCTCTCGATTAATTAATCAATGGCACTGATCTTATGTAGTCAGTGATTTATTTTTAATTTATTTATTAAGTAAAATATCATTCAACGCATCAGTTTCAAAGTATGATATGATTAGATTTTACAAAGTTAGATATCTCTCGGTATTCTTTAGTACTCGCATGGCTAAGTAGGCTATCTATGTTCGTGTGTTCTGTTAGTATTTTGTATTTTGTTCTTGATTGTGAAAATTTGGTACATTGTAGTAAGAGATGGGTGGAGTCCTCTTTTACCCCGCAACTATCACATTTGTCATCGTTTGATAATTTCCACATGTATAGTTTTTCTTTGGTTAATGTATGATATGATCTGAGTCTTCCTATGGTTACTATATCTGAAAGCTTTAAATCAAGTTTGTCAAACCATGGTTTGAGGGTTGGTTTTGGTAATAGATTGTAGTGTTTGATACCTTTTTCGGTTGAAATTGTGGTGTATTCTTGTAACCAATTTTCTAATGCTTCTTGTTTGGCTAAGTTTAATGTGTCATTCAGAGGAATTTTCGTGTATATCATTTGTTCGCAAGTACAGCCTTCTTTGGAAAGTTTATCTGCGTATTCATTACCCAGTATACCTTTGTGTCCCGGTACCCACTGTAAGTGTATTGTTTTATTTGTTTTGTTAAGTTTGTGAATAATGTTTGATATTATGAAATTATCTCTTATATTTTTATTTTTGATGCTAATTAAGGCTGATTTGGAGTCTGAACATATTAAAAACTTTTCCTTTTCCTTAGTTTCTATTAAATCGATTGCAGTATCGATTGCCATTAATTCTACATTCATAATAGACATTGCATTGTTTACCTTAATCTTAATTTTTTCATTATTTTGTTCGCACCAGATCCCAATGCCGCAAGCATCAGATGTTTTCGATCCGTCCGTATATATTTTTTCAAACTCTATGTATTTGTCTATTAAATGAATAATTGTTAGTTTCTTAATTGTTTTATTGTTCATATTGTTTGTGTTGATATTAGGTATTTCACAGTGTATTATTTCATTAAGTTTGTAATCTTTATCATTGCATGGTTTTAAGGAGTTTTGAGTCATTATGATTAAGTAGTGTGTTTAGGTAAGTTGTTGATTTCAAGGAATTTTGTTGCTATTTGAGTTATTGGCTTGTTGTCCGAAAAGGTTTTGATTGCTTCTTTTTTAGCTAGCCACTTGGCTCGTTGATGTATCGGGATTTCACCGGCCTCTGAATATAGTACATTGATTGGTGTTGATTTTAGTAACCTTAAACATGTTCTAAGTGAAGAATTGAAGGAAGAATTAAGTTTTATTAGATTTGTCTTAGCTGTTCCTCCATATAGTGTCAGTCCATAGTCTAGTTGCGATCTAATTATTGCTTTGTTGATTTTCAGTGCTGTTTTTGGATGTGCACCATCATTTTTGCGACAAATCATTTTCATTACGTTTAGCCTTTTTTAATTTTATTATTTGTATAGTTGATATGAACTTTATGTGCGAGTTTATTATCTAGTATATAACCTAGGTACTTATGTAGTTCTTTTTGTTCTATTTCAATATTGTTAATATTTACTTTTATCTTATCGTCAGGTTTAGCATTGAATAGTATTATCGCTGATTTATCAGGATTAATATTTATTTTAAGCGACGCTAATTGGTCTTTGATTTTATTAAGAACTATATTCGATGTTAATTCTAGTTCTTCTAATGATTCACCTAGAATAGTTATAGAGAAATCATCAGCGAATTGAATAAAAATAGTTTTTTCTGTCGTATTTTCGTGTAAAGATCTAGTGTATAAATTAAATAGTATTGGTGATAATGGGCACCCTTGAGGTAGTCCTTGATTCGTATTTTGTGTTATTTCTCCTTGTGAAGTTTGAATGATTATTTTCCTGTTGCTCAGGTATAGATTTAGCCAATTTGTAATTTTTTTAGGAATTCAAAGTGTGTCTAACTGTTTGAATAGTATACTTAGATCGACCGAATCAAAAGCTTTTGTCAGATCCAAAAATATTGTTGCAGCTATTTGTTTCTGTCTTTTGGCTTCCGTTACTATCGAGTTTATGTGGTTTACACAATTGATTGCTGAGTATCTTTCCTTAAATCCGTACGATAAATTGGGTATTAATTGATGTTGTTCTATGAATAGATTTAACCTCTTCTTAATTTCACTGTTTATTATTTTTTAAATTTATATTAATTAGAGCTATTGGTCTATAGGACGATTCTTTTAATTTGTCCTTACCTGGTTTTAGAATAGGGATTATTTTAATTATTAGCCATTCTTCGGGTATTTTCTCGTCTAGCCATACTTGATTTGTAAAATCAAGTATTTTAATTAATAGATTGAAATTGATGTTTTTAAGGAAATAGTAAGATAGTCCATTTTGTCCGGCCGCTGATGTGTCTTTCTTATCTTTTATAGTTTTTATCATGTTTTCAATGTTTAGAGGTGCTACATAGTTTTCTTCTTCGACATCGTAATTCGTCTGTGTCAGTGTATTGTTTGTTGTTAAATCTTCTTTGAAGTTTAGTTGAATGAATTTAATAGCCAGATCTTTATTGTTTATTATTTCAGAGTTTTCTTTTTGCCTAAAGTTTCCACTGACACAACGGACTATTTTCCACATTTCGTTTACTTTTGTTTGTTCATTAATATCGTCTAATTTTTTGTTCCTATAACCTATTACTTCTTGTTTCAACGATTTTTTGAAGTTTCTCTCAGCTTTTTTTAATTCATGTTTATTCTCCAGTGTCAGATTATTTCTGAATTGTATGTGTTTTTTGTTTTTGATTTCGTAGAGCTTTTTGATGTTTTCGTTCCAGTATGGTTTAATCTGTTTCTTACTGTTTGGATATATTGTATAAGTTGCCTTATTCAGTGCTCGATTGACTTTTTCGTTGAGATCGTCTGTGTTGTTGATTGATGTTGGGTCTATCTGATTCAAGTTTTCAATAGCTAGTGTTTTGCTTATGATCGTTCTGGGTGTTTCATTGTTAAATTTATTGAATAAAGAGATATTACATTCTATCAATTTGTGGTCTGATCCTAGATCTTCTGTGCTTACTTCCCAGTTTACTAGTGGCCCAATGTTTGGTGTGGTGATCGTTAAATCTACTGCTGATGGGTTGCAATTGAGGTCTTCCCATCTGGTTGCTACTCCTGTGTTTAGGATTACTATGTCATTGTTTTCGAATAATTCGCTAATCAGCTCACCTCTTCTATCCTTTTTATCTGAACCATTGTACCATATTGGGTGGTGGGCGTTAAAATCGCCTCCCAAAAATATTGGTATTGTGCTGTTTGTCATGTAGGTGAATAGTTTTTCTAGCGGGTCTTTTATTTCATATAGTGGCGTGTCGGGAGGTATATAAAGTGAAATGAATATTATTGGATGTTTTAAGTTTCTAATTTTAACTGCTGTTAGTTCTAAGTCTATGTCTGTAAGGTTTATTTCTTCGTATATGAGTGTTGGGTGTATTAGGATTCCTGTGCCCCCGTAACCGTCAGGTCTGCAGGTTTTAATAAAATTGTAATTGAGAAATTTATATTTCTCATCTGGCTTTAGCCAAGTTTCTTGGATTAGAAATATATGTATGTTTTTTGTTTTAATATAAGTTTTTAATGTTTCTCTTTTAGTTAGTGGTCTTATACTATGTATGTTTATTTGGGATATATTTAAATCATTCAAAAAAGAATTGAATGTATCTCAAAAATGATTATCATTTTTTAGTGTGAGATTTTGTCTTTTGTATTAAATTTTGTAACATTGAAGCTATTTCAATTAGCAAAACGTCTGATTCAATATTGTTATCAGTCGTTTTTTCGGTATTTTTTTCAAAGATGTTGTAGTTGTTTTGTCATGTTTCCTTGTTCTGTTTGTAGTCTCTCCGATTCTGTAACTTTGTGTGGATTATTACTAATTACCTGTACTTTTTCGGGATACGTCTCGACTGTCGGGAATGTGTTCTGTATTTCAGGTCTTGTCTTAGTTTTCTTTTGTGTTTCGTCTTTATTCATATTCTGTATTATTGTTTTGTAGTCAACTTTTGTTGTTGTTGGGAGGTTTACCTGTCGGAACTTGGTGTTCGTCGTACTTGGCTGTTCCAAATGAGGGAATTCAGCAGTAGACTCTAACAGGGCAAATTTGTTGGATGTTTTTATGGTGGGTTTTGGATAAAGGTGTTCTGCTTCCTGAAATGTCATTTTATTGACAGTCATAGCCAGGCCTGGGAATTGTCGCGTTTGTCAGTGACACCTGACAAGATACATAAAAACATGGTCAGTCAAAAAAAACTTGTCAACTTCCAGTTTTCCGTCGCACGACTGGACCCCCACGACCAGATGACAACTTTTTCCAACCGCGACAATTTGCTTTTGTTGTATGTCTTGTTAGAGCACACATCTGCGACAAAAGTGTGACAACGCATACAGTTTCGACTCTGTGCACGACACAACATTGGTCCCGAAAGTAAGTTATGTCGCATCTTCTATTTGTCCATCTGCGTGGAGGAGCAATAGCAGCGGACAAATTTGAAACCTATCATACCGAAAAGGGCACTTTATGATTTATTATTTCTTTTTTCTTTGACAGATTTTCTGCTTAGAAGTAAGAAATTTTATTCAATTTTTGCGTTGTTACGTACATAATAAGGCCGATACAAATATTTAAAATCTATTTTGTCTCCCCCCTCGGATTTTTTTGCCAAAAAAATAATTTCAATGGGATGGTATTAACTCGTCTTATGACAAGCAAAAAAATAATATTTTGACGGGGCAACAAAATAAAATTCGGATAATTTTGGGGATTTTCAAAACATTCTTTAAGAGAAGTCCGAGAAGTTTTTTTTTATTTTAATATTTATTTTTTATTATCCCCCCCCCTTGACCTTTCGGAGACCAGTAGGACAAAAAGTATATTAAATATTTGTAACGGCCTAATATATAAACAAAAAAAAAACAAGTGTCTCTTGCATAGAGAAAGATCCCCCAGTGTCGAATAACTGAGCCTTAATGCAACGCAAGTTTGCTCGCTTTTCACGCGGTTTATTGAGTTTTCGTGCTTTTCAAGCGGGTTTTGGATTAATACGATTTTTTAACCGATTTTGTTCACGTGGTTTTGAAAAAAAAAAATCGGAGCCAACGAAACAGCGATTTTTGATAAAGTCGTTTTTACGCGGTTTTTGTGATTTACGCGGTTTTGACTTACGCAGTACAATCGTCCGCGTAAATATCTACTTCAGTGGATTCTGACCGGTACACCGTTTGTAGCAATTGCCTGATAGACGTTTATTTGACTGCAATATTTTATGTATAAGAGAAATACGGATTTTTATTTGAGCGAATATCCTACATTAGGGGCAATTAAGGAACATTCGACACATTTACTGTTGTGGTGCCGTACACTTATTACGCTGCATTTTTCTGTGTTTTTTTTCGAAACCCCCTCCCCATGTAAAATTTTTTTCTCACACATTATTTTTTATTTATATGGAGAGTAAGAAAATGATAGTACTCCCCCCATAAGTGCTTACGTGATAAGTGTACTGTCATGAAACGCTCATGCGGGCTTGTTCATGCTATGTACAGCGTGGTATGTTTTTTGGTTTATGTTGTTCAAAATACAACAGCTTGTGTGCTCGAGTGTTAATGGCCCGCTTAAAAGATTTCTGGATATAGATCATTACAAACCATTGTGATTTTTAAACATACATTTTAGATATGTAATTAAATGACGGATTTTGGTTAAACAGGAGGAGCTGGACTAAAATCACCAAAATTCGACACATTATTATTATGCCGTACATATTAGCCGGCTTCAACGGCTAAACCCAAAACCACACCATTTCAGTGGTTTCCCCACATTTTGTCATCAATTCATAATGACAACATTTTGCTGACAACGACAACAATTTTTGTCGCGACAAAATTCGAAGATGACATGACGAACTTTTTTGTCAATAACCATGACAACTATTCTAATCCGTCTGGTTGTGCAAAACCTTAGTCGTGATGGAGAGCGTCACACGACAACTATATCGTAACAAAATAAGTATGTGACAAGATTCAAAATGTCTTGTCGGAGCGAGGGACCAGTAGTACGCTGTATCGAGCTACGTTGGTTAGGTTTTGTTGTCCAGTTTGAGGTGACTGTTTTCTCTTTGGTTTTGTCGCATGGTTTTTCTGTATGAAGGTGACAAATCCCAGGCCTGGTCATAGCTACATTTATATGTTCTAGTCTGACACGTTCCGGGCAGTCTCTATTTGTGGGTAGATGGTTTCCACCACAGTTCCTGCATGTTTTTTTGCTGTTTTCCTCACATTGAGTGTGTTCTTCTGTGATATATTGTCCGCATGTTATGCAGTTTTTTTTTGCTTTTACAAGCTATGCTTTTGTGTCCTAACCTCCAGCATGAAGTGCAAATTCTTACTGGATAAACGTAATTTTCCGGTTTCTCGTGAACTCCGTAGATAGATATCATTCGCGGTAGTTCCGGTCCTTCAAACGTAATTTTAATGAATCGTGTGTCGATAAGGTTCGATTGTGGGTCTCGTGGGTCTTTGCGTCTTTTTATTCTTTCTATTCGAGTGATTTTTTTGTCGGAAATTGTGTTCTGGAAGATGTCTTTTCTGTGAGTGAGATTGGTATGTTTTTGAGTATTCCTGTCGTCTCAAGCAACATTCTTGGAATGAATGCTTTGTAGTTGTTGTTCTTGAGGGTTTGTGTCGAGTTAAGAATTTTTTCTGTGTCTTTTGGTGTTTTGTAAATGAGTTTGTACCTATACTGACCAGCTCGTTTGAGTTCAATGAACTGGTCAAGTCCTATGTCATGGAGGAATTTTCCTACTTCCATAGGTTCCAGCAGTTTTTCTCCTTCTTTGGTTGAAATTGGTTCAATGAATAGTACATCATGTTGCTTATTTTGGATCCAGTTAATTTGTTTTTCTTTATTTTCATTTCTCAGATAGTTGTTTTTTTGTCTTTTGTGTTATTTTGGTTAGTGTTTGTTGTTTGTTCATTTGTGTGTTTATCTTGATTTTGGTCTTGTGATCTTGTATTGTATTGTGTTTTTGTTGTTTTTTGTAGTTTGCTTTGTTTGTCTTGTTGCTCATTGTTTTCGCGTCTTTTGCGTTGAGCGTATTCTTTTTGTGTTTGTTGTTCAGGGAATCCTGTGAATAGATCTTATTCGTCTGTGTGGGGTAAACTGGTCTCCATCCATACCTTACCTTTGTCTGGTGGTAGCTTTGGATCGTCTGTCTGTGATGCCGCCATGCATGGGGCAGGGATGGAATGCTCCTCAGAGCGAATCAGGAGAAGAAAAAAAATGCTCACTGCTCTCGACACACGAATCTTTGCTCGTCTCTTTTGCACTTTTGCGTTTCTCTCTTTTTCGGGTAGCTCCGAAATATATTCATTTCTCAATGATAACTAAATGGTTTGACTCAATGAGGTGAGGAAAAAGTTGCTCATTGAGTATCTTTGAGCCTCTTTCCGACGGATGGAATTGGTGGTGGCGAATACATTTATGATAATTAGTTGGCTAATCTAACGGTAGCCAGTAAGTTATTGTATTTATCGTGTTTGCTTAGTAAAAAATAAACAATTCAATCACTGTCATAATGCGTGTTTAGGACTGTTCCATTTAGTTTTTACACGTTGAAGACATTGAAGGAACTTACTAATTTTCATTCAAAATTGAAGCAGTCGAACAAATCTTGTATTAATTGGTCAAAACGGTATACACTGAAGTCGCTTTTCATGCGGTTTGATATGAGGCTTCCTTTTTATGCGGATTTTGGGTCTCATGCGTTTTAACGCGTTTACACAATATTTTAAAGAAGGTCTTGGTGCCTTTATGCCACTAAGATCAAGGAATCGCTTCCTGGCCCTTACCTTTTCATCTTCTTTAATCATCATCATCATCATCATCATCATCATCTTCATCTATCTATATAAAAATGAGTTTGTATTTCCTTTGAGGCAAATCATGAACGGATGGACCGATTTGCAAGATTTCCTTACTAATCGATTCGTTTTGAGGTCAGCTGTGTTTATATGTATGAAAAGATAGAGCATTTTGCTGGCAAAGTTGAACAAATGTAAAAATAGTACGTTATGGTGAGTTCTGAAGAAATCTATAAGCTTGAACGGAAATCGATCTAGAGGGCGACGCCTCAATCAACTAATCGGTTGACAGTTAGGTTAAAATAAAAACAACCCGAGCAAGATCGGGCAGGTTCGACTAGTCTTTATATTAAAATGAGTTAGCGAGTTTGAGAACGAACGGATGGACTGATTTGCAAGATTTTCTCACTAATCGAATCGTCTTGGGATCAGCTGTGTGTGTACATACTAATAGTTGTTCAATTTGCCGGGGAAAGTTGAGAAGTTGTCTAAATGCAACGGTTTCATAAGAAAGCCATCAAGCTCGAACTGAAATCGATCTAGAGTGCGACGCCTCAATCAACTGAATGATTGACATATCACAAATAAAACCCGAGCAAGATCGGGCAGGTTCGCCTAGTAGGTATAAGATAATTTCGTCAATAATCTCTTTGCATTTCAAATTGTAATTGCTAACCAGATAAATGGAGAATTGGCTACATACTGCCTGTTGCTTAGACGCAGTAAATAATTAATGTAAACATAGAATGGTGTTCTTTTCTACCCGTTCATGCATGCTATACACGGTTCCTATTCTCATGCTGGTCTCATAAAGGTACGAATGTGCGAGGCTGTTGTGCTGGTAGCGATGGTATGACAGAAGTGTGCTCTGTACGTTCAGTTGGAAAGAACAACAAAAATGATGCTCCTCAAAGAGACACATTGAGACAAACGGTTTCTCTCAAAGAGAGCAGCTCCTCATTTTTCCTACAACGAAGAGCATCTTTTTTCTATGTTTTGATCATGTCCGTGATGTTTTGTTGCTCATTTTTGATGAACATTTTTTTGCTCATTGAGCTCATTGTGCGAGTAAATTCCAAGCCTGGCCTGGGGTCAACCAAGCATGGGACTAGCGTCACCTAACATTTACAACTTATAAACTAACACTTATTGACTGAAATTTTACTCTATCTAACTATTTACAATTTAAATTTTTAGGAAAATGATTAATTAAACGAGATGAAAAAACTATAAAGAATTAGAGGTTAAGAAATTTTTTTTTTGTTTCGCCGACGCGGTTTATATAGACGCTTCACTACACTTGACTTTTGGCTCGTGTTTCGCTTTTGTAGTCCGCTCCGAACGACGGTTTGAGAGGAAGTGATGTTGCTGTTTGATGAACTATCAAATAATGTCAAATGACACTGGTACGGAATGCAGCCACCAAAATATAAACCGAAAATAGTACCCGATGTGAAAAAGGGTGACTTAAGTAAAAAGAACAGCCTATTTGCAAATGAAAGCAAAATCATATTAAAATTTGTAATTTTTATGGTTATTACCCTTGTTCTTTACGCGCTTTCGTCCGAACGCGCTTTCGAACGAAAGCTGATGCGCATTTTCGTTTACGCCAGCAAAATCAAATGGGGGAACGATTCGAACGAACTGCATTTATTCGAAAGTTTCGTTCGTCCGTAAACAAGAATAGGGGTGTATATACTATTTCCCAGAAAACTTATCCGCAGAATTTACAGTTTCCCCAGAGAACCAGAGAACATAATAGCATTTATCCTGATGAACTGGATGTGCCAGGGCCATTATGATAATTGTTAGAAACTATAGTTTCAAATACGCTGGGCCTTATGGCATAATAGTGCTGTCCAATGAGAGCTTGAAGTAGCTCGAAGTTTCTCCCTGTCCTGCTCATGCCCATTTGTTGACAAAAAAGAACGAGTAGAACGGGAACAACTTCGAGCTACTTCGAGCTGCTCATTGGACAGCACTAATGAGTGTGGTCAAAACAGAAAGAGCAACTATATTGCCACCAATTTTCCAATGTTTCTGAACTGTTTAGTGTATATCAAACATACATTTGACTTTAATACCATGTCAACATTGTGTCCTATTGTTGTTTTTGTTAATTTATGGTTTATATTCATCTGCCTTATAAAGTGTTAAAAAACGCATTTTCCCGGCATAAGGAAAATAAGCATAAGAGGATGATATTTTTTTCTTTTTACGGCATTAGTTCGGAAAAAGGTAACAAAGTTCTTTTGAAGCACGCGTTTGCCAGAAAAAAAAATACGTGAATGATTTCTTCTAAAGAAGCGACCATTTATGCCATTCGGTCAAAGGTGTGAATGTAATAAGGTACATTTTTTCAATGATTGATTTAGGTTTATAGAAACCAAATCTGTTTTCTTGATTGTAGAAATCTATTAAAAGGTATGAAAAAAAAATTCTGGGTTATTATTCATTCTGGAAAATGGTTTTCTGGGATATGTTATAGAATCATTTTCAAAAATGCCGATAGTAATAATAATGAAATTTATGAAGGGATTTTTTCCTAGAAAACGCTATTTTTAATCAACTATGCCAAACGGCTGTTATCCCAAATTATTTTATGCCAAATTGATTTATGCCTAATGGCGAACTCCCGGCAGTGTTAGTGGCGAGTGCAGCTTTGATGAGAGTTATCTATTTATTGATGAGTTGAGAGCAGCTAACAATTGGTTGGGTTGCAGCATGCGTGAAATAATAAAAATTACAGTTGTGCGTTGCTTGCGTATTAAGTGGTATGCTCTTGAAAACGCGAGTACTTTTAAATTTGGATTCCGTGATGCTTGGTGAGTTTTGAGTCTAGAATAACTTCCAGATCCTTAACTTGATCGACTCGTTCAAGTTCTGTGTCATACAAGGTATACTCGTGAATTATTGCTTCACTTTTCCGCGAGAAATAGATTACCGAACATTTAGATGGGTTTCCATTCGGTTTAGCACGCACCAACTTTCAAAGGCATCCAGTTAGCGTTGCAGAGAGTGACAAACTACAGTTTGAGGTCTTCTGCGTTGGAGAGCCGTGGTCCCTTGATTGTCAGAATGGCGTCGTTGAAAAGATCAGAAAGATCAGTGGTCCTTGGTGACTGCCCTGAGGAATGCCTGAGGCAGCGGCAAAATGGTTCAACTGATGATCTCCAAAAACCACGGTAAGGCTGCGACCGGTTAAATACGCAAGAGAGAATCATTGATTCCGAGAAGATCTAGTCTGGCAATAGCTATGCGGTGATTAAATTTGTCAAAGGTTGCTGCTAGGTCGGTATAAATAACGTCCGTTAGACTGCGAGCCACCATGCTGCTGTTGATGTAGGAGGTGAGGCCAGGGATTGAATCCTAATAAGAATGATCAAGTCTCTCACTTATCATCTCTGTATACATATACGATATGTAGCATTCCGCGAGAGACTTTTTTCACCTGCTGTTATGATAGAAAACTGATTCGGAAGGCTATACTGCCGTTCTTCGCATAATTGTCCCATGTACATAGGAAATCCCAGCAAACATGGGACAAATATGCGTATGACGGCAGTATACTCCATGATAAATTTCTTTTAAAAAGCTCCAAATGCGGGAGCACTAGCTCTGATGATGCATTTCAACTTGTTCTATACAGCTGTGAAGTAACCAACAAGAAATGAGCGAAAACAAAGCGAGATTCACCATTTTTCTGTGGGGGCTGCCTATCCGATTCTGTTTTTTCACACTTGGATATACAAGTTTGATAGATTTGTTACCATGGCTTGTTATGATTCGGAATAGCTTTTGCCTCTCTTTTATCGTTGTTCGTTATCTATTGAAAGCGATTTCTGCAAGCCCTGGGTAAGACACAAAATATTTGTGGCAGTGGACCGTCCGGGCATAAATCCATGTTGTAGGTCGTCACTAATGTAAGGTTTATAATGCGCGAGTAGAGGTTCCATGATAACTGGTCCGAACAACTTGGCGACAGCTGACAGTGAGGTAATACCACGGTAATTTGTAACGTCCCGTCTGTTACCTTTCTTATGACCAGGGAAAATGTGCGCTATCTTCCAACAAGACGAAAACAATTTCGAGTAACGGTGTGATAATGCCATCGATGTGCGTTTTCAGAAATACGGAAGGAATTCCATATAGTCCGGGGTTGTAGTTGATATCAACCCTGCTCATAGTTTTGCGGAGATAGGAACGGTGCTCACAGCATTTCGTATTTTGTCTTCTGATAATCTTTCATTACTGAAAATACTGGCGAAATTTTCAGCAAACAGTCTACTGATGTCCTGAGAGACGCCAAATTTCCGTTAAGCGTCATTCGTGAAGGAAGACCAAATTCATTTCGTTGCTCTTTCACGTACTTCCAGAACTTTTTAGGATGCGTTTTCAGCTTCCTTTGCAGTCCATGCTGATACTGCGAGATGCAACTTTTGGCAGTCAGCTTGTATGCGTGATTGATTTGTGCGTAGTACCGTTTCAGTGACAATGTACCATACGGCACTTTGAAAACTTCCGCAACATCAACAGGCTGTATTGGACGCTTTTTTATACGACTTCAGTCGTCGCAGACCACTTGTTTGCCACGGTGCGTGGATGGGTTATGCTTCACTATGTTTGGAACATGTCTGTCAACGATATATGACAGTACATGAGAGAACGTTTTAGCTGCTCGGTCGATGTCGTCATGGTCCAGAATATTATCCCAGTCTAAACTAGATATGAGATTTGAGATACTGCATGCACTGAGAATGCACAATGTAGAGTATGATGGTGGTTAACTAGTTTTACCAGAGGTGATGGAGCCTCGCATATGAACGGCGCGACAACATAGTACTACTACGTACTACGAGTACTAAGTACTAAGTACTACGAGTCCATCATACAAATAATTAGCTTCTGAATTAAGTTAAGTATTGGCAAACGAGTCAAACAATGAATAAATGTTCGACTACCTCCATTATGAGGATGATACATATACTTAAACATGATAACAGAGTGTAAGAAAATTTGAACCATGAAAATGTTATAAGCTAAGCCTTTTGAATCCAAAATTGTCAATACACTCTACATTGAATACTTACATTTTCTACACGCCTTCTCCTCTTGGATACTGTGTGCGGTGGATCGGTATGACTTTCTATGTGCCTCACCCATTCGGCAGGAACGGTAAACGTCTCACTGCACAGTTCACATGTCAGTGGAGAGTAGACTTGTTCCTGTCCATCTTGTCCCTCTGCACTACCTGTTTCTCTTATTTCAACTTTAACCATCGGCATATCAGACTTTTCAATACTGATCTCTTCTGCATTGACATCTGCCCATTCTACGGGTTCCTCTTTCACGTTCAGGAAATTCAATTCTTCCGGCATAGCATGCTGACCGGAGCCGGTAGCATACGTGCTTTCTACATTTGATGATGACGGTTTGACTGCGGAGATTTTGGTTGCGCTAAGCTGGCGGCATGCCTGCTGATTAGTTTCCTGAAAAGGTCGCTTTTGATTTTGCACTTTGCCCCCTCTATCACCTGGGTCGATAGCCACATGCTTGTTTACATTGATCAATGGTGCAGACGAACTAGCGGCCGTTTGAGCAGTTTGACTAATTCCATGACTCTTGGTCATGTTTGTGACAATAACAGGGCTATCGTGGATGGGATTCTGAGCAATTCGAGGCTCCTGCAAAGGAATACGATCCACCGAAATGCGTTCCGATCGATGACGAGCATCAGCGGCATCTTTTGATGAATGTTGCTCACTATTCGCTGACGCCTCGGTTTGATTTCGCCACAGTCCCCGAATTTTCAGAATGTCTCCACTGCGTAATACTTCATTGAGGATGTCGACCGACACGGTTGACTCTCCGGTATACATGTATTGAATCAATGTCTGGATGGCGCGCTTGGTTATTTCCGGAGGAAGTACAATGTACATCATTGCATTCGATGGGATTGAACTTCTGTCGAAGATGTTGGCGAAATACTAAAAAAGGAACAATATTTTGTTTAGATATTGAATCGTTGAGTGTAATCACAAGTTTGCAGTATCAATTTTTAATGACAATATGTTTTATCTTCGTTGGGAATAAAACAAAACAAAGTAAAGCGATCTTATCAATTTATGAATATTAGAGAAATGGCTAGAACAGAAATGACTAGAGAATCAAGTAAAAATGTGAGTCCACAAATTGAGGCAGGAGCTGAAAGATACACTTAATGAATTTGATGAATTTTGGTTTTTGATGGAGAAATGAGATGAAGTCCAGGAGCAGTTCCCCTACGAGATAGTAAAACAAATGTTTGTGGTAGACATTGCTTTAAAAAAATCGAATTAATTTAAATATAGGTAGAAATAAACATAAGATAGAAGCAATGAAAAACAAATAATAAGAAATGAAAACAATTGAGGAAATGATAAACTGCGGAATAGTTTATCGGGAATGTTGTAATCCTAGCAATTCAACTCACCGTACTGGAAGTACCCAACACCAACTTGTGCGCAAGTATTGTAAAATTCTCATCGCTATTGCAGGTTATCAGCGTAACGTCAGCATATCGGTCGTTCCTAGAAAATAAATTTTTAATTATTATGTATCGATGTAACGACACTAAGCAGCATGTTCAAGTACTTATAGAGACACGAAATTGACGAGTTGAGATTCTGTTGATGTGAATGCCACTTCAGTTGATATTTTTCCGCGCAAGATCCCGAAGTTTGAGAATCTGTTTCTCCTGTAAATAAGGGACATTAGTATGAATGGTATAATAAAAATAGCATAGTTTGCAAAAAGGTGGAATTGCATTCAAAACGTACGATAAATATTCGCTTTTTCATAATCCTGTGACTCAGCGATGGTATGGCCTACCACAGATGATATTCTTAATGCAGAATAAGTACCCATGTTTTGTTCATTGACATTCATGTCAGGTTCCGGCGAATTGTCCCTAACAATAATAGGACTGCTACCTGGTATTTCAATTTCCTTCACCCCCGCTGGATCACAAAGATCAAGAATGGCCTTGACGGTTTGTTGTGATGAGGACGAGGAAGATGCATTCAAAGACTCGACGTTAGGTTTGACATCCAGCTCTTCCTCTACAGAGTCATTCGAGTTCAAAAAGTCCAGTTCGGGAATACAATGAAGCTCCTCTTCGCTGCTATCATCGCTTCCATCGGAATAAGTGTCCATCCAAAGTTTCAATGTTTTGCTCTTCGCTTGATGGGAAACTTCTTTCGTATGCTCAATAGTTGCCGCTGCTAAGCGGTTGAAATCCGAAAAACCTCGTTTTCCCCATGTATCAAAATCGCTGGTGTTGAACAGCAGACACGGCCAGCAATAGAGCTTTTGGCTTTTGTCACATTGCGTCATCCAAGGCAACACATTGAAATTGGGAAACAAAACGGATATAGTATTCGGCGGTCTACCAGCTTTTACAATGCGGTGCTGAGAATCTTTCCCCAATGATGCGAATGGTATTTTGGTCAATGTACAGACAATGCAGTGATACGTTGAATTGCCGGATGCCATCTCGACCGCAAGCTGTATTTGAAAACAATCCATTAGTAAGGTCGTTTAATGTCTCTTTCTCGTCATTATCACAACAGGGTGCCTTTACTGCCATTGCGAATTCTTACAAGTACACATAGCTTCAACCCTTAACCCCAACACATACTTGCAATGCATTCTGCGTCCTGCACCTCGTCGTCGTCTACCAGCTCAACCATCACATCGGAGTGCCGAATTATATCGACATCATCGTTATCATGGGCATCTTCTCCGTTCAACTCCTCCGGGTAATGGCTTAACTGGAGCGGTACTGGAACGTCCGGAGGAAAGTCTATTTTGCTGCGCAATGTCGTGAAATTTGGTATGGGTAACCGTTCAGGCAAAATTTTGTGTTCATCTGAGGCGTACACGTTATATTTCTCTATGTTCAGAATGTGTAGTTCTTGGTTTAGGTGAGTCTTCACCGAATTGCTGAAATTGCTTAGTCCGTCGAATCCCTTGTAACCCCAGGTGTCCGTTGGATCAGCCGAAAAGATGTGGCAAGGCCAGCAAAATAGTTTATTCTCAATGCCGCAACCGGACAGCCAGTTGTAGCGGAGATAGTTGTCTTTTTTGAAACGCCTGGTGAATGCCTTGCCCTTGTAGCGACACTCCTTCGACAGGCCTGGAAGCGGTGGAGTTGGGCGACCCTGTGCTATAATTTGGGCAATCGTGGACCCGTTCAGTGTGTCCAAAGGATTCTGCTTGAGTAGGCATATCGCACAGTGATAGTCGGAGAGATCAGGTTGCAGCATGATAGAAGCTGGAGAATTCAAGTAGGTATGCTAGTAACTATTCAATTTGGTTCTTTTTAATATACATTTTTTTGAACTGGATTGTATCGTTAAATTGATTTTTTTTATGTTTCTACTGTCAATAAGAAAACTATAGATGAATGAAAAGCATTAGCTGGTTTCCTACCCACCGCAGCGGCATGACGCTGATTTCTATGCTCGAATTTGTATGAGAAAAAGCACCTAAAGCAAATTTCCCGAAAAGTAAGAACGTTGCTGGGAACAATGTTTTTACCAAATAAAAAACAAGTGTGTGCTACTGCATATTCCTGTCTTTTTTCTAAATGGTCAAAGTCGCAAACGTAAACATTTGAATTTGATAATAAATCAAAACCAGTGAATGGTTTCCGACAACGAATCAAAGGCATTTTGATTAATTCTTTATCTGCAATTGCTCCAGTGCTGATTTATTTCGTCTCACTCATTTGAACGCTGAAGAGTAAATCTAGTTAGCCAATTTCCTTCTTTCATTTTTCAAGCCGTTTCAAATGGTTAGTGTCTCTCTTCATTTCAATAAAATAGCTGAATTTACTCTACACACAGGTCATTTTAATAACACTGATTAAGAAAATCTATTGAAGTGTTCAATAAAAATATTAACTGCAATGCCTTATTTTCTATTGACGAGAGCAACCGTTACAGCATAATCTTATATATAAAAATGATATGGTCTGTGTTCGTATCCGCATAACTCGAAAACGGCTGTATGGATTTTTTTCATTTCTTCAGCAGAAACATTCGTTATAGTTTCCGACGGGTTTATATGATATTTCCTCATGGGAAAATTACGAGTAAAGTTGAGCAAACCGTGAATAACTAAAATTGTGATTCCTATGCGAACTTTGCATGGGCAGTTCACAACGCACATTTTCGCCTACTATGCAGGACAACGTCTGCCGGGTCGACTAGTGGTATATAAAAGCTAAAGGCATCTCAAAGCAATCCTCGATACTACCTACGCTGCCGTACTCTGAGAAAGTGACGTAAGCGCCAAATTACAAAAGACATGTTTTCCATTTTTCTGTTAAAGAGCTCGATGAGTACTAGTCGTAAACACCATTTTTGTAAAATGGCATATACGTCACTTTTTAAAATATATATACAGTACGGCTATCAAACATTTTTTTGGTTAATTTTGATATTTTATTCTATAGGTGTTATTTGCCACATTTTTTTAAATTGTTTTTAAATACGGGGATTTGAGAAAAAATAATTTGGTGCCTTTATTGGTATTGATTTCAACTCAATATTGTATTTTGTTCTAAGTGAGACGTTCGTTTCTTTGTGCCTTCACGTGGGAGTACTATCAGATTCGTCAAATCGACATTAAAAACCCTTGCTTACAAAAGCAGATAAGTCGTTTTTTAAAATTTGGTATTGAATTTCTCATTTTTATTTTCAACAGGTATTCGCCTTTTTCTAGTCTATGATCTGATTCTTCACTTAACGTTTTTGCACAACTTACTTACTTACTAAAACCTGTGAGATCGCCTGGCTATAATATTGCCTGTGACATGATTGGCCCATTACCCTTTTCCTTTATACTTTTTGAGATAATTTGGCCATAAATTTTGAATCCATTATCCGATCCGGCAAATGTTCAATAGGAAATAGTGGGACAGGATTTTGGTTAAGGATAAGTACCTTAAAAATTGAGTGGGTTTTTTAGCACATTACATACATACATACACACTCACAGACATAACTTAGGTTCATTATCCTAAACATATAAAACAACGTATAAAGAGTCTAACTTTCAGTGTAACAGTTGAGAAAGTGATTGTTTACGTTTGTGACATAGGCCCATTACCCCTTATAGAACAATAATATTATTGTCATTCATCATTACAAATTTCAGCATTCTTTTACCGCGGACGAACAAATCAATTAAAAAAAATTAAGTCGAGTTACATTCGCAACGAAAGGCATCCCTGATTGAATTAGTTGATTGAGAACGACGAGAGAGGGCTGGTAATAGATTATCGATTTTTCTCCAGGCAGTGCAAAGCAATGCAATGCGTTGAATTCGAATGATGCTACTTACATTTTTCGACGCCCAGAAGCGCCCCTCAACCAGTCAATATTTAGATAGCCTTATATATTGCACCTTTATTACTTTAACGAACACTGAAATAACGTACAATACTTGAATTATACCGAAATTATTATTAGATTTGATATCGCGAACATATCAATGGAACGCCGTGAAGCTGCTACAGTCTGCGAATGAAAAAGTGATTGTTTGACATCCGCCTCTCCATACAAAGGTACATGGTAGATCAATGAGGTTGTCTCGCTTGGAGTATACATCATTCACAGTGAGTAGTAAAAATATTATGGCCAGGTGATCTTACAAGTTTTTAAGTTAGTCGTACAAAAACGTTACATAAGAAATCAGATCGTAGACTAGATAAAGATGAATAACTGTTGAAAATAAAAATGAGAAATTAAATAGGATATATGGCTCAAACCTTAGCCCATTATGCTGTGGTTGAGCACATTTATCGATTTAAATATTCATATATTGAAGATCTAACCGAAATTATGCCACCAAACGGCTTTCTTACTTTTGCTTATTATGCTAAGTAGTGAAAAACAACAATAATTGTTCACAATCTATTATTTAATCCATCAAAAGTTTCGTGCGAAATGGACTTTATGTTCGGCCAATTATCCTAATCTCGGCTCTATTGTTGCATGCTTTTTCAGCTGGTGCATTATTCACTGTAATCGTTTGTATAAGCCGTAAGGTAGGCAATTATAATGTGCTGGTTCAAGTGAAAAGTGTCAGCCGTATTTTGGCAACGAGTGTTCTAATATTGTTCAAAATAGTTTTGGTTAATTACGTCACTATACTAATGAAAATAGTGAATTTATTATGAATGCTAAAATAGTGTGATTGTTATCCGTTCACCAAATGTGCGAAAAAAGGTAAGTCCATTCCAAAAACTACATTATTGGGCAAAAAAAATCTCTTGCACTGCCTGCCTACTTAAGTGGTTGCTAACAAACCGAGTCAAAGCAATTTTTCACGCAGGTTGGTGCTTTGATGTTGCACGAAGAAGAAGAATCAGAAAGATGATAATCGAAAAAATCTCCACGGGAAACCATACGAAGAAGTTTTTAAAACTCTTCTCAAAAATTCTAAAAACAATTTAATTAAAAACGGTAAGCAGTACGGGGTTGGACTTTTCTTCTACTGTATAATAAACACAATATTTCAATTCAAAATTGTATTTTCTGATATTATACTTAATACACAGTAAAAGAAAAGTCCAACCCCGTACTACTTACCGTTTTTAATTAAATTGCTTTAAGAATTTTTGAGAAGAGTTTTAAAAACTTCTTCGTATGATTTCCGTGAAGATTTTTTCGACTATCATTTTTCTGCTTCTTCTTCTTCGTGCAACGTCAAAGTACCAATTGCGTTTATCAAATGAAGGCGTGCATGAATCTTGCGTAATATAAATAAAGTCAGCTTGATACACTTTTTCAAGAAAAGCATTGATAAATATTTCTCTACAAAACGATATATTATTGCTGAATCATTGATTAATTTGCGTGATGAGTCAACGTTGCATCCAGGCCTTACATTACATCCCGTTACCCTAGAAAATTTTTAAAACGACTTATCATAATTTGTAAAAAAGGATTCCAACATCGATTGAACGAATCTGATAGCACTCCCACGTAAGCCAACACCATCAATACGTATGCACCTATACTGCCGTGAATCGCATATCTGTCCCATCTTTGCTGGGTTTCCTATTCATATGGGACAAATATGCGATTCACGGCAGTATAGGTGAATGCTTCTGCTACCTTTCGATGATGTTGGTTTGCGGGGAAGTGCTATCAGATTCGTCAAATCGAAGTTTGAATCATTGTTTGCAAAAGCAGATACCGTGTGGTACCCTAATTTCGCGCACTTAAGATCTGACAAAGTTAAAACGTTCATTGAAAAACATCTAGTGGCCATTTGGGAACATTTGCTGTTATGTTACTTGTTCTTGACGGTGTACAACACTAAACATTGAGTGGCGACAAGAGGGTAAAATGGCGCAGCAGCTGGATGTAGCACATCCAACAGAAGAGCAACTAGGCGCAGCTTATCTCAAAGATGACTGAAAAGATATTCGATTATTTTTAGCAGCACCGCTACCACTAACCTAGCAAAGTTCTATGAGAAGTTAAACCGTTCACGTAAGAGCCACGTTCCATAATCTGACATGTGTAAGTACATTAACGGCAACCTTGTAATTCGGATGAGTTTGGGGTAACCCAGAGATGAAGGAAGCCCTACAAAGAGCACCAGAATGATAATGTTTCAGACGCAATGGCGGTATCGAAACACGATGGTGAGATTTGAGAGATTGTGGTTCTACCGCAGGAGTGGATGAGCTGGGCGATTATCGCGCAAGCAAATCACATAAGGTACTCTACCAAATGTTATGCCGTCGACTAGCACTAATTGCAAGAGAGTTCATGTGGAATCCATAAGCGAACTTTCTAACACGGATCAGGTGTTCGTCGTACGCCAGATATTGCAGAAATGTCTCGAATACAACATGCCCCACACATCACTTATTCATTGAATATCCCTGGCGGAGACAGAGACGGGGCACCGCACGATGCAATCACACTATTGTTCTTGCGCCAAGTGGTGCCCCACCAAATAACAACGGCTGCCGCCGCCAGTGTTGAATATGGTCAAGTCGGTTGGTCAAGACAACGATCGGTCGCTGTGCGTAGTTCGAGTTTTAGATGCATTCTCGAGTCACTTTAAAACGCGAAAGAGTTATGGAAAGGTGAAGATCTTTTGTACATGCTATTTAACATAGCTTCGGAGGGGCAAAGATTGACACGAGTGGTAAGATTTTCATCCGTCCGTTCCGTTTAACTATTTGGTGTTTCCGACATTGATATTATGGCACGTAGTGTCAGGCCATTTGGCCGAAGATCATTAGGCCGAATAGAAGAAAGTGAAAAATCAGAAGTTCTTCCTTCACCTTACCCTTTCTTCCTTCTCCCTTCTTGCATCTTCCTTCTCCTATCTGTCTTCTTTTTCTTTCTTCTTACTTTCGCTCTTCCATTTCTCTTCTTCCTTCTTTTTCTACTTTCTTCCTTTTTCTTTCTTCTTTTTTTTTTCTTTCTTCTTCCTTCTTTTTCCTTCCTGCATCCTTCTTCCCTTTTCCTTCTTCCTTCTTCTTTCTTCCTTATTCTTAATTCCTTTCACCTTCTTTCTTGCTCCTTCCACCCTCTTCCTTTTTCCTTCTTCCTTCTTCTTTCTTCCTTCTTCCTGCTTCCTTCTTCTTTCTTGCTCCTTCCACTTTCTTCCTGCTTCCTTCTTCCCTCTTCCTCCTTCCTTCTCCCTTTTTCCTCCATCCTTATCTCTTTTTCCTTCTTCCTTCCTTATTCTTAATTCCTTCCTCCTTCTTTCTTCTTTCTTGCTCCTTCCACCTTCTTCCATTTTTTCTCCCTTCTTTTTTTTCCTTCTTTCTTCTTTATTTATTTATTATCAGACTAAGGCCGGAGTGGCCTGTGCGGCACATAGAAGTCTTCTCCATTCAGCTCGGTCCATGGCTGCACTTCGCCAACCACGCAGTCTGCGGAGGGTCCGCAAATAGTCTTCCACCTGATCGATCCACCTTGCCCGCTGTGCACCTCACCTTCTTGTTCCCGTCGGATCGTTGTCGAGAACCATTTTCACCGGATTACTATCCGACATTCTGGCTACGTGCCCGGCCCACCGCAGTCGTCCGATTTTCGCGGTGTGAACGATAGATGGTTCTCCCAGCAGCTCATGCAATTCGTAGTTCATTCGCCTCCTCCACGTACCGTCCGTCATCTGCACCCCACCATAGATGGTACGCAACACTTTCCTTTCAAAAACTCCCAGTGCGCGTTGGTCCTCCGCGAGCATCGTCCAGGTCTCGTGTCCCTAGAGAACTACCGGTCTTATAAGCGTTTTGTAGATAGTCGGTTTGGTACGGCGGCGAACTCTATTCGATCGGAGCGTCTTATGGAGTCCAAAGTACGTACGATTTCCAACCACTTTGCGTCTCCGAATTTCTCTGCTGGTATCGTTATCGGCGGTCACCTCCGGCGGCTTCAACCACCTCGATTTAGTCACCACCGATAGAAACTCGTGGTGGGTGGCTTACATTGACCTCTCTTGAGCCTCTTCCTATCATGTACTTCGTCTTCGACGTGTTGATGACTAGTCCAATCCGTTTAGCTTCGCTTTTCAGTCTGATGTAGTCTTCTTCCATCCTCTCAAAGTTACGTGCTATGATATCAATGTCGTCGGCGAAACCAAATAACTGGACGGACTTCGTGAAAATCGTACCACTCGTGTCAATCCCTGCTCTTCGTCCAAAGCGATGTTGAATAGCAGACACGAAAGACCATCACCTTGCCGTAACCCTCTACGCGTTTCGAAGGGACTCGAGAATGCCCCTGCAACTCGAACTACGCACATCACCCGATCCATCGTCGCCTTGATCAACCGTATCAGTTTATCCGGAAATCCGTTTTCGTGCATTATTTCTTTCTTCCTTCTTTCTTCTTTCTTCCTTCTTCCTTATTTCTTTCTTCATTCTTCTTCCTTATTCTTTCTTCTTTCTTGGATCTTCATTCTGACTTCTTCCCTCATCCTTCTTCCTTTCTATTTCTTCCTTCTTTCTTCTTCGTTCTTCCTTCTTCTTTCGTCCTTCTTCCTTTGTCTTTCTTCCTTCTTTTTACTTTTTCCTTCTTCCTTCTTAATACTTCTTTCTTCCTTATTTCTGGTTCCCTATTCCTGCTACTTTCTTTCTTCTCCTTTTTTTCTTCTTTCTTTTTTTCCTTCTTCTTTCTTATTTTTTCCTTTTTCTTTCTTATTTTTTCCTTCTTCTTTCTTTTTTCCGTCTTCCTTCTGCCTTCTTCTTTCTTTCTTCTTCCTTCTTACTCTTCCTCCTTGCATCCTTCTTCCTTTTCCTTCTTCCTTCTTACTCATTCTCCTCGCATCCTTCTTCCTTTTCCTTCTTCTTTCTAATTTCTTTCTTTTTTTTCCTTCTTTCTTCTTCCGTTCTACTTCTTCCTCACTTCGATCTACTCACTTCTCAATCCCACACCTTATTCGGCCTAATGACCCAGCATCATCAACACGTCGAAGGCGAAGTATATACTACCCAATGAGCTAGACTTTACTAAGGTGGCGCAGATCAGCGCTGCGTGCCACCAGTCGTCTCTTTCCCTCTCCCGCTGATCCTATGCAACGCAAATAGTGACAAGTCTAGCTCCTTGTATACTACCGTCTTCGACGTGTTGATGACAACCTGTATATAATTGACGTTTATGCCAAATTACAACCTACATGTTTTTCGTTTTTCTGTAAACGAGTTCGATGATTACAATAGAGGTAATAAACTATAGAGGAAGATTGTCGCTGTCGTCACTGGCGAAACATCTTTTGCTGGTGAAGATAGGGCACTAAATGTCAACGAAGGAAAAATCAGTACGTTTTGACAGATAGGTACCCAACATGTTTGGGAACGAGAACAAAGGGAACCGCAGCGACAATCGTCCTCTATATTTTATTACCTCTATTATGAGTACTAGTCGTTAGTATCATTTTTTGGAAAATAACGTATACGTCACTTTTTTAAATTACGGTAACAGGAAGAGGCTTGTACTCTACTGTAGCGAATAATTTCAATATTTTACTATTAAAAATTAGGAGAATCGGTTGAAAAATCAAGACATGGCAGCCTTTCAAAGTGGCCTGGGGTCAAATTAACCCCAGATCGCAGACAAAAGATCAATAATACCGAGAATTAGGAATTGTATTATCATACAATTCGTATAGTCATAAAAATGAATTTCTGTCTGTCTGTCTGATCCTTATAGACTCGGGAACTACTGAATCGATCGTCGTGAAAATTTGTATACAGAGGTTTTTGGGGCCGAAAAGGTTCTTAAAATGGTTCGAGACCACTCCTGATTTTCGGCAAAATATTTACCGTATCTCAGCAACTGGAGCGTCCCTTTACTGGGATCTCGGCAAAAATCATGTTTCCTGAAACGCGGCGGTGCCCATCTCGAGGAAATAAAATGCTGAGATCTCGGCGAAAAAAAATGTGTAGGGTAGGATGGAGCAAGATTAGTCGCGTAATGCCTCACAATAAAAACATTTTGTTTTAAATTTTTAACATGGATCTATGAAAATAGCTCATCATAGGCTGTATGCTAAGGGTAAGAGATAACAAAAATTCCACTTATTTTATTTTGAGTTTTTACAGAAAAAATTAAATTCTTCTGTCAACGGGGCAAAATAGATCACCTTTGAATTCTGCAAACAATGTTGTTTATATTCATAATATTAGATTACACACAGATAGATAAGTTTATTACCAATAATTTAATTGAATAAAAAAACTTAAGCTTTTGATGATACATTTAAAAAAATCTTTATTTTCGTATGAAACAAGCCACCAATATATTGCTTTTCTTAAAAACAAAAAAATACATTTTGAATAAACAAATTAACACCATAATGCTCGAAAATAACATGAAACTGATTAATTCAGCAATGAAAAATATGTTTTCAATACGAACTATGTCGTTCAGTATGTTATGACTCATCTTGCCCCATTTACAAGTTCACGTTTGAATGTCTATTTCGTTCAATTTTTTTAGTCAGTACAACATCACCTACATTATATATGTATATCCAACAAATTTAATTCAAAGTTCAATAAATCATTCCAACAAATCTGTTTTTTTTTTCGAAAAATGTTCCTGGTACTTTTTACAATTAAAACCCATTTTCTCATATAGATGCTTCTAATTCAATTGGATATACCTCAACCCAAACAACGATTGGTGTCAATAAAACACTTATCCCGTCGACGACGGCGCAAAAATGGATCGAAAAATCGATACGCAGACTGTATAAGTTCCATCGCTGAAGAAAGCATGTTGACTCCACAGCGTGGCGTATCAACAAATCCAGACGCCAGCGAGAAATCAATAAATAGGTGCCTCAAAAATCGTCATCCACTTGCCTCGTTGCATGCAATTCCACCTTTGATGGATTATTATTGAACAATGTTATGGGATACTTACTTATATGTCTTTTGCAGAGATCCATTGTGTCTTATTTTAGAATTAATGTTGATGACCGCACTAAATATAAACCTTTCTTATATTTCGTCTTAACAAATCAACACTTGATGCCCCGAACTATATTTTCAATCTGTATCAAATCGTTAGCACAAGTTACAACTTCATTATTTAGCGACTAGAATGAACATGATTTAATCCCACATACATATCAGATAGCATGGCGTCTACCAGATTCTTCAATCAATAAATTGATTAACAATAACACGAACAGCACACCTATGGTATACAGTTGAGTCGCTTGACCGAACTTTGTTGAAAATCGATATTCTTTGTTATTGGACGAATGCTGTCAATATTGCACAAATTCACCGCGATTTGTATAACTTGATGAGCTATTCACATGAATGATGTGCATACAAGATGAGCAATATTATGCTTTGCCAAACCCATATTGTTTATAACACTACACATCGTACTGGTAATCAAATGCTACAATATTGTCATAAATCAACGGTAAGAACAGTAAGCAAGAGCTTCCTATCGAAAGGATATCCAATCGAGCACTGAAAGCATGCAATGCAATGTAGGGTCTTTCCCTATCCATAAGAAAGCATCAAACGTGGTAGACGCTGAGAGAAAGAAGAACAATTTAGGAGAGTATATTATGCAAATGATGTTGGTGGATTTCTCTGTTTACGCTTCCCTGGCGAAAAATCCCCGGTCTCTCAAAACATTTGAGAGTAAACCCGAACTGTATTCTCTGATATATCTGCATAGTGCATAGCACATATCAGTAAGGGTTGAAATTTTCCCGCTTTTTGATAGTTGTGATCCGTTTGACGCGGTAAGACGCGCGGCTACAAAGCAAGACCATGCTGAGGGTGGCTGGGTTCGATTCCCGGTGCCGGTCTAGGCAATTTTCGGATTGGAAATTGTCTCGACTTCCCTGGGCATAAAAGTATCATCGTGCTAGCCTCATGATATACGAATGCAAAAATGGTAACATGGCTTAGAAACCTTGCAGTTAATAACTGTGGAAGTGCTTAATGAACACTAAGCTGCGAAGCGGCTCTGACCCAGTGTGGGGATGTAATGCCAATAAGAAGAAGAAGAAGAAGAAGATCCGTTTGAATACCAACTTCGGTATTAGGGGTGATTCAAGTATGACGTCCACTACTTTTTGGGATTTCTAGACCCCTCCCCCCCTCTGTCACGCTTTTTTGTATACCTAGTACATGTACTGTCACAAAATCATAGACCCCCTCCCCCCCTAAAACCTGTGACATCATTTTTGAACGACCCCTTATTCGTATTATAGCATAAAATTTATTAATTATTTATTTATATTAATGGTATAAAATGTTTCCTCTTATTCTTGTAATACTCAACGAATTCCCGGGTCGCACAGTCAAGTGCTTCGTTCCTTGGACAAAAGTGACAAAATCACATATTTTACTGCACCAAATGTAGAAGGCCAATTCAAATATGTTCGAAATGAAAGAAACATCGTGCACTCGCCTAGGGTATCTGTTCCTATATCAATAACAATAAGGCAATGCGCATATGAAATGCATTGATTTCTCACCCAATAATCAAGAAACATGAGAATAATTATGCTCGGCTTACGTAATTTTTAATTGAAAACAATTTGGTAACTTCAAAAATGAAATTATAATCACATTATAGAAGTATTTAGCTCAAAAACATCATCACCGCCAGTACCTATTTCAATAACATTCAAAAACAGTTAATCCTATGCTTGTACCTATTAGAGTGGGGCGTCATGGTCATTTTTTCAAATCAATGGTTTTTCGAAGCCATTCTGGGTCCTGAACAACTGGGCAGAATTTGGGCCTGATTGGTTACTTCCTCGCTTTTCGCATCGCGTTTGAAGTTTGTATGGAAATTAGTATGGGGGAACGTATATTTTTGCATTTTAACTTGTAGAGGTTTCATTTCATCGTAAAACAAGTGGCACATTGCGTTAAAGTATAACCTTAAGGATGCCGAGAAACTTTGCTGAAGAAGGTACATTGCTGGAACGTCCACAAAAAAGTTATAACGATTAGAAGATTGAGTGTTCAAACCATATGCTAAAAATCGTTTATTCTGCCAGCACTGCCGAACTACGTAGACCACTAATTTAACTGAGTGTTCTTTCAAAATAATTGATCTTATAGGGCTTTAGAGCTAATGGGAGCTATCCGGAATCATTTCACAAAGAAAAAAATCGACAAAAGGAAGATGAATTTTGACCTTCGATATCCATAGGTCGTCCGGTAGTGCTGGCAGAAACATTGATTTCTTGCATATGGTTTGAACAGTCAATTTTGGAAACGTAATAACATTTTTTGTAGATCTTCCAGCTACGTACCTTCTTCGGCAAAGTTCTTCGGCATCTTCCAGACTATATGCTAACGTATTGAGTCACGTGATTGATGATAAATTGAAGCCGCTAATTGCAAAAATGTAAAAAAGTACGTTTTCCCATATTAATCTCCATGTAAATTTAAAATGCGATGCGGCATGCGAGGTCGCAACCAATCGAGCCCATATTTTGCACAGTTGATTGGGGTCCCAAAACGATTCAGAAAAACCTTGATCTCACTTGATCGGACGAAGTTTGCGTTTTTCCATACAACTGCGCCCCACTCTAGTACCTATATCAATAATACTGTTTCCAACATAAAATACGCACACTATTACTTGTGTGTATACGTAACGATATGATTGCAGTAATGCCGAATTCTTCAATGTTTTGTATTTGCGTTGAAATAAAATTACAAAATTGCAGTTTTTGTTGTAGTTTTTCAACTTATCAGTTTAATTTTGTGTTTTTCACAGATCAGATCTTTTCAATATACCTTATTTTACAAACATAGGAGTTGAATTTCACAGTGATAGTTCATTCAAGCATTTTTTAAATAAAAATCTAGGTCGGCAACCCTTGAGAATACTGCAAGCAATGTAAACAGTTTGGAATACGGACAAGGATAATTTAGACGTTGTTCGAAATAAACCTATATCAAATTATAGGAAATAGCGTTGGTTTTTCAAATATAATTATATTTATAGTAAAATGTGATGTGTTTTATGTGTTGTGAAGTGAATTTTGAAAAGATGCATTTGTGTTAGCTTGAAATTGAGTGGAAAACAACGGCGTGAAAACAGATGAATCTGCTAGTAGCAATAGAGCAGTGCATCAAACCATCAGTTCAGAGGTAGAAAAACGAAAATAAAAGTGCTTTATAATTTTATCTTTTAATATTTTGATTCTTGTGTATTTAAACATTACTTAAACAAAATCTTGAATAATATTCCAAACATTCAAGAATGTGTTCCATCCATTATTGTGTACCAACGATGTGAATTTTTTTTTTTATGAAGGTTTACTGGCGGGACTCTGAATAGAGTAGATACCTCTGCACCAGGCCTTTGATGATACCGTAGCATAATTCCATTCGAAGCAGTTTGCCAGTCGTACACGGAACATGTCGTCCAAGAAGACGCTGTTGCAACTGAATCGGAGGGATTTACGTTCAAAAATAGTCAGAGAGGTCTCATGCTAACTAACATCGCAATAGTTTAAAGTCATTTTTGTCATTTTCTTGTCAGAGTCAAATTATTTAGCCAGTTTTTATGCTATTTATACTTCTATTGTCATTGTACGCGCTCAAAATCGACCGAAGCAGTTTATCTGACTCGCATAGAACATGTTGCCCAATGCTTCATCGTAGAAACTGAGCCGGAAGTTTTTTTTTATCAAGTATAAGAAAGTGTTCAATCCCCGATTTATAAAAAAATGACAAGTTAATAACTTTTGAAGCCGTTTTCCAGCCGTACAAGGATCATGTCGTCCATTAAGACACTGTTGAACTGGCTCAAAAGACATTACATTTACAACTCATTAGATACTCTCTCCCATTATCTCATTCCTAATCATATAGATTATTTTTTTATCTTTCGTTTATTTTGGAGGCGTTCCTTTTATTACTTTGTTTGCCTAAGTTATTGTTTCATCCTGTGTCTATAATATCAAACACAATGTAAATTATGTCTTGTAAAAAGTGGAAACTGTTCGTGCATTTAGTCTATTTTATTGTTATTCCTTTGCCAAGGTATTACTCTTATTATGTTCTAACAAGTAGCTTGATCGTTTCCAAACTAACTGTAATTATCTATCATGTACTAATGATCAGTTATGAGTCAGCTATAGGATTCACTTTTCGGTGGCAAAGTAAAGCTTCTTCACGCCTATTCCCTACTATAAGTAAAAATTACCGTGAATGAAGCCGTCATAAGATTGTTCATATACCATCATTATAATGTGTGGTATTTTTTATTATTGCTCTTCGAAATGAGTCATAACAAAATAAAACTGGTACCACGTTCCTAGTTTTGAAAAAAATTCTACTCAGTGAATCCAGTAGTCGATTCCCTACAAATGTCTTGAATACTTTGTTTTTCAAAAAATGCCTAGCTAGCTAAATGTAAGCGTGGCTACGACTCATCGTCACAGGGAACGCATCAGAAAAGTATTGCCGAAAAGAAAAGAACTCACATCATTATCACTGATGAAAAAGGCCTCCGCCTGACTGCACTACCATTCATGGCTCCAAGACACGATGTCTGTTGGATCACATGCAAATGCCGTAAATTAGTGCGTCAATGCCAGATATGTAACGCGGCACCAAACAAAAATAGTCAACATGTGATACCACCACGACAGGATATGTCTTTGGTTGCCATATCAGTGCTAATGGCGTAAGCCGACCCACCGCGGCAAAGTAACATATCCGAGGTGAAGGGTGTACCTAAGATGTGAGAAATTGTGATTAAATTGATTTTTCATTTGGTTTTATCGACGGTTGGGATTAATATACGGGCTGTCCAATATGGGAACAGATACCCTGTACGCCAAAACCAGCCATAGTAGTCTAACAGTTTGGTTGCTGTGCGTTAAAAATTGAATTTCCGGTAAATCGAAAACATCTTGAACAGCGTTTTATTGTCATGGACACGAAATGGCCGAATCACGAATGAATTACATAAGGCCGAATGCACATAAGGCCGAATCACAAAATCACTGTGTTGGTCTGCCGATTTAATTCAATTTTTTTTATTCAAATACTTAATATAATTTAGAATATTCGGATTATTTTGTGATTTCTCAGTGAAGTCTTGTGAAGTCAGTTTCTCTTAAATTGGGAGAAAATGAAATACATTTAAGAACACCGCGTTACCGTAAGTTATACAAAAGCTGTATAAAAGCATAATAATTTGAAATCTCGATTTTGTTTAACTTCTGATGTCGCAATTAGATCATGAGTAGCGCGCCTCATTAGCACAACCATGTGTCATGAAGCGCACAACTCCTACATTGATGCAAATCGGCAATTCGATTCTGTGAGCCATGACTTCGGTGGAATTTAACTTGGGCTCTTGCATTAGATTTAGGAATTTAACTTTTCCCAATACTAATGATAATGATAGCTACATCTCCAAAGGAAGAATGGATTACTTTGTTACTTTAAAGTGCTAATATTTATAAGTATACAGTGTTCAGTTATGTTCATCCATTCATTACTGCAATGAAGATTGATCTATTATGAAATATAATAAGGATTCAAATTGACTCTGTAAACACCGTCATACAACTTCTTTCAATTGAAAGATTGAGCTTCAACGTTGAACTGACGTTAAATACCTCAACTGAATAAGATTAATTAGATCGCTGCTAGTAGTTGCAAAACACGTGGACAAGTTTTTTTTTAATGGGCACCATAATAAAAGTAAATGTAAATTTGTGAGTACACTGGATTCTGTTTTTACACGATTTACAATTTCTTAATTTTCCACTCATCCTAAATGTTTAACATATATTAATAATCATGTAATTTTTCTTTGATTTATTCTGGATTTTTTGAAATATGTTGCGAAGAGTTTGGTGGAAAACTGAAGTCACACGATCAAAAATACGAGCGAAAAAAAATCGTGTAAAAACAAAATCCTGTGTATTCTAAGTTCTCTTGGTTGAAAGATTGAAACTCTTGTAATGATTCGGCCTTTTGAGATTCGGCCTTTTGTACTGATCCCAATGAAATGGACACCGTCAAACCAAGTAAGTCAATTTCATTACACTGATAACCGAGATAAAATATTGTGATATTTGTGAAAACTTAAACTCCACGTCATGCCCATTGGTAAATGGAATAAAATATATAATAACTTCAAGCAGCTGAAACGAAATATCACCGCACGCATATCACCGATTTTTGCACCAGGTCTCATTCATAGTGTCGTTTAAATATTGGAAGTGATTCCAGCTATTCAAGTACGCTCTTTCAAATGCAATTTATGATTTTTCAGATGGTGGTCTACCGATAATAAACAAGAACTTTTTTGAGCAATGATTTTCCGTTGATCCATCCAAACGAAACGAACTTATCTGTACAGTCTGAACGATGCTATTGATTTCGCTGAAGAATTTAAGGCCAAACTGAGGACATTTTGCAAAGTTTACTGGTTAAAAATGGATCAAAAATGGTCTAAATTGTACAGGTCGTAGCTGACTGATAAGCCAAGCCAGTACAGCTTCCATCTTTTCCGGAGCGGAATAGTAAAAATGTTTAAGGTTCTGTCATGGGGAGACCGCCGAAGCCGTTCCATAAAGTGCAAATAAGACTAAGAAACGCCATGTTACTGATTTGGTTAACAGCAATGAACCCGAGAAGTTGATCTTTGCTGCTAACGTATCGAACTGTTCAACGGTAAACCTGCAAAGGACCATGCGGAAGCACTTGCTTTGTACATTGATTAGGGTTTATTTTTTTTTTTTTTTTTTTTTTTTTTTTCGAGAGTTGACCAGTTGTAGTCTTAATAGACTGGTATCTCGACTGGGCTCTCCATTTGATACACAATACTAGCAGACGACTCAAGCTATGTTGCTCACTAGGTCACTGCGGTCTGGGTTCGTATTGTGATCATACCGATACATTTCCCTTCCCGCAGTCTGTCAGTTTAAAAACAAATAACAATAATAATGAAAGCTCATCACGCGCATGAATGTTTTCCGAATAATTAACATGTTTTCTTGGAGCCGACATTCAATACCGAATAGTAGTCTATGTTGACAACGGGTGGTACTCATGCCATCTCCAAGTAAAGGCCGTTCTACAGCGATTAACGCAACGGCGCATCTTGACAGTAATTCTGTATTCTCTGTCAAAACGCGTCACCGCGCCCACCACTGCAGCCGAGCCATAACACTTTGATGTAATGTGATGGGATCATACTAGTGGACTTTGTTTCAACATGGAATAATTTAAATGGTATCGTAAATATACAATAAATTAATTTAAGTACTATTGCAATAAATCGACATATTAATCTGAGAGCTTCCATTATTTTGGCGGTTGATCAAGATTATGGCGTCATATCCTTTACAGTACTGTCTGATATCATAAATTTCAGTAGTCAAATGGTCATGTTCAATTCCGCTCTTCAAAATTCAAGTCTTTAAAGTCTGGTCCAAGATTCAGTTATCAATGGTATGGTAATGCTTCATTGCGTCTATTTCCTTGCTAAATGAATGAATTTTACGATTATGAAGCATTGATTTATATGAATAACATCATTAAAAATATGTACTCGTTGGATAGTCATTTCTATTATTGTGAGTTGTATAATTAATGTAAAACACTTCTTGTCTTTAGATCTGTTATTGTCATTGTGTTGTTGTCGGTTGTCTGTCTGTTATGTTTCAACATAAAGGTCTTTTATAACTTTGTCTTATTAGTGTTTTAGTCATTGTTATATACAGTATGTATAAAACTACAAAAGAATTTTTGAGTATTGCCTTACAAATCCTATGTCCTTCTTCTATCTATCAATATCTGATTTCTCATTTTATCAATCTCTTTTTCTCTTTTATAATCTCAACCTGACCTCCAACCTCACCTTCTTCTGTCTCTCTTCTATCTCAGATTTTCAACCTCAACCAACCTCAACCTTCTTCTGTCTCTCTTCTATCTCAGATTTTCAATTTAATATTTTTCTATCCAATAGTACAGTAAACTTCTACCTTGGCTGCTCTAAACCATTTCTGAAACAAAAATTAAAAAATAAAATTCTGTTTAATTACTGAATCTAAAATGTTCAATATTATTATTTCATTTTGTGATCAATCTATTTTTTTAATCCTACGTTTTTCTTGGCTGATTTCTGGTTTGCTATGACATTACTATTTTGAATTTTTCAACCTGATGTAAATCCTGATAAGTCTAAATAGTTCTCCACTCCCAATTGAAAATATTCTGAAAATTGAATGTCTCTAAAATACAAAGTAGACTTCTCAATTTCAATCTATATTACAACCTATCCTATCCTACCTATGGCCACGCGTTGGCTTCGCTACTTCCAGTTGACGAGAAATTGATTAATTTTCCGACCCCTTGAGCCCTTGAGCTAATGAGCCCTAGCGGATCCTCCATGTAAAGAGCTATACCTGATAAGTATGCCGGGACATACGATCAGGGGCTCAGTCTGCAAAGCAGCCGATCCACTGTGAATCGTTAGAGGCGCACTGAAGTGCTCCAAATGTGATATGATGCACAGATGAATATTATCTTCAGTACCGTCAACCCCCGTGACCTTGGCTAGGGTTGTACATTGATTAGGGTTTATCTGACAGAAAATATAATCTGCTTCGGTGTACGTTTAAATGAGTTTCATCCAAATTTGCTTTCAAGTCTCTAAGGCCTGTTCAGTTTATTGAGAGGACACTTTTACATGACGATATTAAACAGACAGTTTGATCAATTTGGATGGAGTTTGCTTTATCGTATATTATAATATACTGTCAATCAACTGTTATTTTTGAAAAGAGATCAAACAGTTCAAAGCCAACAAAATGGCGCTTATTGTTGAAGCTTCTCAAATTTCGAGTAAACAGAAGTTTCCCAATAGAATTTTTTATAAGCAAAATTGACAGTTTGTAGAATACATGTAAATCGGCATGTTAACAAAATCATCAAGAAGATCAGAAAGAGAAGCACTGTGAATGATTTGTCGATAACCAGAAACAGTAGAGCCTGTGGCAGCCCGAAAACGGAAAATAAACGTTTGGAGCTGTTGAAATCCAATAAATTGAGATTTTTATGAATATCGCAAATTTCTGAGAAGGAATTATTCCGTTGATAATTGGATTTCATTTCTAGAATCTTGTAATCTTGTAATATCAACGCACCCTCTGACCATAGCCTATCTGCGTTGTATTTAAATACCGCTGAGCGATACGTCTACTGGGCAACACGTCCGGTGTGCACTGCACTAAGATCTCCTTAGATGCAACCGGACCGAGATCTTACTTAAGGCTCCCAAGGGTCCGTTTCGCTGTGATATGTTGCCATAAAATAGAAATATATGCACTTGCTTTTCTAATCTACGGGAATATTTAAATTTACTAATGATATTGATTAGTGACAAGTTAATTCATTCATCGATCAGATTAGAACGAGCTCAGTGCAATTAAAATATAAACGCAATACTTATCTGCAATTCACAGAAGATGTTGGGATTGTCCTTGAAGTAATCACGTTGTGAACACAGACTTCCTGTATTGACGGTGGTTGTTATGAATATGAATACCACTGATGATACCGGAACAATAAGATTTTCTTCATCACTGGTCGTCTGGAAAGAGGTAGATAAAAGAATTGGGCCGCTTTCACTCGCCGGCCCGCAAAACATTAGTAAGTAATTAATTATACTACAAAGACAAAAATACAGTTCTAATAATTCTGTCTTATTAATGCCCATCTGATACTCAACTTAACCAAAAACATATCCTCAATACTTAATAAATTGATAATTGATAACTGTATATAGTTTCTATTATTGTCCATATATACCTACTATTCAATCTAGGATTCCAAATCGGATAAATTAATTCAGTTGCTAACTAAAAGCTTATCCTCAACGCTTTGGCTGTCAATAGTCTCCACAATATGAACCTTAAAGGTTATAACTTTGTTCAATCCTACATCTGTTTATATTAAAACTCAATCCTAACTGCCCCGAAACCGCTTTCAACACATAACTGCCCCGAGCACAGCCACTACATGCGACCCACAGGACCCCAATCGAGGACGACCTACACTATACCGTTGTGAGCTTACACCTCTCCTAGGCTGTGCGACGCTGAAAACATGCTCCTAACGTTTGATGCCTAAAATAAAAAATAATGAAACTAATTACACTAAATCTTACACTTTTGATCGAACCCGGCTGACATTCGCGTTAAACGATGTGTTCCATGAGTGCTGATCACTCATGATAACGCCCTGAATTGGCGAATAAAATTCAGTTTAACGCAGAGTTTAACCCTCTCTTGCGCTAAGTAATGCTGAAAACCTAACTTCTAGGAATTTGATTCGTAGAAACAAATTATACTGAAATTGGTGCGTGGCAAAATAAGTTATACTATTAGCTAATTTAGTTAAACCCTGACTACCCCACATTATACTGGCCCGTTTGGAGTCATCCAGTGGCACTTGGTCTTAGCATTCGTTTTCTTTTTAAATTCTATAACAATTCACCACGCTTACCCCCATATTAGTAATATGTAGAACGAATGCTTGACTATTACTATACTAAGTATAGTAAAAGACCGGAAGTAATAATTGGGCCAGCCACCACCATAATTGGATTTCATTTCTAGAAGGACAGATAATATATTCAACGAAAAAAAAACAGATTTCTAAAAATATTGATGCTTTAAAAAACATCGACAATACAAAGTGTCCTCTTTATAAACTGAACAGTCCTTATGCATTGAGAAAGCAGAAAAAGGAATTAGTATCGGAGAAAGTAAATGCGTCTGAAACGTGAGCTGAAGTTGATTTACAAAACTAATGAATTATACCGCGGCAAGCATTATAAAAAAATTGAGTTGGTTAAAGCACCAGTCTAACGTACTGAGGGTCGTGGGTTCGCATTCCATCGAAGGGAAAGTGGTTACCTCCAATACACCTTTTAAATCAAAAATCTTTCACATAATGTACTGTACAGGGGTTAGACAAAAAGGTTGAGATAGGCAAAATTTTGTCGAAGTTCAAATCAGGACAGGGAGAAACTTCGAGCTACTTCAAGCTCTCATTGGGCAGTACTAATGTTCTTCTTCTTCCGTTGCGCGTGCTTTCGCGCCCTTTCTAAATTTTCTCTTTTGTCCTTCTCGCTTCCTGGTGAATCACATACACACATTGCGTTCGCGTACACGGTTAAGTAATTTCGTACGGAACAGTTTCAATGAAATTAGCAAAATGGTGGAGAGTTTCTAAGTCGATTGATACATAAATTTCCAAAAGTCCATTGTAAGATACAGCCGCTATTAAAGTTCAGAATCCTACATGATTTTGTGACGGTATCCAATTTAAGATTCTGATTGTCAAACGTAAAAATGCATTTTTTAAATAGGGGCAGTAGAGGCAATATGAACATATGGGGCAATATGAGCCACTCTCTTTTTGAGCTTATTGACAAATTTTATCATGCAAAAGTTGTATGATCTTTAGGAGAATGCTCCACATATGCCTCAACGTTAAAATCGCATCAAAATGCAATTCGAACATGAAAATACACTTGAAAATGTAAATGTAAATGTGCAAAGATTTAAAAAACACTTTAATAAAGATTAAAAAAAAGCAGCGTGTGCAAAATTATTATAAGATTTGAAGCTTATAAATAAAGATTTGACACAAAACTGTTTAAAATACAGGCCAAAAATACATCACAATCAAAAGATCTATTATAATTGAATATTGTGCACACATGTTTGTACTGATACAAATCTGAACTTACCAAAAAAAAAATTCCAAAACCACTGTCTACTGGGCAATATGGGCATACCTGCACAGAGCAAGATATCAGGTCTGAATATGCGAACAAATTCAGTTGCCAAATACAAGAATATTATCATCTATGTAAGATTCATTACGGAAAAGTTACAACACCGGATTAATGCGATCGAAACAGAAATGACTATTGATCAATTGAAATAGGGCTATTCAAACGGTGAAGAGTGGCAAATCAATTCGGTCCGCTGCTAATTTATTTACTTATTTATTTAAGGCCTACATCAACAGACTACTTATGTCCTAATGATGGTAATAAAAAAAATATAAGTACCTATACATATCGTCAAAAACTTTAAAAAAAATGGACACAAACACTAAAACAACTATCTATTGCGATGTGAAAAATTCTTTGAATCTTCGACGCACCGTCTGACGAGGCAGGTTGAAGTCGAATATTGTAGAAACCCTGTTGAATATACGCTGTAATCCTTCAATACTACCGTTCATACTGTAGTTAGTCCGACGAAATGGCATTCTTAACATAGCGTTATTGCCAAGTGTTCTCGGCTGTATATTAATATTAATCTGTTCCAAAATGTTACTACAATCTATTCGGCCTTGCAAAACGTCTGCAACAAGTACAGCTCGAGCGGTGTTACGGCCTTCTCTTAGCGGCTCCAGATCGATAAGCCGACAGCGGCTTTCATAACTTGGCAGGCGTAATGGATCTCTCAACGGTAGTCTCGCAGAGCAAATCGTAGGAAGCGTCGTTGCACGGACTCAATTCGTTCGGCACCGTTTTTACGCCCAAGTCTTTGACATGACTCAGACGTTCTATGCTGGTATTCAAAAGCGTGTAGTCGAATCTAACGGGATGTTTAATCCGAGAAAAAGTGATCATCGAGCATTTTGCCGGATTGGCTATCATACGGTTGACGTTGAAGCAATTGGCAAAGGATTCTAACTAACGTTGAAGGAAATAGCAATCGTCGATGGATTGGATTTGCAAGAACATTTTCAGGTCATCAGCATACGATAGGCGGGGAACTTCTAGTTCAAAATTCACGTCATTGAAATATAGTAGGAAGACAACTAATGACTTCCTTGGGGTATTCCCGATGTAGCCACGAAGGAATCAGATCTGCATTCGCCGATAGCAACCGTTAGTTTGCGGCCGGATAGATATGATCGGAACCATTCCAATAGAGTGCCATTTACTCCTAACTTGTCTAATTTGGCGATAGTGATGCAGTGGTTTAACTTATCAAAAGCAGCTGACAGATCTGTGTAGATGACATCTGTTTGAGCTCTTTTCGTCATGCTGTTCGCGATGAAAGATGTAAGGCACAATAAATTAGTACTAGTGGAGCGACCGGCTATGAATCCATGCTGAGTTTCAAACAGATACTGCTTGCTGTGGTTCGAGTTCGAACAGTTTTGATATTGCACTCAGCGAAGTTATTCCTCGATAATTGTCCACGTCACGTTTGTTCCCTTTCTTGTGCACAGGAGACATTTGTGCAATCTTCCAACATGAAGGAAAGATGCCACTGGATAAGGAAAGCCGAAACAGGAGCAACGGATACTGCAAACTGGAAATGTGTCTTTTCGGAAATTGGACGGAATACCATCAGGACCAGGTTTGATCGATGACTTTTTGATGCAGCAGAGGAGATCTCAATCTCTTCGCTGATGTCGATAACATCTAGTACATGGCCATTTAGGGGAACATTGTCTGCTGCGTTATGTACTTCGTTGTCGGTAAGCTGTTCATCGGTAAAAACGTCAGCAAACTTTAGCGAAAACAGTCTGCAGATCTCCTGCATTGATGATACAGTTTCGCCCTGAAATGTCATAGAGGAAAGTAGGCCAGATTCCCCGCGTTGCTTGTTGACATGATTCCAAAACAGTTCAGGAAGCGTTTTGAGATTGGTTTGGATCTTACTTTGATATCGGGAATAGCATATACGACTGACCCGTTTATATGCGTTGTTGAGTCTGACGTAGTGATCCTTTAAGGAAAACGTCCGGTATTTAGTGTATTTCCTTAAGGCGGCTCTCTTGGCAGTTTTATGTTCTGCTGTGCGGTTTATTAATTTTATTTGGTATGGAATACTCTAAACTGTCATATTCTTCCATAGTACCACACTTTTCTCTCCCAAAAAACGTTTTTAATGGGTGGCCCATACTTCCCCAAATGGTGGCTCATATTGCCCCGTATAGTCCGGAACACACATTGAAATCAATACATTTTCAAAAGTGCATTCCAACAATTTCCAAACACATTTTCACCATTCATCGACGTAATATGAAAGGTAACACTCCCTAGTATAAGTCAACTACATTTGAATAATGATTTTTTGAGATTTTCAGCGCTTTTCGGAACGATTTCCTTAGGTGGCCCATATTGCCCCGATCACCTTAACCCCCGAGGAACCAGAAACATACCAGGTGCCCGTAAACCGATATGATGTTTAGGATGAGGACAAAATACTAAGAAAGTTTCTGCGTATAATACTGCCGTGTATCGCAGGTCAGTCCCATCTGTATATGGACGCCATATACTGGGACTGCGATTCACGGCAGAATAATTCCGTTCGGTTTTATCAAATTCCGATTATTTCAAACAAAGTTATGCTGATTTGAATTTTGACAACATTTTGCATATTTCAACATTTTTGTATAACCCCTTTTAATATGAATTATTATATAAGATTATTTTTTAAAGATTTAACCTTCTTTGAAAGAGGCCACAAGCGTGTCTGGAAAGGGCCATGACACAAAATGATGCTACTTTCTTACGTATTGGATTTTTAAATAGAAAAATAAATTCATAGCTGATTCATAAACAACCTACATTACGTCTGAAAAAACCTAGTTTATGCTAAAAACCAGGTTAAGGCAGTCATCGAAGAAAAACGTACCGAATAAATACGAAATATTATATTTTTATGTCATCAAGTAAAGTATATCACTTTAAAAAATTCAATTAGGTCGTATTTTTACAATACATAGTACTCGAATATAATAAACGTAAATCCTCGATAGTGTTGTGAGCAGTCGTATAGAAAGTGGCTGTTACACTTACCTCTTTCTAACGCCATTCGAGCCCACCTAGTGGTTCAGTATTCCGCATTTCCGCCGTGGGTTTCTTCGAGGTTTAACGGAATGAGCAATGTCTAGTCCAGTTTTGCTTTCTTCGCTATCGGCTTATCTTCATCATCTTGCTGTGTAACGACATTTTTTGGAGATCCATTATCTGTCCTAGTTTCAGGTTCTTCTAAAACAGGTGTTTCAATAGTCTTGTCCACTTGTGTTACGGAAACAGATGATGGTTCATCCGATTTTTTCGAATGTTCTTCCTCCAACGTACGCTGATGGATAGCTGACGTGTCGGCTTTGAGGATCTCGCGTAGAGCCATCGTAGCATACGTTGAACTGGGCAACTGGAAATCGAGGATCAATGCTCTGTTGCTGGCATCTACAGATATTAAAAACAGGTTTCATAATGTACTGAATTCAGTATCGAATAAACTAACACTCACCTTTAATTGCATCCGGTTCATTCTTTCCTTTTAACTTTTCCAAGTCGGAAAAAATGAGCGTCTCTTTTGCATCATTATATGTGGTGAACTTCCATTGAAGGTTTCCCGGCTTAATCATCATTTTCCGATAGGCACCGCCTAGAGATTCCTTTTTAGTTTGTCCTTTTAGTTTTTCCGAAGAAAGATCGTCTTCAGCTAGAATTTCTTCGTACCACTGACCGCATTCGTTGGCAGGATAAGTAATATCGTGTCCAGGAAGAGGCAAAACGACGTCGAAAATAGTGTACTGTCCCGATGCAATGTCGGCCTCGGTAAGAGGCTTGACAAGCGTTTTGAAGTAAGATGTGTCTGTGGACTTCTCCGGGGTGTCGTCGATAACGTTGTCTTGTTGTTCCACTAGACCATCTTCAATCGCCATTTCAGCTTCAACTGTTTTGTCGACATAGACGAGATCGCCTGGAATCAGTCGATGTCCTAATTCCTTCAATCGCCGACTTGCTACTCTGTTCCAAATAAGGCTCTGATACGAATGGCAATACAACAGCCTAACATTCCTGGGTATTTGCTCTAGAGCGCATTTGTAATCATTTTTATGCGACACAAGCCAAGTCAATAACTGCTTCTCGATGCTCCTGTTGTGTAAGCTTAGTTTGTCAAGAGCTCTTTCGGGGTCACGCGACTTCTCGTACTCCTCCCGGCAAGCCTTCATATACCAATGATCGTTTTCACGTGGTTTCAATATCAAGTAGAATGCCTCTTTCCAGCAGCCTTTCAGAATTTCGATGCCGACTTTGTACGTTGGCACCGTGGCACTATTGCCAAATCGTTGTAAACCGAAATAGTTGATGAATCCTTTCTCTTGGAAACTTTCCATCGTCTCTCGAATGGCCGACTCCTCGGCGGAAACCTGACGCAATGCTATCCGGAATCGGTTTCCACGTAACTGACCCAGTTTCAGCGTTTCAGGTTTGAAGCAAAAGTTGCCAACAGTGAGCTGCTTTATTTTAGCAGCGGCCGCCGCAATTCTTCGTGGATCAAACTGTTTTATACTGACCCACTGGGTCGTTATTGCACGTCGATCCTTTGTTCCGGCATAAGCGAATGCCGAAGGAGAACATTTCAACAATTCTGCCAGCTGCGAAGTCGCCTGGATCGTGTCCTCATTCTCCTTGTGCAGAAGAAAATGAACAAAACGGTGTGGCCATAGCCACTTTTCTCTTCGATCCACTTTCTGGAACTTATTGAACGCAGCAAAGGTGATGTACTTTTTATCGTTTTTCGTTACGGTCGATCCAACGATGGCCTTTCCAAACAAGCCCTTGGAACTACTGTGGATCCTACCGCGGTCCTCCTTCGTCATTTCTGTTACGTCCACTTCAACGATATCGTTAGCTTTCCCCTTGATCTCAGTAAGTTTTTGGATCTTTTCGACGGCTTCCTGTGAGATGAGTCGCGACAATTCCTGTTCTGCTTCTTCGGTTGACATTTTATCCCCACTCACTGGTGGGGTTGGTAATTCAAGATCCGTCAGAATAGCTTCCTTTCCGTCGCAGTCAATTTCGTTTACTTGAAAATCTGAAAATCTGAAATTAAAAATGACTTGTTATAAATGTGTTATACATAAATAGGTGCTACCTAAATGGCATAATGCCATTTGGCATAAAAACCATTTGGAATAATGCATAACAAAGAAAAATAGTGATAATGATTTTAGGGCCATTTGGTATAACGATTTGCCATAAAAATAGAAGAAATTTAAAACCTCTAGGCAGATGCGTGCTTTATAAAAGTCGTCTGTCTTATTGCCTTATTCTGGGAATATGCGTGTTCTGAGGAGTAATTTACTTTTTCGCCTAATTCCGGATAATTCATTATTTAAATGAAAAAATAATGTACTAATTTCCTCATTCTTAAAAAATGTGATTTTTCAAATAAGCAGTAATTTACTCTTGTCATTTTACGGGCATATGCGTGCTTCGAACGGAAAAATGATCTGCTCATTAGAACCAAGATGAATACACTAGTAGGTGTCCCAATCTGCCAAGTTTGTGGAAGAGAAGAAGGCGGGGGTGAAAAATTCATGTTCAGTGCAAAACATACACACCCGTTTCAAATCACTCAGAGACTGAGTGAAATTGTATTGCCGCCTCTTTTTTCCCACGGAAAAGACTCAATTTTCGTAAAAAGTGGAACTACTCAAAATTTGAGTAGTTCCACTTTTTACGAAAATTGAGTGAGATTTCCGTGAGAAAAAAAGAGACGGCAATACAATTTCACTCAGTCTCTGAGTGATTTGGAACGGGCGTGTAAACAAACCAACTGGCTCTCCCGTACAAAAATCAAAGATGGCTGAATCATGAATTTGGCAGATTGGAACACCTAGTGGTGTATTCATCTTGATTAGAACTCTACCAAGCAAATTCTGATCGTGATGATGATGATGATGATGATGATACTACCATCTATTGTAGCAAGGCACCTGCCGATAGCACTGGCCATATCTGGAAAACGATTTGATCATGATTATACTTCTTCTTATACACGGAAATTTTTTTTTGTTTACTATATGTGAAAATTGTGAAATGTTTGAAATGTCATAACTTTTTTGTTCATTAGTTTACCATCACCAAATTTTTATGGTAGATAGCTAATATAATGGACCGTTTTCCCTAAAAAAATTACGTTCGAAAAAAGATAGGGTTTTGAGATATTTGAGTTTTTGTGACAAAAATGATATTTTTAAAGGCAAAAATTTTTTTTACTGTACACATTTTCTTAAGAATCACCATTTAGTTGTCTAACTTTGCTGAAAAAATCATAACAATCGAACATTCCGTTTTTGCTGTGCAGCTTTTTAAATATTTTTGAACCATTTTCACATACACCCTTTTGAAAAGTTAGTCGTGACTCAATATGAAGATTTGATATCGAAAAATGACGATTTAGATGAAATTGAAAAACTGTGCAAAGTTTCAACTCAATAGAAAATCATGAATTAAAAATTTTCTTAAATTTTGATGCTGTTGCTTGGAATCGCTCCATACGCTTCGACTTTTTCCGGGCAAATGCGTTTTTTTAAGAATGCGTTCTTTTGAAGAATGAGTTATCTAGTCTTCTGCCTTCCGGCAAAATGCGTACTTTAAAAGAAAGGCTTATCCAAGATGAATACAGTACTAGGTGCTACAATCTGCCAAGTTTGTGGAAGAGAAGAAAGCGGGGGTGAAAAATTCATTTTCAGTGCAAAACGAAAACAAACCGGCTGGCTCTCCCATACTAAAATCCAGGATGGCTGAATCGTGAATTTGGCAGATTGGAACACCTAGTGGTATATTCATCTTGGGCTTATCTATTCTTTTGTTTATACCGGGCAAATGCGTGCTAAAGTGGAAATCATATATTTATACGATTAACTTTTTTTGTAGTGGGCATTGTGCCAAATGGTCGTTATACCAACCGATTTACTGTATTGGATACATCTCTTCAACGATTATGCCAAATGGCCTCGAGATACCCAACACATTATGATAAATGGTCATTATGCCAAATTGCCTTCAGACATTCAAGTCGTAATGCCAAATAATTCCAAACGGCATTATGCCATATGGACTCCCCCGTTTTTCTAAAATTAGTGGTCATCTACCCTACTTCTAAGATACATAATGAGTGAGGTACACCCGATTCTTTTTTTACACGTTGGGTTTTATTCGAATATGACCTTTAACGTCAATGAAACTATGAGTTCGCCCCACGAAAAAAATCAAAGAAAATTTAAGTGATATTTCAAAAGTTGGAAACGTTTAGGTTGACCAAGAAATTAATAAATACCAACAGTGTAAAAAATATACTGGGTGTACCTAAAATTTAAACTTTTCTTAATGTCGAATTCGTTTTTAAACCTGGGTCAGTGCCAACCCGAACCCTGAATAAAAAAACATTTTCAGTTCCATCTGTCATTGGATATGTTGGTGTGCGTAGCATCGTGTTTGTTTTGATTCGAAACATATGATCCAGGACATCCAGTGCACTGGCAGTGCGTTGGCCTTGACTAATCAGATCATGATAAATAAATATGTTTAAGTGCGTGTACTGATTTTTGCGGATAGTGAAATTTACTTTTGGGTGGATATAAATAGGGAAACTGCTCCTGTAATTCATCTCATAGCTCGGATATTCATCCCATCGAAAACAAAGCAATGGAAAGGAATTTGGATTGTTTATTATTTTTGTGATTTTTCTCAGCAGTGAGCACGCATGTTGACAAAAAGAGGCGACGAAATTGGTGCTGCATTTCTTTGTTTCCCGATGCGATGAATATATGTTCAGTGAGATGGAGATCGGAACAGTTCCCCTATTTAATTACATTCAATAAACCCGTGCTCATTTTTATACCAAGAATTCCGTATAGAATTCATTTAAAAGAGATTTTCAATTTTACAAAAATTCATCTATTTCTGCAAAAGTGTTTTTTTCGGAGAACACTCAGAAGCATGTAATAAAAATTCTCCAGGATTCGCTATTTTTTTTTCCTCGCTACCTCTCCTGATAAAGGTAGCCTCACACCTCGGGAAAATTTTCCGCCGGATTTTGGGCCCCGTGCATTTTCAATTTTCAAGAATCTCCCGGAGGAATTGCTCAAGGTACTTCCGGGGAAATTTATGTACGAAACTTGCGGAGCAATTCCTGAAGGAAACTTCGAGTAAGTTCCTGTATTCCAGAAGGATTTCCTGAAGGAATTATATTGTAGGAATTTCCAAATTAATTCCTGGAGCACATTCATCTCGAAAGGATCCCTTGGAAAAAAATGGAGGAATGCCAGAAAGATATCGCCAAAAATTCAAGAAAGAATTACTGAACGAATTACTGAAAGAATTTCTGAAGTAATTTCTGGCAGAATTCTCGAAGAAAATTCTGAAACCCACGAAAAAGTTTTTGGAAGAATTTCAAAAGAAATTCTGCATAAGAAATAATTCTATTCGGTATTCCTCAAATATATTTTTCTGATAATTCTTAGCGGATTTTGTGAACGGATTTCAAGGGGAATTCCCAAACTACATAATTCTATTCACCGACCTAATTTAGGACACCATCTGTCAGGAAAACCTGAATGAACTTATGAATACATAACTTCCGTAACAATTATTTTTAAAATTGAATCTAGACAACAGTACCGGATTAATTTCATTTAAAACTACAATAAATATCACAAAACTCCCGGAAAAAAAGATTTTCAGCGCGCATTTTATTTTAATAAACAGACACTTTCGTTTCTCCCTTCTGCTTGTTTATTCCGCCCAGTCCCACCCACCCACGTGGATTTGACAGTTCAAGTACAGATGTATTGGTGAACCCGGTGCGAAACCGTGAAACAACACAGTGCGAACCCACCAGCTTTGGGGTTGGAACTAGTGCGAACCTAGTTCCAACCTGAGCGAATAAAAAAACACTTTGACAGCACTTAGGTTGGAACTGGTTCCAACCTAGGTTGGAACTTTTTAAAAACGAATTCGACATAAATATTTCGACGGCCATTTTTTTTTTCTTAAAGCCAATTACAAAATTTAACATACCTGGACTTCAGAATACCTCGGAAACCTTTTCCGGCCGTCACATATTCCGTGATAAACACCTGGTCTTCCTTAACATTCGACACAGCAACCGGACCGCTACCTTTGGGAGGTCGGCTGTTTGCAAACGATCCGGGCCTTCCCCTCCCAGACTGCTGACCACGGCTCTTGAACGGCTGGCCGCGGTATCCCCCTCGACGTCGGTGATCTGGCTTCCCAGAGAACTTATTCTGATGATGGAACTGGTCACGGCCCATTTTTCAGGTATTTAACTAAAAGTTTTACTTTTTCAATTACAACAACCGGAATACACGTGCAAGCCGGTAGAGAAAATGCAAACGATATGAAGTGGGGAGAAAACAAAAATAAAGACAAAGATGCGTCAAACATTAATCCAGAGTTGCCATTTTCTTGGAAAGCTTGCAAAACCTAAAAAAGGCCTATTAAAAAGTGACACGGCCCGGCATTTACACGGTAACCGGAATAGGCCTTTTCATGTGGCCTGCCGTAATAAAAATCATGCACCTTGCGATGTCAAAAAGATGGGTGATTTGAATTTGATGCAAAATGTATCAAATGCTCCCACTTTAAAATAGATCAGAGTAGAAATAAAATGTGGGTTTTTGCACTCCTTTGAGGATGAAAACAAGGGGGACGACGGGGATGACGCAAGACAATAATTGGTCGGGGTTCAGCGAAACCGCACCAAGCGCCTTCTGGACTGACTTGTGATATTTTGTACGTAGAATGAAAACCGAAAGTTATTCACTTCAATTCGTTCATACATTTGTAGAAGAATATCCTCAGTTATAGGGTGGAAGAATATCTGATACGATTTGTGATCAATCTGATCTGCTACACGAAAATTTTTGCAAGAAAATGGGTAATTTTTCATTGGCGCTTGGTGAGATTGGCTGAAACCCGACCCCAGTAAAAAAATTTTATTCGCTCAATCGATTCTTTGGCTATCCAGCTTTCCACGCTCGGTAATGGCGGCTTGTCGGTGTGCAAAAATCAATCAGTCACTGTACTTTTTGACACTAGCTGGAGGAAAACTCACTGGCGAAAAGGCCTTTTTTTCCTTCCCCTCACCCAGAAACTCCAGTGAGCTTTCCTCCAGCTAGTGTCAAACAGTACAGTGACCGATTGATTTTTACACAGCAGCAAGCCGCCATTACCGAGCGTGGAAAGCTGGATACTATTTTGGTCAATTAACATGCACAACAGAAAGCATGCATTCTGTTCGATTCGGAAGTGTGGTAATTGTACAACTATTAAATAATTACAGGCAGACTTCTTGAATGGATTTATATTTCTATAACTTAGGATAACTGGGTACAATCTATGGAAACGTCTTTACTTGACAGCCCGAATCTTAAAACTAAACTCTATCGTATCCTACTACCAGGAACTAATAACCGGGACCAGACACTCGGGATTTTCCCGTGTTGCGTTCAAGTTTCAATAGGCCTTTTCATGTGACACTGCCGAGACTGCACTTGTTTACAACCGCTGAACAGGCCTGCAAGTCCGAAGCTGTCACTTTCATAGAAGAACTGTCAATTGACGATAAAATCAGCTGTTTTTAAACGTCTCGTGAAAAGGCCCATCGGTGTGTAGGAGTCCTAGGTATAGGGATCGTTCAAAAATTACGTCCATCGTTTTTCGGCATTTTCAACCCCCCTCCCCCCCTCCTGTCACAAACTGTCACAAATAATTGACCCCCCCCCCTACCCCTGTACGTACATGTCTCATTTATATTTTAGCGATTACTGTGGTTTATCTTTTTCTTACACTATTTTCACAATAACATAGTGAGTTATGTCCCTTACTAACAGTTTGAATGTTTTTAAAATGCAAGTTGTTTCTAAAATGCTTTCAGTATTTTTTTCTTGTGGACGGACGTCACATAAGACGAACCCCCTCCCTCCCCCTGTCACAAACTGTCACAAAACTCTGACCCCCCTCCCCCCCTCAAACCTTGGACGTAATTTTTGAACGGCCCCATACAACTGAAAAGACACTACCAGATGCTGTCAGTCATCATTTTCCGCATGATTATTTTTCCGTGCACGCATAACTGACAGCATCGATGTTTTGTTTTTGTTTTTTTGTCTGCTCTGATCATAAATAAGTTCTGTTAAAATTATAAAGTGAGATGAACTTGATGGTTCTTAGTTCCTGCTAGTGCCACCGTGAAGCTAATCGTTGAGATGGAGATTAGTAAAACTACCATCGGGATTGCAGCCGGCGTGACCGGAACGCTGTTCCTGGGCTACTGCATCTACTTCGATCACAAGCGCCGCAAAGATCCGGACTTCAAAAAGAAGCTGCGAGTGAGGAGGTTAGAAGTTCATTTCGTGGACAAAAGCAGGAAAATTTCTTCGCTTTTCGACCTCTCTCGTTCGGAATTAACGTGCTAGTGCCACCGTGAAGCTCGGTTCCGGAATCGTTGAGATGGAGATTAGTAAAACTACTATCGGGATTGCAGCCGACGTGGCCGGAACGCTGTTCCTGGGCTACTGCATCTACCTCAATCACAAGCGCCGCAAAGATCCGGACTTCAAAAAGAAGCTGCGCGGGAGGAGGTCAGAAGTTCATTTCGTGGACAAAAGCAGGAAAATTTCTTCGCTTTTCGACCTCTCTCTCGTTCGGAATTAACGTGCTAGTGCCACCGTGAAGCTCGGGTCCGGAATCGTTGAGATGGAGATTACTAAAACTACCATCGGGATTGCAGCCGGCGTGGCCGGAACGCTGTTCCTGAGCTACTGCATCTACTTCGATCACAAGCGCCGCAAAGATCCGGACTTCAAAAAGAAGCTGCGAGAGAGGAGGAAAGCGACGAAGGCTGTTTCGGCTGCTGGAGGGCCACGGACGACGATGCCCAACATGGCAGACCATGAAGAAGTGCAAGATTTTTCCTCCAGGAAATTCAGATGGGCGAGGCCCTCATCTCTTCCGGTGACATCGAGAACGGTGTCGAGCATCTGGCTAACGCAGTGATCGTCTGCGGCCAACCGGCACAGCTTCTCCAAGTCCTCCAACAGACCTTGCCAGCCCAAGTGTTCACACTACTGATCAATTGTATGCGTCAGTAAGGCGGCGGACAGGGCGGAAGCGATAGCGAGAGGGCCAGATTGCAAGAAATGAACGATTTGGAATAGCTTGGAGTGTTATAGAATTCATAATAGTAGCAACAGACGGAGACTGGAGATACCAAATACAAACAGAGAAATCCTAGAGTACAGCTTCGTCTGCGGTTATCGCCCACGCAGTTTGATGTATCGAATCACACAATAATTATAGAAAGAAGTAAACTAAATCCTACATATGTTACAAGAAGCTTCTCGAAAGAAAGACACTGTTCAGCTGTCCGTGAATTATTTTTTTGCACCGCGTTCAAGTTTTGGCATGACAAGCGGAATCACTATCCCGTAATCCACATTGTTCGAACTAAAGTGTACTAGGTATGAATGAACATATAAATATTCATATATAAGTTGAAATCCATCTGAATTGGTCTATAGAATTGAACTGACTTATTTCTTTATAATTTTCAATTTCTTTTCGGGATTCCGAAGAGAATGATTTCGGGAATTATTTTCGAAATCCGAAGGGAATCCTTCTGGAGTCCCGCAGCGAATTATTCCGGAATCACGCAGCAAATCCGTCTGGAATTCCGCAGGGAGCCTTACTGAGATTCCGCGAAGAATCATTCTGGGATTCCGCAGGGAGTCCTTCCGATATTCCATAAGGGATCCCGCAGGGAATCCTTCCGAGATTCTACAGCGTATCCTTCCGGGATTCTCATGGAATCCTTCCAAAACTGCAAGGAAACCTTCCGAGATTCTGCTGAAAATCCTTCCGAGATTCGGGAGGAAATCCTGCGGAGATTCTGCAGACCATCCTTCCGAGATTCTGCAGGGAATCCTTCAGAGATTCTGCGCGGAATATTTCCTATTTTGCCTATCTATCCTTCCTGGCTTATCCAGGGAATCCTTCCGAGATCCTGGTAGGTTATTTGGTTGATTGGTTGCTTGACTGATTGATTGATTGGTTGGTCGGCTGATTAGTTGATTAGTTGTTTTGTTGGATGCTTGAATGGTTGATTGGTTGGTTGCTTATTTGGTTGATTAGCTTGTTGGTTGATTTGGTTGATTAGTTTGTTGTTTGATTGGTAGCTTGCTTGATTGGTTGGTTGCTGGATTAGTTAATTGATTGATGGTTGGTTACTTATTTGGTTGATTGGTTGCTTTACTTGATTGATTGGTTGTGGTTATTTAGTTGATTGGTTGCTTGATTGGTTGGTCGTCAACTTAATTGATAAGTTGTTTAGTTGATTGGTTAATTAGATGGTTGGTTGCTTGATTGGTTGGTTGGTTGGTTGATTATTTGGTTGATTGCTGCTTGATTTGTTAGTTGGTAGTATGGTTGATTGGTTGGTTGCTTGACAGGTTGATTAGTTGATTGGTTGATTAGTTGGTTGGTTGCTTGATTGCTTGGTAGATTGGTAGCTTGTTTGATTGGTTGGTTACTTGATTGGTCGGTTGATTATTTGGTTGGCTGCTGCTTGATTTGTTAGTTGGTAGTATGGTATGATTGATTGGTTGGTTGCTTGACAGGTTGATTGATTGGTTAGTAGGCTGGTTAGTTGATTAGTTGTTTTGTTGGCTGCTTGGTAAGTTAATTGCTGGATTGGTTGGTTATTTAGTTGATTGGTTGTTTGATTGGTGATTGGTTGGTTGCTTGATTGGTTGATTAGCTGGTTGGTTGTTTGATTGCTTGGTTGATTGGTAGCTTGCTTGAATTGTTGGTTGCTTGATTGTTGGTTGGTTGCTTGACTGGTTGATTGGTTGGTTGCTTGATTGGTTAGTCGGCTGGTTAGTTGATTAGTTGTTTTGTTGGATGCTTGAATGGTTGATTGGTTGGTTGCTTTATTTGGTTGATTAGCTTGTTAATTGATTGGTTGATTAGTTTGTTGTTTGATTGGTATCTTGCTTGATTGGTTGGTTGCTGGATTAGTTAATTGATTGATGGTTGGTTACTTATTTGGTTGATTGGTTGCTTTACTTGATTGATTGGTTGTGGTTATTTAGTTGATTGGTTGGTCGTCTCGTTAATTGATAAGTTGTTTAGTTGATTGGTTGCTTGATTGGTTGGTTGCTTAATTAGTTGGTTGGTTGCTTGATTGCTTGGTTGATTATTTGGTTGATTGCTGCTTGATTTGTTAGTTGGTAGTATGGTTGATTGGTTGGTTGCTTGACAGGTTGATTGATTGGTTAGTAAATTAGTTGTTTTGTTGGCTGCTTGGTAAGTTGATTGCTGGATTGGTTATTTGGTTGATTGGTTGCTTGATTGGCGATTGGTTGGTTGCTTGATTGGTTGATTAGCTGGTTGGTTGTTTGATTGCTTGGTTGATTGGTAGCTTGCTTGAATTGTTGGTTGCTTGATTGTTGGTTGGTTGCTTGACTGGTTGATTGGTTGGTTGCTTGATTGGTTAGTCGGCTGGTTAGTTGATTAGTTGTTTTGTTGGCTGCTTGGTTGATTGGTTAATAAGTTGATTGGTAGCTTGCTTGAATGGTTGGTTGTTTGATTAGTTAGTTGATTGATTCGTTGGTTATTTGGTTAGTTGGTTTCTGCTTGATTTGTTAGTTGGAAGAATGGTTGACTGGTTGGTTGCTTTTTTTATTGATTCCTTGATTGGTTGGTAATTTGGTTGATTGATTGCTTGACTGGTTGATTGATTGTTTGGTCGGCTCGTTAGTTCATATGTTGTTTTGTTGGTTGCTTGATTGGTTGAATGATTGCTTGGATGATTGGTAGCTTGCTTTAAAGGTTGATTATTTGATTGATTGATGCTTGATTCGTTAGTTGCTAGAATAGTTGATTGGTTGGTTGATTGCTTGATTGGTTATTAATTTGGTTGACTGGTTGCTTGACTAGTTGATTCATTGGTTGCTTGATTGGTTGGTCGGCTGGATAGTTGACATGTTGTTTTGTTGGTTGCTTGGTGGTTGATTAGTTGGTTGGTTGGTTAGTTGTTTGATTGCTTGGTGGATTGGTAGCTTAGGGGCCGTACACATATTACGTAAGCACTTATAGGGGGAGGGGGGGTCAGCCAATATCTTACGCTCCATATAAATAAAAAATCTTTTGTATGAAAAAAATCTTACATGGGGGGAGGGGGGGTTCAAAAATCCAGAAAAATTGCTTACGTTATAAGTGTACGACCCCTTACTTGATTGGTTGGTTGCTGCTTGATTTGTTAGTTGGTAGTATGGTTGATTGGTTGGTTGCTTGATTGTTGGTTGGTTACTTCATTGTTGGTTGGTTGGTTGACTGGTTGATTGGTTGGTTGCTTGTTGGTTAGTTGATTGGTTGTTTTGTTGGTTGCTTGGTTGATTGGTTAATAAGTTGATTGCTAGATTGCTTGATTGGTTAGTTGATTGATTGGTTAGTTATTTGGTTGATGGGTTGGTTGGTCGGGGGCAGCAGGGACTTTGTCCAAGGGCTTGACGATCCCTCCCCAGGCCATCTGCGAGTTGTGGCGTCTGCCTAGGATGTGGTGGGGTTTGACAGTAGACCCTGTTTAACCTCTATAAAAAGCTGCGTGTATCCGCAAGTAGGCTCCGCCAAAGCGACCGTGTGCCGCTCAAAGCGCACAAGCCCAAGTCCTGGTGTTAGGTGGGACGCTAAACAGCCCTGACACGACGGCCCTCCGACGAGACAGGAGTTTTGCGCAGGCTCAATAAGCCGCCTTTAAAAACAACTATTACGAACGACATAGAAGATAATACGACTCGATACAATCGGCAACGACCTAGGCGAAGAATAAAGGATCACGATTGGAAGCTTGGAACATGGAACTGCAAGTCGCTAGGCTTCGCAGGTTGCGACAGGATAATCTACGATGAATTACATCCCCGCAACTTCGACGTCGTAGCGCTGCAGGAAATCTGCTGGACAGGGTTGGTTGGTTGCTGCTTGATTTGTTAGTTGGTAGAATGATTGATTGGTTGGTTGCTTCATTGTTGGTTGATTGATTGATTGTTCGGTAATTTGATTGATTGGTTGCTTTACTGGTTGATTGGCTGGTCGGCTGGTTAGTTGATATGTTGTTTTGTTGGTTGCTTGGTTGGTTGATTAGTTGATTCGTTGCTTGATTGATTGGTAGCTTGCTTGAATGGTTGATAGCTGGATTAGTTGGTTGGTAGCTTAATTGGTTGGTTATTTGGTTGATGGGTTGCTTTACCGTTTGATTGAATGGTTGGTCGGCTGATTGGTTGATTAGTTGTTTTTTGGTTTCTTGATTGGTTGATTAGTTGATTGATTGATTGGTTGGTTGTTGCTTGATTTGTTAGTTGGTAGAACTGTTGATTAGTTGGTTCGTTGATAGTTGGCTGGTTGCTTCATTGCTTGTTGGTTGCTTGGTTGGTTATTTAGTTGATTGGTTGCTTGATTGGATAATCCAGCAATCAGCCATTCAAGCAAGCTACCAATCAATCAAGCAACGACTCAACTAATCAACCAACCAAGCAACCCACAAAACAACATATCAACTAACCAGCCGACGAGCCAATCAACCAAGCAACCAAATTACCAACCAATCAATCAATCAACCAACAATGAAGCAACCAACCAATCAACCATTATACCGACTAACAAATCAAGCAGCAACCAACCAACCCATCAACCAAATAACTAACCAATCAATCAACTAACCATTCAAGCAAGCTACCAATCAACTTATTAACCAATCAACCAAGCAACCAACCAAACAACTAATCAACTAACCAGCTGACTAACCAATCAACCAGTAAAGCAACCAACCAACAATCAAGCAACCAACAATTCAAGCAAGCTACCAATCAACCAAGCAATCAAGCAACCAACCAGCTAATCAACCAATCAAGCAACCAATCAAACAACCAATCAACTAAATAACCAACCAATCAACTAACCAACCAATCTAGCAATCAACTTATTAATCAATCAACCAAGCAGCCAACATAACAACTAATCAACTAACCAGCTTACTAACCAATCAATCAACCTGTTAAGCAACCAACCAATCAACCATACTACCAACTAACAAATCAAGCAGCAACCAACCAACCAATCAAGCAACCAACCAATCAATCAAGCAACCAACCAACTAATTAACCAATCAACTAAACAACTTACCAATTAACGAAACGACCAACCAATCAACTAAATAACCACAACCAATCAATCAAGTAAAGCAACCAATCAACCAAATAAGTAACCAACCACCAATCAATCAACTAATCCAGCAACCAACCAATTAAGTAAGCTACCAATCAACCAACTAACTAATCAACCAATCAACCAACAAGCTAATCAACCAAATAAGCAACCAACCAATCAACCATTCAAACAACCAACAAAACAACTAACCAGCCAACCAACCAATCAATCAACCAGTAAAGCAAACAATCAACCAAATAACCAACCAATTAAGCAACCAATCAACTAATCCAGCAGTCAGCCATTCAGGCAAGCTACCAATCAACCAAGCAATCAAGCAACCAACTAATCATCAACCAAGCAAACATTGAAGCAACCAACAAAACAACATATGAACTAACCAGCCGACCAACCAATCAAGCAACTAATCAATCAACCAGTCAAGCAACCAATCAACCAAATAACCTGATTAGTTGGTAAGATTGAGAACCAATCAACAATCAAGCAACCAACCAACCAATCAACCATTCTACCAACTAACAAATCAAGCAGCAACCAATCAACCGATCAACCAAATAACTAACCAATCAATCAACCAACCAATCAAGCAATCTACCAATCAACCAATCAATTATCCAACCTACGAACTAATCAAGCAAGCAACAGTCGAGTCAAGTACGAGACACTGAATACGACCACATAGTTGTGGTCGAAATACGTATCTGCAAAGATATCAAAATAATTGGTGGAATTAAATGGAGAGTCCTAAACTCGTCTTAGACGGTTGAACAAAACAGTATCAACTAACCAGCCGACCAACCAATCAATCAACCAGGCAAGCAACCAATCAATCAAATAACCTGATTGGTTGGTTGGATTGGCAACCAACCAACAATCAATTGATTGATTATTTGTTTTTTTTTTGGTTTCTTGTTTGGTTGATTAGTTGATTGATTGATTGATTGGTAGCTTATGCTTGATTTGTTAGTTGGTAGAACTGTTGATTAGTTGGTTCCTTGATAGTTGGCTGGTTGCTTAATTGGTTGGTTGGTTGCTTCATTGTTTGTTGGTTGGTTGCTTCATTGTTTGTTGGTTGCTTGGTTGGTTATTTAGTTGATTGGTTGCTTGATTGGCTAATCCAGCAATCAGCCATTCAAGCAAGCTACCAATCAATCAAGCAACGAATCAACTTATCAACCAACCAAGCAACCATTGAAGCAACGAACAAAACAACATATCAACTAACCAGCCGACCAGCCAATCAAGCAACCAAACAATCAACCAGTCAAGCAACCAGTCAACCAAATTACCAACCAATCAATCAATCAACCAACAATGAAGCAACCATCCAATCAAACATTCTACCAACTAACAAATCAAGCAGCAACCAACCAACCCATCAACCAAATAACTAATCAATTAAGCAACCTAGCAATCAACTTATTAACCAATCAACCAAGAAACCAACAAAACAACTAATCAACTAACCAGCCGACCAACAATCAATCAACCAGTCAAGCAACCAAACAACAATAAAGCAACCAACCAACTATAAACCATTCAACAGTTCTACCAACTAACAAATCAAGCAGCAACCAACCAAATAATCATTCTACTAACCAACAATCAACCAACCAACCAATCAAGCAACCAATCAACTAAATAACCAATCAATCAACCAACAAACAATAAAGCAACCAAACAACCAATTAAGCAACCAACCAACTATCAAGGAACTAACTAATCAACAATTCTACCTACTAACAAATCAAGCAACAACTAACCAATCAACTAATCAATCAATCAATCAACTAATCAACCAATCAAGAAACCAACAAAACAACTAATCAACCAACCAGCCGACCAACCATTCAATCAAACGGTTAAAGCAACCCATCAACCAAATAATCTAGCAATCACCCATTCAAGTAAGCTACCAATCAATCAAGCAACGAATCAACTAATCAACCAACCAAGCAACCAACAAAACAACATGTCAACTAACCAGCCGACAAACCAATCAAGCAAGCAATCAACCAACCAATCAATTATTCTACCATCTAACAAATCAAGCAGCAATCAATCAAATAACCAACCATTCAAGCAAACTACCAATCAACCAAGCAATCAAGCAACCCACCATTCAAGCAAGCTACCAATCAACCAAACAATCATTCAACCAACCAACTAATCAACCATTCGAGCAACCATCAAAACAACATATGAACTAACGAGCCGACCAACCAATCAACCAAATTACCAACCAATCAAGTAATCAATAAACAAAAAAGAAACCAACCAATCAACCATTCTTCCAACTAACAAATCAAGCAACAACCAACTAACCAAATAACCAACGAATCAATCAACTAACTAATCAAACAACCAACCATTCAAGCAAGCTACCAATCAACTTATTAACCAATCAACCAAGCAACCAACAAAACAATTAATCAACTAACCATTCAAGCAACCAACCAATCAAACAGTTAAGCAACCAACCAACAATCAATCAACTAATCCAGCAATCAACTAATCAACCAACCAACTAATCAACAAATCAAGCAACCAACCAATCAACCATTCAAGCAACCAACAAAACAACTAATCAACTAACCAACCAATCAATCAATTAAGCAATTAATCAACCAATTATGCAAACAACCATTCAACCAACTAACAAATCAAGCAACCATACCAATCAATCAAGCAACTTAGCAACCAAGGAGGCAATCAATAAATTTGTCGAGCTGAATCGATTATGTGTAACAATATGGTTCTTCGGGCCTCCCAACAAAAGTTCATTTTGAAGTGAATATAATTCTTGTAATCTTGTAATATCAACGCACCCTCTGACCATAGCCTATCTGCGTTGTATTTAAATACCACTGAGCGATACGTCTACTGGGCAACACGTCCGGTGTGCACTGCACTAAGATCTCCTTAGATGCAACCGGACCGAGATCTTACTTAAGGCTCCCAAGGGTCCGTTTCGTTGTGATATGTTGCCATAAAATAGAAATATATGCACTTGCTTTTCTAATCTACGGGAATATTTAAATTACTAATGATATTGATTAGTGACAAGTAAATTCATTTATCGATCAGATTAGAACGAGCTCAGTGCAATTAAAATATAAACGCAATACTTATCTGCAATTCACAGAAGATGTTGGGATTGTCCTTGAAGTAATCACGTTGTGAACACAGACTTCCTGTATTGACGGTGGTTGTTATGAATATGAATACCACTGCTGATACCGGAACAATAAGATTTTCTTCATCACTGGTCGTCTGGAAAGAGGTAGATAAAGAATTGGGCCGCTTTCACTCGCCGGCCCGCAAAACATTAGTAAGTAATTAATCTTACTACAAAGACAAAAATACAGTTCTAATAATTCTGTCTTATTAATGGATATCACACATGCCCATCTGATACTCAACAACCAAAAACATATCCTCAATACTTAATAAAATGATAACTGCATATAGTTTCTATTATTGTCCATACCTACTATTCAATCTAGGATTCCAAATCGGATAAATTAATTCAGTTGCTAACTAAAAGCTTATCCTCAACGCTTTGGCTGTCAATAGTCTCCACAATATGAACCTTAAAGGTTATAACTTTGTTCAATCCTACATCTGTTTATATTAAAACTCAATCCTAACTGCCCCGAAACCGCTTTCAACGCATAACTGCCCCGAGCACAGCCACTACATGCGACCCACAGGACCCCAATCGAGGACGGCCTACACTATACCGTTGTGAGCTTACACCCTCTCCTGGGCTGTGCGACGCTGAAAACATGCTCCTAACGTTTGATGCCTAAAAATAAAAATAATTAAACTAATTACACTAAATCTTACACTTTTGATCGAACCCGGCTGACATTCGCGTTAAACGATGTGTTCCATGAGTGCTGATCACTCATGATAACGCCCCGAATTGGCGAATAAAATTCAGTTTAACGCAGAGTTTAAACCCTCTCTTGCGCTAAGTAATGCTGAAAACCTAACTTCTAGGAATTTGATTCGTAGAAACAAATTATACTGAAATTGGTGCGTGGCAAAATAAGTTATACTATTAGCTAATTTAGTTAAACCCTGACTACCCCACATTATACTGGCCCGTTTGGAGTCATCCAGTGGCACTTGGTCTTAGCATTCGTTTTCTTTTTAAATTCTATAACAATTTACCACGCTTACCCCCATATTAGTAATATGTAGAACGAATGCTTGACTATTACTATACTAAGTATAGTAAAAGACCGGAAGTAATAATTGGGCCAGCCACCACCATTTTGAAGTGAATATAATTGTAAATATAATATTTATTGAATAAATGTCATCGTGCATTTTACGCGACAATATTATTTAATGTGCTAGCACCGCTGTAACCTTATCTTCCGTTGCTGCAAGCCGGTGTTGGAGGCGGTGGGCACACATTTTATGTTCGGGAATAGGGTTTTATTTTGTGCCACATGGCCAATTAGCTTTCGTACAAGTTCTTCCAGGCCATACGATGCACCGCAGGTTTTGCAATTGTAGAACTTGGAACAAACAGCAAACTGTGTCGATGGTTCTTATCTTTATCTTACTTTTTCCTTCTTCTTTCTTCTATGTTTTTTCTTCAATCTTTCATCTTTTTTCTTTCTTCCTTCTTCCGTCTTCTCTCACCCTTCTGCCATTTACTTCTTCCTTGCTTATTCTTGCTACATCATTATTCCTTCTTACATCTTTATCTTACTTTTCCTACTTCCTTTTTCTTTTTTACTTCTCTCCCTTACTATCCAACCACTTAACATAGTTGGTACGATAAATAAAAAAATATATAGCATAGACTATAACATTCTCGACAGCCTTTTGCGCTTTGGATCATCTCTTCTATGACCCATGTTCAGAGCAATTCATTAGCAATAGCATAATTGATAAATATGTAAGTAATTTTTAAATCTTTCTGTAAAAACTTGTTCATGAATCTCGGGTCTTCAATGTGTTCGATAGACATATTTATATTAATCAACTACCTTTATGAAATGGACTAGTTACTTGGCGATGTTTCTTTCACATTTCAAGTCGTCATGTTGTTGGGACGATTTCGGTACATCCAGCGTATTCGTTATCTTCTAAGGAGCTGCGAATTCTACTTTTACACTTTTACTGTGCGGTGCAGAAGGTTTGTGCCTTGATTCCACGTAAAATTAGGTATCACTAATGGCATTCGATTATTTTCGTGCTGTGAAGCCTTGAAAGCCCTGCTGAAATTATATGCTGTCCCATTGTAAGTCTTCCTTGATGGGGAATTGAAACAAAGTAGTCGACAAGTTTGCGATTCCGCTATGACTTCGCTGGACGCAAACAGATCATCGTGTCCGGTTGCAATGGGTAATTGAGTGGCAACTTGCTCCATCGTCCAGCTACGTTAGGGAGCGCTTGTCGGTGATGTTCCGGATAAATGCAAAAATAAAAGAGATCCAAAGTCGGAGTTCTCCGATAGCGGTGAAGTTAAACTCCTCCAGAGCTGCGGAAAAAATGAAACGTAAAATGGTTTGTGGTTGCGAGTTTCCAAAATCAGCAGGAGGGTATACTGCCGTCATACGCATATTTGTCCCATGTTTGCTGGGATTTCCTATGTACATGGGACAATTATGCGTAGAACGGCAGTATACACTGGAGATAGTTTCAGCTGTCTGGGAATATTGTTTCGGTTTAAACATCATGAGAGAAACTATCAACCGAGGATGACTAAATCCAAGCTACAAATTTGTGACTTACCTTCCCTGGTAACTCTCGTTTGCCGTAACTTTCCATCACCGCAGTGTATTAGTCCCGGTGACGGTTTTGGCCTCGCATTATCCACAGCTCGGCCAGCACTTTGCACTTCCGACGCAGGGCATATAGCATCAACACGTTTGAACTCTAGTCAGCCCGAGCCTTGGGGTAGCGCTGTAGTAGCTGCGGTACTGCGGGTGGTTCATGCACCGGTCCAGTTCTTGCGTAACAAATTCCGCTTTGTATACCTCCGCCAGAACTATTTCACCGTCCAAGCGATAAAATTGAGCTAACTTTTCACGACTCAGCAGTAGCATCGATTTCGCTGGACCACATCGAGGATAGCCGCTTTGTTCATTTTTTAAAGATTTAAAGATAAGACCATCACGGGTAGATTGAGATAATTGATTCCAGGATCGAGTTCGGAATCGTTCTGCGACGGTGTACGAAAGAGAAACATTTTTTCGGATTTTTGGGACCGGGAACCGTAAATAAAATAAACGCAAAGATTGAGGTTATTACCTCAGACAGAAATCTGTCAAAACTCACAGCAAAAAAGTCTACACTTACCAAAACACTTTCAAATAAATTTACCAAAATGTGAGTAAAATACACTAGCGCCTCTGGCGGTGCTGGTCTCGTGAGCTCTTCTGGGTTGCATGAATTTTTAATCGGTTCTTCGGGACAATCACGTCCCGGTTATTGGTTCCTGCTACTACCACATCTCCCTTTCTTTACGGGGATTTGTCCGTCGTAATTTGTGTGATATAGTCCTTTTGCCACGACGGTTTTGTTATACACCTAGATGGCCTGTGAACATGCAGGGGATACTGTCATTAGAGTCGAAGCGATTGGAACGCGGCTTGGTCCAGGTGTTGTTGCTGGAGACACGATCAACGAAGTTGGTGCCATCGGGACCGGATCAATTGTTGATGGCCATATGGTATCGGATTTGTCCACCCTCTTCACATGAGCCAAGTTGCGCTCATACCTGTTACAGAAGATCCATTAATTACGTAACGCAAAAATTTGTCATTTTAACCCCCCCTCCCCCCTATGTCACGCTTTTTGTATGAAAAATCTGAAAATTTTGTATGGATCGTCACACTTCGCTCAAACCCCCCTCCCCCTCTGAGCGTGACGTAATTTGTGGACGCTCCCTTACCTGAAATTGGATCTATTATCTTGATACGATTACCTCTTCTCTCTGTTACAGTATATTCCACTGGATTGAAGGTTGTCGACAGTTTATGAGTTGAGAGGAGGTTTTGTAGTCTCCGAATTTCTCTGCTGGTATCGTTATCGGCGGTCACCAGTGAGCCCAAGTACACGAATTCTTCAACCACCTCGATTTCGTCACCACCGACAGAAACTCGTGGTGGGTGGCTTACATTGACCTCTCTTGAGCCTCTTCCTATCATGTACTTCGTCTTCGACGTGTTGATGACTAGTCCAATCCGTTTAGCTTCGCTTTTCAGTCTGATGTAGGCTTCCTCCATCCTCTCAAAGTTACGTGCCATGATATCAATGTCGTCGGCGAAACCAAATAACTGGATGGACTTCGTGAAAATCGTAACACTCGTGTCAATCCCTGCCCTTCGTATTACCCCCTCCAAAGCGATGTTGAATAGCAGACACGAAAGACCATCACCTTGCCGTAACCCTCTACGCGTTTCGAAGGGACTCGAGAATGCCCCTGAAACTCGAACTACGCACATCACCCGATCCATCGTCGCCTTGATCAACCGTATCAGTTTATCCGGAAATTTTCGAGATATCTCACCCAAATAGTGCTCACGTATACACCAGCGCCGCTAAGTGACTGATTTCAAAACAAGCCTAAGCTCAAAACAAGCTAAAACAAGTTAAATGCATATCCGCACAGATGTTTTCACATCTGGGCCGAGTCATGGGGCGGGCATTCTCAAAAAGTTATCATGTCGTGAACTTAGCCAACGGCACAGTAACCGGAACTAGAGCGAAATGGATTGCGTCCTTTCCAAAGTTTTACACAGCTATCCGAATAAACGTTATTCCTCGGAGTTTCCCTCATAGCCAATGGTGGAAACGCCCTTGGCAAATACAAGGTTAACAAGGTTATTTTCGGATGGTTCTACAGGCTCAGGCTTCAGGCTTCCTGGCATAACTCTTATCGAAGTAGTCTTGAATCTGGCAAATTTAGGGTTCGATTCTATCTTCTTCTCAATGGTCTCGCAGCGTTCCCCTCGGCGTGTGTTTGTGCGATTCATGATATCTATATGTACGTTGATCTTCATCAGCCATTACCGTTGAATGACCAGAGATACAGAAGTCTTCTCCCTTTTACATTTGTTTCATCGGGTATGTAAGCTCGATGTCATCATTATTGGTACACTGCGACAAATGTTGACCGTCCGATTCAGCTACGGTTGTGTCAATTACTCCGTGTACGTTCTATCCCAGGTGGTATCATGTTAACTGTAAACCGTTGAGCAAGTATTGCACAGTCTTCAGAGGTACAATCAGACCCACGTTGTTCGACCCAATCAGCATACAGGGACGGGCACCTTGAATTGCAGGTAATTTGTCCTGAGCTTGAGCTGAGCTCATCAAGATGGGCCCGGAAAAGCTAGCCACTTGCCTGCACAAACTGATAGTCAGAATCTGGGAAACTGAACAGCTACCGGAGGAGTGGAAAGAAGGGGTTATATGTCCCATCCACAAGAAAGGCGACAAGCTGGAGTGTGAGAACTTTCGAGCGATCACCATTCATAATGCCGCCTACAAAGTGATATCCCAGATCATCTTCCGTCGTTTGTCACCATTAGTGAATGAGTTCGTTATTAAGCCGGCTTCGTTGACGGCCGCTCGACAACGGACCAGATCTTTACTGTACGGCAAATCCTTCAAAAATGCCGTGAATACCAGGTCCCGACGCACCATCTGTTCGTTGATTTCAAGGCGGCATACGACAGTATAGACCACGTAGAGCTATTGAAAATTATGGACGAGAACAGCTTCCCTGGGAAGCTTACCAGACCAGTCTTCGAAGAGCATCCTCTTTTGAGAATGATTCGCAAAAGCATGCTTTGAAAAAATGATTTGAATTGGGATAAACCTACATCCTCGCTTTTAATTGCTCCTTTGCACACTTGATTGGAAATATCGCATCATTGATTCAAATCATTTCAGGCGATGATCTACCGAATTGTGAATCGAAGCATCAAATTGCCCTTTGAAAGCATGGAACTCTAAGGTGGCTCTGTGGTTATATGGCTAGTGGTGTCATATCCAGTTGTGTCAATCTCTTGAGTGTGAGTTTGATTCTCTCGTCGAACTTTCTCGTTTTTTAGACTTTATTATATGGATATGATTCGAGTGTTAGGACACACATGGTGTCGAATGAGGGTACTAACTGTTTATTTTGACGAAAAAAAACTTCTAGCTGACAGCAGCAGCGAAAAATGTAGACAACAACCTTACGAGCACCAAATCTATAGAGCTCATCGTAATGAAACTGGCGATTCTATCTGTTGCATGAAACCTAATGCTATTTATTTTGAAACTTTCATCATGTAAGAATTGTGGTTGGGAATTGACAAAACGTATGGGAAAACCTGGAATGGAATGAAATTATGTTTGACTGGTTTGAAATGCTAGTTGGCACCCGATGTACTAAATATGTTCATATTCGGGAAAATAACATCGGAAGCACCAGCAGCACATTTGGAAGAGTCATATAATGTAAAACAAGAAGGGCAATTATTCTCATAATTCATTGAAGTTTTGATCTTCGCACCTCTCGCTTTGTTTCAAATGTAATTTCCTATTACAGAAGCAAAATATGACACAATACCCAGTTGCTAACAACAATCGTCTTCGCGACGTAACAACGAAGTGGAAAGCAAACCGGTTACTAATAATACGCACCACGTGTTTGCATTTGCCTAGAATCCAATGAAAGGATTCAAATCAATGATGTAGTATTTTCAAAAATGATGCAAGTGCATCAAAGCAATGATCACTTGACAAATAGGGAGCATTCATTCTCCTGCTCCTTGGATTTTGCATCAATGCAACGAATTGCAAAGGAACTTTTGAAGACTGTACCAGACTGATCAAAGCAACGGTAGATGGTGTGCAAAACTGTGTGAAGATTTCGGGCGAACACTCCAGCTCGTTTGAATCGCGCCGGGGACTAAGACAAGGTGATGGACTTTCGTGCCTGTTGTTCAACATTGGGCTAGAAGGTGTCATGCGGAGAGCCGGGTATAACAGCCGGGGTACGATTTTCAACAGATCCAGTCAATTTATTTGCTTCGCGGATGACATGGACATTGTCGGTCGAACATTTGCAAAGGTGCTAGAATTGTACACCCGCCTGAAACGTAAAGCAACAAAAGTTGGACTGGTGGTGAATGCGTCAAAGACAAAGTACATGCTTGTGGGCGGAACCAAGCGCTACAGGGCCCGCCTGGGAAGTAGTGTTACGATAGACGAGGATACCTTCGAGGTGGTCGAGGAATTCGTCTACCTAGGATCCTTGCTAACGGCTGATAACAATGTTAGTCGTGAAAAACGAAGGAGCATCATCTGTGGAAGTCCGGCCTACTACGGGCTCCAGAAGAAACTGCGGTCGAAAAAGATTCGCCACCGCATCAAATGTGTCATGTACAAGACGCTAATATGACCGGTAGTCCTCTTCTTCTTCTTCTTCTTCTTATTAACATTACATCCCCACAATGGGACAGAGCCGCCTCGCAGCTTAGTGTTCATTAAGCACTTCCACAGTTATTAACTGCGAGGTTTCTTAGCCAAGTTACCATTTTGCATTCGTATATCATGAGGCTAACACGATGATACCTAATGCCCAGGGAAGTCGAGACAATTTCCAATCCGAAAATTGCCTAGACCGGCACCGGGAATCGAACCCAGCCACCCTCAGCATGGTCTTGCTTTGTAGCCGCGCGTCTAACCGCACGGCTAAGGAGGGCCCCGGTAGTCCTCTACGGACATGAAACATGGACAATGCTCGAGAAGGACTTGCAAGCACTCGGAGTATTCGAGAGACGGCCCAAGTAACCAAAAGTTCCTTTAAGAGTACGTTTTTCGCTTAATCAGCTTCACTGAATTGCTTAAGCGAAAAACGTTCTCTTAAAGGAACTTTTGGTTACTTGGGGGGTGCTTAGGACCATCTTTGGCGGTGTGCTAGAAGATGGTGTGTGGCGGCGAAGAATGAACCACGAGCTCGCCTAGCTCTACGGTGAACTCAGTATCCAGAAGGTAGCTAAAGCCGGAAGGGTACGATGGGCAGGACATGTTGCAAGAACACCGGACAGCAACCCTGCAAAGATGGTGTTCGCTTCCGATCCTACAGGTACGAGACGGTGTGGAGCGCAGCGAGCGAGATGGGCAGACCAGGTGCAAAACGACTTGGCGAGCGTGGGGCGTATTCGAGGATGGAGAGATGCGGCCTCGAACTGTGTATTGTGGCGTCAAATTGTTGATTCAGTGTTATCTGTTTAGATGTAGACTTAATAAATGAATGAATTGTCCTTTGGATACATTTGCTTTTTTTGCCATGTCGAATTTCAGCGGAGGTAAAGCTTTAATGTTAACAGTTTGAATATTCTTCACTTCGTACCACTTCGCTTGTTCCGATGGTCCAGAAATACGGAATGGTAGCAGCATCGATTGCTCGTCCAGAGTACAATATTCCGTTCGTCCATATGTATGTTACGGGTGCAATCGGTCCTCGTAGTCCGATAGTCTCAGCAGCATCCATCATCGACAGCGAAGAACCTTCATCGAAAAGCACGAACACTTCCTCTACACCTCTTGTTCCTCGAACTTTTACCACAGACAAACAGACATAACACTCGTCAAATTTCCATCGTTCACTGATTTACTGGTCAATTCAAATAATAATTAGTTGGCCAATAAATCACTCGTGGCGCGCACATCGGATTTGCTCTAGTTTGACGTTTGCTCACTACCGCCATCTGGTTTGTGATTTGCCCCAACTAATCAACAGATGTTGTTAGTGTTTGGACGACGATAAATTTGATGAGTGAATGTTCAATGTGTTATGTCTGTTTGTCTGTGCTTTTACCTTGCCACGCGGAGCAGTGTGTTCATGTTCTTCCCGTTCACGTTGCACACGTTTTCTCAACAATAAAAATAAAAAAAAATCGATAAGATTACTTATCACATAACTAAATATAGGTACAAGTTTAAGTTTTTTGGTAAAATATTTGTTTTGAGTGCTTTTTTAACTGCTTACTCAAACATTAATGTTGATTTAATTTTTCAAATTTTGAGCTTGAGCTTGAGTGGCTGCTCGTAGTTGCTACTTCATTATGACCAGATCAGCTGTTCTTGCACAGAGAACCAACAGATGTTTGCTTGGGACTAGCATACATCTTCAATGTACAAGTACTGGTGATATCATTTGTTAGGTCATACTGGCGCCCGCCACGTCAGAATGCGAGTCAGGGAGGAGGAAATGATTATGCAATCACTCGCCCTGTGAAAATTTGAACGCTACCTGTCAAAATTTGATTTTCAATAGTTAAATGCGTTGAAACAATTATTTTCAATAGTTGTATGGAATCTTAGAGCACAGACAAACAGACATAACACTCGCCAAATGTCCATCGTTCACTGATTTACTGGTCAATTAAAAAAATCATTAGTTGGCGAATCGATCACTCGTGGCGCGCGCATCGGATTTGCTCTAATTTGACGTTTGCTCACTACTGCCATCTAGTTCGTGAAATCAAGAGATGTCGTTAGTGTCTGAACGACGATGAATTTGATGAGAAAATGTTCAATGTGTTATGTCTGTTTGTCTGTGCTTAGAGAGTTAACTGATCGAATCATACCAAAATCTCCGGAATCCGTTGAAAAACGGCTGAGTTATTGGCTCTTACTTCCTGACCTCTTTTCGTGACGGTCCCAAATTTGAAACAAAGTATGATCCCTCTACATAACTTACCGAAAGACGTAATTTACATCAAAAAGAGTGTACTAATGGCTTTATAGTAAGTACAAGTAATAAGGAGAAATGGGGTGCTCATCGCACCCCTAGCGTTCGTTATGTATGTTCAACATATTATGTTTGTAATCAATATAACGTTTGTTTGGATCAAGTACTAACGCTTCAACAAGGCACCGGCCCATTACGACTACAACTTTGAACAAAATTGAAACAAAACCGGTCTCCGCGATGCGGCTTATAACGGACGCTGCCATGTGTTTGTGCCATTCGGTACGGCAGCCATTGATGTCCAATCGTTCATTAGTGTGGTTACTTTTTTGAATGGGAAAAGCATTCTGAAAACTGTTACATGCATTCACACAAAGACACACGCAACGAACATGCAATGCAGTCCTGGCCGCATGGCGAGTAAAGTGGGCAGAAAAGCAACATAAAAATATTTACATTCAGGTTTTCTTTTCGTACCTCTCTCTATGCTGCTGGTTACCACTACCTATGCCCGCAATGCGATGCAGGTCTCCGCGGGTCTCTGTGGTTGCCATGTTTTGCTTTGCGTTCGCGTGAGTCAGTATCGAGTGAACGTTTTATGTGAACTGTACACTCTATGCTGCTTGGCTCCCTGGCCGTGGCGCGCGGAATTTTTAGTTCTTAATTACTGCGTATCTCCAATTGAATGAATTGAATCAATAAAAAACTACGTGTTTTCTATGTTGCGTGAGTGAAATAATCAATCAAGGATTGAGATTTACATGTGATGTGATTACAGCAAATGAGTGCCTATATTCGATCAAAGGATGTCGTGATGGTCATGATATTATGCCTACTGAGCTTAGCGGATTGAAACAAAGAGAACAGAAGGGAATCGAGAGAAGGAGAGTGTCAATAGTTGTTTGAACCTTTCGAGTCTGGTTACTGCTGATGGATGTTGTTGATCCTATAGGAGGAGTGGAATAATGAGTGAGGGAGGAGAATGAGAGAATTCGAAACGCAAGAGAATAGTGAAGTGCGCTTAGGCGTATCGTAGGAAATACACGCAAGGAAATCATGATGAATTGATGTGGATGCGCGGTAAATAGTAAAGGTGAAAAGGGAATTAATTATAGGAAACGTAAGCCTTTTACATTATGAAAAGAAGTGAAAAATATATGATACAAAACGCGTGGTGAATGTGTTTACTTTCGTTTCGATATACCTTTAAAGATATGCATTTTAAATCGGTTTAAGTTCAGCGAGACTTCAATGTACTGCGGAAAACTTGAACAGAGGTGCCTTAATAGCAAGGAAACATTGTTTGTGTAAGAAAGCGGAAGTTATTGGAAAAGTGAGCTGCAAATTACAACATTGTAAACTAAATTACAATAAAACGCAAAAGTTTAGTGGATAAATCGAGAGTGAATTCCTCATATTAGAAGTGCGATTGTATTTTGGATATTCTTTATTAAATCATTTGCGTAGCTGTTTTACGATTCCAACATCGAACGGCGAAGGAGATTAATTATATGCATCGGTTCACCATAATTAGCTGCTGGATTAAATAATCAGGTAAGGTGATAATCGCTCTTGTGGTATGCCGAGCTTGTCGCGGAAACAGTTTTATGTAACAAATTCAATTAGACGTACAAATATAAATCCATAATAAGTAGAGTTGCTGATGGTCTAGACTTGATATCTGTAATTGTATGTGGGTAAAACTGGCCTACGTCTTCTTCTTCTTCATCTTATTGGCATTACATCCCCCACTGGGACATTTGCCGCCTCGCAGCTCAGTGATCATTAAGCACTTCCACAGTTATTAACTGCGAGATTTCTAAGCCAAAATACCATTTTTGAATTCATATCATTGGGCTGACACGATGATACTTTTATGCCCAGGGAAGTCGAGAAAATTTCCAACCCGAAAATTTCCTAGACTGGGAATCGAAACCAGCTACCTTCAGCATGGTCTTACTTTATAGCCGAGCATTTATGTTGCCGCACGGCTAAGGAAGGCTCTTGATGCTTGTTGTATAACTGCGCTTCGCCAAACACGCAGTCTATGAACGGTCTAAAAAACATTTTCCTGACCTGGATTGCTGCACTCCGTGCCTTTTTGTACACGTCAAATCACTATCCTGCCGTGCGGTGGTTATACGGTTCAGGTTTCTATTTGTATCCTTTGTTAAACACCTATGCGATAAACTTTTAATCCATCTTTTTGATCATTATGGTCATAATCTCATTTACCTGAAAATAACCCACATTCAAGAAGAATGATTTCAAAAATCAACATCAGAAAGCAGACGAGTCAATCACGTGCACTTCCTTTTCTTCATATATCACATCGTGCTCATGAACTGATCACCTTATGATTTACGAGGATCGTCTAGTTTATGTGGGAAGTCACACTTCCAACGATATCCGTTTTTCCACATCATTATGATCGTACGTGGTTTGATATGTAGGTAATAGCTACCAAATGAAATGAAATTTTGTTATAATTATCGGAAATGTCTGCCTTTTTCGTACACACCCACGTCTGACGGCAGACTCATGCTCTCCCCAGCCTGGCTTATAAGTAAAATATTGTTTGACGGGGATGCAAATGCATTCACAATGCTGTCTAAATAGCAACAGTTTAAAATAAGCGGACGCCACCAATACAAAACAGGTAGCGATTGGCTGGGTTTTCCTTGGTCACTGCATCCCCTCTCACTGGAAAACCGTCAACAATAAACGAGGTGCAGAGGAAAATCTCATCGAATTTTCCCGGCATTAAGCGAAAACCCACGCGTGCCAAATGTAAACAAATCATGCTGCCTACGTACTGACTGCTCGCGTAAGTGGTGGGCTTGGGTTATTTCGATACACATTTGCCAAATAGAAAATCGCCCAAAGGGGCGATGCGATAGAGAGAATGATCCAAGTGAGAAAAACGTCTCATATTACGCACCCAGCGTCTGCGGTGTATTTTATAAATATAAACAGAGATAAATTTGGAAGGCCATCCGTGCATTTTCTTCTCTTCAATTTGGTTCATTTATATGGCTATTGACGACTATACGTTATGGATCTCGGCTGGTGGTCGGCCGGCTGATAAACGATGTCGTTAGACGCAGCAACATCAGATCAGCGACGCGATAGTCCCAACTATGCTTGAGTTTTAGAATTTTGCGGAAGATTTTCGCTGCGGCAGGAGGAGTTGAAAGAAAGGCACATCAACGCAGATGGTAGATAATGGTTCGACTGAAATGTTAAGCGGATAACGAAAATAAATATTTAGGTTGATTAAGCTTTACGACTTCGACGAAACGACTTGAAATGGTGTGAAGGTGCATGACCGCACGTATGAGTTCCCGAGGTCGAACCATAGCAAAAGTTTTATTGCGCGTGATTTATGCCATTCGTGCATTATGCAGTGATTTAGAACTCCAATAATTTGCTCATGATTTTTTATTATTTTATAGCATCCCCATTATTACGTTTTTGTGCAATCATCTTTAGAAAAATTTAAATACATGCATTATGCAAATGTATTAAATAATTATCGCACAACGCCGGGTAGACGTCTTTACGTCTTCTTCTTCTTCTTCTTCTTCTTATTGGCATTACATCCCCACACTGGGACAGAGCCGCCTCGCAGCTTAGTGTTCATTAAGCACTTCCACAGTTATTAACTGCGAGGTTTCTAAGCCAGGTTACCATTTTTGCATTCGTATATCATGAGGCTAACACGATGATACTTTTATGCCCAGGGAAGTCGAGACAATTTCCAATCCGAAAATTGCCTAGACCGGCACCGGAATCGAACCCAGCCACCCTCAGCATGGTCTTGCTTTGTAGCTGCGCGTCTTACCGCACGGCTAAGGAGGGCCCCGTCTTTACGTCGTGTGATACGAAGCAGTGTTGAGAAATGTCAACGAACTAAAGTTAGTTTGCTAATCACTTTTTTCAAAAGTGTTTTACAATTCGTGATTTTGAAACCAGCAACACAATAAAGATTGCATAACTTTATCTAGCAGATCACTTGGTTCAAAAATAAAGTCGTGACATAAGAGCAATATTACAAAAAAAAAGTCACGAAATGTCATGACATTAAGGCCGTTTGACATAAATATTGTTACAATAATATGCAAATGCTAATACATATCAACTTCCAAACTTAGAAGCAGTGATGGGAAATGTCAAAAAATGTCATTGGGTTGCTATTACTAATTTGCTAATAACTTTTTCTAAAAGTATTTTTCGATTAACATGTAATGTTTAAAGGATCCAACAACTTTGTCCAACAGACCATTGTTCTAAATACACAGTGTGAGGCATGATACACACTTAATTTTTTTTTAACGAGCTCGGTAAATGAATTACCGATTTCTCAACAGCTGAGCTCTCGGTAGTGAGCCCAGTAAAAAGTTTTACAATATAGGGTAAAGTGACCAATAGTGGACCCCCAACCAATAGTGGATCCTTTAGCCATTTTTGCATTATTACAGCACAATGTCAACATTGTGCTATGAAATTCTATCGGGAGAACCTACCTTACAGTCCTATGATTTGATTACATGCGTTGGAAATGCTATGGAAAGTCAAATTAGATGATTTTTAACAATTCTATAAAAAATAAACACGGGAGTGTCCATTATAGGAATATTTTGGGGGTCCATAATAGGAAGAAGAACGTCCCGAAAGGGACATGAAAATCAAATGAAGTGTCGACTATAGGGAAGCAATTTCCTATTATGGACCCCCAGGGGGTCTACTATAGGGCGAATTCAGTTAGACATTAAAATGTTAATTGCAACGAATAACGCCGTGTATTTGGATGTTTTATGTATGTATCGCGAAAAGGGGGTATAGAGCTTGTTGTTAGATATCAAGCGCAGTTAATATGTTGAAAATTTCTATGCCTTTTGACAGGAAGAGCAAAATTCCGCTACTAGGGGGTCCACTATTGGGCATTTTACCCTACCGAGTCCTCAGTTCTGCCATCTCGATGACGAAATGTCCCTTCAATATCGAGATGTGGAGAGGTGATTGTATTACCGAGCACTCGGTAAAAACACACAAGGCGATTTTTAAAACAAATACGGGCTTCTGTAATACAAATTACCGAATAGAATGCAATTTCGTATCCTTTTCGGTTATCGAAAAAAAGACAAACAAAAGTATTTTTCCATTGTAAAATATTTCTTTATTAATCCAATACCAAGTGGGAATAATTATATTCGCAGAGCTTTTAAAAAAAATCTCAACTGCCGACTTGCTCAGTCCTGCTTCTGAAGGAATAACGGGCAGTAGGTCAGCGGATGCTTTAGATTTCCTGCAATTTTAAACTCTGTGTTAATTTTTCTGTTGGCTGAGAGTTTTATTTTTCTACTTACCTGAATATTAACTCAAATCTGATACGACGATCTATCACTGGACACAGATGAATTCCTCGTAAAGGAAAGAAGCTAATGGAATGAAAATGCAAATCTGCCAGCGAAGACATTTAAAAACGAAAATTGCTAATTCAAAATCCACTTTCATTTTAAAACTGGCCAAAATATTGATATTATTATTCAAACTTACCGGCAGCGCAGTTGTTTTCATTACAAATCCAAGAATTAATTGCAAATAAAATGAGAAACGTGCCTCACATACTGCGTCGAGAACACTCATAATTCAAGAGGACAAATATGGCGGCACATCAGGCGTCACGAAGATTTTTCGGAAACTGAGAAGTCAGTAAATAAGCTACCGTAAGCTCAGTAAAATTTATTATTTTTACCGAGTGCTCAGTATAATCATTTGACAGAATTGAAAGTTTTGATAAATACTGAGTTAATCGGTAATTAATATTACCGAGGTCCAGTATGTTATTTTATAGTGCTGAGGCACCGGTTAAAATAATTACAGAGATCGGTTAATTTTGATCTTTTTACTGAGCTTTCGGTTTTAATTCAGTTTTACAGGATAAAATCGGTAAAAAACATTACCGAGGTGAAATTTGGGATTTGAGTGTGTAACGAATTTAAAAAAAGGTAACGGAATGTCATGACATTAATGTCATTCGACACTGATTCAGCTCTCCAATTACAAATTTAGAGCAATGACCAATTAGAAAAAGTTTTAGGTCCCATTGAGGGCTACATGTTTATGTTTATGTGAAATAAGTTATTAACAAATAAGTCCCATGACAGCGATATGACATTTCCCGTCACTGCTTAGAAGTATTTTAGTGGGCTTCGTGGCCGTGCGGTTAGCGACGTCAATCGTCTAGACGCATGTGCTGTGGAGTGTGAGTTCGATTCCCGCCCCCGTAAGGAGAAAACTTTTCGTAAAGCGAAAAGTTCTGTACTGGTCCACTAGGTGTTGTGTGAATGTCCTATCCGTTGTCTCATGCTAATTGTTCAGTCTCCTCTGGTCGAAGACGGTGATTCTGTCTTAAAAAAAAAAAGTACATGTTCTTGATAGAATAGAGCTTGATTGACGTTTGATCATCTTTCTTTTGCACGCTCACAGAAAGAATAGGTTTTGTTTTTTCGATGAAATCAAATCCTATTCCCTTCGTGCGCGTGTAAGAGAAAGGTGGTTAACGTCAGTAAGCATTATTATAGGCGAAAGTACAGATTTTGATATTTCTGTACAGATACTGCAGGCATTAAGAATGTTTTATAGAAGTGGATTTGAGCGAGCGGAGGGCAATATTTGTGATGATACAAATCCATATACCACAAGAGTGTCTTTAGTATAACTGTTGCATTAGAATAGCTTTCAATAGGAATGCTTTGAAAGTTGGATTTAGTAACAAGTATGTACTGTATGTTATTGTCTTCGATACTTCTTACTACATTTCTGATATATTCTATTTGAATTTGAGAATAAGAGAGGTTTATGGAGAAAATCAAGTGCGCTCACTTGGCCCTGTGTGGGATAAGTGTGCGCATTTCGTGGGGCAAGAGTGCGTACGAAAAAGATTAGTTGATTTTCCATAATTATTGTAACAATTTTCGTTCCGTGTTCACTAATGTTAAAAGGCAACTATTCATTACCCATTTGGTCAAGGTATTTCCCTAGAACTAGACCACTCCTTCTTAAATTGTGAGCCTTTTTCCAACACTGTAATTATTGTAATAATTTTCATGATGGTTGATCAACACTCGTAAGATAGGAAATAAACATACGCTGTTTGTTCGCCAGATTCTATTGCACATAGATCTCCGTCATATTGCCACAAGACCAGTATCATTCGAAGGTAAATATTCACGAGCGATGCTTTTGAACCACCGGATCTTTACTGAAACAGCAATTCGCGGAAACATTCACTATTGGCATTGAGAATTTCAATTTTGATTAAAAATAATACAAATAAAATCATGAAATTTTTTTTTCGCACACTGCCGTACTTCCTCTTTTGATTATAAGCTCGAAACATAGGTTGAAGAACATTCAATAACTGAAGAAGACAGATTTCATTCCGCCAAATGATTTCTTATTATATTCTATTGGAAATGATTTTTCTGAGGAAATGTTGTATATTGAAGATCATTCAATGTGAAAGAAGACAGATTTCACTTTTAAATGCATTAATTCCACCAATTGATTTCTTATTTCTCTAGAATATAAGAGGAAATGATTGTTCCGAGGAAAAGTTGCTTTCCCGGAAATGTTATTTTTGAGTAATGATATTTTCGATAACGCTTTTTTTCGGGAAAAGTTACTTTCTCGGTTACTTTCTGGCAATTGTTTTTTTTTTTTTGCAATTTTCGGAGGAAAAGTCATTTTTGAAGAAATGTAATTATCGGGGAACGTCCTTTTCGAGGAAATGTCATTTTCGAAGAAACGTTTTAAAGGAAATATCATTTCCAGGAAAATATCATTTTTAGGGAAAAGTCAAGAAATGTCATTTTTTTCGAAGATACATTATTTTGAGAAAACGACGTTTTTGGGGGAAATAATATTTATGGGGAATTGCAATTTTCAGTTGTATGTCGGTGATGAGGTAATATTATTTTTGAGCAAATGTTATTTTGGGGACTTGGTTTTCGGGGGATTGTATAATCCCAAAGAACCTCGGAGGGACTAAGGAATGTGGATTTTAAATTATGTCTAACACTATGACACAGACAAACAGACATAACACTCATGAAATTCTCATCGTTCACTGATTTACTGGTCAATTTAAAAAATCATTAGTTGGCCAATCGGTCACAAGTGGCGCGCGCATCGGATTTGCTCTAGTTTGACGTTTGCTCACTACCGCCATCTGATTCGGGATTTGCCTAACTAAGTGAAAACAATAGATGTCATTAGTGTTTGAACGACGATGAATTTGATGAGTAAATGTTCAATGTGTTATGTCTGTGACTATGATATTCTTACGCTTAATATACTTACGTTTCCTAAACAATATACCTACAATCTTTTTATTTTCTAAATGAAGATCGTCTCCTAAGGATAGGGAAAATGTTTCCCAGATTTGATTGTAATCGCTTAAAGGGTTCAGCAGTTATTGAATCTGGCACTACCAGAGGTATTTGACCAAATGGTCTTCAAATTATCCAGCGCTAAATCCGATAGATTACTCATTCTGGTCCGCTGTTGAGTCCAGGGCTCGTACCCAGGCACACACATTCTTAGAACATTAAATCCACTTTTTCTACGGAAACTTTTTTCGTTACTCAAAGATTCGATATGGATTTAATTGTAGTTATCACATCTCATGAAGATCAACAGACAACGTAGAATAGTTTTGGAATACTCTACAACTACGAAAGTATCCTTTTTTCTTCAACCGAAGTATTTAAACATTTTCATTACTTCTTCTGAAAAGCCAGAAGTTTTTTCTTGAGGTTAGAACAAACTAGTTGTGGTAGTAGATTTTCTTGTTATGCGAAGTTTATACATGAATACAAAACGTATCCATTAACCGATTCAATACGGATGGGTCATATATGACCCAAGACGAAAATCAGTTGTCAAAAATAGGTTTTAAGAGATAGAGCCATGCTTTCTTCAGCAAAAATGTTCAAAATTAACTGCTCCATACAGGAAAAATATTGCAATGACGCCCCTTCGGTAGGGTTTGATCCCACGACCCCAGTTCGCATGACAGGTGCTTTCCCTACTTTCCCTCCAATACCTTTTCCGAACTAAATCTATCACATGTTGTACATATGTATAATCAAGTTTCAGACATAGTAATTATATACTGATGTAATGATGTCCCATGGGGCTTCTCCAACTAACACACAAGCTCGGAAACCTATGAATCACTGTGTTGGTCTTGAAGATCTCCAATATCTGAACTCAAGAACTATTTGGATTACCGCAGGAACTCTGAGAGTGTTGTGATTTGTATATACTGGTGTAATGATGTCCCATGGGGCTGCTCCAAGTAACACACAAGCTCAGGACCGTATGAATCACTCTATTGGTGTTGTAGACCTTCAATATCTGAACTCAAGAATGGATTGGAGTACCATAGCTGGGAATGTTGATTTTTTTAAATACTGATGTAATGATGTCCTATGGTGTTTCTACAACTAACACACAAGCTCAGGAGCCTATCAAGCACTCTGTTGTTCTTGAAGACCTCTAAGATCTGCACTCAAGAATTGTTTGGAATACCGTAAACATTCTGGGAATAATGTATTTTGTATATACTGGTGTAATGATGTTCCATGAGGCTTCTCCAACTAACACACAAGCTCGGGAACCTATGAATTACTTTGTTGATCTTGTAGACCTCCAAGATCTGATCTCAAGAATAGTTTGGAGTACCGTTGATGTTCTGGTAACACTGCCGTTTGATAAAAATAGTTCAATCATGTCTCAAGTACCATTGCCAAGTTCATATTAGCATTGAGGCCCCGTAAAACGCTTTGTTGTTTATGTAGATCATCAAGATCTGAACTCAAGGAAGGTTTGGAAGCCCTAAAAGTTCTCAAAAAAATTATTTCCCCCCATATTTCAACTTTTTTATGGTTTGCATCCATTTTTAAAGCAGTATGTCCAAAATTTATGTTGAAACACGACTTAAAGAAAATCCGTATTGAATCGGTTAAAACTACTGGAATTCTACATACATCGTAAGTTAGTTTTAAGATATCTTGGGATATTTACATCGTTTATTGTGTAGTGTTATCAACAGACTACAATGTGGTCTTAATGATGTATGTATATAAACATTAACTAATACTAATGGCATATAAGCACATTGTCAAAAAAATATAACATAAAAGCATCGTCAAGACAAATAAAATTAAAACGAATAAAAGGCAGACTTATCACAAACAATCAACGAAAGAATTTGGAAAATCTACGACAAAGAACATTCCGCGTCAAGTAGAAGTAGAACATGCATGTAACTCTATTAAACGTTCTCTGGAGGCCGTGGATTGCAGTTTCTGTGCCCGTACCTAGTTAGTTCGAGTAAGATGAAGACCTCAGCATCAAATTATTCCGTAGCAGTCTTGGTTGAACGTCCATGTTGACTCGTTGTACAATTATTTTGCAATTTATTCTTCCTTGAAGTACATCGACTACCACTAGGGCTCAGCCCTCATCCCGGCGAAAACGCAATCAAACGACAGCGATCCTCGTAGCTAGGAAGATCCAGCGGGTCTCTCCAGTTGTCTTCGTAGTGCAAACCGCAGGAAACGCCGTTAAGTAGATAGATTCAATACGTTCTGTGCCGTTGTTGTAATACGGGCTCCATACTGACGTTTAATATTTTTATTTAGAGCGCACAAGAGGACAGTAAAGCAATTTCAGGCAATAGACGTGCGTAGAATTTTTCGCTGTTTGCACGACAAAGCGCAAGGTTCTAGACGATTTGTCGACAACGTGTGAAAGGTGGTGTGAGAATGTCAGTTGGGATTCTAAAATAACACCCAATTCCTTCACATGATTCACCCGTTCGGCTGTTGTTGTAATTGAAGATGATCGGCTCTTTCTTATGTGAAAAAAAAAAAACATTTTGCCGGATTAACAACCATCCGGTTCGTAGTGAACCAAATGAACAAGAATGGCCATTTTTCAACAGGAAGGGAATATTCCGCAAGGGACTGAAAGCTGAAAAATCGTCTAAGCTGGAGTTAGCAGCTGTTCGATGCTTCTTTTAATAAAACAGTATAGCATCCCATCAGTATCAGGCTTTTATGAACTCTTGAGCTGAGATGCGGCCTTAGTAATAAGCTCAGCACTCACGTCATTGTTGATCGGCTGCTGATTAGTCAAGGGTGTGTGGCCATTTCACTATGGGGCGGCTCCATACAAGTAGGTGGCCGAAAATATTTTCATTTCATTTCTGCTATATTTCACACTTATATCGTAGATTATTGTCTAAAAGATGTGAAATACTTGTTTTGCAGGTCGTTATTACTTCTAAGGTCTCCAAACTCCCTGGAATACAGACCTTTGATCTCTATGGAATATATCCCTTTTATCTACGAATGTCTCATGTACACAGCAGTCTATAGATGTGTATTTTATTGCAGCGCAGACCTGTAGAGTTCAAACTAGAAAATTGTATACTGTTTTTATGTGAATTGAGTTGTACAGATGTTCTAAGTTGCACAAGGACTCCGTCAAATACAGGCCATTGCATCTACATACGTAACAGGTTGTCTTTGTAGGATTTTTCAGATTGGTTCAGGCTCTTAACCCGTAAAAACAAGTAAAGGGAATACAATATAAAGCTCTATTAAAGCTAAACGAACTCCATGCAATAAAAGCTTCAAGATATATAAGTATACTGCAACAACATTTATTTATTCATTATGTACATGAACATCTTCAACAAAATCATCATTTATTTCTTCAAGATCGATTAAAATATCTGCTATGGTATATTTTTCTGTACTCGAATCTGTTGTATTGCAAGAAGTTTCAGTCACTAAAAAACTTTGAACATCTTCTGGATATTCCAGATTAGATTTATTTTGAAGTCGCTTACCTAAGTTGATGGAGCTTATCAAAGGATCCGACGAGCTCATAGCACGAATGAAAACGTCATGTAAATTTTCTTCTCTTGAGGCTTTCCTGGCATGATGAGTCCGACTTTTTTTAAGTGCTTGTGTTGACACTCAGCTGCTTCTTCAGCCAACATTCCAAGTGGTGCTGGTGAATGAATAATTATATCCCCAGCATGGGCAAGGACTTTATGCACCGTAGCAGGAATTTTATACCAATCATACAGCTGCAAATATAACCGGTAGGTTGCTTTACAATAACTGTCTAGCTTTTCAGGATTGATTGGCTCTTGGCAGTTTATCGCGATCAGAATGTTCCAGAACCGGTGAATTAGCTCTTCGTTGACATTTAATGCTTCACTTAACAGATTTGGATTCGAAAACGCTCGTCGACAAATGTTTCCAGTTGTACTTGATCCTGCTCCACCTTGCCTTGGCTGGTCGACTCTCACACCAAAGCTATCATAAAGCCTTTTCTGTATAAGTTGTTTTCTCTTCAAGTACGCTTCCTTTAATATCTTTGATATCTGCCACTTTTTAAAATCCATTCCAACCAAATCCAATTCCAACCAAAATCTAATCCAAATCCTATCTAAATCCAACCCAAATCCAATCCAAATCCATTCCATATTCAATCCAAATCGAACCAAAATCTATTCCATATCGAATCCATATCCAATTCAAATCCATTTCAATCAAAATTTATTTTAACAAAAATAAATGCTTCCATGACCCACCTTGGGATTTTGTAGATTGTCAACTTTTTTTCTCGGCAGTCTCCCAGACACGCCTTGTGATATTGCAAACCACAAACCAGCGGTCTCCCATGCTTTGTGATTTTCTAAACCACAATCCATTTTCCAGCGGTCTTCCAGACGCGCTTTGTGGTTTTCTAAACCACAAACTATTTTCCAGCTCTTCCAGGCGCGCTTTGTGATTTTCCAAACCACAATCCATTTTCCAGCGGTCTTCCAGACGCGCTTTGTGATTTTCAAACCACAATCCATTTTCCAGCGGTCTTCCAGACGCGCTTTGTGATTTTTCAAACCACAATCCATTTTCCAGCGGTCTTCCAGATGCGCTTTGTGATTTTCAAACCACAATCCATTTTCCAGCGGTCTTCCAGACGCGCTTTGTGATTTTCAAACCACAATCCATTTTCCAGCGGTCTTCCAGACGCGCTTTGTGATTTTCAAACCATAATCCATTTTCCAGCGGTCTTCCAGACGCGCTTTGTGATTTTCAAACCACAATCCATTTTCCAGCAGTCTTCCAGACACGCTTTGTGATTTTCCAAATCACAATCCATTTTGCAGCGTTCTTCCAGACGCGCTTTGTAGCAATACAACCCATTGCCTTATGTTTTTTTAATTATCAGATATTTTAACACATTAGCACATTACCGATTCAACTCACCTTTTGAAATCAGCGTCAGGATCCAACAAATCTCCTGACAGGATCGCCAAAATGTGTGGCCCCAATTGGCCGGAGCGAATTGTTATGACGGCAGCTCTCCGTGGGTGCGTGTGCACGCTACGGAAGTCCGACCAGAAGAGGCCGAGTCATGGCTTGCTGCGCACTGATCGACACGCTGAGGTGTTAATGTATAATCACACGCTGATGGTCATATACTCAAACCCCACAAAGGGGACGCTCTCGGCTGTCTGCAGTGCGGACAGTAACTCTTCTTCAAACAAGGTTGCAATTGTCCTGTTGTGTGTCCACAATTTCGCCATTGAAAAACATGGATGAAGGCAAGCCTGTTTCCTTGCGTAGATCATTTATGTAATTCCACAAAATTTTTGGTGAGTTTTCAACCGTTGCTGAATCCTTCTTTAATAGCGTTGGAAAAGGAACCGACTTAAGCGCTTGTATTGATAATTGATTCTGGTATAGTAGCGTTTCAAAAAAAGTGGCCGGAATTTAGTTAACCATTTATTCCATTTTCGTTCCTTCTTATCGATCGAATTTCGTTTGTCATCCAAGGAATGCGACTATCGGACCGGACAATAATTTTCGGGACATGCCTAGACATGAGAACAAGTTTGTACAGCTGTGTTGACATCGATCGAAATACGATCCCAATCCAGTTCATAAAGAACTTCGACAATACTGTGAAATTCGCGGCCAGCGGTCTTCTTGACGGTAGTAACGAGAGCTGGATGATGAGCGATAAACTTTACCAAAGGGGCCGGTGCCTTGGAGATAATCGGAGATGTTTCACGAGGTTAGTAAAACAGAGATCTAGCGAGCGGTCGTTCTCGTTCGCAATTCCATTTATTTGAGATAGAGTAGCCATACTATTCTTCAAAAGCTTCGTTGCATCAACATGAAATGACGATCGTTCAAGGTCGGAACCGTGAAAACCACTGTGAATGCCATGTTCGACGTTCGACACATATTAGCTGCCCTTGAGTTCAAAACTTGCTATCTAAAGCCACGACCGTAGATTTTTTCGTCACTCAAAGCTACCATATGTAGGTATTCAACCATTATAATCTTCTATCTGATTCTTCTCTATATAATAAAAATGAAATGGTCTGTGTTCCTATATCCGCATAACGCAGAAACGGCTAGGTTTTTTTTCATTTCTTCAGCAGATACGTTAATTAAGGTTCAATAAATAGTTAAAATCTAAAATTAAGTTTCGTTTGGGAATTTCGCATGCGTAGTGCAGAACGCGCTTTCTCGTCTACTATGCAAAATGTTTTTGCAGCTGTAGATCTCAAGACGTAAAGTCGATGATAGCTTGGATGGCCTAGGGTGTTTAAGGAAAAATGAAAAAACAAGTTTATCGAACACATTTGAGTAAGAATCTGATTTTCAAATTGCTTGCTTCTAATGGTCCATGGAACTGCACCGTGTTGAAGTCGTTTGCAGGTTACTATTAGAAACCTGATGCTTTCAAGACTTCACTATTTGAAGAGTAGTTGAGACTAAAGAGAAAGCTCGAACATTTTCTAAAGCCTGAAAGAAGTATCTACTGGCGATGGTCTTTCAAAAGCAATCTCAAAAACAATGCTCTGGTAATGTGAAAAACGATGAAAATTTAATTTCGATGAAAAGGTTTGTAGACTATGAACAGATTCTGTACCAATTGAACAATTATTTTGAGGTTCCCCATCCCCTCTAATCCCGATTTCCTCAAAATTCAGGTACTACCTACTCCACGGTGTCTCTATGGGGAAATGTTATTTTTCAAAAATCATTACCTCTAAAACACACACCACGCGAAAGTATATGCTCTCTTCTTTCATATTCCATTTTTCACTATTTTGGTGCAAACTCCATAAAAATGTATGGAAAAATTACTTTCGTTAGAACATTTTAAAAATGCACCTACGTGAAAGAAGAAAACCTATACTTTCATGTAGTAGGTGTTTTAGATGTACTGATTTTTTTTTTAAACAAGCCACTTCGGACAAAGACACCGTGACGAGTCTTCGCTCTCCAACTAACTCTGAATAGCTATATGGGCCTCTCCCAGGGTTCATGTCCCTTAAATTGTAATTTCTATATTGAAAATATTTTAATGTTATGGATACAAATATGCGCTTATTTTCCCAAAAGGCCCACTTGTAAATGACTATTGAAAAGTTTCTTATATGAAGCCTGTTTATTATTTCGATAAAATGTTCGTCAATTTGTTGCTAATAATGCTATTGTCAGTTTATATCTAATAACTTTAATAACAAAAAACTTCAATAAACACAAACTGTGATGGTATAAAGACAAATATAGGGTGTTGGTTTGCCCAATTGCATTTCCTCACATTGTCTCGAGTCAATGGCTTTATCATAATCTATGATAAGCTTAATTTAGCAAAACAAAAAAAACACATGCTTCCAGCATTACAACACGCCTAGTTTGTTCCATGTCACGCTCAGTTGGCTGATGTCACCGAACGCCCTGATAACGAACGGCAAATCCCGATTTATCCAACCGGGAACCACGCTGAAATCTTCCCACAATGCTGGCGTATAAATTGAATCATGAATATAATGGAACCGTAAAGAAAAAGGCACGAGAATCTGGAGGAGGACTTTCAACGTCATCGATTTTAGAAATCTAACATCGATCGAACTACCGTCTATTTATTCATATATTATCAACATAACATACAATGGAGCATTGGTTGACGTGTGCATCGGCGACGGTATAAATTTTAATGCGACTCGAGAACATCGATTTATACGCCGCGCGTCTTGTCGCTGGAGCCATCGCGCGCGGCGCAGAGAAAGGAATCATGAAAGAGACCCAAAGGAAACATAATTCAGCGGTTATTCCACTTCGTTCAGAGGTTTAACCCTTCCCGGCTCGGCTGCACTAGCTTTCACATGGGTCGTTGTTTGTGACAGGCCAGAGTGCCTAATAGGCTCATCCATCGGTGATGTGATGAGGCTAAGCGCAGCCATTCCGAGGAGGTACCACCGGACGGCTACCGAATCCACCACCGTAGGCTTTTCCTTTACTTTCATTTCTCTTTGCTCGGAACATGCATTTTAAATGGGACACTCATGGGCCCCTGCCTAGGCCAGACTCTGACGACGGTGGCGGCGGCAACTAGAGCTTTCATTTGGACTAGACGCCACCATCAGTGGCACTGACGGGTTCAGCTGTTCGATCGATCTGGTTTCCATTGTGTTGACCCGCTCCTGCATACTACAACCTACACTGGCGATGCCCGTTCAACCGGGCTGCGCTTTTATAATAATTTATATCGTTTTTTATCCTATAATAATCGTGTTTCTCTGATTTAATGTAAGAGATAATTACTATAACGAGAAACGGGAGACGTGAATAGTCGAATCTCCACCAGCATCGTCATGCAACATGGTAGTCATTATTGGACGACCATCCACCAACTGGTGCGTTCGGAACCGCCCAGCCAGCCCATCCGATCTCCGTCGAGTTCATATATGGACGATCGTTCTGCAGGCGTGATCAGAGGATAAGTGGGAAAACCTGTACCACTGCCACCGAATTCAAGCTTGAGTCAATGTTAAATCTGCACGTAGTGGATTTATGTGCCGGCATCGACGTCAGTATCGTTGTCACCAAAATATAAACAATTATTAGTTTATTCGTTTAATGTAGACAACATTCAATTAGATTCACTTTTGTTTTTATGGTATATTACATTGTTTATCTGGTTTTATTTTGAAAACAATGAGCCTTCGAGTTTACTCAAAAATGAAGTCAACAGTAAAAATGTATTAGGGTCTGTTCAAATATTACGTAACGCGAAAAATGTTGTTTTTGAGAACCCCCCACCCCCTCGTAACAATCTGTAACAAAATTTACAACTACCCCCACCCCTATGCGTAACGCGTAACAAATACATTTTTTTTTAGAAAAAATCTTGTTTTTGGTAGAATTCGAACCACGATACAATAAATTAATTTTTTTGTATATTTTATGCTATTTTAAAGACAATAACTACTTTTTTTTTAATTTTTTAATTTTTTTTCTCAATTGTTACGCGTAACAATTTCTCGAAGGACACCCACCCCCTATATTTTGCGTAACAAATCGTAACAAAAATAAAACAACCCCCCACCCCCTATTGCGTTACGTAATATTTGAACAGACCCTTAGGGCTGTTTATGTGCTGCATTTGTGGATCGCGACCTTAGACATTGATTGATGACTGGCGATATTTGATTGATTGGGAAAATTACGAGATTATTTGGTCACAAAATAGGGGGTTCGTCGCTTGTGAAATGTTAAAGTCATTTGCACGTTTTATGTTCAGGAAAGAAAAAAACATTTTTTCCTTGTCTCAAGACGAGCTCGAGCAATTCCATTTAATTCCACCACTTGATTGTACCTTGACCGTTTTCAGTGTCTCGTACTTGACGAAGTCAATTGTGAGACACTGAAGACGCCCTTACTGTTGAGGTCGAAGTACCTATCTGTCAAGGTACAATCAACTGGTGGAATTAAATGGAATTGTACGAACCCGTCTTATGACAAGTAAAAACATTTCACTAAAAGCTCAACATAATTTTCTTATCTTATCATAATTTTTTTCGACAATATTATATGTTTATGCTCATAAAAGTCTCAATAAATAGCTGCGCTAAGCTAAAGCTAAGCTAAAGCTAAGCTAAAGCTAAGCAAAAGCTAAGCAAAAGCTAAGCTAAAGCTAAAAAGTTGTTAAAGTTAAGCTGTTAAAGCTAAAGCTAAGCTTGGTTGTGTTGCTAGCTAAAGCTGGCTAAAGTTAAGCTAAAGTTAAGCTAAAGCTATTAAAGTTAAGCTGTTAAGCTGTGGTTAAGCTAAAACAAGCTAAGCTAGTAAAGCTAAAGCACTAGCTAAAGCTGCTAAAACTAAGGTTAAAGCTAAAGTGCAAAGTTGTTAAAGCTAAGCTAAAGGCTAAGCTAAAGTTGCTTAAAGCCAGCTTAAGCTGGAAAGGCTAGCTGCTGGGTGTTAAGCTAAAGCTAAGCTGGGAGCTAAAGGAGTGAAAGCTAAGCTAAAGCTGTTAAGCTGGGCAGCTGCCCCAGCCCTGCCCAGCCTGGGTTGGCCAGCCCCAGTCAGCCCCAGTCTGCTGGGCCCAGCCCGCCCCAGCCCCTGCCCAGCTCCAGCCCCAGCCCCGCCCCTGAGCCCGTCCAGCCCGCTCCAGCCTGGCCCAGGGCCCCAGCCCGGGCCAGCCTGGCCGGACTGGGGTCTCAGCCCGGTCAGCCCGCCTGCTCAACAGGGTGGGCTAACAGCCCGCCCAGACAGGGCTCAGAACAGGGAACAGCCTCCGCCCCCAGTGCGGGCTGTGCCTGGCTCAGCTGCCCCCAAAGCCTGCTCAGCCACCAGCCTGCCCAGCTCAGCCCGCTCAGCCTGCCTGCCTCACCAGCCCGCTCCAGTGCCTGTGAGTCAGGCCACAGTGAGCTCAGCCTGCCTCAGCTGCTGGGCTCAGGCTCCTGCCTGCCTGCTCAGCCTGGAGCTCAGTCCCAGTCCCCAGCCCAGTCCCAGCCCCAGCCCCAGACAGTCCCGCCCCAGCCCTGGGCCTGCCCCGCCCCAGCCTGGTCAGCCCGCCCCAGCCTGGGCTCCAGCCCTGCCCCCAGCCTGGCCCCAGCCCAGTCAGCCTGGGCCCTGGGCTCAGCAGCCTGGCCTGCCTGCCTCAGCCTGGCAGCCTTCAGCCTGCTGCAGCCTGCCCCAGCCCGCTCAGCCAGCCTGCCTCCAGTCAGTCAGCAACTGTGCCTGGGGCCTGCTCAGCTCCCCAGCCTGCCCAGGTGCTGGGGGTCAGGGGTGCTCAGCCAGCTGGGCTCAGCCTGCCTGGAACAGTCAAGTCAGCTCGCTCAGCCTGCCCAAAGCTGCTCAGGCTGGTCCTGCCCAGTCCCAGCCCCAGTCCTGCTCAGTCGCTCAGCCCCTCCCAGAGCTCCTGGGCTAAGCTACCAGCCTGCTGCTAAGTCAGCTAAACAAAACTGTAAGCAACTAAAGCTGCTAAAGCAGCTCAGCTCAAGCCTGCCCAAAAAGCTGCCTAAGCTGCTAAGCAGCTGCTAAACTAACTAAATAGCTAAAGCTAAGCCTGCCCAGCTAAGCCTGCTAAAGCCTGCGCTAAGCTGCCAGCCTAAGCTAGCAAAGCTAAGCTAAAAGCTAAGCTAAAGCTAAGCTAAAGATAAGCTAAAGCTAAGCTAAAGCTAAGCTAAAGCTAAGCTAAAGCTAAGCTAAAGCTAAGCTAAAGCTAAGCTAAAGCTAAGCTAAAGCTAAGCTAAAGCTGAGCTAAGCTAAAGCATACAGTTAACAATAAACGAAAGCAAGTTTTATTATCGACTAGTTGACCCGGCAGACGTTGTCCTGCACAGTAGGCGAGAATGTGCGTTCCGAACTGCCCATGCAAAATTCGCATAGGAATCACAATTTTAGTTATTCACGGTTTGCTCAACTTTATTCGTAATTTTCGCGTTAGGAAATATCATATAAACCCGTCGGAAACTGTAACGGGTGTTTCTGCTGAAGAAATGAAAAAAATCCATCCAGCCGTTTTCGAGTTATGCGGATACGAACACAGACCATTTCATTTTTATATATAAGATATGAGGATGTTTTGAATAATCAGTATGCAAATAGCTATCAAATAAATCTAGGAAAAAATATGTGAACTAATATTTTACTTTGCAGGAAATTTTTGTTTTTTCTTTCTCTTCAGGCTATCGGAATGTGATATGAAGAGAAGAAATTTTTGGTAATGTGGAGGCGCGTGGTACATCGTATTTTCTTATGTATCGCGGAATTGTTTGTGTAATTTATAAGGAGTTTCATCCGAATCTAAATATGTTCAGTATTTCGCTTCTTCATGTACTTATTCAGTACTTTTTTAACTAACCCACATTTTTTGGTCAAGTTTTGTTACATCTACACGTCAAACACGTTAAATATGAAGAAATATCGACGAGGATTCTTTTCCCGCACAACCGATGCTGCACAGATTTATCATTTAACATGTATTTTTTGATGGACATGTCTATAACAATTTTATAATGCTAAGCGCTCACATTGATGTTCTAGGAAACAAAACAAAATTCGTGTTTATAATAAACGATGCCTTATCATTAGGGAACGGGATCCTGGTTTTATTTCAGCCCGAAGTAGATAAAATTAACTTGTTTTCATTTTATTGATTTCCATTTTTCCCAATAGTGATTCGGGACCTCCAACCATGGCCCTCGATTCAATTCCATTGCCGCTTGTTCGTTCTTCCACTTTTGGAGACAATCAGTAGGGTACCAGAGAGTGACGGTGGAATCGACAATCGACGACAACGGGAGCATATATACAAACGTGCTCGGCTGGGATGATGACGATAAAAATAAATCCGCTGAATCCTGTTTTCTCTCCTCCAAGACTGAGACACGGCTGTGGAATAGCACAAAAAAGCCACAGCAGCGGGCAAGCGAGCGACCGGTTTTCTCTTTAACCCGTCCACTTCACCCCGAATCCTATATTTTAGGGAAATGGTCTGGAACGTTACAATGGAGCGAAATGGTACAAAGGCTTGGTGATTTGAACGAATTGCGTTTTTTATACATAATATAGCCAAGAATGATTTCTTTAATTTTCAAGTAGAATTCTTTAAATTTTCAGATGAATTCGCTTGCCTGCTTAAGACCTCTGACAAAAACCAATTTCCGTAGAACGTTTATAGTATTACATTATTATTCTGTAAAAAAAAACGAAACCACTCACCCAAGAAGTGCTAATTAGATCATGCTCCCCTCTTTTGCTTAGTCTCAGCCATTATCCCGTTGTTGGTACGGACCCACCATCAGCATCATCACCAGCGCTTGTACAGAAGAACCGGGGGTTCCAACCTTAGGCTCCAACTGTTCTGTTTCGCGATCGGTTGGAAGGTATTATCAGACATGTTTCACGTATGGGATCTCTCCTCCTTCGAAACCAAAACTGGAACTGCGTTCAAAGTGGTTTCCTGTGGAGGATTGATAGCATCTAACCTTGACTGCTGCCACCGGCAAAGCTCTTCGAGAAAAAAAAATCTTTGCTTATTGTGGTGAATAGTACTCTTATAGAGATCCCAAACTAAATGGCAAATGTCAAATTAGTTTACGGCTATTAGCCTCTGTTGTAAAACGAACCTGAAATGGAACTAATTGGCTGAGTAATGATAAAATCCGTAGAAGCTTGCTTAAGGAAATGTTTACAGGTCTTAAAGACTAGTTTGTACTATTCCACGAATTAAATGTGACTAGACGAATTGTTCTGCAGATTGAAATGTCTCAAAATTGGATTTTCATCATCGTGATTCACATCTTATAAATGTTTCTGCTTATTATTCCTAAAAGTTGCTGGCCGTAAGCATGTTTTCTTTCGCATATATCTTTGGTTTCTACTTGTTATTGATTATTTTTGTTAATAGATGTAGATACGTAATAGCAATCTAATGTAATCGGCAACTGATTGATTTTTAAAAATATTGTTTCCTTATCCTGAACTTTTTTTCGTCGCAGAAATTAGTTTCAATATATTGGATTGCTCTTCAATAAAAATACACAAAGAAAAATGTGTGAAGAAATTCCACGCAAAGATGGACGATGGTACAATCTCAGCTCAATTCGTAATTCAAAGCTCATACTGCACATACATACTGCTGTCATACATTGTTTTATCTCTCCGGAAAGTCCCAATCTCCTTGGTTGTTTTGTCAAAGTTACCAAAGCGAAGATTCCGCACAACGAACGTGACCCAGAGATGTCCATTGTCCTAGAGTAGCTCGTCGTCGAATCAGGGCATTTTCATCTTGCAACATTGCACAAAACATGATAAGTTTAGTAAACGAGATAATTTATCCCTCGGTACGTGGCATGTGCCAGGAGAAACCAACGGCGATAAACCGTCAAGCAACGAAGAGGCACCCAATAAGCATGGCGTCGCGACGATGACGTCGTTGTTGTCGAAAATAAATCGTCGCATCCGTTTGCAAATTTTACCATTCGGTCACCGAGGAAGAATTGTATCAGTTTTTGCCTGTCTCGTACAATGAAGTTGTACCAAGAATTGTTACAAGAGGCTATCATTTCACTCCAAAAACAAACTTTTTTCATAGAAGGCTCCAATAACCAAAGTTTTGTAACCAAATGTCACAGCTCGACGAACTGAGCACATGTCTGTCTGTCCGTGTGTATTAGAACTCTTCACGTTTTTAAAAAGTATTAAAAAATCAAACGGTTAGCCCAGAATCACAATTCTCATGCTAAAATAAGCCTCCTGTCACTGTGTATGCTACGAAAATGATGCTGCGAACCAAATGGCTAATCGCGAGAAAGGTAGTATCACTATTCACTAATATGCAAGTTATTTTACAGCCAATTGGTTTACAGCCAATTTGGTGATACGAAAATTATTCGTGACTTGTGAAAATCGTGAAGGACTAAAACTATGAATTGTAGGGATGTTTTTGATTGGCAGTTGTACTACATTCTCTACCACAATCAAATTCTTCTATTTTCATTGAAAAGCGGTACCGAAAAATTTTATTCTTATGCTGGACAACGTTTGCAGAGCCCACACGTAGGGTATATTATGGAACTTCTTTATGCGATATACTGCCTATAATTCTGTGTTTTCGTTGGTTCGGTTATTGCATTTCAATTCCGTTAAAACGTAACTGTTGAGTAATTCCATACTTTCAGTAAGACGGAATGTGCAATAAGTGGATTAAATCAAGATTTTTACCCGCTGTTTTGCTTTTCGCTGACATGTCTCGTCCTCGTCTGGCCAAGTGAAAGATCTCTCCGCTGCTCACCGTGCTTTGCTATTCAGCGCTTCTTTCTTCGCTGTTAGACGTGTCTAGGGCGCAATCAGGCAGGGATCGAAAAACGGGTGAGATTTTCTATACATAGCACAGCAGCAGCAGCAGCGCCGAAATTTATCTACACCAATCTCGCACACGTCAGCAGTACTTTTCGCTGCTCCGTTTGCCTGAGACGAGATCAGAATGAAATGGAATGAATTAAAAAATGTTTACGAGTAAAAATAAATCTTTCGAATTGTAGGACCGGACACCATCATCACGCGTCTCCGCTGATGCCAATGGGACGGGAGCATCTTGAGGGAATTCAAATCTGCTCTCGACGAGAAAACAAATTTCAGTCGCTGAATGGAAACCATTTGGCATTTTATCACACTTGAATGTTTTCATGCTTCTGGCTTTTGTGTTTCGATAATTCTTCATCATCTGGTTCCCCGCATTGGGGATTGGCTCCTCTCGAGTCTCGACAACTCTGGCGAAAAGGTTTCCCGTACCGAATGGAGCACTCAGTCAGAACAGGAGGTGGTCCAATGGGTATTAGGCGGAATTAGACGATGTTTAGCGATGGGTTTCGAGTGTGGTAAATTTGTCTAATGATAGATTGGTGTTTTGCGCAAATTGTTAAGAATTGGATGAGAATGAGGTGCGTTCAATGGCACCTGGGTGGGCTGATCAAACGACTCTGATATTGCGATGAACAAGTTGAGTTTTGTATAAATTCGACATAGACAGTGTTTCTTAATTTTGAAAACAATCAAACATGGTAAACGTGTTTAGAAACTCTTTTCCAAATAAAAATAAAAAAGTGTTTAGAAACTCTTTTCCAAATAGAAATTCCGAAGAACTTCCTGTGGAAATTTCGAAAAACGCCCCGTGGAAATTCCGAAAATAATTACGTGTAAAGAATTTCCCGAGGATACTCCGAAGAATTTCCCGAGGACATTCTGAAGAATTTCCCGAGTAAATTCCGAAGAATTTCCCGAGGAAATTCCGAACAATTTCCCGTGGAAATTTTGAAGATACTCCCCTGGAAATTCCGAAGAATTTTCGGTGAAAATTCCGAAGAATTTCCCGTGGAAATTCCGAAGAATTTTCCGTGGAAATTCCGAAGAATTTCCCGTGGAAATTCCGAAGAATTTCCCGTGGAAATCCGTGGAAATTCCGAAGAATTCCGAAGAATTTCCCGAGGAAATTCCGAAGAATTTCCCGAGGAAATTCCGAAGAATTTCCCGAGGAAATTCCGAAGAATTTCCCGAGGAAATTCCGAAGAATTTCCCGAGGAAATTCCGAAGAATTTTCCGAGGAAATTCGAAGAATTTCCGAGGAAATTCCGAAGAATTTCGAGGAAATTCGAAGAATTTCGAGGAATTCGAAGAATTTCCTGAGGAAATTCCGAAGAATTTCCTGAGGAAATTCGAAGAATTTCGAGGAAATTCGAAAGAATTTCGAGGAAATTCCGAAGAATTTCGAGGAAATTCCAAAGAATTTCGAGGAATTCCGAAGAATTTCGAGGAAATTCGAAGAATTTCGAGGAAATTCGAAGAATTTCGAGGAAATTCGAAGAATTTCGAGGAAATTCGAAGAATTTCCTGAGGAAATTCGAAGAATTTCCTGAGGAAATTCCGAAGAATTTCCTGAGGAAATTCGAAAGAATTTCGAGGAAATTCCGAAGAATTTCCTGAGGAAATTCCGAAGAATTTCCTGAGGAAATTCCGAAGAATTTCCCGAGGAAATTCCGAAGAATTTCGAGAAATTCGAAGAATTTCCTGAGAAATTCGAAGAATTTCGAGGAAATTCGAAGAATTTCCGAGGAAATTCCGAAGAATTTCGAGGAAATTCGAAGAATTTCGAGGAAATTCCGAAGAATTTCCCGAGGAAATTCCGAAGAATTTCCCGAGGAAATTCCGAAGAATTTCCCGAGGAAATTCCGAAGAATTTCACGAGGAAATTCCGTAGAATTTCCCGAGGAAATTCCGCAGAAATTCCGTAGAATTTCCCGAGGAAATTCCGTAGAATTTCCCAAGGAAATTCCGAAGAATTTCTCGAGAAAATTCCGAAGAATTTCCCGAGGAAATAGCGAAGAATTTCCCGAGGAAATAGCGAAGAATTTCCCGAGGAAATTCCGAAGAATTTCCCGAGGAAATTCCGAAGAATTTCCCAAGGAAATTCCGAAGAATTTCCCAAGGAAATTCCGAAGAATTTACCAAGGAAATTCCGAAGAATTTCCCAAGGAAATTCCGAAGAATTTCCCAAGGAAATTCCGAAGAATTTCCCAAAGGAAATTCCGAAGAATTTCCCAAAGAAAATTCCAAAGAATTTCCCAAGGAAATTCCCAAGAATTTCCGACGAATTTCCCAAGGAAGTTCCGAAGAATTTCCCAAGGAAATTCCGAAGAATTTCCCAAAGGAAACTCCGGAGAATTTCCCAAAGGAAATTCCGAAGAATTTCCCAAAGGAAATTCCGAAGAATTTCAAATTCGAAGAATTTCCCGACGAAATTCCGATGAATTTTCCGAGGAAATTCCGAAGAATTTTCGAGGAAATTCGAAGAATTTCCCAAGGAAATTTCGAAGAATTTCCCAAAGGAAATTCGAAGAATTTCGAGGAAATTCCGAAGAATTTTCGAGGAAATTCGAAGAATTTCCTGAGGAAATTCGAAGAATTTGAGGAAATTCCGAAGAATTTCCCGTGAAAATTAAGAAGAATTTCTTGAGGAAATTCCGAACAATTTTCGAGGAAATTCCGAAAATTTCCCGAGGAAATTCCGAAGAATTTCGAGGAAATTCGAAGAATTTCCCGAGGAAATTCCGAAGAATTTCCTGAGGCAATTCGAAGAATTTCGAGGAAATTCCGAAGAATTTCGAGGAAATTCGAAGAATTTCGAGGAAATTCCGAAGAATTTGAGGAAATTCGAAGAATTTCGAGGAAATTCCGAAGAATTTCCCCGAGGAAATTCCAAGAATTTCCTGAGGAAATTCCGAAAATTTCCTGAGGAAATTCCGAAGAATTTCCCGAGGAAATTCGAAGAATTTCCCGAGGAAATTCGAAGAATTTCGAGGAAATTCGAAGAATTTCGAGAAATTCCGAAGAATTTCCTGAGGAAATTCTGAAGAATTTCGGGAAATTCCGAAGAATTTCGAGGAAATTCCGAAGAATTTCGAGGAATTCCGAAGAATTTCGCGGAAATTCCGAAGAATTTCCGCAAATTCGAAGAATTTCGAGGAAATTCCGAAGAATTTCGAGGAAATTCGAAGAATTTCGAGGAAATTCGAAGAATTTCGAGGAAATTCCGAAGAATTTCCGAGAAATTCGAAGAATTTCCCGAGGAAATTCCGAAGAATTTCCCGAGGAAATTCCGAAGAATTTCGAGAAAATTCCGAAGAATTTCGAGGAAATTCCGAAGAATTTCGAGGAAATTCGAAAGAATTTCGAGGAAATTCGAAGAATTTCCGCGGAAATTCGAAGAATTTCGAGGAAATTCGAAGAATTTCGAGGAAATTCCGAAGAATTTCCCGAGGAAATTCCGAAGAATTTCCCAAGGAAATTCCGAAGAATTTCCCGAGGAAATTCCGAAGAATTTCCCGAGGAAATTCCGAAGAATTTCCCAAGGAAATTCCGAAGAATTTCCCGAGGAAATTCCGAAGAATTTCTCGAGAAAATTCCGTAGAATTTCCCGAGGAAATTCCGTAGAATTTCTCGAGAAAATTCCGAAGAATTTCCCGAGGAAATAGCGAAGAATTTCCCAAGGAAATTCCGAAGAATTTCCCGAGGAAATTCCGAAGAATTTCCCAAGGAAATTCCGAAGAATTTCCCAAGGAAATTCCGAAGATTTTCCCAAGGAAATTCCGAAGAATTTCCCAAGGAAATTCCGAAGAATTTCCCAAGGAAATTCCGAAGAATTTCCCGACGAAATTCCGATGAATTTTCCGAGGAAATTCCGAAGAATTTCCCAAGGAAATTTCGAAGAATTTCCCGAAGTAATTCCGAAGAATTTCCCGAGGAAATTCCGAAGAATTTCCCGAGGAAATTCCGAAGAATTTCCCAAGGAAATTCCGAAGAATTTCCCAAGGAAATTCCGAAGAATTTCCCAAGGAAATTCCGAAGAATTTCCCGAGGAAATTCCGAAGAATTTCCCGTGAAAATTCCGAAAAATTTCCCGTGGAAACTCCGAAGAATTTCCCGTGGAAATTTCGAAGAATTTTCCGGGGACATTCCGAAGAATTTCCCGAGGAAATTCCGAACAATTTCTTGAGGAAATTCCGAACAATTTCCCGTGGAAATTCCGAAGATACTCCCGTGGAAACTATGAAGAATTTCCCGTGGAAATTCCGAAGAATTTTCGGTGGAAATTCCGAAGAAATTTTCGTGGAAATTCCGAAGAATTTTCCGTGGAAATTCCGAAGAATTTTCCGTGGAAATTTCGAAGAATTTCCTGAGGATATTCCGGAGAATTCCCCGTCGAAATTACGAAAAATTCCCGTGGAAACTCCGAAGAATTTCCCGTGGAAACTGCGAAGAATTTCCCGTGGAAATTCCGAAGAATTTCTCCTGATAATTCCGAAGAAGTTCTCCTGATAATTCCGAAGAATTTCCCGTGGAAATTCCGAAGAATTTCACGTGGAAAATCCGACGAATTTCTCGAGAAAATTTCGGAGAATTTCCGAGGACATTCCGAAGAATTTCCCGAGGATATTCCGAAGAGTTTATTGAGGACAATCCGATCAATTTCCCGAGAAAATTCCGAAGAATTTCTTGAGTAATTCCGAAGATTTTCCAAAAGAAATTCCGAAGAATTTTCCCGAGGACATTCCAAAGAATTTCTCGAGTAAATTCCGAACAATTTCCCGTTGAAATTTCGAAGATACTCCCGTGGAAACTATGAAGAATTTCCCGTAGAAATTCCGAAGAATTTCCCGTGGAAATTCCGAAGAATTTCCCGTGGAAATTCCGAAGAAATTTCCGAGGAAATTCCGAAGAATTTTCCGTGGAAATTCCGGAGAATTTCCAGAGGATATTCCGAAGAATTTTCCATGGAAATTCAGAACAATTTCCCGAGGAAATTCCGAACAATTTCCCGAGGAATTTCCGAACAATTTCCCGAGGAAATTCCGAAGAATTTCCCGAGGAAATTCCGTAAAATTTCCCGAGGAAACTACGAAGAATTTCCCGAGGAAATTCCAAAGAATTTCCCGAGGAAATTCCAAAGAATTTCCCGAGGAAATTCCGAAGAATTTCGAGGAAATTCGAAGAATTTCCTGAGGAAATTCCGAAGAATTTCGAGGAAATTCGAAGAATTTCGAGGAAATTCGAAGAATTCTCAAGGAAATTCGAAGAATTTCCTGAGGAAATTCCGAAGAATTTCGAGGAAATTCCGAAGAATTTCGCGAGGAAATTCGAAGAATTTTCGAGGAAATTCCGAAGAATTTTCCGAGGAAATTCGAAGAATTTCCTGAGGAAATTCGAAGAATTTCGAGGAAATTCCGAAGAATTTCGAGGAATTCCGAAGAATTTCCTCGAGGAAATTCCGAAGAATTTCCTGAGGAAATTCCGAAGAATTTCGAGGAAATTCCGAAGAATTTCGAGGAAATTCCGAAGAATTTTGATGAAATTCGAAGAATTTCCCAAGGAAATTCGAAGAATTTCGAGGAAATTCCGTAGAAGTTCCCGAGGAAATTCCGTAGAAATTCCGTAGAATTTCCCGAGGAAATTCCGAAGAATTTCTCGAGAAAATTCCGAAGAATTTCCCGAGGAAATAGCGAAGAATTTCCCGAGGAAATTCCGAAGAATTTTGAGGAAATTCGAAGAATTTTGAGGAAATTCGAAGAATTTCCCAAGGAAATTCCGAAGAATTTCAAGGAAATTCGAAGAATTTCCCAAGGAAATTCCGAAGAATTTCCCAAGGAAATTCCGAAGAATTTCAAGGAAATTCCGAAGAATTTCCCAAGGAAATTCGAAGAATTTCCCAAGGAAATTCGAAGAATTTCCCAAGGAAATTCGAAGAATTTCCCAAGGAAATTCCGAAGAATTTCCTGACGAAATTCCGATGAATTTTCCGAGGAAATTCGAAGAATTTCCCAAGGAAATTTCGAAGAATTTCGAGGAAATTCGAAGAATTTCCTGAGGAAATTCGAAGAATTTCCGTGAAAATTCCGAAGAATTTCCCGTGAAATTCCGAACAATTTCGAGGAAATTCGAAGAATTTCGAGGAAATTCGAAAATTTCGAGGAAATTCGAAGATTTTCCCGAGGATACTCCGAAGAATTTCCCGAGTAAATTCCGAAGAATTTCCTGAGTAAATTCCGAAGAATTTCCCGAGGAAATTCCGAAGAATTTCCCGAAGAAATTCCGAAGAATTTCCCGAGGACATTCTGAAGAATTTCCCGAGGAAATTCCGAAGAATTTCCCGAGGAAATTCCGAAGAATTTCCCGTTGAAATTTCGAAGATACTCCCGTGGAAACTACGAAGAATTTCCCGAGGAAATTCCGAAGAATTTCCCGAGGAAATTCCGAAGAATTTCCCGAGGAAATTCCGAAGAATTTCCCGAGGAAATTCCGAAGAATTTCCCGAGGAAATTCCGAAGAATTTCCCGAGGAAATTCCGTAGAATTTTCCGAGGAAATTCCGTAGAAATTCCGTAGAATTTCCCGAGGAAATTCCGAAGAATTTCTCGAGAAAATTCCGAAGAATTTCCCGAGGAAATAGCGAAGAATTTCCCGAGGAAATTCCGAAGAATTTCCCGAGGAAATTCCGAAGAATTTCCCGAGGAAATTCCGAAGAATTTCCCAAGGAAATTCCGAAGAATTTCCCAAGGAAATTCCGAAGAATTCCGAGGAAATTCCAAAGAATTTCACTAGGAAATTCCAAAGAATTTCTCGAGGAAATTCCGAAAATTTTCCCGAGAAATTTTTGAAGAATTTCCCAAGGAAATTTTAATGAATTTCCCTAGGAAATTCCGCAGAATTTCCCAAGGAAATTCCGAAGAGTTTCCCAAGGAAATTCCGAAGAATATTCAAAGGAAATTTCGAAGAATTTCTCGAGGAAATTCGAAGAATTTCAAGGAAATTCCGAAGAATTTCCCAAGGAAATTCCGAAGAATTTCCCAAGGAAATTCGAAGAATTTCCCAAGGAAATTCGAAGAATTTCCCAAGGAAATTCGAAGAATTTCCCAAGGAAATTCGAAGAATTTCCCAAGGAAATTCGAAGAATTTCCCAAGGAAATTCGAAGAATTTCCCAAGGAAATTCGAAGAATTTCCCAAGGAAATTCGAAGAATTTCCCAAGGAAATTCGAAGAATTTCCCAAGGAAATTCGAAGAATTTCCCAAGGAAATTCCGAAGAATTTCCCAAGGAAATTCCGAAGAATTTCCCGACGAAATTCCAATGAATTTTCCGAGGAAATTCCGAAGAATTTCCCAAGGAAATTTCGAAGAATTTCCCGAGGAAATTCCGAAGAATTTTCCGAGGAAATTCCGAAGAATTTCCCGAGGAAATTCCGAAGAATTTCCCGAGGAAATTCCGAAGAATTTCCCGAGGAAATTCCGAAGAGTTTCCCGAGGAAATTCCGAAGAATTTCCCGAGGAAATTCCGAAGAATTTCCTGTGGAAATTCCGAACAATTTCCCGTGGAAATTCCGAAGAATTTTTCTTGGAAAATCCGAAGAATTTCCCGAGGAAATTCCGAACAATTTCTTGAGGAAATTCCGAACAATTTCCCGAGGAAATTCCGAACAATTTCCCGTGGAAATTTCGAAGATACTCCCGTGGAAACTATGAAGAATTTTCCGTGGAAATTCCGAAGAATTTTCGGTGGAAATTCCGAAGAAATTTTCGTGAAAATTCCGAAAAAAAAATTCGTGGAAATTCCGAAGAATTTTCCGTGGAAATTTCGAAGAATTTCCTGAGGATATTCTGGAGAATTTCCCGTGGAAATTACGAAAAATTCCCGTGGAAATTCCGAAGAATTTCCCGTTGAAATTCCGAAGAATTTCCCGTGGAAATTCCGAAGAATTTCCCGTGGAAATTCCGAAGAATTTCCCGTGGAAATTCCGAAGAATTTCCCGTGGAAATTCCGAAGAATTTCCCGTGGAAATTCCGAAGAATTTCACGTGGAAAATCCGAAGAATTTCTCGAGAAAATTCCGGAGAATTTCCGAGGACATTCCGAAGAATTTCCCGAGGATATTCCGAAGAGTTTATTGGGGACATTCCGATCAATTTCCCGAGAAAATTCCGAAGAATTTCTTGAGGATATTCCGAAGATTTTCCAGAAGAAATTCCGAAGAATTTTCCCGAGGACATTCCAAAGAATTTCTCGAGTAAATTCCGAACAATTTCCCGTTGAAATTTCGAAGATACTCCCGTGGAAACTATGAAGAATTTCCCGTGGAAATTCCGAACAATTTTTCGTGGAAATTCCGTAGAAATTTCTGTGAAAATTCCGAAGAAATTTCCGTGGAAATTCCGAAGAATTTTCCGTGGAAATTCCGGAGAATTTCCAGAGGATATTCCGAAGAATTTTCCATGGAAATTCAGAACAATTTCCCGTGCAAATTCCAAAGAATTTCCCGTGGACATTCCGAAGAATTGCCCGTTGAAATGCCGAAGATATTTTCTTGGAAATTCCAGAGAATTTCCAATGGAAGTTCCTCAGAATCTCATAATTGCATTACTATAAACAGTCAATAACGATTCTGTGTTCTGTTCAGTTCATATGTAAAGCTCATCTTCCTAGCAGAGCACGTTAGATTGACCGCTACCGCTGATTATTTCCCAAAAACGTTCAAGTGATTCCAACCCAAACCATCATTAGGGAAACCCTGCGCCACCTCTTGAAAAGTCGAGGGCGTCTTCTTGCGCAACGCCTGCCAATGATCGATCACGTGTGTGCTTCCAGCTCTCATCGTTTTGCTGAGCCGAGCCAAACATTATTCCACACTACACACGAACGGAGGAATTCCCTTTGATCTGCGGCGATTTTCAATGGAATTAGATTCCGATACGATTGATTGTTTAATTGTTGTAATGCTATCATTATTGTTGGAGAAATAACTGCGTGATTGCTTTGCGAAGTACACTTCCTAGTATAGAAGCTGCGTGACGATCGGATTAGTAGTGCCTTTCGTGCGCGTGCGACGGTATTCAAGGAATTCGCTGTGATCGATGATTGCATACTGATTATTGCTTTGTCATTGACTTCGCGATCTAAAGGGATTAGAATCCCCCTTCTCATTGTCTAATTACATGCCGAGGGTTTAACTGAGGTGATAAATTCCATTTTATTCGAATGACGAGATGAATCTTTCCTGATCATCAATATTCCATTACAGTGATTGCATTTGATCGGGCACATATCCGAGCGAGTTGGCGACTGATATTTACTGCGTTCTGTGAGTGATTCACATTTTATTGCTTCTGAATGTAGAAACAACTCTCGCTTCGCCGGTGCCGTCATCTGCATAACTGTGCAAACCAACGCCATCTTGGGAATCGCCAATGCAACCTTAATTGGTTGGCCTTGATTCGTATTTATCAGTCTTGTTTGGAGTTTGACTTGCTGTCGTTGCAACGTTATTGATCTTGAGCAGCAATTTGTGATTCACGTTCGCTCAATTAGAATTATTATTTACTCGGAATCGAATGGAAATGATGGAATATGTTTGTGCGACTCTTTGCTCATTGTTATTTTCCGTGAAAATAATTTCGGTTTGCTTAGCTCATGTGGGGTAATTCAAACAAAACGCTCATTGTTTTTTAAAAGAATTTTCAAATTCCTTACCCTTACTATGTTTTGTATAATTGGTCTCTCCTCCTTGAAATTCGGACTATAATTTGGTATTACTATTTAGCAGAAATTGGTCTACAGGAGCATTTTTATTTCTTTTGTAGTCTTTTATGTACCGCCTATAACATTTGGAATGTTGGTATTTAATAGTGATTCACGACACATCGAATTAGACTACGTTCGAACGTGATTACTTTACGAAAACATGGTGCTATAAATGCCGTGTCGGAATAAAATAGCGTTCCAATTCAAGTCTTAGGTGTTTGTAGATAAGAACAAGACAAAATTAAATCTATCAAACAATACTCGATCAACCATCAACCGTTAAATTTCGGTTTATATTTGATGTATAATTTTTTAGCTCACGCAAAATTAATTTTGTTTCTACTACCTCCGATTGATGATTAACAAATTTAAAAAATGGAATGGATATTCACGTAACTTTTGAATCACAATTGGGAAATAATTATTGAAATGGTTCAGAATTTTAATTAAAACTTGAATGGATACAATGTGATACCTACCTACCTAGAAGTTCTAGTAGTCGGTAACGCACAGACCTCAAATATAAACAAACAGAGACATCACCGGAAGATCGATTTCCAACAAAACTTAGCGTTAAAAATATAACAATGCAATGTGTGTTGAGTGTGACATCTTGCTTATCTGTGATACTTCTAACAACTTCTATCTCCCCTCTTCTGGCCAGGACGCAAGCACTTAGCAATAATTGAGCCTTGCTAATGCGATCACGTTCGCGCGTTTAATTTATTTTTCAATCAAATTCTTTGAAAGTCACATCATCAAAGGAGGCGATCTCGGTCGTGGCCAAGTCCTACCTGTTGCATGGGGCGTCATATTGACCGGCTGTGACGGGTATCTTCTGTGATTTGTCCATTTTTTAGATGTGCGCCATATGATGTGCGTCAGTCATAAATAACGGTTGTCAGCTGTACTGCGGGCAATTGCAGCCCAAGCTGGTGGCCAAAACTACATAACTAGACATGATTTGATGAAACAGAAACATGGCATGGTCTGCTGATGTCTTTGAAGCATAGTTACTATTAATTTTTTCTTGTTATTGTTAATCTTTATAAAAGCGGATATCAATAGGTAGCGTAAAATACTGCATGCACTTTTCGGAACTGTGAGAAGAGTAACAGATGGATAAAATCAACTTTCTTTTTTTTTGCCCCTGTGACTTCCATAGTCCCATTAGTAAATCATATGCATTTCTCGCAGACTAGTCCATCGTAGACTCATTGTTTGTTTATTTATGTCTCGGGGAAGAGCAGAATTTCAAATTAGACACACAGGTACCTCCCGTTCCCGTCGAAGCAAACCGGAGGTGGCCAGAACCGAGGAAAGTGGTTGTAAGATAAACCATTTGCGTTTTCTCCCTTTCCGTCCGCTGCGAAGTTAAGCAAACGTGTGCTTTTCGTCGTGTTTACTAACCTGGACGTGATGAACAATACCTCTCAGAAATTAGGTGGGAGAGTTGCGCACGCGGGAACATCTGTCCCGTTGGTATTGAGCTCTCAGGTGTCGGGCTTTCATCTTCATCCCATGGATGAATCTAAAGTGGCATTTGATTATCGTGTAGGTTCTAATGAAATTGTACCATGTGTGAACATTTCCACGAGGTGCCCCAAATCACGCTGTGTAGTTGAACCAGATTAATTACAGTGCGCATACGGCTAAGTGGGTTATCTTGGACTGGCTTGGCTGGGAGTTTTGTCTTTTCTATGCCTATGTTGATATAAATATACAAATTTCAAAACATCAGCTTTTCCGGGCTGCTGGCATAAGCAAGCAGTGAGAGACCACAAAACACGATCTCCAAATTGTTTACAATTAGAGAATGCATAATTACGAAAATTGTTGAATGTTTATTTTCCGCGTCCCTGTTTAGCTGCATGCACATGTGCGCTGATATGCATTGCACTTGCAGTTGCAGTTGCAACTTTCTTCGAGTCGTGCGGTGAGAGAAGTGAACTGGCTGACGACGATAGCGAGCAAAAGGCCCACTGCACAAATCAGGTAAAGTGTCTTTTACGCCGCGTACATACGGTATATAAATGTACGAAGGCAAGAAACATCCCATATGTGTAGAAGGCAAAACTGGTACCTGCATAGGATCTGACTTACGTCACCGTTTTCTGCATACATTTCTACTGCTTGGTTGCGCAGAAAACTCTGGAATGCGCTCCGGTTTGCCAACGTGTTGTAGTTGGTTGATATACCGCTAAATGCTACGAAATTGGGACAATACTAATAAATTTTCTCAATGTTTACTTTAGCTTTATACCTATGGATGTAGAAATGCAACTTACTTTTAAAACGAATGTATCAAGTTAACATATGATGGATCGGTTAAGTTTACTAACGTCATGGAATCTATTTTGTTGTCACCGATATTTTTAAAATTTGACTAATCATTGAAAAACATAGCTACATATCTCATCGCTTGGGCTTGGGAAATCGGATAACCAACACGAACATCTGCAAAAGATAATTAATACCTACTTAAACACCAATAATTGTGTTCTCTTTAAACACCAATAATCTTGTTTCATTTCGATTTTAATTTTTTTTCAATTGTGTATAGGTTTACTGATTCTCTATTAATCCCATATACCCATATTGATATGGGAGCATGTTATTGATATTTGATCAAATACTCAACATTTTTAATATATTATTCCTTGTTTTCGACATTTATTTCTATATGATTTTTATTTCAAATGTATGTAGTATAAACTGTGTTCCTAGTATAACATCTAACATATGTTCTAGCAATATTAGAACAAGAAATGTGTTGAATACTCGTTCCGATACTACATCGCAGGGATGTCAATTTCCCCGGAGAATTCACCACCGCGGTGCACCACACACTCACCGGCTCCGCACCGGCACCACGACGGTGTGAAGAAGAATAGCAGCAAATTACAGTACGATTCCCGGGGTTAGGGACAAAAGGTCGAAAGACAAAACGTCGAAAGGACAAAAGGTCGAAAGACAAAACGTCGAAAGACAAAAGGTCGAAGGGACAAATAGTCGAAAAGGACAAAAGGTCGAAAGGGACAAAAGGTCGAAAGGACAAAACGTCGAACGGGAAAAAAGGTCGAAAGGACAAAACGTTGAACAGGACAAAAGGTCGAAAGGACAAAAGGTCGAACGGGACAAAAGGTCGAAAGGAACATAAGTTTGAAATTGACAAGAAGCAGAAACAAAGAGAATCAAGCTCGCACCAGAACCAGAGTTGACCTACACAGTTTCTCTGCTATTTTGTTTTTAAAATTTTTAACAATTAAATAAGATTTATTCAATAAGTACCACTAATAGATGGATATTTGAGTTTTCTAAATGACACTTCCATCAAATACACCGGCGTGTATTATAAGCCGGTGTATTTTCAATGCGTGCGCCTTCGTAGTGTAGGACAACTCTGTCTCGCGAAATACAAGCTTTATTCATTTCTTATTAACAATCTTTTTAATCTATTTCAGAACTATCTAGATATTCATAATCAGAGTTAATAATTATTTACGAGCGTCTTAGGGGAAAATGTTACACGGTTTAAAAAAAATTGTCTTCCTTTTACTTCCACTAGTTCGTTTTTTGGTAACCAAATAACCTAAAAACGAATTAGTGGAAGTAAAAGGAAAACTTTTTTTTTAAACCGTGCATCATAATATTGTCTTATAGTAATTACTCCTTCTTAGAAAATTGCTCATTCTTCAACTTTGATTGATTAGATGAGTGCGTTATTTCTGCTTAAGGTTAAATGCATTTCAAAAATTCATTTAGAATACAACTTGTTATTAACTTGTTCTTGATAGACCTTTTGTCCCTTTCGACCTTTTGTCCTTTTCGACCTTTTGTCCCGTTCGAGCTTCTGTACTTTTCGACCTTTTGTCCTTTTCGACCTTTTGTCCCGTTCGAGCTTCTGTGCTTTTCGACCTTTTGTTCTTTCGACATTCTGTCCCTTTCGACGTTTTGTCTTTTCGACCTTTTGTCCTTTCGACCTTTTGGCTTTTCGACCTTTTGTCATTCACCCTTTTGTCTTTTCGACCTTTTGTCTTTCGACCTTTTGTCATAGATTCCGATTCCCGAGTATACAGAACTGCCATTTGTTGTGCGCCGCCTCTGAATCGAGTGGTGTGCCCCCGAAAACGCGAGCACTTTTAAACTTGGATTCCGTCAGGAGTGACTTTAAAAATCGATGTTCGACGCCATTTTGGAATCCAAGACTGCAATTTAATATGGCGGCCATGTAGACTCATTATTTGACCTGAAACCTTGCAATACGTGTGTCTATTGATCGGGCTTGATGAGTAGAACTCGAAAATTGATGTCCGACGTCATTTTGATATCCAAGATGCAGGACCGAAATTCAATAATTATTTGATTATTTGATTTAATTTAATTTCATTTTCCTTCTTCTGAACTGTCGATTTGATGCACTGTTCGATTGTTACTAGCAGAGACATCTGTTTTTACTATATTGTTTTCTACTCGATTTCTAGATAAAACAGATATATCGTTGGAGGAATGCCTCCGAGAAGAACAAGTTGTTAGTCGTCATCAGGCAGCCGTGACGATAAGGCACCGCGGCGCTACGGTGTTGTCTCTTCAAATAAGCCAGAGTAGACTATACCAGTAATAGAGTATATTGGACATTACCTTAATGTGATTGATATAGGAACAGATACCCTCATTTTTTAAATTATTCGAATAGATTTAAGCAAACAACGATGACTAATCAACAAAATGATTATATTGTTCATGATTTTAGACTTGAGGGAAGTAATAATCGGTCGTGGGCACACTTTTGTATTTTGTCCATAACATTGGCTCTAGTTGGTATTATGCAGACATTTGTATACCAATAGACGAACACTCTTACTACTAGCGAAGAGATTATCAACCTAATCTCGTCGATTTGATTTTTTTTTGAGTTTTGCTAATTTGCCATTATGAGACATTTCAATTTTGTGCTTCGGTTGTGAGCACCCCTTCAATCAATTATGTCTAAATAATTAGAAAAAATTGCGTAGAAGCACCATTAAAATAAGTTTGTTGCTAACTACAGCGATATTGAATGATTTGTCAATAAGTAGATTGTTGCCCATAATCGAACCATTGAAGATGCCCACAACCGATTAAAGCAGCGTTTTTTGAATGTTCATTCATTTCAATTATTTAGTTTACATCTAAACAGATAACACTGAATCAACAATTTGACGCCACAAAACACGGTTCGATGCCGCATCTCTCCATCCTCAAATGGGCTCCACGCTCGCCAAGTCGTTTTGCACCTGGTCTTCCCACCTCGCTCGCTGTGCTCCACGCCGTCTCATACCTGACGGATCCGAAGCGAACACCATCTGTGCAGGGTTGCTGTCCGGCATTTTTGCAACCTGCCCTGTCCAACGTATCCTTCCAGCTTTAGCTACCTTCTGGATACTGGGTTAGCCGTAGAGCTGGGTGAACTCGTGGTTCATTCTTCGCCGCCACACACCGTCTTCTTGCATACCGCCAAAGATGGTCCTATGCACTCGTCTCTCGAATACTCCGAGTGCTTGCAAGTCGAATATTTTTTGACCGCAGTTTCTTCTGGAGCCCGTAGTAGGCCCAACTTCCACAGATGATGCGCCTTCGAATCTCACGACTAACATTGTTATCAGCGGTTAGCAAGGATCCGAGGTAGACGAATTCAACAACAGACACGAAAGTTCATCACCTTGTATTAGTCCCCGGCGCGATTCGAAAGAACTGGAGTGTTTGCCCGAAATCTTCACACAGTTTTGCACACCATCCAACGTTGCTTTGATCAGTCTGGTAAGCTTCCCAGGGAAGCTGTTCTCGTCCATAATTTTCCATAGCTCTACGCGGTCTATACTGTGTATGCCGCCTTGAAATCAATGAACAGATGGTGCGTTGGAACTTGGTATTCACACTCACGGCATTTTTGAAGGATTTGCCGTACAGTAAAGATCTGGTCCGTTGTCGAGCGGCCGTCAACGAAGCCGGATTGATAACTTCCCACGATCTCATTCACTAATGGTGACAGACGTCGGAAGATGATTTGGGATATCACTTTGTAGGCGGTGATCGCTCGAAAGTTCTCACACTCCAGCTTGTCGCCTTTTGTTTAAATGGGGCATATAACCCCTTCTTTCCACTCCTCCGGTAGCTGTTCAGTTTCCCAGATTCTGACTATCGGTTTGTGCATGCAGGTGGCCAGCTTTTCCGGGCCCATCTTGATGAGCTCAGCTCCGATACCATCCTCACCAGCTGCTTTATTGGTCTTTAGCTGTTGGATGGCATCCTTAACTTCCCTCAAGATGGGGGCTGGCTGGCTTCCATCGTCCGCTGAACTGATGTAGTCATTTCCTCCGCTGCCTTGACTTTCACTGCCTGTCCTGTCAGCGCCATTTAAATGTTCCTCGTAGTGCTTTTTCCACCTTTAGATCACCACACGTTCGTCTGTCAAGATGCTCCCATCCTTATCCCGGCACATTTCGGCTCTCGGCACGATGCCTTTGCGGGATGCGTTGAGCTTCTGGTAGAACTTGCGTGTTTCTTGAGCTGTTCCATCTCCTCGTACTCCGCTTCTTCCAGGTGGCATTTTTTCTCCTGAAAAAGATGGATCTGCTGTCTCCGCTTCCGTCTATAACGTTCTGCCGGGTACCTTGTTGCAGCGCGACCGCCCACGCTGCGTCCTTCTCCTCCAGCATCTGTCTGCACTCTTCGTCGAACCAATCGTTCGTCGACTTTGTCCCATATACCCGACGTTGTTCTCCGCTGCGTCGTTAATGGCTGCTTTGACTGTATTCCAGCAGTCCTCAAGAGGGCGTTCAAATCTCCTATGATGGATTTGACGTCGTGGCTTGGGCAGCTGTCGTACTCACGTTCCAGCTGCGCGTAGAATGCGTCCTTATCATCATCAGTGCTTTCGGAGTGCGGGCTATGGACGTTGATTATGCTGAAGTTAAAGAACCGGCCTTTGATCCTCAGCCTGCACATTCTTTCATTGATCAGCCACCACCCGATTACGCGCCTTTGCATAATGCCCATCACTATGAAAGCTGTTCCCAGCTCGTGTGTGTTGCCGCAGCTCTGGTAGATGGTATGATTACCTCTAAACGTTCGCACCATTGATCCCTTCCAACAAACCTCCTGCAGCGCTACGATGCCGAATCCACGGTCCTTGAGCACATCGGCGAATATGCGTGTGCTTCCGATGAAGTTGAGAGATTTGCAGTTCCACGAACCGAGTTTCCAATCGCTAGTCCCTTTATGTCGCAGTGGTCTTCGCCGATGGTTCCGGTCCGTAGTCTCTTGTTGATTGTTCGTTACGTGAGTTTTTTTTTAAAGAATGGCTTGCTGGGCCTCACACCAAACCACATCAATTTTCGGAGGACCATTCCTCCTTCCCGGTGGACCATGGTGCACAGTTTCACTTAGAGTCCCTCGCTGGCACTCGGACGATGATCAGCCGCCCCTAACATGGATAACAGACGCTATTGTGAGGAGATCCTGACATGGAGAACAGACGCTTTCACCTCTCCGGAGAGGAGCAAATCCCCCCCCTCCCCTTCCCTGTCAGCATACGACCATAGTTCCCACCGGGGTTGGTTACCAGATCTTCCATAAGGTTGCTCGTATCCCGGCAATGGCAATCGTCATTGCTGCTCAAAATAGATTTAATCTATCACCGTATGAATACGTACTGTAGCTCACTTTTTCAAATTAATCACTTCACATTACGGAACGTTGTAAGAAGTCAGAAAAAACTTTCGTTTGGGTTTTTATGAAGCAAAAATTGATTCATTCATAGTGCAAAATAGAGAAGTCTATCTGGTACCCGAATTAAAAATATTACAGAAAAACAATACAATTTGTTGTAAAACTACTATCAAAAACAACAAATGTTGTAGATGAAATAACAGAATTATATTACAATGCATCGTTACTAACTATTTATTAAATTGTAAATGAAGTATTTTCATTAGACTGTACTGCCGTAGTCTGAAAAAGTGACGTATGTGCCATTTTACAACATACATACTTTCCATTTTTCTATTAAAGAGTACGATGAGTACTACTCGTTAACAATGTTTTTGGAAAATGGCGTATACGTCACTTTGCCAGATTACGGCAGTGTACGGGTTGTTAAGTATCGAAACTATTAAAAATCTGATAATTGTTCATACACTTTTATTTGTGAAGCAATAAAGTGTATCGTAAATATATTGTTGAAATATCCGAAGAAAATCGTTCAAATTACATTAGATTGAATTGTAGTTTTACGTAGTTTCACGGCTGTTCGGCCACATTAAGAGTTGACGTAAAGTCAATGTCAACTTCTCTCCACGAACAGCCTAGATAGCCGTGTGGTGTCGGCAGCTGGTTATCTGGCTAAGAATAACATTACGGATTGCCTGTTCCAGTGGTAAAAGTCCACCATACAGGTGACCCCTAATTCTCGGTGTGATGCGGCTTTATGCTTACCGTGCATACGAATGAATGGTTAGGGGGGTCTAATAAGAACTTAACCGCAAACGGAGCCTGTGAAGCACCTTAGTTTTTCAACAAACTGTCACCTATATGGATTCGCCTTATGCGTTTTTATAATGTACTTTGTGTTTGTCACCTATATGGATTCGCATTATGCGTTTTTCACAGTGTACTCTGTGTTTCGTCTTTGACGTTCGGCTACTCTTGTTTAATCTCAACTTGAGGCCAAATAAGGGTGGGGTTATGAATATGTTTTTTACTTAGTTTTTCAACAAATTGTCACTTACATGGATTCGCATTATGCGTTTTTCACAATGTACTCTGTGTTTGTCACCTATATGGATTCGCATTATGCGTTTCTCACAGTGCACTCTGTGTTTCGTCTTTGACGTTCGTCCATTGTTACGTCCTCAATGTTTTTGTGACACCTCTCTTTAGTCCCGAGCTTAATGCGTGTGACTACATAATTGGCTTTCCTATAAATGGTATATCATATGCATTTGCATTGTGTGTCTTATCCAGTATATTTTAAGCTTCGCGCACAGATAACAGATATTGAAGCTAGAACAAATTTTATTGAAAATCCTGTGTAAACTTTTGAATTGATATACGTTGGCCCACTACTGCCATCTACTCAACTGATTGCGGCAGTACCTAAGGATGCAGCTGAATTACAACCGTCGAACGCAGCCAATGAATTTGACAGCCGCAATCGGGCTGCGTTTTCAATAACAATGATTCTTGCGCCATCTCCAATCGATTGCCAAACGCGGCTCCAATTAAAAATACATTTGAATTAACGGTTGCGAATGTTTACACACGTATGGGATGACAGCCTCAATATCTGTTATCTGTGCTTCGCGTTTCATTGCGTTTTACAAAATACATCGTATGTATGTATTATTGATTGTATCCTCCTTCTCAAGAAACCTATTCCATTCTCCTTTCCAATTTCACTTCCTCTTCCTTTCCCCTTTTCACTTCCTTTTCCGTCAGGTAAATGATGAGAAAGGCCAGTGAAGGCGATGGCACAAATCTCCCAAATTGAGGGGAACGTGCCTCCTGAGCCGACGTTCTGATACCTGATACCTGATTACTAACATGCAATTTGAACAAAGTTTTCAAAAGTTATCAATGATTAACACTAATGTACTAAAACGTTCGAAAAACAACTGCAAGTATTGTTACATTAGTTCGTGGTACTGTTTCATCCGGGTATTGACATCAAAACATCGTGAAAATAATGTTTATATTTTTGTTGTTTGGCGTGTGCCGAGAATGATAGCTTGGAAAATAATAAAAAGATATGTAATAGCTTGAAAAAATCGTAAAGTACATAATTTTTTTTAACCATTTCATTTATTTGGTAGGCTCAGTCGTGTGTGGCACTCTGCGGAGCCGCAATTCATTGTACAGTACATAATTGTGCTGCATATATTCATTTCTATTTTTATTTTATTTTCAGGTATATATACATACATGGTCAATGGTGCAATGGTCAAAAGTAAAAGCACACACATGGCTGCTGGAAAACATCAAGTATGCAATTAAGGATCGAATATGATGATGATGATGATGATGGTCCCGCCACATACCCCTACAAAGGTTTGAGCTAGACGATTTATCTTTAAGATAATTAATTGAATGATATAATAACAATTTAATCAGATTTGCAAAAAACAAAAACGATCTGATTACCATCACAGATATGAATTACATAACTTTTCATTACTATCCAGCAAAAAATGTAAATTTAAAAAAAACTGTTGTTTTCATCTACAGATTCTCATAAGCATCGGTAGTGATACTTCGAGCTTATACTAAAATGCAAAACTTGTGATACCTCTCGCACAGATTTCAAAAGTTCCACCAAGAATCGCGTTTCATGTTTATACAAGACCACGTTTATCACTCGTAAGCATCAATAAAATTAATAATCTAAGTCGTCAACAAAACTAAAACTTGTGTTACCGCTCCGTCGATATCAAAAGTTTCGGTATCAACCACGGGAACAAAACTCTACCAGATAGCCCATTACTAATCCGAAGAATCATTCAAACAGTTGAAAATGCGCAAGTCTGTACATAAATTTTAAAAATCATCCATATCTGCTTTGCGCGCGCGAGGCTCAAACTTTTGTAGACTACACAAAAAAAGGTCAGATTACAATTACGTCAATATATATAAAATCCATCATCATCATCGAGGCGAACAAAACAGTTTATCAGGGCCTCAATAAATAAAAAATACAATTGTCCAAACAAACAATCCGTAGGTCAAACTTCGTCAAGATACAAAATTTATTGAATTATAAATGTCAACTAAGTAGCTGCTTAAAAGGCAGCTTTTACGTGTGAAACACAAAGTCTCTTAAACTGTGATAATGTCGTTGCATCGTTTGATATGTGTGGGCATCGAATTTAAATAATTGATACCTTTAACAACAAAGAACTTTGTGAAGCTCCATGCAAATAGTAAGATGTTCTTATATCTTCCGCGTTTATAGTGTTATATCTATGAATGTCACTTCCTCTTTCAATTCGATCACACAAATATCGAGGCAGCAATCCGTTAATTACTTTAAAAATGAACACCATAGTCAAATACACAATTCTTGCTTCACTGAGAGCCACTGCAAAGCATCCAACAAAAAGTTGAGGAAGTGAATCTGTTACATCTCAAAATCAAACGCATAATCTTATTCTGCAAACGCTGCAATCTCGATATTTGTGTCTGATTTGCTAAAACCAAAATGGAAGGACAAAAGTCCAAGTGAGGAGAGATGATTGATTTGTACAACTGTATTTTGCTAGCAATATTTAATTCGTTTTTCAGTCGACAGAGGATTCCATACTTCTTGGCTATTTTCTTGATGACATTGTCAATATGTTGGTCAAATTTCAAGTTATCATCAATAATCACGCCAAGATATTTAATTTCCTGTTCGCGAGCGAGTGGCTCCTCATCAATGTTTACCGAGACATGATCAACTGATCGCTTTAACGAAATAATCATGTACTTTGTTTTACTAATATTCAATTTCAACTGTTTGTACTTCAACCATCTACTTAAAGAATGCAAATCTTCATTCAAGCGTTCAATCGCATCTTCTAAGTCTCTAGCTGCAATGAATAACACAGTATCATCTGCGAATAAGTTTATATCACAAAAACGTAAAACCCGTCGCATGTCATTTATATACATAATAAACAAAAGGGGCCCCAATACACTTCCCTGTGGCACTCCGAGGGTATTCTCCACGGGATTAGATACAGAATCATTAAAAGCAGTCCGTTGAGTTCTGTCAGACAAATAGCTTTTAAACCAATTGTATGCAGAACCTGAAATTCCAAAGCGCTCCAAAGTTTTCAACAATAAGGGCCTAGAAATTGTCTCAAAAGCGCGTTTAAGACCCAAGAACACAGCAACAATCGTATCTTTATGCTCTATGCTTTCTTTCCATTTAGCTAATACCAAGTTCAAAGCGGTTTCGCAGGAGTGACCTCCCGGTATCCTGATTGTTCCGGTATTAACAAGTTATTACTATTTAAATACATAAGTAGCTGGCCTTTAACAACAAGTTCTAAAATTTTCTCTACTGTGTGCAACATGTTGATGGGACGAAACTCTTTAATCGTTCCAGCAACTTTTGAATTGAATAACTATGATTCCTTCCAAACTTGCGGCACGTGCCCAGTTTGCAATGATTCATTTATCAGGTCCAGCAGGTTGTGTCCGATGACATGAAAGCAATCTTGTATAATTTTAGCATTAACATTATCAATACCAGCCGTTTTTCCTAGATTAAGACAAATCGTTTCAAGTTCTTGAAATGTAATGGGTGAAAACCTTCGAATCTCAAGTTACTGTTAACTGGCTGTTTTATTTCGTCAGGTTCATCCACTAACTCGATAGATCGGTTAATGGTTGAAACGCTTTCAATAAAATAATCATTGAATTTAGACGCGATTACTTCTTCCGACTCTTCTAATGTGCCATTAAAAGTTATGGATCGCGGTTTACAAGAACTAGGTTTTAACAATGATTTTAATATTTTCCATAACTCTTTGCTGTTGTTTTGATGCTGATAAATTTTCCTCTGTATATATTCGCATCGAGTATGCTTTAAACATTGCGAATATTTATTCCGCGCAACCTGGTACCTATTCCAATGATTTTCATTATTACTTTTACGACATTTTTGTATTAACTTATCTCTTTTACGTTTAAGACGTAAAAGATCTAGATTGTACCAGCTGTTTGAATTATTCAAAGTTACTAATTTCTGTTCAACTAACTGATTGGTACAGGATTTTAAGACGCTCGTGATAACAGCTGCTCTTTGATCTAAATTACCAGTATTTTCTCGAAAATCCACGTTTGTTTCGATAAGGCTCGTAATTGCTTGTTTCGAATATTTTCTCCAGCACTTAAGTTTTACCAAATCGTTATTATTACTACTGTCATCTGTAATGCTAATGACTAGTGTTTCATGATCGGTTACTTTTAAATCACAATTCGTAACACTAGTGACAGAATCAAAGTTAGAGTAAACATGATCAATCAAAGTTCTACTGTGCCGAGAAATACGCGTATACTCATTTACTTTTTGTTTTAAATTAAAAAAGTCAACTAATCGCTTCAAATGATTCGAATTTGAATCGTCACACCAATTGATATTAAAATCGCCAGCAATAACATTTAATTTACTACTTACTAATTATTGAAATGTATGCAATTATATTGGTTTTGATATGGATTGGGCAAAACATAATCTGGTCAATTGAAAAGGCAGGTTGGCCATAAATCTATTGTTTTATTCGCATTTAGAAGGCTTAGCCGATTGTGTGGGCCCGGATGGTTTCCAATGCTTCAGAATATTTTCAGAACAATTCTTTCAAGTGTCAAATACGGTTACAGTTTGTTTTAACAGTGCACGATGGGCCACGCCAGGAAATTAGGAGGAAAAAAATATTTTCATCTTGAAGATGATATTTTAGGAACAAAGTGTCTTCAGCAAAGTCAAAGCATATTATTTAAGCTTCATTTTGAAGTTTGTTGCAATAGGGTGGCCCCACTATATTTTTAAATACAATTCGTTAAAAACTAAATGTTTATAGTAATCAGGAGGCGTACACTTTACTAACTCAGGAATAAAGGCGTGCGCTGCCAAAGTCGATATGTCTACATCCGTTTCCCGTTGACCAACATTTCCAAGTCCCCAAATGGAAAAGATTTTCTCACGAAAAAAAAAAAGATTTTTCCAGTTGAGGTGGTTATTGACTGGAATTGACTCGATATAGTATTTATCGGATTTGCGGAACCCCCTAAAACGCTGATTTATACTGATCCGAAGTTTGGTCTTTTTCAATAGATTGGAATGATGCAGCGTTCTATTTTCATAAGCTTCCTTCGTGGCTTCAGTTAAGATATTTGTATGTCCTGAACATCAGCCAATTCGGTATCTGTTAAATGCGATTGACTGTAAATTCAAATCACTGGATCATTATCACGACAGATTTTAACGGGAAACGTTTTTGCATATCAATGAGTAATTGTTCCAAATTTCCACTGAAATTTCAATTTATGGAGTGGCAAATGTTGGTCAGCAACACTCGACGCTGTTTTAAAAATATCGGCGGCAGCGGTGCACACCCCTATTCCTGAGTTAGTAAAGTGTACGCCTCCTGATTACTATTCATATTTGGTTTTTGTCGAATTAGGCGGATTTTTCGGTTTTACAATACTTCTAGAGCTGAACATTTTGATTTCCTCGTACAAATAACCATCAAATTCCCTCAAACTACCCTGTTCCAAAATATGCAAAATAATCCTTAGCCTTTCCTCTGTCTAGCCCAGGGAGAATTGGGTTCCCCTTTTTCCCCCATTAAAAAATACAGGCGTTTGAAAAAGAAAAAGAAAAAAAGAAAAACGAATAAAAAAGATTAAGAAAAACAGTGATTTCTCTGTAATCTACCCATGTATTCACTCGGTTATATAAGCAAAACGTGCATTTTTTTTATGTTCTAAAACTTTGTAGAGAACGTCACTGATAAAAAATTAAACCAAAAAGTTATAATCAAATCTGGGCCATAAGAATGTATAACAGCCGCTATGGCTTTGTGCACAAATTACATAACACCTGGGAAGGGGGGAGGGGGCTTGGGTTCCACATAATTATTGTAACATAGGGTTTAGAATGATTACGTAACATAATAACTAAAAAATAAATAGAAATTAAAAGCGAATACGCAATTTGAATCTATACAATATCTTACATAAAAAATGAGAATAAAACATAACAATAAAACTAACTAGTGTTATAATGTTTTTATAACAATTGAGAAATAGGGGAGAGGGTGACTCAGTGAGCGTTACATTTTAAAAGTCTGACCATGTGATCCTTATTGTTACATGGGGGATAAGTAAGGTTATTACATAGTTTTTTGATTAGATCAGACACACGAATTCATACAAAATAATACAATAAAATTCTTCAACGTTCGATGTTGCTGTCAATCGTACTTCAACTGGCTCATCACTATTCTAGCATGTCAAGCAGTATGCCAGCAGGCAAGGGAGTGCCCCTAACTAAAGCGACCGATCTCCCCAGTGATTGTCATAAAATTCAGATTAGCATTTCCAACGACGCAGCGCTCAATCGAAACCGTTCGTTCGATAAAGTGGAGCAATAAACTACTAAACTCGAAAGCTCAAAAGATTCACAGATTCCAAACCGCGATAAAAGCGTTTTGCCTTTATGTTCTTTTTGTTTTTCGCTGTCGATCGCGACGACGCTGATGATGATGGGTATCTTGTTTCTTGGGATATGTATGCTTCGGTTCGTCACTCCCAATGAATCCATTCCGTGAAAGTTCAAAGGAGTGATACGGCGGTGTGTGCAACAACAACTAAAGCGGATAGATTTAGTCTTAGATATTTGATACCAGGTTTAAGATGCTGCTCCACTGACTGACTGACTACCGAGATTCGCCAAGGCAGTTGTTTTTATCATCATCATCATCTTTTGGGGTGTAATCAACGATGATTCCATCTCTTTCAATAATCGGCGGACAACACGGGAACATTGAGGCAAGAGGAGAGTATTTCGAACTTTACGGCAATTTTCGATGCACGAAACTTGTTTCTGCGGGCAATCCTTGTCTCTTTTGGATTCCTTTTTCCCAGATTGTGATTTTAAGTGATATTCGCTGCTCTTTAGCGCCAATTGGGCAAGGCATGGATATGCTGTTTATGGGCACTCTGGGCGAAAAAGGAACTGTCGAGTTTGTGTGCCAAAGCGTACTCGGAAACTGATGGAATCTGATTTGCTTCTTGAGTCGCGAGTTCCAACGGAGCGGCCACTATTGACAGGCCCACCCTAGTCTTCCGGAGAACCGGTTCTCCAACCATCGAATTACAAGTGCCTTTAGCAAGAGTCGGGCTTCCCACCGAGTTGATTTAAGGTTTTGCTTTTGCCGATTCTGTTTTTTTTTTCAGTCTTATGGTCTTATGGTTATATCCTGGTTTCCAGTTCACACGATCGGTTCCCAAAGCTTCAATATCAGAGCACTCGCAACTACCCAAGGATATGTCCACACTAATTACGATTAAAACATTATATTTTACGGTTATGCTTCTTCCGGACGATGCGTTCAATTATTTCGACGGTGACGATGTCCTTTCACAGATGACCCAATTACTCAATAACAGATTAAAATTTATCGACAACCTAGTCTGCCAATTAATTTCCCCTTTGAACTATGCGACGGTCTTGCTATGAAAATGCATTCTGGATTTAATATGACACACACCTTAATCCGACTCTATAAGTGATCTAGTTCTCGGTCACCCAGTTCAGTGGAAGTTCGGTCCCCCGGCAAAGCTGGATCTCTCGCATTGAACGGTAACCACCATTCACTGGATTAGTGATTCCGTCGAAACAGACCCAACCTTAAAACATTCGCTCTGATGTGTCCGTAGTCCGTGTATTTACTGGGCGCTTTTATGCGCATACGTTTACGATACCTTTGTATGGTAATGGGACATCGCATCGTCGCAGTCGTAGCCAATGTAAGTACGACGACGAGTGTAGAACGTGTGCCACAAGAATCAACGCTTAATTAACCAAATGATAGAATGGAAATCGACGCAACACACAGTGTCATTTTTTGAAGCCAGATTCGGGCGAAATTATTTTAGATTAGATTTGATATATTTTAAAAGACTTAAAAGAAAATCGATTTTAGTTTTTAGGAAATTTAACATGATTGAAGAAATTATAGAACTGAATTTTGGAAATTGTTGAAAAAATCCTAGTTATTCAGCATAAAACGTGCAAGTGGAAATTTGTATAATAAGTTCTAAAGAATGATTGTAAACATTTCAAAACAACCTGCCTATGCTTGGTGATTTATATATGTATTAGGGTTGTCTTCCTTGGATTCGTCTATAAAAATTTGATTGAATGAAAGTCGTTACAACCTTCTGCCACTGTGCGGCGGTTTGGGGTCTTCACCCGCAATTGCAGTACAACTTATATACAATGAAAATGGTCAATCGTAGCTGGCCGCGAACAATTAAACCCTTTAGAAGCACTGCCTCATAAAAGCGCCCCTAACAGCTTGTTACTGCACACTTAGCCGAGTACCCCCGCGTGGTTGCTTTGATGTTTGTTTTTATTGCCCTATACCTCGCCTCGTGGCTGCCAATGGGCATTGGGCACCTTAATGCTGTATTGTTTACTAATTACCCAAGTGATTAAATAATGGAAACGGCAGTTTTCCTGTTTTACTGTTTATAATATATCATCGCAAAAGCGCTTCACTCACATGGTACCTATCTCAGTGAACGCAACGACGACGCCATGTAATCAATCGAGCTGTCGCATATTCTTCGAGGGTTTAATCATTTATCACTCACTACATGACTTCATCGGATCTTTACTAAATGGTAAAGGTCTCTGGTAATGAATGGCTATGAGTTTGCCCTGGCCTTGCAAATTAACCTAGTTGCTTGGATGAGCAGCGGTAGCAGCTGCGGCAAAAGGTCCCATACTTATTATTATATTGCAGATTGCTCCAGTTGGTCTCAACAAAGAGGGGTCTTGATTTCGTTTTGATGGCTGTTTCCGAAACAAAGACCGCAGACTTCAATTGTAGTAAATCACTTGTTATTATGCTACCCTAGTCACTAGTGCTGATCTCGTGTAAACAAAGCTGGCGCTACGCTTGCTGCAGAACGTACCTTGAAAGCTAGCGGAAGACGAAGGCCACTGAAAGAATCTGGTTCAACCTTTCTCTGCTTAGTGTGCTACCTTCGGCTTCTGACGGACCTGTCCTCGCGATAGAAATTGTCCGTTGCCCGTAGCGTGATAAAACAAGTTACCCTAAGAGAAATTCACCTTTCATTTTTTTCCCTTCCTATAGGTTTGCCGCGTTCCGTTGATATAAAAAATTGCCATTTAATGCTAAATTCATTGTGTCAGTACAGTGTTGCAAAAATCCAGATTTATCTGGTATAGATAGATAATATGGTTGATAAAGCCGGCTACTTTCTGTGAATTTCATGCACGTGCGAAACGTGTCTACATGCAATTGTATAATTTGTTGTTACTTGTTGGTTGTTATATAACGTTTTTATATTAATGAGAACCTTTGGGTTCTCGTGTTTTGTATTTCAAGTTATGAAAAATCAGAAAATTTCTTAGCCACGCTCAAATATCTACATGTTATTCAGAAATATCGCTAATATAAGCTTTTGTGTATGTTTTGAACATCGGTATAATTAGTAGAGTTGTTGTTAGAGTATTTTTGATTGGAAATGACTTGGAAAGAGTATGCAATTCCAAACAGAAATATGTGAGTTTAGCAACCCTGACTAGAATCTTTGCCTCGGACTATGTAGTAGGGTTGCTGAGATTGGTCGGCGGAAAGCCGTTCGTTGTTGGTTGCAAGCCAGTTGCACTCTAATCTCGACGTCATTTATGCTACCGAAGGAAAACATCCCACAGCATGGATTAAAGCATACGATAGGAAAATTCCAAATACGCGGAGAAAGAATTTCACACGAACCAGCCGGCACGGGAGAGGTTACGAGTTTGGAATAATTGTTTGTTGTGTGGCTGATTTATGCATGATGGTAATGTAGGGCTGAGTCGTCTAGTATTTTAGAATAGGGAACTCCTTTGTTTTGTTTGTAGAGTGATGCGTTTACTCGTTGATTTGTTGCCGTTATAAAAGTGTTTGTAACTCAAACTGGGAGTTTTAATGATTCAAGAATTATTCATGTAATAAAAATGCCTTGTTAATAGAAAAGTTGATAAAATATGGATTATGGCTAAGTCCAGCATAATCTTAATAATATTTAATGACTGTGCATTCCAACTAGAACTTGCTTTTCAATTTATTGTATACAGGGTGTCGAGAATATTTCTCACCCGAGAACATCTTACCTAGACCGGATCGAGAATCTCACCATCTTCGTATTGCCAATCCTACGCCTCTGCTAGCAAGGCTAACTGGAGACCCATGTGAAAGAAATATTCGAAAGTTAAAGCTTATTTTATAGGGATCGATTCCACGCTTACATCATTCTTTTCCCGTCTACTTACAAAGAAGGGATCATAGAGTATCAGACTTTTACGCCAAAGGCTGTTAGTAAAGAGGTTATAAGGCCGACTGAAAAGTAAGAAGCGACAAGTAAGGGCAGCAGAATAAAATTTCCATGAAGCATTAGAAATTTTGCATAAAAAAATGGTGAATTGCCATTTTTATTTATGGAAAATTGCCAGAAATCAGGATATAAGCAATAAATAAATATAAAAGGTCCACAATTAATGTAAAATTTTTAAATAAATAAGCACTTTTAAAAATAAAAATTGCAATTATAAAAGAAGAATTTTCCATAAAGGAATCAAATTTTTTCACGAAAATAAAAAGAAAATCCATAAATAAATCAATATCAGAAAAAAACATTTACAAAATTTTCCACAAAACAAATAGGGGGAATGACGGCTTTGGCAGGTTTTGTTCTATTATTGGCAAGGGGGTTTTATGACTGACTAGGCTCAAATTTGGCCTAAACATTCTTTGCATATCAAAGAATATTGTGGCAAAATTTCATAAAATTTGGTCGACAAAAACCCCCTTGCCAATAATAGAACGAAACCTGCCAAAGCCGTCTTTACCCCTATTTTTTCCACAAAAAATTATAACAAATATTTTCACTACTCAATCAATAAAGAGCAATAAAAAACAAGAAAACTTCCATAAAAATACAAAAAAGCATTATTTATTTTGTGGAAAAAAATGTAATTGTTTATATCGGCGATTTATCGCCGAAAAAAGGCAATTTTATTTCATATTTTTCACATGTGTCGTTTATGTGAAGGGGCGGTCACTATTACAAAGTATTTTGAAGCGAACGGATGTTACAAAGTTACAAAGCTACCAAAGTTGGAAGTTGTGGAGTAGAGAAGAAAGTGAGAGGAGGCGTTGAGGATAACCCCACTGTTTTTGGGTTGAAAACCCCAGCAAGAACTGCCGTCATTCCCTGGTTTCGTAGTCGGCCTTATCCGGCATTGTTTCCGCCGATAGTCGATCGGCCTTCTTATTGGTCGAGTTGCAACGAAGCAAGGAGCGAGGAAGATCCCCAAGCCACCCTGGCGAGTACGAAGTTCAAATTTTAATTCAATATTAGGTAGTTTTCACCCCTCTCATGAATGATATTATAAACAAACAGAGCTGCATCGACCCAACGTGTTGCTCTGTGGAAGAAGCCAAATTTGAGTTGTTTTCATCATAGTCTCTGAGGAGTGAAAATAACATAAATTTGAGTTGGAGAAACTTCATAGTGGGTGAAAATTCAACACGGGAGTAAAGGCAAAGTACTCACCGGATTTTTCCGCATTTTACTTATTTTTGGCTTCTTCCACGCAAGGGCGGATTTGAGTGAAAGGAACCGTAAGGTGAGTTGTTTCGCGGTTCCGTGTAGGATGTGGTGGGGTTTGACAGTGGGCCCTGTTAAACCTCTATAAAAAGCTGCATGTATCCGCAAGTAGGCCCCACCAAAGTGACCGTGTGCCGCTCAAAGCGCACAAGCCCAAGTCCTGGTGTTAGGTGGGACGCTAAACAGCCCTGACACGACTGCCCTCCGACGAGACAGGAGGTTTGCGCAGGCCCAATAAGCCGCCTAGAAAACCAATCATTACGAACAATATAAGAGATAATGCGACTCGATATAATCGGCAAAGACCTAGGCGACGAATACAGGATCACCAATGGAAGCTTGGAACATGGAATTGTAAGTCGCTAGGGTTTCGCAGGTTGCGACAGGATGATCTACGATGAATTACATCCCCGCAACTTCGACGTCGTGGCGCTGCAGGAGATATGCTGACAGGACAGAAAGTGTGGAAAAGCGGGCATCGAGCGGCTACCTTCCACCAAAGCTGTGGCACCTCCAACGAGCTGGGAACTTCATAGTACTGGGTAAGATGCGCCAACGCGTGATTGAGTGGCAGCCAATCAACGCAAGGATGTGCAAGCTGAGGATTAAAGGCCAGTTCGTCAACTATAGCATCATCAACGCACTGCCCACACGAAGGGAGACCTGACGACGAGAAAGAAGCGTTCTACACAGCTGGAGCAGACATACGATGGATGCCCACTGCGGGACGTCAAAATCGTCATCGGCGACATGAACGCACAGCTAGAAAGGGAGTAATGTATAGACCGGTCATCGGACCGGATAATCTGCACACCATATCGAATGATAACGGCCAACGATGCATAAACTTCGCAGCCTCCCGCGGAATGGTAGACCGAAGCACGTTTTTACCCGCAAAAATATCCATCAGGCCACATGGAGATCACCTAACCAAGAAACGGAAAATCAAATCGACCACGCTCTAATCGACGGCAAATTCTTCTCCGACATCACGAACGTCTGCATTTACTGCAGTGCGAATATTGAATCCGACCACTACCTCGTTGCAATATGTCTGCGCTCAAAACTCTCGACGGTGTACAACACGCGTCGAAGTCGGACGCCGCGGCTTAACATTGGGCGGCTACAAGACGGTAGACTAGCCCAAGAATACGCGCAGCAGCTGGAAGTGGCACTCCCAACGGAAGAGCAGCTAGGCGCAACGTCTCTTGAAGATGGCTGGAGAGATATTCGATCCGCCATTGGTAGCACCGCAACCGCTGCACTTGACGGCGAATGTGAGCAGTTAGTGGAAGAGAAGAATGCAGCATGGACGAGATTGCTGCAACACCGCACGAGGGCGAACGAGGCACGATATAAACGGGCGCGGAACAGACAAAACTCGATTTTCCGGAGGAAAAAGTGCCAGCAGGAAGATCGAGACAGTGAAGAGACGGAGCAACTGTACCTCGCTAAAAACACACGAAAGTTCTATGAGAAGATAAACCGTTCACGTAAGGGCCACGTGCCACAGCCTGTAAGAACATAAACGGGAACCTTCTTACGAACGAGCGTGAGGTGATCCAAAGGTGGCGGCAGCACTACGAAGAACACCTGAATGGCGATGTAGCAGACGAAGATGGCGGTATGGTAATGGACATAATCTTACGGCTCCGAATCTCCAGGAAATCCAGGAGGAGATCGGCCGGCTGAAAAACAACAAAGCCCCTGGAGTTGACCAACTACCAGGAGAGCTATTTAAACACGGTGGTGAGGCACTGGCTAGAGCGCTGCACTGGGTCATTACCAAGATTTGGGAGGAGGAAGTTTTGCCGCAGAAGTGGATGGAAGGTGTCGTGTGTTCCATCTACAAAAAGGGCGATAAGCTGGATTGTAGCAACTACCGCGGAATCACATTGCTGAACGCCGCCTACAAAGTACTCTCCCAAATTTTATGCCGCCGACTAGCACCAACTGCAAGGGAGTTCGTGGGGCAGTACCAGGAGGGTTTTATGGGCGAACGCTTCACCACGGACCAGGTGTTCGCCATTCGCCAAATACTGTAGAAATGCCGCGAATACAACGTGCCCACACATCATCTATTCATCGACTTCAAAACCGCATATGATACTAACTGATCGGGACCAGCTATGCAGCAGCTAACGCACGAACACGGTTTTCCGGATAAACTGACACGGTTGATCAAAGCGACGATGGATCGGATGATGCGTAGTTCGAGTTTCAGGGGCATTCTCGAGTCCCTTCGAAACCCGCAGGTGATGGTCTTCGTGTCTGCTATTCAACATCGCTTTGGAAGGGTAATACGAAGAGCAGGGATTGACACGAGTGGTACAATTTTAAATAAGTCCGTCCAGCTATTTGGCTTCGCTGACGACATAGATATTATGGCACGTAACATTGAGAAGATGGAGGAAACCTACATCAGACTGAAGAGGAATGATACGCGGATCGGACTAGTCATCAACACGTCGAAGACGAAGGTTCAAGAGAAGACAATGTGAGCCACCCACCACGAGTTTGCATCGGTGGTGACGAAATCGAGGTGGTAGAAGAATTTGTGTACTTGGGCTCACTGGTGACTGCCGAAAATGACACCAGCAGAGAAATTCGAAGACGCATAGTGGTTGGAAATCGTACGTACTTTGGACCTGCAAGACGTCTGATTGGAATAGAGTTCGCCGCCATACCAAACTGATAACCTACAAAACGTTCTGTAGACCGGTAGTCCTCTATGGACACGAGACCTGGACGATGCTCGTGGAGGACCAACGCGCACTTGGAGTTTTCGAAAGGAAAGTGCTGCGTACCATCTATGGTGGGGTGCAGATGGTGACGCAGTACGTGGAGGAGGCGAATGAACCACGAGTTGCATCAGCTGTTGGGAGAACCATCCATCGTTCACATCGCGAAAATCGGACGACTGCGGTGGGCTGGGCACGTAGCCAGAATGTCGGACAGTAACCTGGTGAAAATGGTTCTTGACAATGATCCGAGGGGCACAAGAAGGCGAGGTGCGCAGCGGGCAAGGTGGATCGATCAGGTGGAAGGTGACTTGCGGACCCTCCGTAGACTGCGTGGTTGGCGACGTGTAGCCATGGACCGAGCTGAATGGAGAAGACTCTTATATACCGCACAGGACACTTCGGCCTTAGTCTGAATAAATAATAAATAATAGCTAGCTTCAAGAGAGAGTGAAGACAGAAGTGAATGAAGGTCGCAAAGTGAAGCTCTGTGGTTTTCCCTGCATTTGATTGCGAGAGTTTCCTGTCCACGAATTGCTTGAGGTGAGCGTGTCGACCCTGAGTCTCAGCATAGCGCTGAGCAAACTCATTCGATAATTACAAATTCCTGAAGGATTTTTGAATTGAGCTCCTGAAGGAACTTCCGACATTCTTAGATTTTTCCAAAAATTTCTTTGGGCATTGCTTCAAGATTTCCTTCAAAAATTACCCCAGGGATTTCTTTGAAAAGTCCTACGGAAACAACTTCGCAAATAAATTTAAAAATCTTTTTTTAAATTCCTCCTCAATGTTTTTTCGAAAATTGAAAGAATGAATTTTCAAAATTACTTCAGAATATACCTCAGGAGCTTCTTCAGAATTCAAAACTTCCTCCTGGAATTCTTTCGGAAATTTTTCGAATAGTTCATTTTTAAATATATTCACGAATTGCTTTTAAACATTCTCTGGAAATACCTTCCGATACTCATTTAGAAATATCTACGGAAAATATTGTGGTAATTCTTTCGGATATTCCTTCAAAAATTCGAAATACCTTAAGTTTCTTCATAAATTCTTTCAAAAAATCATGTTAGCGTTGAACTTAATTGCTAAATTAAAAAAAAATGACGTTAATAAAAATTTAAAAAAAATCAGGATTTTCTAAAAAGTCCTCCTCAAATTCCTTTAGAACTTTCTCCAGCAAATTTTTCAGAACTTTCTGCAGGAAAATACTAAGGACATTCCTTTTTTTTTAGCAGCTCTTTCAGAAATTTCTTTGGAAACTCCTATGGAATTTTCTTAAAATTTTCCAGAATTTCTTTGAACATTTCCGAGGAAATTCCTTTAGAATGTTTTTCGGTAATACCAGCGATAAATCCTTCGGAAAATTCTTTCGATTTTTTCAAGAACTCCTTTGGGAAATAGTTTTTAAATAGGGGAACGGTTCGCCACTTCAGCTCATAGCTCCTATTTCCATCCCATCAAAAACAAGGCAATGGAAGGGAATTTGGCTTGTTTATTATTTTTGTAATTTTTTTCAGCAGTGATCACGCATGTTGACAAAAAGAAGCGACGAATTTGGTGCCGTATTTCTTTGTTTAACGATGAGATGGATATATGTACAGTGAGCTGAAGAGCGGAACAGTTCCCCTATCATTTGGAAATCCCTTTAGAAAATCTTTGACTATTTCGTTGAAAATTCCGTCAAAAATTCCTTCAAACATTCTGTTGGAAATACCTTCAAGGAAGTATGGAAAGTACATCCAGCAAAATGTCGGATAGAATTCAGGTATTTTGTATTGTTTTATTGAACAAAAGAAAGTTTTATTGAACAAAAGAGATTCCTCTGGAAAACATATCAAAGGAATTTCCGATGAAAAATTCAGGAACTTCTCTAGAAATTCTATCGGAAATTCGAATAAAATTGATCAAAATTGGCGTGATATTAGTTTTGTATTTTAGAATAATCTTGGTATATAATCAAATTTCTGAAAAAATATTCAATTTGACGAGTCACGTGCCCCATCGTGCCCTAGTTTGAATCCACTAAAGATCGCTGATATTATCATTAAGAGTCATTCTGAATTCAAGATTAAAAGTTGCAGTTAGGGGCACACCACTGATTTGATAACGCACAACCGTCATTTTTATTATTTCACGCATGCTGCGACGCAGCAAAGCTTAAATCAACAAAAATGACAGTTGTGCGCTGCCTCTGAATCGAGTGGTGTGCCCCCGAAAACGCGAGCACTTTTAATCTTGGATTCCGTCAGGAGTGACCTTAATGTTCATTCAAACGGTGCAACGGAAAGCAAGCCATGTGTTTCCTGTTCATCTTGGCATCTTATTTACTGTACTTCATATAGATATACAATGAAGAATTCAATTCTTCAGGTCATTTTTCTTAGTAACGAACAAGTTTGTAGGAATTGTTCACAAGAAAATCCGTTTCACACTGCTAGCTGAGCTTTAAATAATAAAAATAATACTTGCCCATAAAGTACATGATAGTAAAACATTTAAGTAGTGTCAAATAAGAATGATTACTCATGCTTCGATATAACGTACAATTCGATATAGCGTACAACTTTGAAATCGATATGTACGTTATATCGAAGTATACCTGTACTACGTTCAATTGGCGGTTGTGTCTTGAATGTAACCTTCTTCTTTTTTCTTTTCCCGATGCCATCTCATTGCTCTGGCGGTGGAGCATTTGCCCAAATAAATTCTTTCTTCATCAGACATCTTTGCTAGAATTACCTGCAATCCATTTTAGTTTTTAAATCCATCGATAAATATTTCTGGTGACACACAGCGAAAAGGACAATAACATGGGACAACTATGCTTGAGACAGCAGTTATCAGATTAGAAATTAAATTTGTCCAAAAACAGTTGCATATATTGTTTTGCCAAGTAAATACAGCGAATTGTCCAAATTTCTAAACCACAAGTCTAGTTTTTGTCTCTACATTAGCTTTACCGGAAAACTATATAGATAACTCAAGATATAATATTAAATTACTATCTAAGTTTAAAAAAATGTTATCTACTGCAATTCGAAACACATAGCTTCGTTAAAATAAGTCATTACAAAATAACCAACAGTATAAATTTGTGCAAATGCTTTTCCGCTCTTATATTGCCAAAAGCAATCGCCAAGTGAGGTGCACTGAATCAAGACACAGTCCAATGACGACGACAGGAGACCGGTTCAGTGAACTTGTTCCGCGACCGAGGTGCAACGTAAGGTACAATCTCCTGCTGCTACTCCTGACCTCGCACCTTTCCAATTTTCATTGTTTTTGCTTTGGCAGTTGAAAGATCTCCCAAGCGTGTCACGATTCCTTCCAGACATCAGAGGGGAAAGGTTCTCGGTTTCTCGGTTTGGCCCGGGAACAAGACCCCGGAGGAAGAATTACAGCAGTCAAATGGATTTATTACCCCTACGTTGATGTTGGCTGCTCGCGATACCTTATTCTTCCAGTTGGGTGAGAACATCTCGTTCCCCTTTGGGGGCAGTACCGACCGAAGCCGCATGCAATCCGATACCATTTGGTTGTCGAAGCGAACGACTCTACAAAATAGTGGATTAGAACTGGGACGTCATCCGGTGAAGATTTGCGTAAACGTAATCGATACGTCGGACGAGTCAGGAAACCACGAGATGAAGGTAGAAACCGCAAGGCCTGTAAATCAGTTCATTTGAATCTTGCAGCAGTTACACTGATGCAGAAAGTATTTCGTTTCACTAACCGCAGTCTTCCACGATGGTACTGATTGCGTCAATCAAGTGAGCTAACATAATCGTAGGTTGTTCCAAGTATCTGAGAATGATACTTTTCACAGGCCAAAGCTCCAATAAATAATAATTTTACACGTAGAAGGCAACATCGAGCAACTTAAAGTTTGTTATGAATTATCATTCGTACGTACCCATCGAGCTGTGTGAATATTTTTGGGTTTCACCTCAATGAAACAGCAATTTTGGTCGGGCCAAATCGGGGCACATGTTTGAAAACAGTTTAGAGTCACTTTGAACTGTGATTTGGGATAGAAACACGTGTGTATGCAATGGACTGCCCCAAAAGCTCAGCAGGGTGTTACGTATATTCAAACCTACCAATGAATGTTATAACTGAAACGTGCCCATTTAGTTCGCATTACGGTACCAGCCAGCAGCACCGGTAGGAATTGTAAATGCCTTTTACCTTGTTGTCCATGTCCACTCGAAGGCAAGATCACCGACCCGTTCCAGTCTCTCTTTACACGTATCCAGCATAGAAGGGAGTGCTCCGTGCTGACGATGACGGTATAAGAAGCTGACAAAGAAGCTAAGGAAAACCAACGGTTTTAACTTCTTAATATGCGTTCTATGCGACCATCAGCAGAGGCGTCCACGTTGGAAGGGTCCACGACTCTTTCTCTGTACATCGCGATCGATCTATGATAATCGAAGGGAGCAGCGCCCCAACCAATTTCGGGTGCTAGATGCATTCTAGAAAATTGATGAATCAATTATACTGCCAGAACCCTTTCGTTTATGAGAGTACAATCAACGGGCTGACCCAGCCCAACGTTGAACGGCGGAGTCGCCCGCAGAGGTTTGGAGAATCAAGTTTATTATGTCAGATGGGAGTTGTGCACAATGAGGGCTACGGCATGCTAGGACGGAAGGGATCGAGCGCGAGTGCGATACAAAACCGAGAAACCTGAAGCAAAAACAAACTGAAATAACCGGTTTTAAGCCGTTCCTTCGCCGGCTTCTTGATCTTTCACTTCTTTTTCGGTTAGTTTCTCTTTATGCATCTTGTTCTCTCATTTCTTGGCGAAGTTTTATTTTAGTTTTATGCCAACCATTGGGACTGGTACGACGAGTGAGCGTGACTTAAGCCTTTAAGACTCCTCACCCAAATGGCTTATGGAGAGGAAAGAGATGTTCCAAATTTAAAAATATCTTTCTATTGGAGATTTACATGATATTTAACGGCAGTATCTAAAATTAAAATTAATAATACGGATTTTGAGAATTCGTTAATGAATGTATAGTTTGAACAAAATTTAGCCTCTCTAGCATTTATTCAACTTTTTCTAAACGGCTCGGAAGCCGCATCAGTCATCACAATCTGAACTTTAAAAACTTTACCCGATCACTATGAGCTGTTTTCATACATGTGACGACCAAAGATAATGCCTACAAATTGATGTAAAATCATGCAACACAAACGAAATTGATTGACTTTCGTTTCGATGAGACGATTTTCGGGCCAAGGGGGAATCTTTTTTCATAGGACGTTTTTGACGTTTTAATTTTGAACAAATTTTTAGTCCCTAGCATGCCATAGTGCAGGTCTCTGGGAAGGAGAGGACAGTTCCATCCCCAGAGTTCTTCGACTTCGACATCGGCGTCTATCTCGCTCGAGAAGGAAATGCGTGGAACATGCTAAGAGACGTACAATCACCAAGAGATGCTGTGGCTGTGACGGACGGAGTGCTGCCGGCTTCGTTCCCCCGGTTATCATATTCATAAATTTTGCTGTAAATCATCAGATTGAACACAGCGATTGCCGATGCTGAAGCCGCGCAGCCACAGAGTCAACGAGTGTTCGATTTCCTTCGACCACCATCGCTTCCCGTGCTGGCAGTCAGGGTGGGGTATCAAACGTGCTCTTGTCGCGCTAGATGGGATTTGGTTGAGACCTCTTACTCCACCATGCGGTGCACAAGCGAGATGGCGACAGGAAGCTGAACCCTATTCGCCTATCGTAGCGCTTCGATTCGGATGTTTTCTCAATAATTTAAGGGATCATGGATGTAGGCGATGGGATTGCCGTTGACCTAATAAATGGGTTTAAGATTTTATGTTTGCTATTGCTCAGGAACTTTTGGGGTCCTGCATGGGAAGGGCTGACTCATTAATCAATTGAATGGGAAAAAAATGAATCATAGGCTTGACAAATCAGGAAATCCTAATAATTCTTGTTTTCCGGTTTGAGATTTATTGTCTAGCAAAGAAAAGAGTTCGTTTGACAAATGAAATATTGCTTCTTAATGTTGAGCTACTGATAAAAATCATATTGATTTTAGAGCATTTGATCTTACATACATGATTTCAAACGATAGAATTATTATTATTTTTATTATTATTATTATTATTTAATCAGACTAAGGCCGAAGTGGCCTGTGCGGTATATAAGAGTCATTCAGCTCAGTCCATGGCTACACGTCGCCAACCACGCAGTCTACGGAGGGTCCTCAAGTCATCTTCCACCTGATCGATCCATTTTGCCCGCTGCGCACCTCGCCTTCTTGTGTCCATCGGATCGTTGTCGAGAACCATTTTCACCGGGTTACTGTCCGACATTCTGACTACGTGCCCGGCCCACCGCAGTCGTCCGATTTTCGCAGAGTGAACGATGGATGGTTCTCCCAACAGCTGATGCAACTCGTGGTTCATTCGCCTCCTCCACGTACCGTCCGCCATCTGCACCCCACCATAGATGGTACGCAGCACTTTCCTTTCGAAAACTCCGCGCGTTGGTCCTCCACGAGCATCGTCCAGGTCTCGTGTCCGTAGAGGACTACCGGTCTAATTAGCGTTTTGTAGATTGTCAGTTTGGTACGGCGGCGAACTCTATTCGATCGGAGCGTCTTGCGGAGTCCAAAGTACGTACGATTTCCAGCCACTATGCGTCTCCGAATTTCTCTGCTGGTGTCATTTTCACCAGTGAGCCCAAGTACACAAATTCTTCTCGATTTAGTCACCACCGATGCAAACTCGCGATGGGTGGCTTACATTGTCTTCTCTTGAACCTCTTCCTATCATGTACTTCGTCTTCGACGTGTTGATGACTAGTCCGATCCGCTTGGCTTCCCTCTCTAGTCTGATATAGGCTTCCTCCATCTTCTCAAAGTTACGTGCCATAATATCTATGTCGTCGGCGAAACCAAATAGCTGGACGGACTTATTGAAAATTGTACCACTCGTGTTAATCCCTGCTCTTCGTATTACCCTTCCAAAGCGATGTTGAATAGCAAACACGAAAGACCATCACCTTGCCGTAACCCTCTGCGGTTTTCGAAGGGACTCGAGAATGCCCCGAAAACTCGCACTACGGACATAACCCGATCCATCGTCGCTTTGATCAACCGTGTCAGTTTATCCGGAAAACCGTTTTCGTGCATTAGCTGCCATAGCTGGTCCTGATCGATTGTATCATATGCGGCTTTGAAGTCGATGAATAGATGATGTGGGGCCTCGTTGTATTCGCGGCATTTCTGAAGTACTTGGCGAATGGCGAACACCTGGTCCGTGGTGGAGCGTTCGCCCATAAAACCCGCCTGGTACTGCCCCACGAACTCCCTTGCAGTTGGTGCTAGTCGGCGGCATAAAATTTGGGAGAGTACCTTGTAGGCGGCGTTCAGCAATGCGATTGCGCGGTAGTTACTACAATCCAGCTTATCGCCTTTTTTGTAGATGGGACACACGACACCTTCCATCCACTCCTGCGGCAAAACTTCCTCCTCCCAAATCTTGGTAATGACCCAGTGCAGCGCTCTAGCCAGTGCCTCACCACCGTGTTCAAACGATAGAAATTATGATTGAAATACGATTTACATCAACCGCATTAAACGGTTTCCTACTATACGAAACAAGTGCACACTGGCATTCATTTTTTTAAACTTCTAATCTCATTTTTTAATTTTTTTATTTTTAAATTTTTCAATTTTTCAATTTTTTAATATTTTAATTTTTTTTGTTTTTTTTTTTAATTATTAAAACAATTTTTCAATTTTTAAATTTTTAAATTTTTAAATTTTTAAATTTTTAAATTTTTAATTTTTTAAATTTCTAAATTTCTAAATTTTTAAATTTTTAAATTTTTAAAATTTTAAATTTTTAAATTTTTAAATTTTCAAATTTTCAAATTTTCAAATTTTCAAATTTTCAAATTTTCAAATTTTCTAATTTTTAAATTTTTAAATTTTTCAATTTTTAAATTTTTAAATTTTTAATTTTTTTAAATTTTTAAATTTTTAAATTTTTAAATTTTTAAATTTTTAAATTTTTAAATTTTTAAATTTTTAAATTTTTAAATTTTTAAATTCTTAAATTTTTAAATTTTTAAATTTTTAAATTTTTAAATTTTTAAATTTTGAAATTTTGAAATTTTGAAATTTTTAAATTTTTGATATTTTATATTTCAAAATTTTTATATTTTTAATATTTTAAATTTTAAATTTTTTTTAATTTTTAAATTTTAAATTTTTTAAATTTTTAAATTTTAAATTTTGAAATTTTGAAATTTGAAATTTTAAATTTTTGAAATTTTAAATTTTTAAATTTTTAAATTTTAAAATTTTTAAATTTTTAAATGTTTAAATTTTTAAATTTTTAAACTTTTAAATTTTTAAATTTTTAAATTTTTAAATTTTTAAATTTTTAAATTTTTAAATTTTGAAATTTTGAAATTTTGAGATTTTGAAATTTTGAAATTTTGAAATTTTGAAATTTTTAAATTTTTAGATTTTTAGATTTTTAAATTTTTAAATTTTTAAATTTCAAAATTTTTAAATTTTAAAATTTTGAAATTTTAAAATTTTAAAATTTTAAAATTTTTAAATTTTTAAATTTCTAAATTTTTAAATTTTTAAATTTTTAAATTTTTAAATTTTTAAATTTTTAAATTTTTAAATTTTTAAATGTTTAAATTTTTAAATTTTTAAACTTTTAAACTTTTAAATTTTTAAATTTTTAAATTTTTAAATTTTTAAATTTTTAAATTTTAAATTTTGAAATTTTGAAATTTTTAAATTTTTAGATTTTTAGATTTTTAAATTTTTAAATTTTTAAATTTTTAGATTTTTGAATTTTTAAATTTTTAAATTTTTAAATTGTTAAATTGTTAAATTTTCAAATTTTTAAATTTTGAAATTTTGAAATTTTGAAATTTTGAAATTTTTAAATTTTTAAATTTTGAAACATTGAAACTTTGAAATTTTGAAATTTTTATATTTTTAGATTCATAGATTCGTAGATTTTTAGATTTTCAGATTTTAGATTTTAGATTTTAGATCTTTAGATTTTTTAAATTTTTTAGATTTTTAGATTTTTAGATTTTTAGATTTTTAGATTTCTGGATTTTTAGATTTTTAGATTTTTAGATTTTTGAATTTTTGAATTTTTGAATTTTCAGATTTTTAGATTTTTAGATTTTAGATTTTTAGATTTTTAGATTTTTAGATTTTTAGATTTTTAGATTTTTAGATTTTTAGATTTTTTAGATTTTTGGATTTTTGATTTCTAGATTTTAAGATTTTTAGATTTTTAGATGTTTAGATTTTAGATTTTTAGATTTTTTAGATTTCTAGATTTTAAAGTTTTTAGATTTTTAGGTTTTTTGGCTTTTAGATTTTTAGATTTTTAGATTTTTAGATTTTTTAGATTTTTCAGATTTTTTAGATTTTTTTAGATTTTTAGATTTTTAGATTTTAGATTTTTTAGATTTTTTAGGGGATTTTTAGATTTTTTAGATTTTTAGATTTTTAGATTTTAAGATTTTTAGATTTTTAGATTTTTAGATTTTTTTATATTTTTAGATTTTTTAGATTTTTTAGATTTTTAGATTTTTTACATTTTTAGATTTTTAGATTTTTAGATTTTTAGATTTTTAGATTTTTAGATTTTTAGATTTTTAGATTTTTAGATTTTTAGATTTTTAAATATTTGGATTTTTAGATTTTAAGATTTTAAGATCTTTAGATTTTTAGATTTTTATTTTTAGATTTGTAGATTTTTAGATATTTTAGTTTTTCAGATTTTCAGATATTCAGATTTTTTAGATTTTTAGATTTTTTGGGTTTTTAGATTTTTAAATTTTTAAATTTTTAGGTTGTTAGATTTTTTAATTTTAAATTTTGGGATTTTAGATTTTCAGATTTCTAGATTTTTAGAGTTTTAAATTTTTTGATTTTTAGATTTTAGATTTTTAGATCTTTTTAGATTTTTTAAATTATTAGATTTTAGATTTTAGATTATTAGACTTTTTTAGATTTGTAGATTTTTAGATATTAAGAGTTTTAAATTTTTAGATTTCAAGATTTTTCAGATTTTGGATTTTTTTTAGATTTTTAGATGTTTAGATTCTAGATTTTAGATTTTTTTAGATTTTTAGATTTTTTTGATTTTCAGAATTTTATATATTTAAATTTTTAGATTTTAAGAATATTTGGGGAAACAGTGCTTGCGACGTCTCAATCTCTTGAATTTGATAAACGAGTTCATTTGAATGTGTTCTGAGGATTTTATACCCATCTGGCAGAATTCTTTTGGCAAAAAACTGCTTTCTTTTCTTACAAATAAATAATTATCAAATAAATAGAAATTTCGCGCTGTGTGCTTTTTAGACAGATTGAAATGACATTTAGAAAATTGAAACGTCCTTTAGTTACACTAACTGTTTTTACACTGTTTACATTTACTTTCTCGTATTTTGTTTCTAGCTTTTGGATTTAACGAAACATTAAGTTGTTTCCTCGAAACAGTCCACAAAAAAAATCGAGCAAAAATTACTCATTATTCTGTTGAGACTGAAAAATAAAACTTGAAACAAATAGCGTTAAACCGTACCGGATATAAAACGATAAACACTGAGTCGACCAAATACTAACGAATCATCAACAGCAGAAAGTTCTATAAACCCATGCGTCACACTATCGCTGCGGGACGATTTTATTATGAACCTCTTTCGCAATGCAGCCAGGCCAGTCCTCCCCCAGGGCACCTGTATACAAAATGCACTTTTAAATTTATCGATTCAGATCAATTACACACATACCCACATGCAAACACACTCATTGGTGGAACGCGTGCGATCGTTCGTTCTGCTGTTTATTATTACTTTTCAGCTCTTATATTCTGCGGCTTGGCAGCATCCCGCCCAGTATGACCACTCGCTGATCTCCGTAGAATAGCGCTATGGCTGCTGCAGAGGAGTTTTCAGTAGGCACATCTAGGCACCGTCGGGACCGGATCGTGTGCGTTGCCCGGAGGCTAACGTGTAAGAATTGGATCATAATGGGTGTTGTATGCTGGGGATCTTTCGTTTCAGAGAGGGCCAGGGTCTGCCCGTTGAATGCGCCAACTAATACACTCCCGATTCCGGCGACCACAACGTGTATCTGCAGATTAAAACGGGTTTTTATGCAGCAGTCAGTCTCGAATTTAGTATCCACTAGGAGCAACAGCAGCATCACCGGAAAACTCCATGAATATTGAAATTAAGTACTGGACGGCTACAATATGTGCAGTTGAAGGGTAATGCCCAGAAGAAGGCGATTTAAAACCCCACTTTTAATCTCGATGATGATGCATAAAACTAGCATTACCGAGAAGCAAGAGCAGGAGTTGGTGATCGCCCGGCTGCAAAAGGTTAAAACGAGGATCTGGATATCGACAATAATAGGACGGGTTTGGGAAAATTCATTTCGACGCATATAACATTAAGAATAAATGATTTCCTGGAGTAAACGTGAGTTTATTCTTCTTGCAGGTTGATCCTTCTTGTTGAGTTTAAAATGTTCAAGAGCACAATTATTATATGTTTTCTTTTCTTGTTTCCAAATGTTCCCCATTTTCAATTGCTACGTTAACATTTGTCTATTAAGTTATTTTGGTAAAGACTTGGATTATGCGATCTGTAGCGAAACGAAAAAGAGTTCCATTATTGATCTACTCAAATGATTATTGTCATATATGACGCAACCCTCGACAAAGAAACATTAAATGTTGAAAATTGTTTCCCTTACACTGATATGCTATTAAAGCAAATACGATTCCGCTAACGAGATGGGGAAACAACGTATCATTGCGAAATAGACGTAAAACCAGTGAAACGCAGCCCCAATCAGACAAACAATGTTCCTTAATTGGATAACAGAAAAAAAACCTTATGCAATCTCTCATCTTTCTCATCTACAAGCGCATCAATTTTGCAAAATGCTCACGCATGTCTGCGCGTATGCCCGCGCCAAAATCGATTACGATAATTAGCTTTTGAACTTTCAAATGACTGCGCCGTATCTGCAATGGTATTGCTGCTTGCTATCTCATTTGAAGAGAATCTCGCATATACGACGCATATATCATCAGGGGATGATACTCTGCAAAAAAACTCCAAACTTTTAGCTCGGGGCAAGTAGGAAGCGACTCCTCATCAATCTACCGAATATTGACAAGATGATTGAGAGTTTTTTTTCTCGATCGTTCAAAAGAGATCAAATAGAAACACAAGCTCAGTTGTTCGCTTCGATACGAAATATTTGCTGTTGGTAGGTTTGCCCATCAAATAGTATAACAGGACGAACCAATTTCTTCGCTAGTGATTAGTGTCATTCGTGGATTAGAAGTACATAAAAGGTTAGCACGAACGATAAACAGTTCGTGTGCTACACATTTTAGTATTTGGAAAGGGGGATTTAAAGATATGCTCAAACACAATTCAAGCGATAAATCGCTTTCTTCAAGGAGCGGGGCCGCGGGTAAACTAACTCAGCCCAGCAACGATATAGTGCGATGGTTATGTGTATTTTCGCTGGTGCTTAGAGCTTCCCATTTTCGTATCCGTCTCGTCGTTGTCTCGCCGCCCACAATTCCCAGAGTAGTGGATTATGGGTTGGCAACGGTTGAAAAAAAAAGACGGATAGACAGATGGATGATACCTACTTAACGCCGTGTTTTCGTTTGCGCTTTTTGTGCGAATCATGGGTACATTTGCAGCGACACGAATAGTGTGATTAAGTGTTTGATTATGCTTTCCTTCGGCCGTCTCCATATATAAAGCTAAACAGCCGCACGTTTTTGTATCAGGCCTTGACTATATTTGCTACCAAGATTATTTGATTAAACTCAGGAAACGAATATTGATGGACTGGACAGTTTATTTCATGTATCGAAAACGGAAGTAAAAAAAGGAGTATCATGTTATGTTTTAGCCTTTAATTGGAATTAAGAGCTGAAAATATGTATGCTTAGTAATGTTGTTTCGTGTATTAATTCACTATAATCTAATCATTATCAAAATGTAGATAATATTCATCATTGAAAATTGTTCCTGGTATGAATCCAAGACGAATTATTTAAAGTTTAGAACTACTTAATTACTAATCATAAACATCATTAGCATCTAGGAATTTCGTTCAGGGTTTTCATTCCCTCCAATGTGCTATGACTATCGGCCATTGCGTTCCGGAGTTATTGAAAGAACTTTTTTTTTCTCCCTATTTCCCAAGGATAAAGAAAAATTTCAAAATCGAAAACACATTTTTTCATAAACTCATTTGCATTCAAATAGACGCAAATAAATGTGAAATGATAGAAATAATTTAATCTATTGCACTAAAGCGCCACTTTTACCTCTCTTATGTGTTTTTCTCATAACCTGTTTGAAAATTACATAATATACGAAATATAATATACGAAAGATACCATCGCCGCTAAGTAGATTTTTCAGAGTTTTTTAAATTGTATTTTTTCAATGTTTACATTACATAGACGTCTTTTTTTAAATGTTACGCTAGATTTGTTGTTTTCCAATGAAATTATCGACTATTTTTGATTTAGTTTTTGAAATCTTTCGACGAAGTTTTTGACAATGCCGACAAAATAAATTTAAAAAATTGTTGTTGTTTTTGTTTTTTTTAATGCTCGTGATGGTTTGATTCTTAAATCAAACTTTAAATAAATGGAATGGAACTCTAACTTTTGATAGAAATCCCGAAGATCCATAGTGTCATTTATCAATCGACTCTGCTCGACAAGTCGAAGTGGTACCCGTATTTTTTTTATAGAGGGATGAAGGCGAAGGCGACACCTGAAACTATCACTCAGGAAGTGGGGTTGACGAAACGCCGGACCCACTGAACCCTCTCTAGCAACGGAAGGTTACTTGAGTTACCCTCTCTACTAATACCGTGGTTCCCCTAGGAACTGCCTCCCAGCATTACTTCTGGGGGATAGGCAGTAATTAATGTACTCGTTCATTCACGCAGGTTGCCGAAACACTGGCTTAAAGGCCAGTTTCGCAGCTCGAAACACTTCACGGCGGTCCGCTCTTTCATCCTCGGTGCGGGCACGTCTAGCCTTGAGGCAGGTTGATCGAAGGGCCGCAATCTCGGGACTTCACCAGTATACCGGGCGTCTGCCATTTATCGACGGGGCCCTCGTCCACCCTCCAGTCCAAGTCTGGTGCCAGACCAGGACTGACAAACGTTACGTCAATCCATGACACGGCCCCGTTCCTTCTGAACGTTCTAGCGGAACCATCATCGACTAGCACTGCGGTGAGCTTTGCTAGCGCCTCTAGTAACGCTTGACCCCTTCGATTGGTGCAGCGGCTACCTCACTCCACTGCCCAAGCATTAAAATCTCCTGCTATGACGACCCGCTTACGACCCACTAGGTCAGACGATAGCCTATCGATCGTCTGATTGAGCTGTTCTAATGGTAACCTTGGTGGGGCATAGCACACTATTGATCGTGGCTATGTTATGACAGCAGCTCTCCATGGGTGCGTGTGCACGCCACGAAGGTCTGACCAGAAGAGGCCAAGTCATGGCTTGCTGCGCATGATCGACACGCTGAGGTGTTAATTCATAATCACACGCTGATGGTAACATACTCAGACCCCACAGCTATCGCGACACCCTCAACAGATGAGTGTACTACCCCTTGGATCGGGTACCGTCCCGTCTTGAAAATAGCCGCCATTCTAGACCCGTCTGCCACCCTATCGCCGTTATCGACAATGACGTTGTATGACTCGGACAGGAGGGCGACTCGACTCCGAGACCGACTGCCACAGCAGCTGCAGGGCATTTATACAGTGGTTAAGATTCAGCTGAATTACTTGCACGGCTTATTATTATTTTTCTCTCCGATGGGACACGAAGATCCACCCATAACGTGGTTACAGGCTTGCTTTTTGCTGGCGCAAATGAGGCACTTTGGCGCCTTATCACATTCCTGCGCCTTGTGCGCTTCCTCACCACAACGAGGACACTGGTTGCTACGTTCTGGGCCCTCACAGTTGTAAGACTTGTGTCCCAACTCTAAGCACCGATAGCACCTACCCACTGGCTGGAGTTTGCTCACGGGGCATACTGACCAGCCGATCTTCAACTTCCCTCGCTCCATTACCTTTTTGGCTTCCGCAACCGGTAACCTAAGGTAAGCTACCTGCATGCCAAAGGGACCGCCTCTTAGGCGTACAGAGGTCTTCTCGGCCTTTGTACCGCACTGGTCTATGACGGCAGACACGACGTCGTCCGCGTTCGTGACCTCACTGGAGAGTCACTTCCGCCCCCAACGACCTCACCTCGGCGTGGTCACCCAACACCTTTTGGGTCAGCTTCCTGTAGTCAGTCCCACTAGCCTGTGCTCCGGACGCTTCGCACGTCCTGACCCAGCGCCGAAAGATTTTCGGTCACCCGCATCGATTTAAGGACTTCAGCGTACTACTGGTTCTGGGTACTAAGTAGTATTATCCGATTTGCTAGCAACTGGTTCAATGGTGAATGCGGCCTAGCTCTTCACTATCGAAAATTAGCCCGATCGAAATTGCATTCTGGCGCTATTAACAAAACATTGTATTTTTCAAGAGTTCCATGGGAAAAATGTGAAACGAAGAAAATTCCAATATATGGGAGAAATGTTATTATTATTATAGAATTTTGGCACTTCCTCAGCAAAAATGCTAGGAATTTTCACCTATCCCGGGCAATCTGAATGCCAAAGGAGATTAGGCTCTGTGGATCTCATTCGCCGGTTGACCTAAAATCCTATAATAAATGATTGCATCAAAAAAATATATGAAGCTCTTTTAGTGGAATGTATTTAACCGTCTAAGACGAATTAAGTACTCTCCATTTAATTCCACCAATTAATTAATTGGTGGAATTAAATGGAGAGTACTTAATTCGTCTTAGACGGTTAATTGCATCAGATATATTAGTTGTAGTGGTTCAGGAACCTTCTTACGATGCTGCAAGTTCCAAGAACCACTTTTTATTCATGCTATGGAGGTTATGAGATAGTTCTAACTCTCCTAGGGCCTCAGAAGAGATTTCGGGACGATTCCGGTTGCTAAGATTACAACCGGAATTATACGCACGTCCTGGAAGGCTACCATGAATCTCTGTTTCTGAGAAGAGTTCACCCGGCACCAGTCACTTATTCATCTTTGTTGATATATTCCAGTTCCAGTAGATGGGGGTGCGTCCCACGCAACTCCTTCTGCTTCCACAATGCGATCACCTCGTCGACAGTTTTGATGTCGCAATTCAGCTGATAGTAAATTGCAGGGCACTGAATCCGTGGTCAGCTTCACACACAGCGCGATAGATTTCGTGGCGGTTCTGGCTTTCCACGAACTATCTTCGCAACTGCTGGATCTGGGAAACACATAGTGTCTGTATATCGGTGACGCCTCTTCCTCCTACTGTACGTGGTAGGGTGACTCTCTCAATTGACGATTTGATTTTGGATGGCGCATGCGATGCTTAGTGAACGTCACTCGTACTGCTCGTTCTATCGCTTCCAAGCTAGTCTTGGTCCACTTCACCACCCCGAAACTGTATGTCAACAAGGGCACGGCAAATGTGATTATCGCCCTCACTTTGTTTCCGGCCGACAAGAAGCTCTTCAAAATACCGTTGACACGATGCAAGAAAATTCTCTGCAGCTCCTTCTTCATCATCGTGTGGCGAATTCCCTTAAGTTGCAGGAAACCTAGTAACTTGTACGTTTCGAATCTCTTCCTGTTCCTTGACGCGGAAACTGTCGGCATTCACCACGTGACCCTGGCGTAGATGTAGGGATCGACATTTGTCGATTCCAAACTCCATCCGGATGTCGTTACTGAATACCGTTACAAGCTGCAGAAATTGGTGCAGCTTCTCCACACAGTTCACAATTTCAGCAACATTCCGAACTAGCCTCGTTGATCGATTCCTCTGCTTGTACTGTGTTAATCGACCAATCTTTGAACGCAGTGTGGCGATGCGGGTCTCTAGACGTTGCATTCACGCGAGTTTTTGTACTTTGGGGTGTGCGCGTCCATTACTCTCACCTTGCGGGCGCGTTCGTAATCCCTACGTCCTTACAGCAGAATAGACGACAAATTGCAGCTTCTCAAGGTTTTCACGGTTTTCAAGTACTGTGACAAAATATCCTGATTAAGGATGCTTACTGCACTTGTCAACCGATAGTAGTACTGCAGTTTGGGTATTCGATGCTGGGACTTGGGGTCTGTCCCACGGAACTGTGTAACTGGTGTACCCATTTGATTGGCCGGCCAAGTCCTTACAGTCAATTGGGAAAGTAAGGAAACACATTCTTGGAAATAAACAATCTAGCTCACTGAGCTTAAATCCTTCTGCGATTTTTGAAAAATGCTGCACTGCAAACCACACCACTGCAAAAAAGGTCGGATTTCGTGGTGACTAGCCGCAAAAAAACGCTGACCAATAATAAAATACCGAACCCTTATGCTACTTCGCATATTCTCTCACAAAACCTATTTCAACTCTGGATAAACTCCTATCTATTCGGACAAACCAACGTGAGCATCACTCCGTCCGATTTACACCGTAACAAACTCACTGGATCTGGTCAAAACGTGGGGCTGTCGAACGAGTAATAACTTTTTTTTTCACAAATGGCAAACATACACACAAAAAAATTGAATTTTCACAACGCGTCAACATTTGCGACCGAACGTATTCAAGGCACACTTCGTTCTCTCCCTTTGTCTGGCTCACCTCAGGGAAGGGGAGAAAATGGAAGATATCTTCCAATGTGCTATTTTAACCTCTTTCGTTGTTAGGTGGATTAATCTGTCTGGTACACTACGGGTACCGAAAGGCTATATGTTCGCTCAAAAAGCAAACTTTTTATAGAAAGCTCGAAGACCGATAGTATTTTTGAACTAATCTACTCAGCTCGATAAATTCTTTTATGTTCACCTGTCATAAGACGAGTTTATACAATCCCATTGAATATATATATACTAGCGAAAGAAACCCAGCTTTACCCGGGTGTTGCAAATGTCACAATAAACTATTTGCAGCCCCGCACTCTAGATCAATTTCCTTGCGTTTGTATTGTTTTCCTCAACAGCTGACTCAAAATTGTATTCTAATGATTTTTTTACATTTCTCCGATATATTTACCATTTTTTTTGTATATACAAACCTTGCGGATCTCAAAACGAACCGATTAAGGAGCAAATCTTGCAAATCGTGCGCGAGGTAAATCGTCAGGAAGGAAACCTCATCTCATTTTTATTATATATATATATATATATATATATATATATATATATATATATATATATATATATATATATATATATATATATATATTGTATAAACTCGTCTTATGACAGGTGAAAACATTCCACTAAAAAAGCTCAAAATAATTTTCTTATCTTTTATGTTATTAAAATCATTATAATCTAAAACGGCACAATTACCAATAGGTGGATGACTCTTTATTTTTCAACACTTCGAAGACAATTTTGAAGTTTTTAATAACAAAATAAATAATTGCGTAGTTAAGCATTTAATTTTTCCCAACGTTAGAAATAAAAAATACCTTACATCTTTCCACTGCGAATCACATGCTCACTATATTTTGTAGATAACGTGCAGTATTCAGAGAGTTACTCGGAAACAGAAAAAAATATATTTACAAACTATTACTCCTTTTATTTGCGGGAGCAACAGACGAAAATCGAGTCAAAGAAAACAAAGATTTAATTACGCGATCGAGGGTTGACGTGGAGGGTTTGAGGAGATTTCCAGGTCTTGCAGAGTCACGATCCAATTTTCAATGGTTCTTGTTTGTGCTCCAATGAAATGGAAAAGTGAGCAATAAGAGACACACCGTTGAAGTTAATAGGCCCAGGCTCACCTATCTCCCTTGCCGGGTGGTGATTGACCGGGGGTAGGCTTGATGGACAATGATGGCCTTGAAATGTGCTCTCGATTCTTGTGCGCGCTTCCCATGTGTGAAGAGTTGAATTAAATGGCACTGATTTTTCTTCAGATCACTGTCTCCAGAGATTGGCATGGTTTAGCAAGCTATGAGTCATACCGCTCTGATTTCAAAATGCTGTCAGACCACAACCCCTTCCTTAAACTGAGAAATAATCGTGGTAGTTATTGTCCCAAAAGCTTTTTTAATTTAGGACATGTAAGAGGTATTAAAATTCACACCTCTTATTCACAAACAGGCGATTTGAGTGCTTCAATCTCTTGTTTTGCAATAGGAATAGAATGGGTGCATGAGTTAATTTACTGAAAAAGAAGCTCTGTCAACTGAATCACATTAACTGTGAAGTCTTACACAGCAATACAGCTATGACATGTGCCGGTAGCTGTACATCAGATTTAATCAAACCCCACCCTTTCCCGTTTCTGAGCCGCTTATGAATTTGGAGCACCTCAGAAAACACACAAGCAAACAATTTGCTCGGTCAATTTTGGACGCTATACCAACGATGAGTAAGCATCCTGCCCACTACTGCGGCTGGCTGCCGGCTGGACCGATCAAATGGTCCATATGCAAAATTCAGTGACCGGGCCCAGGTTTAGCGTGAGATAGATTTCTCTGCCTTTTCTATGATGGCTGCCCATAAAAGGTACGCCGGGATTTGCTACACAGACGGAAGACGCGAGTCACGTTCGCTTCTCGAGAATCGGTCCGTTGTCGTAGCCCTCGAAATGTACTTTCTCTTAGTTACCTCGCGGGATGAGGCAACATGAGAAGAAGACTATCGAAAGCACAGATTCAAATGGCGCGATAATGCTGAATGTCGTGCAGCAAGCAGACGTGGATTTTGATGTTGGCTTTTCGTTTTCGTTTCGTTGCAGGTTAGTTCAAGGATCGAACCAGGGCCCGATTAGTACCGCGAAAACCGCATCGATGACGTATCCTACCGTACAGGTTTGTTGTGGACACCGCGCGAAAAGTAAGAGCAAAAAACGCGTTGGTTGGTTGACTGACGGCGATTGTGAGGTAAGAATATTGTGTAGAAGCTTGGGTACGCGTGGGACGCCTTTTTTGCATTGGAACCATAGCCGTCCGAGACCGACCGTGGCAGATCAGGTTTTATAGCCAGTCGTTAAGTTTTTGCGCTCAATCACCGTGTGCCGAAGTTGCAACAGGTAGTCGCTATTTTTGATGCTCGTGACCATAATCAGTAGAGTCCCTTCTGTTTCTTTGTTGCCAGTTTCGAAGCAGCTTTCGTTACGCTCGATGCCGAAGCCAAGATTAATGAATGTGAAACTAGTTTGTGCAGATTTTAGTGTAAAAAATCTTGAGCTACCACCTTGGATTTGTATCTCAAGTAGACCTTGTTCAGATTAACTAATTAAAAAGGTTACAATTGGCTAACAAATAAAAGCATTTCATTCTTTGTCCAGTTTAATAGTCCAGTCAGAACATGCCTTTGCATGCAATGCTACCGACGTTTGCGTATGTTTTGAACAAATAAAATATTCTCTCAATAAGGAGGAAGTAACCAATATTGAATTTTTTAATGCCAAATTATCAAAACCACTTATCTGATACCAAATCCGTGCAAACCAACACCATCTACAGATAGCAGAAGGCTTCACCTTCATCACATTTACGTGAAACGGAGTTTACGGTTACATTCGAATTTATCACTGATTTCACAGGATAACTAATTAATTAGGAGCTGGTTTGTGTATTTTGGATTTATTGATCGAATCCCATCAGCCGAAAACTATATAAAAGTTCATTTAATCATCGTACAATGTTCTGTGAAATTGTTTTGTAACATACCAACTGCCCTTTTTGCAATTTTGAGCTCAATCGAGCAGTCAAAACAAATTTTCAGATCGGATAAATGACGGAGGTGCATTTTCCTATATATGTTGGCTGAAATCCTCATACAAACTTCAAATCAAATGCGCCAGCTTATGCAACAAGTGATTGATCTGAAATTTTGAGAGATCAATTTTTTCATTAAAATAGACAATCCTGGGGTGCCCCGTGGAATTCGAAAACTTTTTCTAGTTTTCCAGTCTAGTCTAGGGTGAAATATTCTGAAAAAGTAAGGTCTATTTCAATTTTCAATGCAGATTCATAATATGTGTAAACATTATTTCTGAACGTCCCGACTTTGGATCACAATGCCTGTTTTTAAAGTCGCGTTTGATTGAAAAAATGCTTATTGAAAACAGTTATGTAATGAACATAATAGAATTCAACTGGAGACTGTCTTTTTTAATGTCAGTGGTTACCACTTGCATGATCAAATTTAGCACTAAACGAGATTAATGATCGAATGGAGAGTTTTCACAAAATTCAACAAAATATGTTGAGATTTCAAAATAATTTGGAATCAGGTTCCGTAATCGCTTCCTATTTTGAAAATCGGTTCGAAGTATAGACACTATAGGTTCCATAGACGAGCTGAGGCAAAGGCGACTGTAGCCAAACGAACTGTCAGTTAGTGTAGCCAAACGAGCATGAAGTCACGATTGCAATCCAAGCAACGGAGCGTGTGACGTCAAATTCACGTGGTACACTGTGAAAAAGTGGGAAAACACACTTAATCGAAATAAAATCACGATAATAAAGTTTAAAAAAAAACTTAATCGAAATGACCCAACCGTACCTGCGCTCGTCTATGGAACCTATAGTGTCTATAGTTCGAAGCAATCCGACACTTTCAAAATTGATCTTTTCCGTCGAAAATTGTATCCCTTTTCATTGTCTCAATCGATTATTTGTCATATTTAAGGTCAACTTTCCCGAAGAGCCCATATTTTGTAAGCCTAACTATTTTAAAAATTGAAAATAAAAACCGAAAAAGTGCTGCACGTGTGAACCGATCTGAAATATTCGCCCGATGTTCATTGAAAGTCGGGCTAATGTTAGGCCAATCTTGAATAGCAGCACTTTATTTTGATTTTTGGTTTTAAATTTTGAAAATACTTAGATGTGTCAATAAAATATGAGTTCTCTATATTGATTTGAAAAGTTCACGAAATTTAAGTACAACTGTCGTACAAAAGATATTATTGCTTAAATGTTTAATTTCTGATGATTGAAATCATTTCTTTGCACTGTGATTTCAATACCGACAAAGTCTCTACATTGCAAATTTTAACTGGCGCTAATTGTACATTTTTCAATATATAAATTCAGATAACCGCTGCAGATTGGTAGCTATTTGCCCTATTGTTATTCGACTTGCTGCCTCCATACTGGTTAGACCATCACCCATAATTGAGATGATTAAAATCGACATCAAGCGCTTCCTCACGGAGGAGGGAATGAGAAAGTGATAATGATTTTCGGTAGCTTCGAGCTTGCAACCCGTGATTTACACATAGTAGCTGGTAGCCGGAGGCTGTTTCCAGACGCAACAGGGAGGCGTACTAACTGGGCAGGAATTGCTTCGAATAATTCGGATAATTGGTATGATTAATGAAATTTGGTGTTTCACCGTGAAGCTAAATGAAAAAGACTTGTATAATCTCGATCAACAAATTCCTCGATAAACGTTCCACAGCTCTTATCCGTGTATCGATCGGGCTCCCATTTTTCTCTGTCTCGACAAGAAGCATGGAAAATCGGTTGAGTGTCTACCGTTTAGCCGGCTAAATTCCATGAAATATGATTAAAGACTAATTCCAGTGACCATCATCAGTGCAGTGTCAACGTGGCCATTAGTCACACACATACTCTTGAATAACATGTACGAGTAGACAAAACCTTTTTTCAGATCTTAAGAATTGATAAATTTAAACTTCGTCATCGGACACGGTACCAGCGTCATCATTCAAAGCATCTCTAGCGTCTGTCTGTCCTGCTGCCTATATGCCTCGAGGGCTACTCCAGAAAGATGACATCTGCTTTTTATACTGATTTTTTGTTATGAGATATGTCTGTTCCTTCGCTCGTTTCAGGTTTTTAAATTGAACCTAAAAAACGTGTGTCCAGTTCTCAGCTACGCTAGTGTCAGGAGTGTGAAAATAAATGGTGCTACGAACCGTATATTCAAAATACCTTTTTGATTTTTCCACCTCGTCTCTATGTTGATTTATCAAAGTGTCTTTTCGGTTAAAATGTATTCGAAGAAATTGAAAATAAATAAGCCAATTGTGTTAACCAAAACCTTCAAGAATAGCAATTGGGCATAGTCAGCCTCTGTAAAATTTGTGGATCATTATCTGCGAATTGGAACACACTGGCCACACCATTTGTTACACAACATCGAGCATTTCTATGCCTATTTCGTTCAACAGGGTAGTGCTTGGCTACACGAAGAAAGTGGAAAATTCAAAAGCTGCCAAAATTGTTGTTCTGTGGTAACCTCGCCCCCTTATCCCGCTCGCTACAGCAACAACTCGCAACAACGATGACGATCGTATGCGCTGACTCTACACTTTCGGGTCATAATTTAACACACATGGGTCGCCTGGCTGCCACTTTGACTTCATACGCAATACGTACGTAGGCATAGCAAGTCGTCGCCATCGTCAATAAAATGCTGATTTAGCAACCACAAGAAAAGCCACTTTTGCTTTGCCATTGTTGTTCGTAGTGGGTTCCCGCTGAGGACTGACTGTGCCAGGGGTCCATTCTATGGGTCACAACAACTGCCGGCTCGGAATGACTCGTTAGCGGTCCGGTTGGTAGGTTGGCGATGGTGGTGATATGTGTTTAAACAAACATCACAATGGGTCACGATGACCGTTTCGCAGTCCGAAAGTGCTGCATGTGATGCAACAGCAGATGGTTCTGCAAGTGATAAAGCATGAATGTTTTTGGCTGCAACGAGAGGTTCACAAGTGGCATATTTTTTGTGAAACGGTAATTAACGACTTTTGGTTGGATTTCGATAAGTAGTGAAGGGACCGTGGCGAAATATGCAAGGTTTCGTTTTCAGTGACGCAATTGCAATGCTGGAGTAGTTAATAGTGCATTACGCATAGCTTGACATAAATTCCTCCCAATTTAACACATGTGCAATCATAACGAATCAATTTGGAGTTACTTTACGATGCGTACAAAATTTTATAGTCAAACATTGGACAGCAAACTCCTGCTGAAACAAGCATCTCCTTAAAATATCACAGTTTGTATCTGGCAAAAGAAGCTTTTCCCCGTTTGTGGAGAGAAATAATTTTGTAGAAAAATAATGTTTACAAAAAACTATTAAAATGTTTACAAACACTTTACTAAAAATCTAAAAATCAAAAAATTTGAGTAATTCAAAAAAGTTTTTAAATTTTATAATTTAAAAAGCTATCTACAAACTAAAAGTCTAAAAACTTAAAATCTTAAAATCTAACAATCTTAGAATCTCAAAATCTAAAAAACTAAAAATATAAAAATCAAGAATCTAAAATCTAAAAATCAAAAAATCTAAAAATCTAAAAATCTAAAAATCTAAAAATCTAAAAATCTAAAAATCTAAAAACCAAAAAAACCTAAAAATCTAAAAACTTTAAAATCTAGAAATCTAAAAATCTAAAAATCTAAAAATCTAAACATCTAAAAATCTAAAAATCTAAAAATCTAAAAATCTAAAAATCTAAAAATCTAAAAATCTAAAAATCTAAAAATCTAAAAATCTAAAAATCTAAAAATCTAGAAATCTAAAAATCTAAAAATCTAAAAATCTAAAAATTTAAAAATCTAAAAATCTAAAAAATCTAAAAATCTAAAATCTAAAAATCTAAAATCTAAAAATCTAAAAATCTAAAATCTAAAAATCTAAAATCTAAAAATCTTAAAATCTAAAAATCTAAAATCTAAAATTCTAAAATCTAAAAATCTAAAATCTAAAATCTAAAATCTAAAAATCTAAAATCTAAAAATCTAAAAATCTAAAAATCCTAAAATCTGAAAATCTAAAAATTTAAAAATCTAAAAGTCTAAAAATCTAGAAATCTAAAAATCTAAAAATCTTAAAACCCAAAATCTAAAAATCTAAAAATCTAAAAATCTAAAAATCTAAAAATCTAAAAATCTAAAAATCTAAAAATCTAAAAATCTAAAAATCTAAAAATCTAAAAATCTAAAAATCTAAAAATCTAAAAATTTAAAAATCTAAAAATCTAAAAATTTAAAAATCTAAAAAATCTAATAATCTAAAAATCTAAATGCCTAAAAATCTAAAAATCTAAAAATCTAACCATCTAAAATTCTAAAAATCTAAAAATCTAAAAATGTAAAAACTCAAAAATTTAAAAATCTAAAAATCTAAAAATCTAAAAATCTAAAAATCTAAAAATCTAAAAATCTAAAAATCTAAAAATCTAAAAATCTAAAAATCTAAAAATCTAAAAATTTAAGAATCTAAGAATCTAAAAAACTAAAATCTAAAAGTCTAAAAGTCTAAAAATCTAAAAATTCAAAATCTAAAAATCTAAAAATCTAAGAATTCAAAAATCTAAAATCTCAACATTGAAAAATCTAAAAATCTAAAAATCTAAAAATCTAAAAATCTAAAAATCTAAAAATCTAAAAATCTAAAAATCTAAAAATCTAAAAATCTAAAATCTAAAAATCTAAAAATCTAAAATCTAAACATCTAAAAATCTAAAATCTAAAAATCTAAAAATCTAAAAATCCAAAAATCTAAAAATCTAAAAATCTAAAAATCTAAAAATCTAAAAATCTAAAAATCTAAAATCAAAAAATCTAAAAATCTAAAAATCTAAAAATCTAAAAATCTAAAAATCTAAAAATCTAAAAATCTGAAAATCTAAAAATCTAAAAATCTAAAAATCTAAAAATCTAAAAATTGAAAATCTAAAAATCTAAAAATCTAAAAATCCAAAAATCCGAAAATCTAAAAAATTTAAATATAATCTTCTATATATAAAAATGAAATGGTCTGTGTTCGTATCCGCATAACTCGAAAACGGCTAGATGGATTTTATTCATTCCTTCAGCAGCTACATTCGTTATAGTTTCCGACGGGTTTATATGATATTTCCTCATGCGAAAATCATTAGTAAAGATGAGTAAATCGTGAAAAACTGAAATTAAGAATCGTATGAAAACTTTGCATGGGCAGTTCACAACGTGCATTTTTGCCTACTATGCAGGACAACGTCTGCCGGGTCGACTAGTAATAACATAAGAATTTAAAAATTTAAAAAAATTTTAAATTTAAAAAATTAAAAAAATTGAAAATTTAAATTTAAAAATTTAAATTTAAAAATATGAAAATTAAAAGATTTAAAAATTTAAAAACTTAAAAATTTAAAAATTTAAGAATTTAAAAATTTAAACATATAAAAATTTAAAAATTTAAAAATTTAAAAATTTAAAAATTTAAAAATTTAAAAATTTAAAAATTTAAAAATTTAAAATTTAAAATTTAAAATTTAAAATTTAAAATTTAAAAATTTAAAATTTAAAATTTAAAATTTAAAAATTTAAAATTTAAAATTTAAAAATTTAAAATTTAAAATTTAAAAATTTAAAATTTAAAAATTTAAAAATTTAAAATTTAAAATTTAAAAATTTAAAATTTAAAAATTTAAAATTTAAAATTTAAAATTTAAAATTTAAAATTTAAAATTTAAAATTTAAAAATTTAAAAATTTAAAAATTAAAAATTTGAAAATTTAAAATTTAAAAATTTAAAATTTAAAATTTAAAATTTAAAAATTTAAAATTTAAAATTTAAAATTTAAAATTTAAAATTTAAAATTTAAAATTTAAAAATTTTAAAATTTAAAATTTTAAAATTTTTAAATTTAAAATTTAAAATTTAAAAATTTAAAAATTTAAAAATTTAAAAAATTTAAAAATTTAAAAATTTAAAAATTGAAAAATTTAAAAATTTAAAAATTTAAAAATTTAAAAATTTAAAAATTTAAAAATTTAAATTGGCTAGCGCGTCATTCGAATAGCGCTAGGCTTGGTGGAGGTGTTAGGTTCAATTCTCGTCTCAGACCAAAATTTTTGTAAGCAAATAAGGTTGGCGAAGTATATAAAGAATCGTTCCACGATGAAAGCTTAAAAATAGATTCTATGTAGACACGAACACTTTATGGTGGCCAGAGACCTAAAGCAATTGACTTAATGCAATCTGTGCATGGGCCTCAGCTTAATGCAATCTGTGCATGGAATTCATGCAAAACTGTCATAAAATCGTGCATTCTCTGGTTGGGTGCATATATACGGTTTTGAAGTCGACAAATCTGGCCTGGTGCAGCCCCATATAATCGGTGTTAGTCGACGGCATAATATTTGGAAAGCAGCGTTCAGCAGTGTAATCGCAAGGTACAATCCTTTTTGTAGATGGTACGCACGACACATATCATCCAAAACAAATTAGCTGAACTACACATGTCAGATTGTGGCAGGATGCCTTTCGTGAGCAGCTTATCTTCTGATTGAACTGCTGTGTGTTATCAGCGTGGTTCAGATACTCCATTTCTTCCTGCAGGCATTTTTTTTATAAGGAAATCGAGTTCTTTCTAATCTTTCGAGCCATCTTCACGAGAAGGTTTCAACATCTTTTGGATGTTGAAGTTTCAGCTGCTGCGCGTAATCTTGAACCGTTCTTGCGGATGTTCGTGATTCCGCAGAAGAATTTATTGTCGTTTGGTTCTCTTTTTCTTGGTTAGGTGATCTACATGTAGCTTTGTTTATATTTTTAGGGGAAGACTTCGAGAAAAAAAAACTTTTTAAGCAGCTCCCCGAACATAACTCCCCGGTATAGAGTTGCAAACACTTAAAATTTTCCATCCGTAGTATTAATCGGTTAAAAATCGATTAAACAGGCATTGCCGAATGAAATTGGTTTCACCAAAGCATGCTCGCTCACCCATAGTTGAGTTTATGGATCGCTCGACTAGCGACAATTTTTCGATTGCACAAATCAACGAAACTAAACCAATCTAAAGCTAAATCCGTTCGAAATAACAACAAAAATCATACACACAAGTCACCAATCACCTTCCATTGTGACCCCACACCGAGCGAGCTCCCAAATAGCTAAGTTCAACTAATGATCCAATCAAGAATTAAGTATCCGTGTCTGTAACTCTGAAATAGTGACAAATCTGACAAATGATGAGGAAATTGTTTCCAAATGCTCCAAACACCCATTGAACTATCACTACGTAAATGGAATGTTGGCTATTCGGCGCTGTTGCCGCCAAAATCCGAGGTGGTCCAATGCTGCTCTACCCGACCTAGCTTTGGGACATGATCGTGACGAAAAATGACCCAATTCCATCGCATGGAAAACGGCATCTCTCAGGGTGATTAATTCATGCGCCACGCCGGTGTGCTGTAAATCGCCCACGCACCCCTCCTGAAATACAATGTCTTTCATCGGAAGACCGGTGTTTATGCGCGAATTAACATTCGGCATCACACATGCCGTCTGCTGTTGCCGTCCGGTAAACAAATCGTTTAGCGAGAAACAATCTGGTTGGATTCGCACCTTCCGTGGCAGCCGACTGGAATTTCCTCCCGAACTGTTAGACGAGCTGTTATACATCGAAGTGTTCGGCGCGGTTCGTTAGTCATCATTATCGCTTCCATCGGCGAAAATTCCTAAAATCGACGATCGCGAGCGTTTTCCGATGGCATGAAAATTGAAGCCATCCGTAGCGCAGATATACAGCCGGTCGGTGGTGGTCAGCCAAGCGTAGCGCGTTGCCGAGGCATGTGCTCAAATTATCATGATTCATTAAATAAGCGAAGGTTTTCTCGTGAAGCTCCTTTACTTTGTTGGCTGACTCGATCGCGCGAAAACGCGTAAAGTACCTAAATCGCACACTCTTTCCCGGGCGGCAGCTCTGTGTAGTTTCGAACGAATAAATTAGTGAATGAAAATGATAAACTATGAATGAAATTAAGATACGGTTAATGAAGCGTGGATGAGGTGTGCGCAGTCCGTAGTAAGAATCCAAACAGTAGTTTATAAAAGAGCGAGACTGGCGATGGCCAGTCATATCATAGTGTAGTATTTTCGAAATTCAACTAGTTAAAATTCTAGAAAGTGAAAATGTTTTTTTATTATCATTTGTGATCTGATGATTTGATGTGGGCCATACCGTCCCGTTCCATTTTTATAATGGATTCGGTCTATGAATGACATTTTGTAACTTATAGCACATAACATAAGTGTAACTTCGAAGAGAAGTCGTAGCAAAAAGTTGGCCCCCTTTTGCTTCTCGCCAAAGTTGTATAACTGGTACGGGGAACATCGTTCTGTCATCTGAGAAAAGCGACACGGAACTAAAAAGTGGTATAAAAGTAAAGCCCTGCACGGTCTAATAAATTAACCCAAAATTTGAATCACATTACCGTGGACCCCCGGTAATATGACCGTTTTTAATCTGAACACTTTTCAATTTGAACCCCGTTGGTTTGAACATCGTTCAAATTAAAAATGGTTCAAACGTCATTTACCACGTGGAATCGAGAGAAGAAAAATGGAACATCGTGAAATGGAACGCAGAATCAAAACAAACCAGCGAAGAGGGCAGCCAGAAACCAGTTTTTCTGATGCTTATAGAGTAACCAGAAGTTCAAACTAAAAATGAACCCCGTTAATGTGAATGAGGTACCGTTCAAATTATCGGGGGTCCACGGTAATTGCATATTATTCGGCGATTCGGTCGCACGAAATAAAAAGTCTGTTATTTCACTTTGTATGCGGTACGTAGCCGTGTTTCGTTTTATTTTCTCATTGAATTCAATGAATTATGAGATAAAATATATGGTATTTTTAAGGTATCAAAAATGATTAATTTCACCACATTAGGCATCCATTAGGCAACATAAATGTTGTTGTTGAACGCTTTTGAGATTTATTCAGATCAAGGGCCTATTAAGTTAGTTCATGTTGATAGAAATACAATCTGACCTTGACCTTGACCTGTGCTCTTGATATTGAGTGAGCATTACGAACACTGGTGAAGTATACAATTTTAATACCAACATTTGAAAAGGATTTTAAAAATACATTTTTCAAATGAACGAGGATGAACAACACTCTTAAGCGATCACGTATCCAAATAATCAATTGAAATAACTATAATGTTTGATGTGAAAGCACCCGCCACAGTCTGACTAAGCACCTGCCACTAAGTCAGACTGAGCCCCGGTGACTCATTACAGGAAAGTCCATCGTGGCAGCTGGGCTGTCAACGGCGTTTGGTGGTCATCCTATGGAGGAAGTCAGAGTAGACGCGACAAAGAAGTTTGACAGTTTATTGATAATAATTATTATTCCTTCACGTGAGTTGCAGTTGCAACCACAGAAATGCTAATAGATTACTAATTTCCAGTTGGAATACCTATAGTGATATAAAAGAAGAAGCTTGCGATGCTCGAGATCGACGAATCTACCGAAACCGTCTGCTAAACTATTAGCAATTGTTCAATAGCAAATATTATCATACATCAATATTGTATGTAACCTAGACTGATTCAAATTTTGACTTTTTCGCTCCCCTGTGCTTAAACGATTACAATTGCTATTTTAACAATCATCCTAAATTTTTAGCTAATTTGGTTGTAATTTGAGTGAGCACGCGCAATATGAAGTTTGTATGAAAACAGTAACTTTTGGGTAAACCGTTTCACAACGCTTCCCATTAAGCTTCAAAAACGTATGAATACATCGACTACATAGCAAATTTAGCAAGGAAGCAGCTCGTCTTTGTTACGAATCAATTTGATGCTTACAAGAAAAGTTATTAAGGAAACACTGAATCGTGGGAAATTTAATTTAACACGTAAAAGAATAACATCAATATCAATAATGAGCATTTTTGTTTTCTATATAACTTTGCTTACAAAAGTCAAATCGCTTCGCAACAACAACTGTATTTCAGCTTAGGAACTGTTTAATGCAGTCGACGCGTTTATTATATTCTAATAGTTCATGGGCCACCTCAAGGAACGATCTTTTACATCAATAGCGATTTCCATAGTAATTTTCATACAAACTTCAAATGACGCGTGCACAATCAAATTACATCCAAATTAGCTAAAAATTTAGGAGGTTTAATTAAATAGCAAATGCCATCGTTTAAGGTGATTATAGAATGAAGCCCGTGGTGAATTTCAAATTCACCACACGTTTATCTACATACATTTCCAAAACCCCAAATCTGGCGTAATAGTTTTCGTACAGTGCCGAAACTCAAATTATGATTGTTCAGCATAACTAAGCAAACGATCTACCATTATTTCAGCCCCATACGCGTTATTGTTCTTTCATCTCGTGCTCTTGAAAAACATATTGGAAAAGCACGTGGTTTACAAAATGGCCGATTTCTGGCTTCATTCTATAATCACCTTAAGCATCGGAGTGCAAAAAAGTCAAAATTTGAATCACTCTAGTAACACACTGAAATCGGTTTTAACGCGGAGGATATGGGCCGCGTAAATTGAAACAACGTAAAATCCGCGTAAATCCCAGAATATGTCTGAATGACCAGCGGAAATCCCAAAATTTTAGTGAAAAATATCCCATAAAATACGATTCGTGTAGAAAAAGCCAATATAGAAAAGACAGACGTAGGGTAAATGATATATTTTGGACAAGCCTGAGCTTCTTCGATCAATTTTAGATAATGTGTAGGAAAACTTTTATCGAAAGTATGATCATTGCATACTTTTACCTCAACTATAGCGACTCCTAATGAGAATTCACAAATCAACTATTATTTATCTTTAAAATTACCTAAAATGTAAAGCTTTCTACCAAAGTGCCTGCTGGACGCCAGTATGCAGGAGAACATGCATTATAGGACTCTTCGTAACATGCACCTGAAACACGTTTAAAATGGTTCAAACGGCAATTTTGAGGTCTTGCGGCCAAAGTTTGATTGTAATTGAGATACTAACATATTCCAATCGCTTAACATGAACTTGAGACGGATAAAAAAGGGGTGACCAAAATGAAGTTATGTTTTTATGCATCAGACATTTATTGGTCACCCCATGTACAGTACATGAATGAATTGCATATATGAAATAATTGCCAACTTTTAGGCTGTTTTCAATAATATCGATAAGATTGCGAAAAAATGTTAATTTCTGGTTTAATCTATGTCAGTTAAGCAAATAAATGCATTTAATTGAATGTGGATACGTGTAGGTAAGTCATACCACAGATAACAGATAATGAGGCTGGCATCCGATACGTGTGTAAACATCCGCAACCGTTAATTCAAATGTATTTTAAATTGGGACCGCGTTTGGCAATCGATTGGAGATGGCGCAAGAATCATTGTTATTAAAAACGCAGCCCGATTGCGGCTGTCAAATGCATTGGCTGCGTTCGACGGTTGTAATTCAGCTGCATCCTTATGTACTGCCGCAATCAGTTGAGTAGATGGCAGTAGTGGGCCAACGTATATCAATTCAAAAGTTTACACAGGATTTTCAATAAAATTCGTTCTAGCTTCAATGTCTGTTATCTGTGGTCATACCATTGAGATCTGTAGGCCATTTTTAAATTAGGAGAAAATGACTCTGTCCAAAATATATGCATTTTCCATGTCGAAATTATATATTTGATGTCCAAAAAGAAAATATTTCAGTTCGCAGTATATCACAGTTTACACCTAGTAAACGTAATTTACTCAAAAATTGGGCAATGGAGACACAAGACTAATCATAGGTTATGTATTTGGATGAACCTAGTGGTTTTCAATTGTTTTATACTATTCAATCTCGATATATTTCCTAATGAATGTCCTGCGCTTGTCCAAGATACATCATTTACCCTAGTTCTATGTCAAAAGAGTGACTTTTTCACGATAGGAATAATATTAACTTAAATACAGTACCCATTAATGGGTTAAGTCATCTCATCGTGTAAAGTTTGATTGTGTTTACTATATTTTTTTCCGTGTTTCGAAAGTGAACTGGTATAATGCCTTTGACATTACGATGTTCTCTATACCACCTCTGAATCTGTACTTGGGTAGAACTTTTTGAACCCGAGTTACACATATGTTATGTGCTTATAGCTAAAAGATACATACAATCGAGTAAGGTAAGAAGCAATACTCGATATTATGAAAATAATTCTCGCCATGTTTTATCAAACTGAGGACTAATAAATATTTACCAAACAAATTGGACTTGCACTTGTCTGCGCACAACAACGGTAGTGCAGCCGATAGTCTTTATTGTCGTCTTCGTCGCGCATATTGTGTGGGATTTATTGTAAACCTACGTTCAACCCTCGATAACTATGAATGGTTTATAGCCCCGACGCGACACATGGCGGCGAAGGTGTAGGCCGCCGAGTGGTTCTATTTTGGTTCCACTGTTTTCCAATCTCTCGAAACCCGAAAGAGAGTCAGGAATCGAGCAATGGTACAAAATCAACCTGTCAAATGATTTATGAAGTTGTTAACTATGCTAATTGGTCAGCGGTTTGATCCATAATTTCATACTTTTTTTTGGCAATGGTCACTAACCAGGATAGGAAGTGGATATCTCTAGATTGGGGCTGGTTATATTTATCGTAGATCGACTGTGATTGACAGTTTCATAGTTTTTGCGTTTCTCGTACAACAAAGTGGCACGAAAAGGCTATATATTCACCCTAAAGACGATTTTGGGATAGAAGGTCCGGAGTCGCATAGTATTATATGCCAATCGAATCAGCTCGATAAGTTGAGATGATGTCTGTGTGTGTTTGTATGTGCGAGAAATTTAACTCACTAATCTTTTGAGGACTCATCATGAATTGCTTGTGTTGTATTCGACGGGGATTAGTTTTTCATTGTTTCCTATTGAAAAGTGACCAGATCGGACCATTGGATCGACAGTTATGGGCAGTTACGGTGTTCATACAAAAACACGCTAAGAAAATCTCACCCAAATTTTTGCCTTTCTCGTATACTAAGTATACGTAAAGGCTATATGATCACTCCAAAACCAAACTTTTGATAGAAGGCTCGGAAAACCATAATGTTATATACCAATCGTACACAATTTTGTAGACACACTTTTTGGAACTTAGCATTGGCCGAATTACTCGCAACAAGTCCCAAGAGAAAAGAATCCTGTCCCATTGTTTGCTATTGAAAATTGACCAGATCAAATGGGATCAAAAGTTATGGCCAAAATACTAGTTTATATGCGCAAAATACGCTAAAAGCCACTTACTCATATTTTTCAGTTTTTTTTTGCACGAGAAAGGCACAAACGTCGCTAGGTGGATTAATCAGGGCTTTGTTTTTATAAAACTTTATTACCATTTGACGTTAACAGGGAATCTGCTTATAAGTTAGTGAATATCTTCGTGATATTGTTTTTTCTTATCTTTGAATCTTGCCGTTTTTATGATGCTCATTGAAAATATGTTTGTATGTAATTAACTAATTTTGAGTTGCAGCGTTTCTTTCATATTTATCACTTTTTTCCAGTTCATCAATCTATGATCTTTCTAATGACTTTAAAAACTTTAAAGCTTTCTACGTGATCTAAACCAGATGGAGTTATGAGACAACTTAAACGATATTTTCATCCTATGCTTTGGACAGGGCGGAAAAATGAATCATTCGCGGAAACATTGCAACACTGCTTTCCGTAATCCTCGTTTAGCTGTACGTGACCGTCAAGTGTTTCACGATCCAGCTGGTCCACGATTACCTTTGTCTTACATTGAATAAGTGACCGATGGCAATGAGAAGCAAATACTAGAAAGCCGCCACCGGTCATGTCATTTCGGTAAACTACCGTCACCGAGTTTCAGTCGTAAAGGGAAAGAGTACGTCGAGAAATGGCTCATAAATTATGAATAAATCTCAGGAGTTTACTCGTGCCAACCGACACTTTACGTTACCGGTTGTACGTATGAAAATATATGCGGGAAAGGCAAAAATCTTCTTTAATATCTCTTTATAGTTATTTACCCGAATAGGCTTGATTCTGTTTCAAAAAATGAATTAACTTTACTTTCTTAACATAATGATAATTAAGATATACAAGTAATGCAGAATAATAATAACAATAAAATTAAAAATAAAAATTTCTACCTAAAAATGCTGATTTCTGTTGCTTTACCAAGAGCCAGATGGGTTTCGGCCAAATGATGATGCTCGCAAGAAAAGTTATTAAGAAAATACTGAATCGTGGGAAATACAATTTAACACGTAAAAGAATAACATCAATATCAATAATGAGCATTTTTGTTTTCTTCATGACTTTGCTTCCAAACGAGAAATCGCTTCGCAACAACAACTAACTTTCAGCTTGAGAAGTATTCTGTGTAGGCAATGAGATGTATATTTTAAAATAGTTCATGGGCCACCTCACAGAACGGTCTTCCACATAAGGGTCAGTTTTCACAGTAATTTCCATAAAAACTTCAAATGACGTGTGCACAGTCAAATTACATCAACAATTTCAAAAAATTTAGGAGGATTATTAAAATGGCAAATGCAATCGTTTAAGCATCGGGGGGCAAAAAAGTAAAAATTTGAATCACTCTAATATCCATACGTATGCAATTGGAATGTAGAGCTTTAGAATAAGAAGAAGAAGGTCACAAACGAGGTTGTCACTTCGTCTGCAATCCGAATACTTAATTTAGAGCCATCAAGCGTTGCACGTATCAGTCTAATCAGTTTCGCCGGAAAACCATGTTCGGACATTATCTGCCAGAGCTAATTTCTTTTGATTGAATCGTGCGCTGCTTTGAAATAAATGAACATATGGTGAGTCTGTAAGATGTACTCCCGGAAGTTATCAATGATCATCTGCAGACTAAACACCTCATAAAAACGTGTTCTATCTGTGAGAAAGTGTCGCCACTTGGATGTTGCCAGGTGTGTTTGCGGATTTTCTTACGTGCGAAATAGGTACTGCTGATTGCCATCCCTCTAGCAGCAGCAAAGGTCACCATTATCGTTGGTAACGGAATGAAGGCTTTCCGTTCCAATGACGAGGAGAAGGAAACTTCTTTTCCGATCTGCGTGTTCGTATCCCCGATGATAATCTTTACATCGTGTGTTAGACACTCTCCACAGGCCTTATTACGTCTCTCATAGAACGCATCCTTCACGTCATAGGGCCGGATTGTTCGTTGGGTCATAGATGCTGATCAGGCCGTAGTTGAAGAATTTGTTCTTCATTCTCAACACACAAATACGGCTTCTATCGCATAACACGCTTCATCTGCTTCCCGATCGCCATGAAGCCAACTCCACGTTCTGCCTTGTCACCGCCGCTATATCAGTGGCACTTGAATGAAGTGTTTGCGATGGGATCCACCGCTCGGAATTCACGTTCTCAAGTTTTGGGTCACCGTATTTCCTGGATTGCTGCCACGCTCACGCCCAGCTTCTGCAGCTCACGAGTCTGGAGCCCAACACGTGCGGGTTCATTCAAAGTTCTCACGTTCCAAGATCCGATTTTCCAATCATTATTTATTCGTTGCCTGTTCTGTTGCCGTTGAATCCATCCGTTTGCTCTAATTTTGCCTTTCTTGGTAATTTTAGAATGTTTGGTAGGCTACTTGACCAGGGTTGGGCTACCTCGCGTTGAAGGGGCTGCCTTCTCGATGTTGACACGATGCAGCACAGTTTTGCTTAGAGTCTCTCGCTGGTACTCCGACGATGATAAGCCCACCATAACATGGTGACGCTGTTGTGAGCCGCTTCCCTAGCAGCACATATGTTCCACATAGGTTACTGCAACTTATATGTGATCGGATTCAGTCACAATCAAGTTGCTGCAACTATTTATGTCTGACTTGTGCTGCTCGGGTTATAACATGGATAACAGAAGCTTGATCAGATTTGCATCTTCGAAGAGGAGCAAACCTCCCCCTTCTCTGTCCGCATACGACCATAGCTCCGGGGTTCCGGGGCGGCCAGCACCAAGAGGATGTAGGGATAGGAGTTGCAGGGTAAGAGACTAAGGACCGCGAAATGGGGTTTATTTTATTCCTTCAGGTACGCGAAGTACGGATGTTACGCTTTATCCAGGTTTTGCCATGACAGATGCAGCTGTTTTGATCTATCCAAAGGTCAGAAATAATCAAAAACAAACCGCATGAAAAGCAACCCGAATCGGTTCGTTGTTTCTTGTAGGAAAATCGCATAACATCGAATTGTGCTATCATCTGATAATGTTTAGTTACTGAGCAGGCATTGCTTGGAATGGGGTAGCACGAACTCGTCTTATGACAAGTGTTCATATCGAGAAAACAGATACAAACGATCATTCTGAAGTTCAGCCGAAGCTCCAGGAATCACTTTTGTTTTATTTATTCTATTTGTCTCCTCTGTGTCGATTGCCATCGGGTCAAGTGCATGTTGTTCGTACTAACGGTAGCATCATCATTTCGTATCTGACGACATCAACAGTCAGCAGTTTCTTAAATGGAACCGGTATGATCATAATGTACAGTATGGACCAAAAAATATAATAAAAGTTCTCTAATTGTTATTTCGGTCACTTAAGTGATGAAAATCGTATAAATTTATATTAAATTTAAAACCTGGCTATAAAATGTTTGTTTTAACATAAAATTGAATAGGGTTTATTAATTAAATCGTATGTATACTTCTTCGTACAATAACAACTTTGTTGTTATCCTGATATCTTTGCTACACGTAATAGTGCTAATCATATTAGTATATCAAATAAAAAATTGCATACCAGAAACTATTTTAAACAGTTTTTCAAAAATCTATAAATATATTTTTTTATGCTACACATTGAAAAAATCATGAAAACGATATTGTATTTCTCCCCGGCACATACTGTACAAAGTTTCCTACGCAAACTGCCGCCGAAACGACCACTACGGCAAGGCGACCAAAAGTGCGGCACCACACGGGCCAAAGCAGGATATTGTAAATTACGTCAAATTGGAACGTGTTTACTGAAACAACAAACAAATACAGCGGAACCGGCCGGCCCCGCCCTTCGGAACAGACCCGGGGATCTCGACATACCCGGTCGAGAAGACGAAGAAATATATAGGCGGAAGACAGCCGACCTAAGTGACTGCGGCGGCCGTACCGATTATCGAACAATAAAAGATAGGGTGTAATACAAATATTTATCTCCGATTTTGCCATTTCTCCGCCTTCACCGTGCTCGGTGCGCCGTATCTCAAGCGGCAGAGTGCCGACAAAAGGGCTGCTGATTGATCTTGTCTCTTGCAGCCACTGTGTCAGCGATAGCCAGCAATAAGCGTCTTGGGAGGTTTCGGTTTTATAGTTCTTCCTCAAACTCTGGTTGCTTCCGCCAACTGCTGCTGTTGCTGATTACAGAATTGCTAGTCGTCTTCTAAAGGTCCCTAATAAGGGCAATTCCACATAAAATATGTAGCCGCCTGTGATCCTAGACAGTTTTCTGCTAATTGTTATTAGGTTCTCTATTCGATGTCAGTAATCGTCAATCTTGTCTAATTTATTGCACAACGAACTGCTGCACCTTGTGCGCTGCTGTGGGAATTTAACTTGTTGGATCATCGTAGATTCGATGATAACTCACAGCTTTTTACGAGGTGTAGTGCCCATTGTCACATCGGATCTCAGTCCAAATGCGACTTTTACGAGGACCCACCAACTAAACTCCCGGATTAAATTTAACTGCCAAGTATGAAGTGAACGGACGGTTCATTGTATGTATGCTGGCTGCTGTTGCCTGCCTAAATCAATTTGGTGCAGAATTACCCGTAGGCGGTTCGAGTCAGAGGCAGGAGCTGTTGATCGAGAAATTCTGGCGCCGCGAATATTCAAGGAGACGGTGCGATTGTTTTAAGCGGCTTATTCACCCTTGAAAGATGATCCGCCAAAATAGTAGGCGTATTCGAAATGTGCTGGTCACATCTGATTATCTCATAAAAATCTCACGAATGCGGGTTATTGTCCACTTGAAGGCCTAATGGTGAATAAGATTAAATATTTGCTATTTTAGCTTTGAACGATAGTTCACGAATACAGTGGACGATCATGAATACTATTTCATAGTTCCCAAAAATAATGATTCAACTAGTAGTAAGGTTCAATCACTAAACTATGATGGATGAAAGTCGATGAACCTAACTCTTCTCGTCGTTTTTTCCTAAAACATATGACAAGAAAAAACTTATAATATTCGCGCTTTACTACTAAAGATAACAATGGAAGCTTGTGTTTAGGTTATAGAGAATAAACAGAAAAAAGGGAAACAAAAAAAATAACTTTCTTTTATGACTTCAGAAGAAAGTCTACTTCAACTAGTATAGAATTAGCGAAGCTTGTGTTAATAAATGCAAGTTTTCTGTCGGCATTAATTTCAGCATAACTAATCACCATCTGAACGAGCGGACCTCCATTGCTTAAATGTCATTCGTGTTTGGCGCATCTTCAGTGTCATCACGATGTCAGCGGGGTGGCGCTTCGTATGCATGTTGGTGACTCGCCTTAATATCCGAAAGTGAAATTTTCATTCGACACACTTTTTCGTACGCTTCACCCACAGCCACCAAATGGTACCACTTTCGCCATCTCCCGCTGACTGTTCCACAAACAACGGCGACGCCAATGGTGTGTATCTATGCCCAATTGACAATTACCTCCGCGTTTGGTGCGTCGTGGCAATACACCCGACAACAACGTTGGCGTTGATTGAATCTAACGCCATGGTCGGGTAATTAATGTCAAAGGTGGCGAGCATTAATAAAGTTACCTCGTGCTCGATGTCCACTGCAAGAGTCGCCGATCTGCGCGGAGCATAAAAAGCTCGACTACAGAGCTGCTAAAAATGCTTAAATGTAAATATGAATATTACAGACATCATCATCATCATCATCATTTCCAGTTTTCACGCACGTGTTTTTATAAATGATTATTTTACATATGTGTAGTCAGAAGCATTGGTCTTTTAGACAGAATTGTAGGTTTGTTGAAACAAAGAAGAGGTGTTAGCAGGGTTGTAAATATTCGACAGCACTGGATGACGGTTTGTTTTTTAGAATTTAATTTTTTTAATTTTCTTCCTGCTTTAAAATTAACCTCACATTCCCGGAGAGGCAGAGAAGTAAACAACAACTCACATCACAAATTTACTTGCTGGGATAATGGGCAATGTACACATTCACCCAACAAATGATAAAAAATCACCACGCGTTATATGGGCCACTCAGTCTCATTGAGTGAGTTTTGTGGGATATTGATTCCATTTTCTGATCACACACGCAACAACAATCAGGGATAACGTTAACAAACCGCACACGTAGCCCTGAATGTCCCGATGAGTGTTCTTCAGGCAAAATGGGCCTCCCAGGGGAACGATAGGTACGGATTTTGAAAACTGTTCAACAGCATATAAGCATAGAAGCATATGGAGACGCATGGTACACTTGTGCGATGATTCATGTTGTGGCTAAACTTTTTATGCAAATCACATCAGTTTTATTAACTAAATGAACAAGTGTGCATGCATTTGTATGGAATCATTTGGTTGGATCCTCATTTTTTGATAGAACAGCTAGAGTACAGTTGCAGTCTTTTATATTGTAGAAAAATTTCGATTTATCTAATTCAATATGAGTAAAATTTGCCGATTCAGAAAAACTTCCTAACGGAAATCAACCCAGCATGTTCCTGCAAGCCTCAACAGCTTTTGCGTATTATGTGCAGTCCAAATTAGTTTGATGCAGATGTTTTAGTTCAGCGGTTCTCAACCTGGGGTACATGTACCCTGGGGGTACCTTCGCCGGGCCCAGGGGGTACCTAGCATTAGCATTTGCATTGTGCGAACTGCTGCACAAATTCGTAGGTGGTACAAGCCAAGACTATTGTATGAGAGTAGCATCACTTTCAACCGTTACCAAAGATATTGATTTGGGACTAATCACTAACTCTTAGATGGAAGCAATGTACTCTCCAATAGTCGAGATCTGTCCTAGCCACGTCCTTGCGAATGCTGAGGAAGGGGAAGGATGGTTTGTTGGTTACCTACTCAGAGTGTAAAATAATCGAAATTTTTTGGTGAAGTCCACCTTTCTTCAATTGTCAGTTGACTCCAGACACATTTATAGTCGGCTTTGGGCAGTCAGTATTCAGTTGAATATTAGTCATTGAATATTTATGCACATTTTACAAACTGATAAATTATCTGAAATCTGAACACGTTTCAAATGAGTAAAGTGATTTATCACACAGGACTGAATCTGATTTTCATCCGCGAGGCACTTTCAACAATGCTAATAATGTTTTTTTCTGCACATAGTAAACACACTCAGTGACAGTCGAATGAATGAGTTGGTGGAGTAGTCGTCTGACTATGTCATTCTATGTTTTGAATATTCATGCGATGTTTGTCAAAATTCGGACCGAAGTTGCTTCATGAAGATGAATATTTTAGGCTCTGCACCTACTTAAGAAAGTTGCAGAGAACTCTACGACCTCTCATAGGAGCCACGGGAGGTTTTGGGATTGAGTGGAAGGTTATAACAGTAGGAATCGTTTTGGTATAACGTGAAACAAAGAAAGAACCAAGATAGAAATACAAAGTAGGAAAGGGACAAGCCTGGAATTGAACCCACGACCTCCTGCTTATAAGGCAGAAGCGGAAGCCACTAGACCACCGAGCTCGTCTTCGCCGGGCCCAGGGGGTACCTAGGACAAAAATACATACATAATGGCTGATATATTACAATTTTAATCAAAACTTATTGATAAGGTTTTGATATATGCATAAATTTTAAATTTCAGATTTTTTTCTTGTACATAATATGGATGGCGATCAGTAACTGAGAGACTATTGAGTCCTGCCCTCTACAACCAGCACAGTGGATGGAGGGCTGTGGCACAAAAGACCAAAAAGAGAGGACGACGAATGAACAAATTTTAAAAATCTTCTGTGTAATCTTCTGTTGAATGATAATATTTAGAATATGCTTCTGAACTACAATTTAGAGTCTACACGTTCGGAAGGATAAATTTGAGAGAAATGAAGTTTTTTTTTTCAAAAAGCTCAGTTGCTTCGTTTTCTACGCTTTTCTAGTTTCTACGCTTCTCGAAAGACTCCTTTTAAGCACCTCGGAATACTCTTTTCAAGAGGATCGGAAGCCTCCTTTAAAAAGGTTCGGAAACCTGCTTTCAAGATGTTCAGAGGCCTTCTTTCAAGAGGCACGGAAGCTCCCTTCCAAGAGGCCCGAAAGCCCCATTTTAAGAAGCCCGGAATCCTTCTTACTAAAGGTCCAGAAGCCTCCATCCAAGAGGCCCGGAAGTCCCCTTTCAAGAGGCCCGGAAGCCTTTTTCAAAAGGTTCGGAAACTTTATTAAAAAAAAAACCCGGGAAGTCTCCTTTCAAGAGACCCGAACACCTCCTTTCAAAAGGCACGGAAGCCTCCTTTCAAGCGGCACGGAAGCCTCCTTTTAAGCGGCACGGAAGCCTCCTTTCAAGAGGCACGGGAGCCTCCATTTAAGAGGCCTGGAAGCTTCTTTCCAAGAGGCACGGAAGTCTCAATTTCAAGAGGCCCGGAAGCGTTCTTTTGAGATACTTGTAAGCCTCCTTTCAAGATGCTTGGAAGCCTCCTTTCAAGATGCTTGGAAGCCTCCTTTCAAGAGGCTCGGAAGCCTCCTTTCAAGAGGCTCGGAAGCCTCCTTTCAAGAGGCTCGGAAGCCTCCTTTCAAGAGGCTCGGAAGCCTCCTTTCAAGAGGCTCGGAAGCCTCCTTTCAAGAGGCTCGGAAGCCTCCTTTCAAGAGGCTCGGAAGCCTCCTTTCAAGAGGCTCGGAAGCCTCCTTTCAAGAGGCTCAAGAGCCTTCTTTCAAGAGGCTCGGAAGCCTATTTTCAAGAGGCTCGGAAGCCTCCTTTCAAGAGGCTCAAGCCTCCTTTCAAGAGGCTCAGAAGCCTCCTTTCAAGAGGCTCAGAAGCCTCCTTTCAAGAGGCTCGGAAGCCTCCTTTCAAGAGGCTCAGAGCCTCCTTTCAAGAGGCTCAGAAGCCTCCTTTCAAGAGGCTCAGAAGCCTCCTTTCAAGAGGCTCAGAAGCCTCCTTTCAAGAGGCTCAGAAGCCTCCTTTTCAAGAGGCTCAGAGCCTCCTTTCAAGAGCTCAAGCCTCCTTTCAAGAGGCTCAGGCCTCCTTTCAAGAGGCTCAGAAGCCTCCTTTCAAGAGGCTCCAGCCTCCTTTCAAGAGGCTCAGAAGCCTCCTTTCAAGAGCTCAGAAGCCTCCTTTCAAGAGGCTCAGAAGCCTCCTTTCCAAGAGGCTCAGAGCCTCCTTTCAAGAGGCTCAGGAAGCCTCCTTTCAAGAGAGCTCAAGCCTCCTTTCAAGAGGCTCCAGAAGCCTCCTTTCAAGAGGCTCAAGCCTCCTTTCAAGAGGCTCGGAAGCCTCCTTTCAAGAGGCTCAGAGCCTCCTTTCAAGAGGCTCAGAAGCCTCCTTTCAAGAGGCTCGGAAGCCTCCTTTCAAGAGGCTCAGGCCTCCTTTCAAGAGGCTCGGAAGCCTCCTTTCAAGAGGCTCGGAAGCCTCCTTTCAAGAGGCTCAGGAAGCCTCCTTTCAAGAGGCTCAGAAGCCTCCTTTCAAGAGGCTCAGAAGCCTCCTTTCAAGAGGCTCAGAAGCCTCCTTTCAAGAGGCCCAGGCCTCCTTTCAAGAGGCCAGAAGCCTCCTTTCAAGAGGCCAGGCCTCCTTTCAAGAGGCCGGAAGCCTCCTTTCAAGAGGCCCGGAAGCCTCCTTTCAAGAGGCCAGGCCTCCTTTCAAGAGGCCCAGAGCCTCCTTTCAAGAGGCCCAGAGCCTCCTTTCAAGGCCAGAAGCCTCCTTTCAAGAGGCCCAGGCCTCCTTTCAAGAGGCCAGAAGCCTCCTTTCAAGAGGCCCAGGAAGCCTCCTTTCAAGAGGCCAGGCCTCCTTTCAAGAGGCAGAGCCTCCTTTCAGAGGCCAGGAAGCCTCCTTTCAAGAGGCCCAGGCCTCCTTTCAAGAGGCCCGAAGCCTCCTTTCAAGAGGCCCGAAGCCTCCTTTCAAGAGGCCCAGAAGCCTCCTTTCAAGAGGCCCGGAAGCCTCCTTTCAAGAGGCCAGAAGCCTCCTTTCAAGAGGCCCAGAAGCCTCCTTTCAAGAGGCCCGGAAGCCTCCTTTCAAGAGGCCCAGGCCTCCTTTCAAGAGTCCCGAAGCCTCCTTTCAAGAGGCCAGAAGCCTCCTTTCAAGAGGCCCGGAAGCCTCCTTTCAAGAGGCCCAGAAGCCTCCTTTCAAGAGGCCCAGGAAGCCTCCTTTCAAGAGGCCCGAAGCCTCCTTTCATTAGGCCAGGCCTCCTTTCAAGAGGCCAGGAAGCCTCCTTTCAAGAGGCCAGGAAGCCTCCTTTCATTAGGCCAGGAAAGCCTCCTTTCACGAGGCCCCGAAGCCTCCTTGCAAGAGGCCCGGCAGCCTCCTTTTAAGAAGCCCGGAAGCATCATTTCTAGAGGCCTGGAGGTCTCCTTTCAAGGGGCCAGGGAGCCTCCTTTCAAGAGGCCAGAAGCCTCCTTTCAAGAGGCCCGGAAGCCTCCTTTCAAGAGGCCCGGAAGCCTCCTTTCAAGAGGCCCGGAAGCCTCCTTTCAAGAGGCCCGGAAACCTCCTTTCAAGAGGCCCAAAAGCCTCCTTTCAAGAGGCCCGGAAGCCTCCTTTCCAGAGGCCCGGAAGCCTCCTTTCAAGAGGCCCGGAAACCTCCTTTCAAGAGGCCCGGAAGCCTCCTTTCAAGAGGCCCGGAAACCTCCTTTCAAGAGGCCCGGAAGCCTCCTTTCAAGAGGCCCGGATACCTTCTTTCGAGATGTGCGGAAGTCTCCTTTCAAGAGGCCCGGAAGCCTCCTTTCAAGAGGCCCGGATACCTTCTTTCGAGATGTGCGGAAGTCTCTATTCAAGGGGCTTGGAATTCACCCTTCTAGGGGCTTGGAAGTCTACGTCCCAGAGAGTTAGAGGCGTCATTTCAAGATGCCTCCTTTTAAATGGTTCAAAAGCCGCCTTTCAAGAGGCTAGGAAGCCTCTCTTCCAGCAGAACTCTGAATAATGAAAATTTCAGCCGTTAGTTTCCGTTATCTTATGAGTTGCACTTAAAAATAGGGGGTACCTCAATTAATTCAAAAGTGCGAAGGGGTACCTCTCAAGAAAAAGGTTGAGATACGCTGTTCTAGCTTCTCCAAATTATTCTGGAGCTTAGATCATTTGCTCTAGCAGGTCAACTACGCCTGGTATCCAATCGGAATCAACTAAAAATGTCCATACTCCCTGCCGTAGTAGTTTTTTTATATTTCCAGACTAAGGCTGGAGTGGCCTATGCAGTGCATAAAAGACTTCTCCATTCAGTTCGGTCCATGGCTGCATGTAACCAACCACGCAGTCTGCGGACGGATTCTGATTGGATATCAGGCATAATTTACTATGTCTTCTTCTTCTTCAATGGCTCTACATTCCTACTGGAACTTGGCCTGCTTTTCAACTTTTCAACTTCAACTAGCATTTCCTCAGTTATTAGTTGAAAGCTTTCTATGCCCTCCATTGCATGAGTATGTATCTTGTGTGGCAAGTACAATGGATACACTATGCCCAGGGAGTCGAGAAAGCTTCCAACTCGAAAACATCCTAGACCGGACCGAGAATCGAACTCGCCATCTCCGGATTGGCAATCCTACGCCTTTGCTCGCAAGGCTATTGGAGAGCCCAATTTATCATGTAGACCAATTGATCTAGATTCGAGAACAATCTGGAGAACCTAGAACATCTGCATCAAACTAATTTGGTCTGCACATACTATGCAAGGGCTCTAGGGATTTGAATGGACTTGCTGGGTTGATTCCGGTTGGATATACGGTCTAGTTGACTTGCTAGACCAAATGATCTGAACTCCAGAACAGTTTGGAGATCCTTGAACATCTGCAACAAACTAATTTGGACTGCGCATAATACGCAAGGGCTTTAGGGGCTTGCAGGGACATGCTGGGTTGATTTTGGTTATGGAGCTCCTCTGAATCGGTAAATTTTACTCATATTGAATTTGGTAAATCGAAATTATTCTGACTGGATCTGTACTCTGACTTTTTTAAACTGCATCTGTACTCCAGCTGTTCCAGCAAAAAATAAGGATCACTAGAAACATAACAAATTAGAAAACTACAGGAAGCTAGATGAGGTGGATAAAACAGCCGACTCCCGGGAACCTTTTGTTTAAAATCATAACTCTAATAATTTCTTGATCGCAGTATTCAACATGTTGAGCAAGATGTACTTCTCAACATGCAATTAGGTTCAGGTGTCCCATAATACAAGTTCAATACAAATGCTTGTATACTTGTTCATTTAATATTTAGTTAATAAAACGAATTTGATGAAATTTGTATAACCATGCACCATGCGTCTCCATATGCTTTTATGCTTATATGCTGCTGAACAGTTTTCAAAATCCGTACCTATCGTTTCCTTGGTATACTCATTTTTGCTTGAAAAACACTCATAGGGCCATTGAAATATCATAATATCTGAGATTATCGTAATAACTTAGTATTTGAACTCATCTGAACATGCAATTATGCAAACATGCAAGTGACTTAGAGCGATGATCCCTTTCATACTTTGTGACCAAATAATCTCGGAATTTTTCCAATCAAACAACAAACGCCAGCAACCAGTCGATTTTATAGGTCGAGAACTACAAATGCACACATGAGTATCGCGAATACATTTTTTTTCTGATTTTTTCATCCAGTGGATTATTAGCTTCAACTTTGAGTTTGCCAACATATTTCTGCTTTGTCTTTCTGACTGAGAGACGTCATCATAGGCAGAGAAAAATGTAAAACAAATGGTGTTGGCAACGATTTTTTGGCTAGCCACAGTCGCGCTCACCACGGTGGCGATGAATACGATCGCAAATATTTCTTCCATGGATGTCAGAAGTCCTTTCACTTACCCTTCGAAAATTAAAATAATTACGCATTGAAATATCCAGATTGCATAATAGTTCTGAAAAAAATATATAGGGAGATGGCTTCCAAATGGCAGAGTTTATAATGGTGCGGAAAAATGATTTTTTGATTAAGTTTCGTAGTCTATTTCGTAGAGAGAATTTATTATTATTTGTACATTTTTCAGCGTTTTATTTTGTGTGGCTGTTTGAAGTTATAAAATACAGAGAAAAAGGAAAATCTGCGCTTTAGACATTCTCAAAAATGGTGGTCCGAAACCAATTTTTTTCTAGATAGTCCGAAACCGATCTATGTTTGCACGCAATTGCGCATAATTTCTATTATTATTGCTGTTTGGAGTCAGAACAGAATACTTTCTACCTAATCTAGTTAATTTTATGTTTGATATTCTTTTGACATACAAAATTAATACCTACTTGTAAAAGAATTTAAATCACTCCATTGCAAGATGCTGTCTCTATCGAAGTAGGCGCTTGCTTTGAACAAGTAGAGGGGTCGGTTTTAGACCACCCTGATTTTTTCGCAATATAACGCACCACATATGGTGTAACCTACACTATTTAAAATCAACACATTTTTGCTAGCCAAAATCTATAGATTTAACTTATGATTATATTAGTTTGTTAAACTTATGTTATACTTATGATATAAGCGCATACATTATCATTTTCCACAAAACCATCCTGACATAAAAATATAATTCTTATACAATTATCTAGTTTTTTACAAACACAGAAAAAAAATACTAATCAGCGCGTTAAAAATAAAGGCGCCAAAAATTACAATAATCTTTTCCAATAAGGTCGCCCCAAATGTATGCAATTTCCATAGCATTATGCCACTAAAGCATATAAATAGTGACATAATTGCATACATACAGACGATAATATCGTTTTAATTCACGCGCTTTTTGGCATTCCCTTTATGTACATAATTTTTTGTATAAATTTCAACACCTTTTTCAATCTGTAAATATTTTCGAATTGTAAAATTTTAAACAAAATTAATATAACAACTTATTCGTTAAGCCTTATACAAAATTGTTTTCAAATTTGGCACCCAGCGTTTGAACTCAGAGTAATATCTGGAAAAATATTTATGAAATTTGATCAAACAAATTTTCGTTCGTAAAGTTTCGGAAGAAATCTTACATGTGACAGGTTTAGATCTAAGCTTCACATTCACTACACCCATGAAGCAAACTTCGGTGGGACAAATTGAATCATCTCCCATCTCTATGACCGACACTGCACGACGCAGCGGACGACGGACACTATCGACGACACCATCAAAGTGCGATACAACTTCATTCATCTGCTCCATTGCATGGCGTGGCGGCGGGGCGTCGACCTTCTTGTTCCATCACGGTTATTAGATTGATTGGAATTTGTTAACGAAATTACACGACCCACAAAGCGCGCAGCGCAAGTGATTTCAAGCTTGACTGCCGTGTTGTTGGCCTCAAAATTGCGAAGATGCGCGCGGCATCAATCAAAACGGGCCATCGACTCGTTATGCAATATCGTCATCCGCGAGTTCTCTTCGGCTTGTTGCTGCTGCGGCACCTCCGGGCAAATGTCAACGGGTCACATTCTGCAAAGCCGTATCTAATGTGTTTGGACTGCACCAAAATGAGGTGCGAAAGACGTCGGTTTCCAAGAGACCAACGAGCATGTCAAAACGTATATGATTTAGAGGTGGAAATGACGACGGACTGCGCTGCAGAGCTAGCTTGAATCATTTCGTAATGCACAACCTGGAGTTACATATGTATTTACATATTTACAAGCCAGACCGCTGCTTAATATATCTGTGTTCAAATTTCTCGCGCCTCAGGAGGGTCGTCTGAGCGAAGTATAATCACTTTATAATAGACTAATTTACGTCAATCTGGTCCACTGCAGGAATGCGAGAAATTTATCGTCCGTCGCCGTCACATACATACTAAGTGTAACAAAGTTCAGAATTGGATCGTTTAGTGAGTGATAGTGCTTATTTTAGTCATGTTCCAAGGCAGATGAAAAGAACGAAGATTAATCTTCGGCTTCCCATCATCGGTGTGCCGATATGTCGGCTAACAACAATAGAGAGGCAACGTGGTCAGCAGCAACCAAATCAATGCGCTATACTTATCGATAGAAGGGCTATTGATCAGTTTTCATTGCGGTAGCTGCCGCATCCGACACGCTTCAAAGCATCATTTATAGCTATTTATAGTGGAATGCGGCGATGCGATTCCATCGCCGTCACACATTGAGCTGCGGCCACAGCCGACACGCCATTCAACGTTGGTTCGGTATAAACAAAACACCTATAGGTTAAGCCCTCAGTACACCTCCAGGATGGACTGCATTCTCTATATTTTGCGGCGCCACCACGGTCCAACAACAACGACGTGATTCGATGCGATATGCATGAATAGCAGCCAGCTTTGTGTTTTTGATTTCATTTCTTCGGCTAAATAGTTTTCACCTTTTTCGTGAGCTGATTAGCATTAAATGCGTGGTCCGTACTGGAGACTACACAACAAAAGACAAGAAGGCGGTCATGGGCTTATGCCTGGCTGGCCGTTGGCCATTCATAACACCCAAACGCAGTAGGAAAGTTGGAGTCCAACGACTTTTGTAGCTTCTGTGCTGGTAGGACATGCGAATGTTACGGTTTGGGTACTTCGCTGTGGTCAACGACTGCCCGTTGTGCTCTGTGATGCGTGTAATGCTACAATATTGTATGGCATGCAAGATATAGTGACTCGCTGGGGTATGTGGTGATAAAACTCGCACCGTGTTCACTTGTGGAAGCATTCGTAAGTGTATATGTACACTCAAATGATAAACCTATTTTATTTTATTTTTCATTAAATGAGAGTTGTACAAACATCTCAAAATTCACGTTTAAAAGCTTTTTTACTTCTATGATTATGTGTGATTAATACTGAATCACAGAAATTTCAGATACAAAGACTCGAACAAAATTTTGCTGAACACTTTATCGCTTCTACTTCACCAACCGACTTACAAATTGTCGCTTCTACGCCGCCAACCGACATGCAAACTAAATTTAAATAACTAAAATTCACAACCGAATATGGGCCTCGAAACCATCTGTTTGGCGTTGACAGGCACTCTTTTGCAACGTACTGCGGGCTGTGGGTTCGATGCTCTCTTCAGTCATAAAAGTTCAAATCACACAAATTTATATACAAGATTTGATAAATAGATATACAGAAAATAGATAGCATTGTTAAGTGAAGTGAACATCGTAGCATACATTTTCAACAGAAATCTGTTTAATATGTTTAACATTCTTTTTTTGTTTGTTCTCAATTTCAGATAATAAAGTAACCAAATTGTTACGATATGAATCAAATCATCAAAATTGCTGAACATCTAGCTTGAGTGGTAAGTCATAAACTGATTACAAAATTATTTTTAGACCTTGTGTATCCCATCCCTTGCCATACAATTAGTTAGCGCTCTTTCACGACATTCCACCACATTGTATCTACACAGATACGTAGTTCAACCTCAATAGTAAGGGCATCTTCAGTGTCTCGTACTTGACTCAACTAATCGAGTAAAGAAAGAGAAATAAGGCATATGGTTGCATAAGGAAATAAACTTGTCATCCAATTCATGTTGTAAGAATAATGATTGGTGCAAATATTGGCTGTAATCTGGGTTCAATTATAGTGTCCCATTTTCTGAAAATCTGGTCGCCTTTCCTCGAAAAGGAGGTGATATTTCCGGGAATTCGATGCTAATTTTGTAATCATAGCAGAAACTATCATACCTAGCATAAAACCGAAATTTGCTGAAGAGATAATGCAAAATAACGATCAGTCAGTTGGGAAAAGAAAGGAATGTTAGTGTGTGATTATTATTGCTATATATTAGTGACCGAGAATTCTTCCGCATCTCCACAATTACTAAGGAAAGGAAGTTATGTTAGTTGGGTGGGGAAATCAGAAGACTAGATCGGGATTCACTATGGAAAGTGATATGACCTATGCAACTTCTATTCTAATAATTAGTACGGATGTCTTGAAATACGACAGTATCAGCATCTCCTTATCTTGTTCAATTGTTTATCCTTCGCAAGGATGAACAATCAATAATTGCTCAAAGTGAGCGATTGTTCATTTGAATTTTGATTCAAGCGCCCGCGCCATAATTTCTTCAAAGCGATTCAAGTAGAAAAAGAACGGGATTGAAATTGAAAATAAGGAGAGACTCGTGAATGTTCAGCCACATTGATAGTTAGCCAATGTCAATCAGCAACCCTTATTAAATCTCATTCTGAGATTAAACAAATATACAACAAGAAATATTTTGTTAATTTATGTTTTGCCTTTCTCGTACACCTCCATTACTCCGTACATTTCCATTACTTTTTTTTGTGTACATACTAACCCATGTTTTTATTTAGTTTTTCAACTTTCTTCTTCTCCTTATTGGCATTACATCTCCCACTGGGACATTGCCGCCTCGCAGTTTAGTGTTCATTTAGCACTTCCACAGTTATTAACCGCAAGGTTTCTAAGCCAAGATACCATTTTTGCATTCGTATGTCATGATGTGCTATGATGATACTTTTATACCCAGAGAAGTCGAGAGAATTTCCAACGCGAAAATTTCCTAGACCGGCACCGGGAATCGAACCCAGCCACCCTCAGCATGATCTTGCTTTATAGCCGCGCATCTTACCGCTAGACTAGACCTTTACGGATTCTTTTAATACATTCGTAACTTTTTGTCGAAAAACCGTAAGAGCACTCAGTGGCGTTTACGTAAAAGTAGAAGTGTGTTAAAGAAAGTACGCCACTTTCAAAATGTTGTGGGCAAAAAATAGCAGAGAGAAATAAAATAGTAGAGATATAGAGTAAAAATTCAAAATGATGCCTAATGATTCATGGGAGGTCTTCGAACTGGAGTTTTAAATTCCATGGCAACTGTTGATTCCATAGCAAAGATCTGGAAAATTTTGACTTCCAAAATACACCAGAAGATATCCGTCTAGTTCACGCAGTTAATAGCACTGCTTCGGTTTGTTGATCGCAGGATTCGGTTTGACTAAAAAGAGTACATTTACAAAAAGTGAAAATAGAGTACAAAAGAGTACGACCCTTGTTTTTTTTTTAATTTGCAATTCAAGTTTGATATTGTATCGTTTTGACTCAAATTCCCAACATGACTCCTATTCCGAATTATTTTATTATTTATTCAGACTAAGGCCGAAGTGGCCTGTGCGGTATATAAGAGTCTTCTCCATTCGGCTCGGTCCATGGCTACACGTCGCCAGCCACGCAGTCTACGCAGGGTGCGCAAGTCATCTTCCACCTGATCGATCCACCTTGCCCGCTGCGCACCTCGCCTTCTTGTGCCCGTCGGATCGTTGTCGAGAACAATTTTCACCGGGTTATTGTCCGACATTCTGGCTACGTGCCCGGCCCACCGAAGTCGTCCGATTTTCGCGGTGTGAACGATGGATGGTTCTCCCAACAGCTGATGCAACTCGTGGTTCATTCGCCTCCTCCACGTACCGTCCGCCATCTGCACCCCACCATAGATGGTACGCAGCACTTTCCTTTCCAAAACTCCGAGTGCGCGTTGGTCCTCCACGAGCATCGTCCAGGTCTCGTGTTCGTAGAGGACTTCCGGTCTAATGAGCGTTTTGTAGATTGTCAGTTTGGTACGGCGGCGAACTCTATTCGATCGGAGCGTCTTGCGGAGTCCAAAGTATGTACGATTTCTAGCCACTATTCGTCTCCGAATTTCTCTGCTGGTATCATTTTCGGCAGTCACCAGCCCAAGTACACAAATTCTTCTACCACCTCGATTTCGTCACCACCGATGCCAACTCGCGGTGGGTGGCTCACATTGTCTTCTCTTGAACCTCTTCCTATCATGTACTACTCCTATTCCGAAGTGCACCTCGATTTGAATGACATGATTATTCGCGTGGTTCTTTTTATGGGATGGATGTTGAATTTGATTGTAATCTTCATCATCCGTACGGAAAACCGATGGAATTTTGAATTCTATGAAGCTAAAATGCCAATGTTTTTTAATATGAGTCATGGTCGGGATTTGAGTCAAAATGGTATATATATTTCTTTCACATTTGAGAGTACTGCAATTTTTCATTTTTAATGAGAGATGTCACACGATGTTTAAATATCTGCTTCTTTCAATGGTTTCACCCCATCACTCTGATTGCCCCACCCCCCCTCCACTACCCTCATTATCCTGAATGGAACACTACCCCGAAAGGCCATTACCCCGAAAACATTTCGAATCTATAGTATTCCATTATTATTGTTAATCGCAAAATGACAATCTTTGCTAAGGATAATAAAAAGTTAGAGGAAAAGCATTAAAGATTCTTTTCCATTATTAGCTGTAATAATACTACCCTTCGAAATTGAGTAATGGAGGAGATAATGTCTTCTTTCAATAGAATGCGTTTGCCCATCATAACGCAAATAGAGGAAATAATGCCTCCTTTAAATGAACGTGTTTGCCCGGTATAAAGCAAGGAGATAATGCCTTCTTGATTTGAACGCGTTTGCCCGGTATAAGACGCACAGAGGTGTTGATACCTTTTTTCAATAGAAAGCGTTTGCCCGGAATAAGGGAGATGATGCCTTCTTTATACGATCGCGTTTGGCGAATAGTGGAAATGATGTGTAAGGTGTAAGGCCAATAGAAGAAATGATGCCCGGTATAAGGCACACAGAGGAGATAATGCCTTTTTTCTAAAAAGAACGCGTCTGCCCGGAATAAGCCGAACAGAGGAGATGATGCCTGCTTTAACCCTTTCAGTCCCAAATTTTTCTAACTGGTATTACCCCCCAGAAACATTTTAGTTTTTTGCCGGTTTTATGGAAGTCATGAAGAGTAAATTATGGTTTTGAAGACCGTTATAAAACTAAAAATGTTACTTTACTGACAAACAACAGAAATATTTTCCCCTTGAAAAAGACACAATTCCCGTGTCGAAACGTCGGGTAAATAATAAACTCGTTGTGAAAATTGTAAGACTGAGTAGCCGTTCAATAAATAGAACTAAAAATGTGACTTGGGCCCGTAAATTTGATAGATATATTGAAGAAATTACAAAACAAGTTAAAACATATTTGTTTGGGATGTGCTAGATCATCCAAACTGTCCTTGAGTCCAGAACTTGCGATCTACAGTTACCATGCTAGCTTTTTTCGTCACTCCAAGCTTGGATATGTATTCAACCATGTCCATAACATATTCCTGAAGATATGGAGGTATGGTCAGATGGATTTGAAATATCCTGGGTCATCCAAACCGTCCTTGAGTTCAGAACTTGCGATCTACAGCAACGACACTAGCTTTTTTCGTCACTATAAGCTTGGATATGTATTCAACCATGTCCATAACATATTCCTGACGATCAAGAGCAATGGTCAGATGGTTTTGGGATATCCTGGATCATCCAAACCGTCCTTGAGTTTAGAACTTGTGATCTACAGATACGACACTAGCATTTTTCGACACTCCAAGCTTGGATATGTATTCAACCATGTCCATAACATATTCCAGAAGATAGAGAGATATGGTATGATATTTTTGGGACATCCTAGGTTATCTAAACCGTCCTTGAGTTTAGAACTTGTGATCTACAGCTACGACACTAGCATTTTTCCTCGCTCAAAGCTTGAATATGTATTCCACCATGTCCATAACATATTCCTGAATATTTGGAGGCATGGTCAGATGATTTTGGGATATCCTGGGTCATCCAAACCGTCCTTAAGTTCATAACTTGCGATCTACAGCAACGACTCTAGCTTTTTTGTCACTATATGCGTGGATAAGTATTCAATCATGTCCATAACATATTCCTGAAGATCAAGAGATATGGTCAGATGGTTTTGGGATATTCTGGGTCATCCGAACCGTCCATGAGTTCAGAACTTGCGATCTACAGCAACGAAACTAGCTTTTTTCGACGCTCAAAGCTTGGATGTGTATTCAACCATGTCCATAACATATTCCTGAAGATTTGGAGGCATGGTCAGATGGTTTTGAAATATCCTGGGTCATCCAAACCGTCCTTGAGTTCAGAACTTGCGATCTTCAGCAACGATTCTTGCTTTTTTTGTCACTAGATGCGTGGAAATGTTCGATGTTCTATGACTCGGTATCGACTCATGCAAACAAATTATGCCATATTGTCTGGGCTACTGTGATGGATGGTCCCTTAAAAGAGCTTTCCAAGGAATTTCCATTCCACATCTCGATATTTCCACGAGTCGTTGGTACCTTCAATATCGACTCATGAAGGTTTGACTGCATTAAGCTATATCCTTTGGGATATCCTGGGTCATCCAAATCGTCGTTGAGTCCAGAACTTGCGATCTACAACCACATTAGTAGATTTCCCACGTAACCGTAAGCTTTCAAAAAAGCCGTATATCGCGACTATACACAGTTAAAAATTCTTAAACTTACAAGCTATAGAAATATTTGAACCCATATTTTTGTGTTCATTAGCCTCTAATTTTAAATCCAACATTTTCTTGTGTGCAATATTGAATGCAAGCTTCATGCTAATGACAACCTGTAATTTTAAAAAGTGATGGAATAATGAGTCGAATCGAACGGAGCCTTGTTGTTACATCATATATGCTGTAACATTTTTATACTGTGTAGCGCTGTCACAGTGCAAACATGCGTCATATTGGCTCTTTAAGGTTACTCCTGACGGAATCCGAGATTAAAAGAGCTCGCGTTTTTGGGGGCACACCATCCGATACGGAAGCAACGCACAACTGTCATTTTTATTATTTCACGCATGCTGCGACGCTGCAAAGCTAAATCAACAAAAATGACAGTTGTGCGCCGCCTCTGAATAGAGTGATGTGCCTCCGAAAAAGCGAGCACTTTGGAACTTGGATTCCGTCAGGAGTGCCCTTAATATATTTTGCCGGAAAATCGAAATATAGTGCTAATAGTTACTTGGGTTTTCCGACACTCAAAGCTCCAATCACATGCATATAGCAACTTATTGTTTAGTAACTGTAGAATTTGTAGCCCAGAATATCCCAAACTATCTTACGATGTATGTAGATATCCAGGAAAAGCAATGGATATAGTTGAATACGTATCAAAAGTTTGAGTAGTGAAAAAACGACACTAGCGCACGTTATTTCAAAATGAACACTAAATAGTTATCACAATATAACAAGTACAGCTTCAACGTCTGTTCTCTGTGCTTGTATTTGCTATCTGTTTTTGCCTTTCTCGTATACGTAATTTTAAATTCAAATTAAGTATGAACTTGAAATAATGACTAATTCGAGGTACTGGCTCATTCGGGATAGAGTCCCATTAGGGGTAATGGCATTCGGGATAGTGGCGTTCGGAGTAGTGGCCTTCGGGGCAATGGCATTATGGGTAATGGAATTATGGGTAGTGTCGTCCTTTTCAAAATCTATAGAAACGCGAAGGATGAAAGGCATGCTACAAAAATCTAAAAAAATATTTATTTCGCGACAGGGCATGTCTATTGGATTAAAGGAATATGACCAGGGAATCAATTTTTGGATAGATGCGCATGCGAAACAAGCGACAAAAGAGAACCAACGACAAAGCTTTGTTTTTGTCGGAGACAATATTGTTGCAAATTTCTCATTCCGTTATTTTGCATAATTTCTACATCAAATTTCGGTTTTATGCTATCGTAGTTTCTGCTTTTATGAAAATATTTGAGAATTTAACTCTGATTACAAAAATAGCATCGTATTCTCGGAAATATCAGAAAGGCTCTATGCTTTCGGTTTTATGACGATCACGATCTTCTGTAGTACTGAATTGTAGAATAAAATTGTATCGCTAAATTTGTATAAAAAAAAAACAAAATTAACAGTGACAGTTTCTGTGTCAAAATAGCGAGTTGTGTCAACCGTTTTAGTGAATTATAAAAGCCATTTTTCTCTATCAGATATAAGTGAAGGAGTTGAAGAACTGTTCATAGAATAAAACCCAATTAAACTATCATATATTTACAATTTGTACAAACTAAAGAAAATGGATTCACTTTGCAATGTTAAGTTTGAAAATAATCGGTATGTACTAAAAATGTTTAAAAAAAAGTACACATAACCTTTTTCACCGAAAAAGAAGAGTACGTCATTTTTCTGCCTCAAAAAGAGTACATGTACTCTTAAAAGAGTACATCTGGTAAAACTAACCGCAGTTATCTATTTCTGATGCGCTACCAATCTGACGACAGTTGCTCGTTTCGTTTTTTACGTTTTCTTGGCGTAGGTTCACGATGAGAATTCTGTAATAGTCGAAAAGAAACAGATCTGCGATTTTCCGGATGTCTATAATTCACACATATGCAGTATAATCTTTGAAAATCCTAACAGAACATAAACACTTGCACTGTGCATCCCGTGATGTCGGTGTGGATCTAATGTTAAAATGGAATTCGGAAAATTTCATCAATACCAATAGGTATTTCATATGTAAAAAACCAGGAGAAAAAAATGTCACAACAATAAAAAAATGTTTTTTTTTGTGGCCTGACTTGCTTACTTAAAATACAAAAAAGCAGAAATAAATAGTCGAAACTCTCAAAATAAACCAAAATCAAAGTCAGACAAACATTTAAACCAATTTACTTGTAAAAGTGTTGAACATTGATTTGGATTTTTTGAAAATCTTGGTTTTTGAAAAAAAAACAATAATTCCCGATTTTGGGCATAACAAATTAGGGTTGAAGCAGGCATTTTCGTCTTTTCGTCATAGCCTCGAAAACCAATAAAATAGATACTTTTTTTGCCAAACTCATCCATACCAATTCGTAAGTTTGGTAGAAACGTTCTGATATAGTGGAGTTCTAGCAAATGGACGTTGCTTTCGTTGGCTTCAACCCGTACGACGATGGACGGAAATCCCTGCCGTATCCCTATCAACCTTAAACTGTTTCGCCAAGTTTTTGAGAGTTTTCTGCACGGCTTGTTATACCCAGCAGTACAGTCCATGATCTCCGAACATCAACGTGGGTTCATGGAAAATCGCTCGACGACATCCAACCTAATTACGTTTACTCATACAGCGCTTTTTTTTCCACATTTTGTCTCTCCTCGATTGTCCAAATCGATTTGTCGATTAGAAGGGGGGCAATATTTTGTTCAAAAATGTCAATTAGAAGGGAAAAGAATAGAAACTTCAGAACTTTTATGAGCTTCCAGAACGTTATTTAATGAAGTTGATGAGTTTTTATTTCTCACCGATTATTTCATTAATCGCACTTCGACGACTTTTTATCAAATATTTATAATGGCCAAAGTAGAAATTCAGCATTCGGAGAACGCCATTGCACAGCTGCTAAAATCGTGTTTTTAGCTTTACCCTTTTTAAGTTTACCTTTTTTATGCAATTTTGCATAATGGCGTCTTCGAGACATTTTTTTTAGTAAATTAAAACGCTTTCTGAAAGAAAGAAAAATTGAAAAATAGTAGTTTGTGCAACTAGTTGCAAAAAGATGATTTTTTCAGCACGAGTTGTACGTTTATCCAACGAGGCTTGCCGAGTTGGATAAATACTACGAGTGCTGAAAAAATCGAGTTTTGCAACGAGTTGCACACGCTATTTTTTGCAATGACGAAAAATGGGCTTTAATATGATAAATCTATACCAAAATTGTTCAATCGAATTTACTCCACATGATCATTCATGCCAATAAATTATGTTGCGGCAGAGAACAATAAGATTCCATCTTATCGTGCCAAATTGCATAGCTTGAAAAGCTATGAAGCGATGGATGCAATTGCCTTTGGAAAATTGTGATGTTATGTCCAACAAACCATTTCATTTATTACGAGACACTTAGAGTACACTATTTAAACACTTACCCAAACCAATTCAGCTAAATGTAGTCATGTAACTACTGTCCCAATGTAGGTTTTTCATTATAGCACCCAAATGAGTGCTATAATGAATATTATGCAACCCATTTGAGTTGCATAATGGTCATTAAAGCATCCATTCTGTTGGTATGGAAAAGTAGGCCGTTTTATCACTCAAATGACAACTGTAAACCAGGTATTATGATCAGGAATTGCAAAATAGTAGTTTGTGCAACTAGTTGCAAAAAGATGATTTTTCAGCACGAGTTGTACGTTTATCCAACGAGGCTTGCCGAGTTGGATAAATACTACGAGTGCTGAAAAAATCGAGTTTTGCAACGAGTTGCACACGCTATTTTTTGCAATGACGAAAAATGGGCTTGAATATGATAAATCTATACCAAAATTGTACAATCGAATTTACTCCACATGATCATTCATGCCAATAAATTATGTTGCGGCAGAGAACAATAAGATCCCATCTTATCGTGCCAAATTGCATAGCTTGAAAAGCTATGAAGCGATGGATGCAATTGCCTTTGGAAAATTGTGATGTTTTGTCCAACAAACTATTTCATTTATTACGAGACGCTTAGAGTACACTATTTAAACACTCATCCAAACTAATTCAGCTAAATGTAGTCATGTAACTACTGTCCCAATGTAGGTTTTTCATTATAGGACCCAAATGAGTGCTATAATGAATATTATGCAACCCATTTGAGTTGCATAATGGTCATTAAAGCACCCATTCGGTTGGTATGGAAAAGTAGGCCGTTTTATCACCCAAATGACAACTGTAAACCAGGTATTATGATCAGGAATTGCAAAAAATATTTTTTCAACTTCACAACATATGAGGTTTGATTCTTCATAAAAGATGTAGCAAAAGCTCTCTTGCAAAACTTTGTCGAAGTTCTTATTCCGTTACTTTTGGAGATTTTTTACGTTTTATGCTGAAAACCCCTAAAAAATGGAATTTTATCATATCTTTATCATTTTCTTTTCTACATTTTTTTGCATGTTCTAGAAAGTTTAATATAATATTAAAATACGCCGTTTGGTGGCTATTGCGACTTAAAAACTTGAGAAACAAAAAAATTATAACAGTTATATTGGATTTTTAATGATACTTGATTTAACTGCAACTTGCCAACGGACAAATTGTGACAGTCAATCTCATACGCATAACAAAGTACAAGTAATGCACTCTAAATAAATACATACATCTGTAAGAGAATTTAAGGAATGTTTCATCAAAAACCATTTCCTTCTATGAAAAGCAGAAACCAATCTTTCATCACAATAAGGAGTTGATGAGCCAATTCACCATGCGTCTCCATATTCTTGTACATAAGCCTATAGGACGAACATGTTCAAACCTTGTTGGCTTTAAAAGCAATAAATCTCCTAAAGTATTGAAATTATAAACTTGGTGTCTTGGATAAACTTTTTCATGAGAACTTTTTCTACAACTCTCGCGAATGCATATACCTTGCATGTTGTAAAGTGGCTGTATCATAAGGCTGCATACCTCCAACGAAGCACATCGACTTACTGATAAAATGTCTCGAAGACGCCATTACGCTAAATCTCATAATAAAATATCATTAAATAAACGCGCTAAAAACACGATTTTAGCCACCCAGCGAAGGAACATATAAATTCGTAAATTGAGGAAAAAGTAGTTACCAAAATAGTGGAGCACTAAACAAAGAAAACAAATAAACATAGCTTCGAGGGAAACTTTATTCGCGTTCAGCCCTAGGCAATATGTATACTTCTGATGGATTTCGTTAGTGGATAGGTACCATGGAGCAAAACCGTCGACAAAAGAGTTTCCCTCCGTCATCCATCGTTGTTTTGCTGGGCCGTATGGTGGTGCCGCCGGAGGAGACCCTTCTGGTGTGTTTGCTTTAAATTTTGCCATTTATGCTGCAGTAATAACTCTCTCGAGGAACTAACCTAACCCTTTCCTGAAGTGCAGCAGACAGCCAGCGCCAGTGCCTGTGGCACATTTCCCAGGCGCCCACGTGCAAGACGGATGGCTCTTTTTTGTCTTTACATCGGATTATGGAATGGCTCTGAAAAGTAGTAATATCGCTGGAGAAATTGATTTCTTTGGTAGCCAGCAATTGTGGTGTTTACCATATTTGAATCATTTGTTTGAGAAACTGCATAAGTCCATTTTACACTATTTCGAGAAAACAACAAAAAACTGTTTTTGAACAAACTTGCACCGAATCTTTCGATTTCTTCGATACAGATCAATAGTTTTTGGCAAAACTCAACACCCTGGGGTACTTTCAGTGCAAAAAATGTATGCAGTACTCCACAATTGCTCTTCAAAGTACGTGGACATATGTAGTTTCTCAAACAAACGAAAAAATTTTCATACATTCCTGAACAAAAATTTTTTTTTTCGTATTTTTTGCCAGAGTACGTATTTTTGGACAAGGATTCAGAATATATAAAAATCTCATTTTGGCCAAAAATGTTACATATGCAGTTTCTCAAACAAACGGTTCATTTAACACTTTACCGCTCATCGAAGAAATAAGGAAAAACTATTATCGAATTTATGTTTGCTCTACAGGTCAAAATTTGCTATTAATTGAAACGGAACACGAAACCTATTGAAATCAAATTATGTAGAAGAATCACATTTGAGCCAGCTAAGTGGATCAATCGCATTTCATTTTTTATGTTAATAATTCCGCTGAGTTTTGCGCAACCAGAAAGAGCATTGTCCGTTGTCTTTCGTATGGGTTGTGGCATTTACGATGTAAAATGAAAGCAAAGCGATTGATTTAAAAACCGCCAACCGGCGACGACAGACAAAGTGATGACTCATAGGTGTATTCCGACAAACGGTGTGCTGAAATTTACGATTTGAATCGCACGGTGCTACGGGGAGCTTTGCCAGACGGTGAATCTATGGCACACGGATAGCCAAATTGATGCCTCCGGTGTGATCGAGTAAAAGCTTTTAATGTAATGAATGACATTGGAATCAGCACATCAGCGAAGAAATTGCATCGATCCGGTAGGTGGCCTTAATTATTGCTCTCGGAGTAATGGCGTAACTCTGGGCAACTTCGTTATAAATATGCTCCGTTATATTTATGTTACCGAAGCTTGTGACGCCCCAGCATTTGGAAAGAGGGTCATTTCGGGTTGTTTGTTTCGTAACATATCGCAACCCATCCGGCAGTTGTGCAATTTTCCATTAGCTTCGCAAAGGCAGTAGACCCTTACTCAAAGCCATTCAGATAGATGTCTCTATACCAACTCGATCCATTGTCATTATTTGCCTCAGCCTATATCGCCTACCATCAGCGGTCGTTGGATGCATTTATGGATCACCTCGAAGCCAATATATACAATATAACATCAAATATAGTCATTGTCATAAATTTAAAGTGTGCTAGAACTACTGAACGTCGCCCAAAAGAGCGAGTAGGGTACCTCAGATAAAGATCAACTTGGCCCTGAATCTCGTTCAATATCCGCACCCCTGCTGCTTCGTTTCCGTTTCCCTACAATCAATTCAAATGAATACAGCGGGTGCCAATGGAACTGTCTATCACAATCAGTTCTGTAGCTGCAACCTAAGACTACCATTTTTCACATCCATCCGTGAGGTTAGCCATAAGTCCATGAACCTTCAAATGAGCACGATCGCGTTTCGGTGTATCGGAATAATTGATTAAGCTTCCTCACTGGCTGATTTGGAACTAGCCCAGTCCATTTGAACTTATTTGATGAATTGGCCCTCTCGGTTGGACTTCAAACGATAACCGCAGAAATGGAAAAAATAGACTCAATGATGCTATGCAAATGCGAGGGTGCGCGATCGACTGATCTAGTTTTTTTTCCTCGTCTTCGTTTGCTCTTCAATCACAGCGCGATCGCAACCAGCACGGCCACCAACTGGCTATTATTATTTTTTGGTACTAGTTTCGTTTTATTACCTTTACTACTGACATTGAACTGATCACACGGCGACGTCAATCCGGCATCTCGGCTCAGTTTGACGCAGTGTTAGCCACTCGCCGAACACAAAATTGCGGTTCAATTTATCCTCAAGATTTTGCTGGTTCTAGTATAAACCCCCGAGTGTCGCGGAATCACTCCAATTTAAATTCTTATGGGCGCCTTAAACGATTTTAAAGCTTCATTAATTTATGGAAATGTGCGCAATAGCTATTGTTAGCTCTAATCGTTGGTTCCATATAGCCCTTGCTCCATCACTTAGCCCCGGTCTGGCTAGAACCGTTCAACGATATGAACTCCATATTTTGGATAGGGGGTACTGTGGATGTTTGGAGGTGTCGCAGTTTTAATATTGGTCCAAAATAAGATATTGTTTACAATTGAAATGAGCATTCATTTATGGACAACCTTCATAGTCAGGGTTAAAGCAATATTCTGTTTAGAAGGATTTGACGTCACGCATTTGGTTGAACCATTTGTTTGGAAAACTGCATATATCCATTTTACAGATAATAGAAAACTATTTTCAACAAATTGGCACCGAATTTTTCGACTACTTTGGTAAAGATCAATAGTTTTAGGCAAAACTCAACACCTTGGTGTACTTTAAGTTCAAAAACTGCAAGCAGTTCTTTATAATTGCCATTCGAAGTGCGTATATATTTTTGTATTTTTTGCCAGAATAAGTATTGATGGACTCATCATAGCCAAAAATGTAACATATGCAGTTGCTCAAACAAACGGTTATTTTAGCATGCTACCATTTGGGATGTAATAAGAAGCAAAGGGTTGTGAAGATCTTAATGCTTTTAGTATGGAAAGTTTTTACTCATCATCATTTTCCTCAGGATTGTCGCTGTTGTAGTGTTGTTGCTCTCCTACTAACCTAAGCTAACCTAACCAATAAAAGTACAATATTACATACTTTTATTTATCAATTGCTAGCTATTTGAGCGTAGACCCACGCATATAATGCATACATAACATAACATCTGCCCTTGGAAAAGGCCCGTCACGCAATAAATTGTTATCCTGCTTGGTATTCCCTAAATAAAGCCGCGAAAAAAGCCAAAGGCCACACATTAAGGTGAACGCGCCTAGCTGCCATCAAACTGAACCGACATTTCCGCTCTAAGGCTACGTGACCAGAGATCAAAGGCATGATTAATGGATTACGTCAATACATCAAGCTTGTACTTCATCGATACCAGATCAGAATGGCAAATATGGGCTTTTCTTATATCACGTAGCAAGGATCGCGCTTGTTTACACCTCTTCTAAAGCACCGACCCACAACTTTACCAAGTTCAAGCGAAGCGAAGAGAACAATAATTGAGTGGCCCCTGAACGCCTGGCGACAAGTTCCAACGGTGTGGCAAATTGCATGCAAAAAAATGGGCAGCGTTTTTGTGTAAAACTAATAACATAATTATATTCAGTCGCATGTAGGTGACTAAGAGTTAGACTACGGGCCTGATGGCAGTCCGGAACCATACACAAGGGATGTGTTTGATGGCAGTAAAAAAAATGGGACCATCACGCGACGATCCCCTTGGTATGAGTTTGGCAACGCTAGATAGAGTGGAAATTTTCCGTACGTCGAGCTTCTAATTTGACTTCAATTTGCAAAAGTGGTAAGTAAATTGCGGTTGAACCTCTTTATTCGGTGGCTTTTCGAATTATGAATGTGAAGTGTGCAATGAATTGGTCCTATTCTTTTTTGTAGGTTAACTACGGTTACGTTTTGTCCCTGACGCTGAGTCATCCTGAAGGTTATTAGGTTAAGGTTGGCGAATCAGAAGAAGTGAGAATTTCGAGTGATAAATTTGCGGCATTAATAGCACCCATAAAACAGTCCACTATTTTTGCATATTTGTGCCAGTTAGCTTCTCTTCCGAAACTACTCCCAGCTGTGCTTGTCATGCATAATATAAAACAATCTCTCACATCGTAAAACAGTTTAGAGACCTTGAAGAGGAATTTAGGAAATTGATCAATACGGATCCACCTTGGCGTTGATCGTAACCAGACAACGAACCATGAGATGATAGGATTTCCGAATTGTACGAACTTCCCACGCTGTTTTACAACTTTGGAAAATCGTGCATTTCCCATGACTTTTTCGGAACGGGCAGACGGACGAATTAGCGACGATCGGAGATGATCGTCTTAACTGGGCCTGATCTTGCCGATGTATGCATGGAGAATTTTCTACACGCGCATTGTCAGTGAGCGTTCTTCTAATTACTTTTTCTTTCATGTTTTCCAGAAAATAAAGGAAAAGAATTTTATTCACGCTTCTTTGCCTGACGCAGTCGAGAGTCGGGACACCTTTGAGCTAGAATGTTTTACATCCAATGACGTAGCTGTTTAGTGGGGGGCAGTAGAATATGAATAGAATATTATTTGTATTTTTATTTATTTATCTGACTTTTGTAGTCTTAATGAAGTCATTTTTATCTCAAATTCGATTGTTTTTTTTTTTAATTGTGATTAATTTGATATTTTTTTAAAAGATTTCTGATTTTGAGAATATTTGTTAAGATGTAAGGAGTATAAATAATTGTTGTTGAAAAAAAAACAACTGTGGTGAGGCATTTGTTGTAAATTTTTCAAAATGTTATTATTTGTACACCCAACCGGCAGATGGCAGATTTTGATACAGTTCTAAAGATTTTAATACAACCATTGTATTGAAATCCTAAAATTTTGTATTGGAAGGAATCAATGGTGCGATCGTTTATACGTAATCATATCATCTATCAGAACTGCGGCAATGAGAGAATTTGCAGGTTGAGGATCAACGGTCGGTTCTTCAACTTTAGCATAATCAACGTCCATAGTCCACACTCCGTAAGCAGTGATGAAGATTGGGACGCATTCTACGCTCAGCTGGAACGTGAGTATGATAGCTGATCAAACCACGACGTCAAAATCATCATAAGAGATTTGAACGCTCAGGTTTGCCACGAGGAGGAGTTTAGACTGACTATTGGAAAACTGACGAACGAAAACGGCCTACGAGTAATTGATTTCGCCGCCTCCAAGAATATGGCCATTCGCAGCACCTACATCCAACATAGCCTTCCGTATCGTTACACCTGGAGATCGTAACTGTAGACAGAATCACAAAACGACCACGTTCTGATTGCTGGGCGGCAGTTCTCCGACATTTTCAACTTCAGGACATATCGTGGCGCTAACATCGACTATGACCACTGGTGATGGTTAAGCTGCGCCCAAAACTATCCGTCATCAACAATGTTCGACGGCCGCCGCGCTACGATCTAGATTGACTGAAGCAACCTGATGTCGCCATTGCATATGCACAGCATCTCGAGGAAGAGGGTGAGCTCGATGAGGCCCTTCTTGAAGGTCCGCGACGTTAGGCATAAGTACGATAGGCATAAGTGCGATAGGCATAATGGACGTTAGGCATAATGTATGTTAGGCATTCTGGATGTTTGGCATAATTCTGCCTTCTTCATGTCATGGGCTGTTCTTTGGGATGTTTTATGCCTAACGTCCATTATGCCTAACGTGCTCATGCCTAACGGGGCATACCACCTTCTTGAGGACTGCTGGAATACAGTTAAAGAAGCCATTAACGACGCAGCGAAGAACACCATCGAGTATGAGGGACGAAGTCGACGGAACGATATGTTCGACGAAGAGTGCAGACAGATTCTGGAGAAGAAGGACACAGCGCGATCAGCCGCGCTGCAGCAAGGGACCCGGCAGAACGTGGAATGCTATAGACGGAAGCGCAAACAGCAGTCCCGTCTTTTTCAGAAGCGGAGTGCGAGGAGATGGAACAGCTGTGCCGTTCTCAAGAAATACGCAAGTTTTATCAGAAGCTTAACGCACCCCGCAATGGCTTCGTGTCGCGAGCCGAGATGTGCAGGGATATGAATGGGAGTATCTTTACGGTCGAACGTGTGGTGATCGAAAGGTGGAAGCAGCACTACGAAGCAAGGATGGTATCGATCATTTAGTAATTAACGTTCGATCATTTAGTAGTTTGTCTATAACTCGTTCCAGAACTTGATTTTTAAAATGTGTTGTATGGTGGACTTCTAGTGCGAAGGTTTTTCTACAACTCTGCCTAATGGTTCGTTGTTAGATTTCAATTACTAACGGAGTTAGAGCGATAGTTGCACTAACTCAAACTAAATGATTGGAATTTTGTTATCATTTAGTCTAAGTTACTGAAACTATAGCTATAACTCCGTTACTAGTGGAATTCAAACCACGAACCATAAGGCAGAGTTGTAGAAAAACCTTCGCACTAGAAGTGCACCAAAAAACACATTTTGAAATTCAGCTTTTGGAATGAGTTATTGACAAACTACTAAATGATCGAACGCAAATTACTAAATGATCGATAACATCCTTGCTACGAAGATCATTTAAATTATGCTTCAAATCAAGTGGCAGTACAAATTAAGGCAGCGGAGGAGATGACTACGTCATTTCAGAGGACGATGGAAGCCAACAAGTGCCCACCTTGAGGGAAGTTAAGGATGCCATCCAACAGCTAAAGACAAATCAAGCAGCTGGTAAGAATGGTATCGCAGCTGAGCTCATCAAGATGGGCCCGGAAAAGTTGGCACTTGCGTATCATCCATTTTAACACCCAACCAGCGACTGTTAAATTTTCTAACAGTTCTGTAGAAGAACCTCCTTTAAAAGCCGTTTTTAAAAACCGCGTGTGGAAAAAAGTTGGAGACAAGGACCCGCGCATCGAGAAACCTCCAACCTGAAGATTCGAGACGAGAGCCTTCGGAAAGTGCACCAAGCCGCGTGTCGCCGAGTGTTTTTCGGCTTCTGTAACCTGTCACCTCACGTGGTGGCGTCAGTGGGCTTGGGCCGCCCAATCGTCCGTTCGTAATTCGCTCCGGCGGCTTTCAGCCGTTATTGGCCAGCCGTGCCTGGGGGCTATCCAGCGGTAAATTTCACGCCCACAATACCCCAGTTGAGGCCTGGGTTGTTCGCCATCCGACAATTTTCGGGTGGAAGTGCCAGGGAAATCCACGTGGTCAACCCTAACCCTACCTGCGGCGAGGCCACAATACCCGCGAGAAGCCTTCGTGTCCAACCGCAAACATCCACACCGGCGGCGATTTGCCGTATTCTGCAGAATGCTCGATCTGTTTTCGCTCGCCTCCGTGTCCAACCTTAAACACCCACACCAGCGGCAGTTTGCCGTGCTGGGCCGGCCGTAGTCTGCCTCCGCACCAACCGCAAACACTCACCCCGGCGGCGTTCTGCAATCGCCAGCCTCCACGTTGAACCAGACCGCCGGCGTTTTGCCGTATTCGGTAGTTTGCATATTTGCGGCCCATCGCGATCTCCGGGTACAACCTAAATCCATTCCATCAGCGTAGTACGGCATTCAGCCGTGAGCAGTCGCCACGGGCCTCGACAAGTCGGCGCCGCATCTTTAAACTCTTCAACGCCCTCCGCCGTACTCGTTCGGCATCCGGCCACGTAAAATCACCTGTTGGCGAAAACCTTGGGAGGCGGGTCTTCGATCATCCTAGAATCCGGTGGCATGCAGACACGGTATGTTAAAATTAGTCGTATGCCAACAATGGACCCCAACATTGTCGGCCGGCCACCCCACTACTAATCCTATGAACTAACCCTAAACAAAAACTTAAAATTAAATAAAAACCCTAATTAATCCACCTAGCGGTGATGGTGCCTTTCTCGTGCATTATAAAAATAGTATTTTGGTCATTACTCTTGAGCCCATAATCCGATCTGGCCAATTTTCAATAGGAAACAATGGGAGAGTATTCTGCGTTGAATGCAACTTGTTGCGAGTAAATTGGTTAAGGATAAGTGCCTGAAAAATGAGTGACATTTTTTTCTAAATTTTTCTATAAAAAAGTGGTATTTGGCCATAACTTTTGAGCCCATAGTCTGATCTAGCCAATTTTCAGCCTCGGCTGTCTCATCTCTCAACAAAGTCCACCCATCAAAAAAGTGTGAGATGTTATGTTACTAGTGTTGCTTTTAAAAGAATGCTATCTATGCCACTTTGCATCGATTTTTTTTAAGGATTTTAACAGTTAATGACAATACCCTGCCAACCATTCGTCAAACTCCTTCAAAGTTATTTATCTAAAATAAAATAATTTTATCGGTATTTCTTTACACTAAATTATTTACAAAAATGATACAAATCTTAATGAATCATTATCACCGTTCATGTAAAGTATGATATCAACGCAATGATATACTTTGACAAAGTATTTCAAAAATTAACATCGCTACATCTTTACCATCAAATAAATCGCAATAACGATATGAATATTCAGATTTATCAGATTTCTGATAAAGTACGATCTCAACGATGATATATTTTAACAACGAATTTTACTGTCGAACCTCGCTGCACCTTCATCAGTTTTAGTTCATCAATTCATATCGTTGGATACCAAAACATCGATGGATATTTTGCGGTTTGTTTACATCCCAATAATTAGGATTTAGAATTTTTTTGAAAAGTGAACGAATGTTGAATGAAACGACACGACTTTCGGATTTCAATTCTTAAAGCCGTAATATAGTTTCATTTTACGAACAAATTAACTGCAGCTGTCATTTTATGTTCGCATTTAAGTAAATAAGATGAATATGAAAATGGAAATAATTCCCCCATATGCAAGAAATATGAGAATGAAAATGTCAAGGCTTAGCATGTTGATGCAATTTAACTGCTTACAATCATCACTTCATTGTGGGCTAGTGGTTAAGTTCTCTGGGCAAAGTTATAACATCATCACATCTTTAGGTTCAATTCCCGATTAAGGAAATAAATAAATAAAAAGTGTACAAACAAACCTCTGAAGAACCTATTTTTTGTTTTTGTTGGATATTTTGACAGGTCGATAATATAGACACTGTAGATTCCATAGATGAGCTGAGGCGAAGGCGAGTGTAGCCAAACGAACTGTCACTTAGTGTAGCCAAACGAGCATGACTATTGCAATCCAAGCAACGGAGCGTGTGACGTCAAATTCCGGTACACTGTGAAAAAGTGGAAAACACACTTATTCGAAATGACCCAACCGTGCCTTCGCTCGTCTATGGAGCCTATAGTGTCTATAGTCGATAATGTAGAACAGTAAAACATATATAACTTTTTGGTGGTAGGGAAACAGACGGCTTTGGCAGGTTTTGTTCTATTATTGGCAGCGGGGTTTTTGTCGACCGAATTTCATGAAATTTGGCCACAATATTCTTTGATATGCAAATAATGTTTAGGCCAAATTCAGTCAAAAAATCAGTCATAAAAAACCTCCCTGACAATAATAGAACAAAACTTGCCAAAGCCGTCATTCCCCCATCAATTGATATCATTATTTTTTAAGAGATCGATAAAAATTTTCCGTTTTGACTTTTGATTAATTTAAAAATTTTCATGAAATGGCATCGATCGCTATCGACGGTTGATATAAAAATCTTTAACGATCTATAAGAAGAATTTTGAAGAAAATTGAATTTTTTTTTTTTTTTTTTTTTTTTTTTTTCATTTTACAGTTTCATTTAAATTGATTTTCTCTGCTTATTCCGGAGGCATTAATCAGTGGATTGAACGGAATTAGTAACATGGTAAGCAAGTATTTCCTGAAAATTAGGTCACGCCTCAACGTCAATAAAATGAAGCAGTTATATTGAAACATTTGATTATCAACGTTAAAGTAGGGTATTGGATCATTTTGGCAGCACCTCTTTTTCCCGTTCGCAACGTGAGTCACATTCGGCCGTCGTTCAGTGTAGTTGGTTTTTGGGCTCTCCTTTTTGTGCGGTGCTTCGCACCAGTTTGCCACAAAAAGTAGGGCCACAGCCAATGAGAATAAATAGTATTTAGTATAGTATTTATTTACATTGGGCCACAGCAGTGACTACAGTCGGCGATATACATACAAGCGCATGTTTGTGCAAGGATAGGATGATCGATTGTTAGCAACGGCAATGCAATGTCATAATGCGATAATCGCAATGCAAATGAACAACTTTCACCCACAAGCTGCCGAGAAGAGCGGACCACAATAACTGCCAGTCAAGTGTAGTGAAGCCATTTTGTTCGGTTAACCGCGTGGTATTGAAAAAAATCAAATTGTTTTTACAGAGTTAGAAAGAATCGACAAAGAGCAAAAAACAAAAAATAGATTGAGTAAGATTTTAATAATTTAAGTAGTAATAAAATAAGCAAAGAGTAAAAAATCGGTATTTTTTAGTGTAGTTTAATAAGTTAGGTTAGGTTAGGTGTGAAAAGTGCTGGAGCGGCGGTTCATGCCTGTTTCCCAAGCATGAACGCAGAGAAGGAGCGGGCTCAGTGCCCCGGATAAAGGTAAGAAATGGCAGACCATTCCCTTGCCCACATGGAAACAGAGCTCCATGGTTTCAACGATACCAACACGTACAAGCTAACACAAAACAAACACAGGAAAAGACGTGACGACAAGACGAAACAATCAAATGAACAGAAAAAGACAAAACCAGACACAGACGAATACACTGAACAAGCACAAAAACAAACCCAAGATCCCAAAGAAAATCTCAACACACAAACTACGAACAATACCACTAACACACAAAAACCAGAACAACATCAAAACACAAAATTTACAATCAAACCACAGCAAAACAACACGAACAAAGAGTTCAAAATCAAAAACAACACATACAACGTAGTGTTCATCGAGCCGATATCGATCAAAGAAGGAGAAACGCTTCTCGAGCCAATGGAAGTGGGAAAATTCCTGTACGAAGTAAAGCTGGATCAGTTCGCGGAACTCAAAAGAGCAGGACAGTACCGTTACAAGTTGACGTACAAAAAACCACAAGACACCGAAAAAATACTGAACTCAGCTCCGCTACTCAAGGAAAACAATTACAGAGCATTCATCCCGAAAATGCTGACCGAGACAACTGGAGTCATCAAAGATGTGCCAACCTCGCTAACGGAACATGAAATCTACGAAAAAATAATCAGCAGCAAGAAAGTGATCAAAGTCGATCGAATCAAACGAAAAAAAGGAGATTCATTAGTAAACACACGATCAGTTAAAATTACCGTGGAAGGCTCAGAGCTGCCGAGAGTAATACAACTTTACGGAGTACTAAGAAAGCCAGAACTGTACATTTATCCAGTCAGAATCTGCAACAAATGTTGGAGATTCGGACATAAGGCAGCGGCATGCAAAGGCAAACTAACATGTCAAAGATGCGGGAAAATGATTACGGACGAACACTCAGGCTGCGACGCGACCACACCGGCCAAATGCAAAAATTGCGGGAGGAACCACCTGCCTACGGACGCTGCGATGACAATTAACAAAATGACATTCTCAGAAGCTGAGGAAATGTACCCAAGAACAAGCAACCAATATGCCATCCTGGAGTCTATGGGTGAATTCCCTGGGCTGGAACACCACAATAGACCAGTGACAGGTTTCCGACAGGTAGAAAGAGCGAGCAAGAAGAACGACTACAGCTAGATCATAGAAGAACTATCTAAACCAGATAAAAAACCAGTGATCGTTGAAAACACTTTCCCCCAAGTAGAAAAAATATCAGAGCAAGTAAGTGTAATCGAGAGTAATCCCCACGCAGCATCAGAGGCGGAACGTCTCCAGACAATGTCGAAACAACTGACAACCCTCTTCTCAACCGTCCTCCAGAACAACGGCAAACCAGATACCGATCCAAATATGGACCTACTAGTCATCGAAATCGGCTCGATGATACAAACAATAATCGATAAGATCAACACAGCCAAAAAGAACGCAACATAACCCTTTTTGCAAGTCTCAGAAATGGCTTTCAAAGAATCAATAAACATCTCACAAATCAATATTCATAGTTTAAGACCCTTACAAAAAAGAGAAAGTATCAAAACCTACCTTAGTACTAATAACATCCACATTCTCCTGATCCAAGAAATTTGGATCAAAGACTCAGAAAAATACAAATTTCTCAACTATACTTTTTATAAAAAATGTAGATTAGAAGGATACGGTGGATCAGGAATTTTAGTCCACCCTTCGTTAATTTCAGAAAAAATAAATATACCCAACGTCGACTTAGAACTAGTAGCAATTAAAATCAAAAACACAAAGAACCCTATTATTTTCATTTCACTATATATTCCGCCGGAAGATACGATTACTGACATTAAAAGCTCTTTAGAAAATCTATTCACATTCATTCAAAGTAGCGCAATACCGGTCATGTTGGGTGGAGATCTTAACGCCCACCATCCCATATGGGATGATACACTGACGAGAGCAGATAGGAGAGGAGAACTAATAAGTGAACTGATAGAGAACAGAGACATAATATTTCATAACACTGGTGTGGCAACCAGATGGCAAGATCTTAATAGTACAGCTTCTGCAATAGATCTAACCCTTACAACAACAGATATAGCTCCCAACGTCACATGGGAAATAAGTGAGGACGATTTAGGATCTGATCACAAACTAATAGAATGTAAAATACTAAATTATAACAAAATCACAAACAACATACCATACACAATAATCAGTAAGAAGAAAGCAATCGAACACCTAAACAGAATAGACCCAACAGAAATAAATAACATAGACGATTTAGAGAAACAACTGGAAAACGCTATCAAGAACGCTGAATTTACATTTTTTCCGAATAGCAAAAAGAAAATCAAACCATATTGGACGGACACAATAAAACGACTGTACGAAAACAAAAATAGGAAACATATACAATTCAGGAAAAATTTGACTTTAGAAAATAAAACCATATTCAAAAGGGCCGAAAGGGAATTCAACTTAGAGTTGAAAAAAGCTGTCAAAAAATATAAAGAAGAAAAACTAGAAGAAATTAATGAGGATACCAACGTTAAACAGATGTGGAGCATAATTAGATGTATAGCAGGGAATTTTAAAAACAAAAACAACACAGAACTTGTATATAATGAAGAATTAGCAAAAGAGTTTATTGACTTAAACTTTGTGAAAGAAAATGTATCAACATTCGAAGGATCAAATTACGATGTAGATGAAAAAATATACGCAGAAGAAATGAATAAAGACAACTTAATTAATACAATAAAAAACAAAAAAGATAGTTCTGCAGCAGGGTTCAATAACTTGTCATATTATTTCCTAAAAAACATGAATACAGACCTATTATACAAAATATTAGATTTAACAAATAATGTATGGAGAAATGAAATCATACCGAAGCAATGGAGAACCAGTAAAATTATTCCAATACTAAAACCTAACAAAGACAAAACTCAAGCCACTTCATATAGACCAATAGCACTGATTAACGTAAATCTCAAAATTATAAATTGCGAAGTTAAGAGAAGATTAAACTATTTTACTGTAGAGAACAATATAATACCCCCACTGTCATTTGGCTTCAAAGAAAACTCTTCCACTATAGACTGTATTAACTATCTAGTATCAACAATTAAAGAAGGACAAAGAAAAACAATGAAAGTAGCTACAATATTCATTGACTTAACCAAAGCTTTTGATTCAGTAGATATAGGTATATTACTTAAACAATTAGATTCATTAAGATTTCCGAATAAAATTCAAAGATGGCTTAAAGAATACCTTATTGATAGATCAGTAGTGGTTAAAACAACCAAAGGTAACCTTTTCAAAGAAACTAATAGGGGGTTGCCGCAAGGCTGCCCTCTATCACCTCATTTCATTCATTTATTTAGTTAACATCTAAACAGATAACACTGAATCAACAATTTGACGCCACAATGCACGGTTCGAGGCCGCATCTCTCCATCCTCGGATACGCCCCACGCTCGCCAAGTCGTTCTGCACCTGGTCTGCCCATCTCGCTCGCTGCGCTCCACGCCGTCTCGTACCTGCCGGATCGGAAGCGAACACCATCTTTGCAGGGTTGCCGTCCGGCATTCTTGCAACATGTCCTGCCCATCGTACCCTTCCGGCTTTAGCTACCTTCTGGATACTGGGTTCGCCGTAGAGTTGGGCGAGCTCATGGTTCATTCTTCGCCGCCACACACCGTCTTCTTGCACACCGCCAAAGATGGTCCTAAGCACCCGTCTCTCGAATACTCCGAGTGCTTGCAAGTCCTCCTCGAGCATTGTCCATGTTTCATGTCCGTAGAGGACTACCGGTCTTATTAGCCCTCTATCACCTATTCTCTTTAATATATACACAGCAGGATTACACGAAATCACGTCAGAAAAAGTAATATTAGAGCAATTCGCCGATGATTTCGCCATTACTATTCTAGGAGAAACGTTGGAAGAGTTAGAAATAACAGCAAACATTACACTAAACAGGATAAAAGAATATTTTGAAAAACTCAAAATTAACATAAACCCTGAGAAAACGGCTTTAATAGTATTTGACACTAGGAAGATTGAAAACATAAAAGTAAAAATGGACAACGTAACCATAACACAGGTAGAACATCACAAATATTTAGGATATATACTAGATCGAAAATTAAATCACATCTCGCACATAAATCACTTAACAAATAAGGCAAAAGAAAGGTTGAACGTTTTAAAAATAATATGTAAAAAGCAAGGAGGAGCACATCCGCAAACAGCACTTAAAATCAATCAAGCTATAGTGCGTTCTCAAATTGACTATGGAATAACTGTCTACGGAGACGTAGCTAAATCGAACCTCCAAAAACTAAACTCGACATTAAATGCTGGAATAAGAACTTCGCTGAGGCTTGTTAAATCAACTCCTATTAACGTACTATACGCCGAATCTGGTGAAATCCCTATAAAAGAGAGAGCAGTACTGTTAGCGAAAAAAGAAACTATCAAAATATTTGCACACAATAAACCGACAACAGACACATTAAGCAAATTTATAGAAATCGATGAACTTCCCAAGCACCACTCATTTTTAGAAAAAATAACATACGAGAATAACTACTTGATAGCACAAACAAATAGTTCGCTAATCGACACAGAAACAAGACGTAAAATAAACACACTGAGCAAATTTAAAATTGAAACACACATTCCCAACATCGCACATAGGAGTAAATTAGCCAATTCTTGGCCAAAACTATTTTTTGCGGTTATTTGGGCATGATATTCCTAGAACGAAATAATAATTGTCAATTATGCAGGAAAATGCAATTTTTCTGATAAATCTATCCACCTAACAGTGTAAAACCAGATAAAAATGTCAAAATACACATGTTTTCAAATAAAACCTCGCGTTTTATGTAAAATCTCTTGCTTTCGCTACGGGAACGATTCTAAAATATATAAATTCCTATAAGTAGCAAGAAACCCGTAGTTAAAGCTCTATCCTTAAATGGATTTTCTAACATTTACAAAGGAAAAAAGCATCTAACTTATTTTAACCAATGTCCAAGATCCCAAAAGAAAAATGGTTGTATAAATTCGCATGCACAGAAGTGAACACTGTTTTTGCTTGAACACTCTTTTCTCCTTAAGTTACACCTTAACCATGAAAATTAGGGTCTGGAAAATATAAATCACCTGTATTCTATATACCATGGCTTTAAACAACAACGATTACCATGTCCGATTTGAAGCCCCCAAGATATCGTAGCTAGCCATGACGAAACTATCATAATAAGGCACCGTTCATAAATTATGATCACTTCAATGAAAACGGGTTCATCCTAAATCTAGGTAGTAACAGATTTCTCTATAATGCAGAATTTATAGATAAGCGATTTCAATATAAGGTTTTCAAAAAGATATCAACGAAACTCATGGGAGACCCATTATTCTATTTGTGTCTTGACAAAATGCATGCTAAATAGCATGCTTTTTATTTCTTTTTCCTGGATTCGTTATATGTGGTAATTTATGAACAAATGTTGAATTTTGTTTTAAAATTATGAAAAATCTCATTTTATTCAAATAGCCCAGAATCTAATTTGCGGACGTTTGCGGACGAGTTTTCACGTGGAATGCTTAGTCCATATCTTGAAGTTACACCCAAGTGATTTACCTTTGCCGGATCTTGCCGTATAGATTAACTTTTCCTTTGAAGAAAAACATATAAATTGAAAAAATAGTGATTTTCAAGTGGTCACCACCTGAAACATTAAATTTATAATTTGACCATAAACATAAACAAAATGAAGATATACAACTATAATCTACTCATTGTGTACTAATAATAGCTTGTTGATAACATTTATGTTGTGTAAAAATCATATTTTCCAAATACTCCACAAATAAAATAGATAAAATCCAATCCAATACCTCATTTTTGAGCCCTAATTATATTTTTTATAAAATGTTGGGTCATTTCTGAAATAGCCATAGTATGCAGAATGTTTTTAAGTATCTAAAAAAAATATAAGAATGTACAAAAGTTGAAAAAAAAAATTTGGGTTTTGTCCACGAATTTGTTCTAGTTACTCTTCTGTGCATCGTTAAAAACAATATGAATGAATTTGCAATTAGAGCCATAGCAAATGAACACATTACAAGAAACTTCAGAACACATATAAAAATATTTACAGATGGTTCAAAAACAACAAACAGCTGCGGCATAGGAATATGGATTGATGAAGAAGATACCATAAGCTGTAAAGTAAACGCCGAATTATCAATAACAAACGTAGAACTAACAGCTATCAGCACAGCAATAGATCTGATTAACAATCACACAGCCACTGAATTTGTCATTTGCTCTGACTCCAAATCAGGTTTACTCTCCCTTAAGAACAAAAACTTTAAAAACAATTACATAGTCACAGAAATTCTACACAAACTTAGTCAAACTTCGAAAAACATAACACTCCAATGGGTCCCAGGACATAAGGGAATAATGGGCAACGAAAAAGCTGATAAGCTATCAAAACAGGGTTGCAATAGCACAAACATACTATATACTAAACTACCACTAGCAGATGCATTCAATTTAGCAAAAAGAGAAACTACCAAAGAATGGATACAGGAATACACGACTGTTTCACAAAATAAAGGACTAAGACACTTTAATATTTATCCAAACCCAACACTTAAACCCTGGTTTTACAGACAAAATTTAGAAACACATGAAATTATAACTATAGGTAGACTGCGAACTTTTCACACGATGACTAAAGAAAAACTTTATCAATGGAAACTGATTAACGACGAAAATTGTGAAGAGTGTGGGTAAGGGAGGATGTCAACCACGTCCTCTTCACATGCAGGAAGTACTTGGGAGACAGGTACAAATATCAAAGCTTATTAGCATGTAATAGCACCGACGAACTACTTAAAACAGCTAACACAAAAACATACCGAGAAGTAGCTAAGTTCATAAAATCAAATCGAATACAAATTTAAAATCGCGAACATAGTCTTACTCAATCTAAACAGTTTGTAAACAATAACCGACTCAGGTGTCGGTCTGCTCACTTGTCAATTCCGACAAAAACGCTATAAAAACGATATCGACCGTATTAAAAAATAAATAAAAGGGCATATATGCAGCCCAAAAGCTTCACGATTTGACATTACTTGGCAGTATAGTCCGACAAAGTGGGCTGGCCATCAAAGGAGGAAAAGAAGAAGAAGAATGCAAATGAACAAACATTTTCGATTCAAAGATAACTTAGGAAAATGGTGAGCCATTTTATGATAAACTGCAAATTGTTAATTATATTTTTATTATTAAATATGCGCCAAAATCAAAAGAATTCAATTTTAATTCAGGAAGTTTGAATGCACTTCAGATACTCTGTGGGTACATCATGTACAATCATCATATAGCTTCGGAACGCATACCTTATTGAAACGGGCTATAGGTTACAATAGAACTATTACTTTCTGTTTACTACACTGGCGCATCTCAACCGAATGGCTTGGTTTTTGGTACCGTTCTGACTCAAATCCCGAATATGACTCATATTCCGAACACTGGCGTTTTAGCGACCTAAAACTAAAACTGTCATTGGTTTTCCGCACTGAGGATCAAGATAACAAACGAATTCTAACTCCTGTGGAGAAAATCACACGAATAAAGTTAAAATGGGCATTTAAAAGCTAAAGTTCGGAATATGAGTCATGTTCGGAATTTGAGTCAAAACGGTACATGGCTAGTATTTGTTGATTTCTAGTTGGCCCAACCGGGTTTTATCGACTCGCGCTTCTTTGTCGGACTCAACAATACGACTATCCCTTCTCTGCCAGCTATTCCTCGTCACTCCAAATAACAGAAGGCGGAGATTCTGCCAAAGGTCCAAAGCTCGTATTCTTCCACCAGTGATGACTCGATGCTCTGACTACCATTGGACAGAGGCACCTGTTTGTCCGTAGCCAGAGCAGAGATTCTTTGTAAGGTCCAGGGCCGATGCGTATCGTTTCGCATCTGTCGTAAAATCGCTAAATCGGTACACGCACTCACCAGTATTCACCCCTCAGCAACAAACATATAGCACATCGATCACAGTTACTTATATATGCCCGAATTCTCTCACAATATGGTTACTGCAACAAGATTGGCTCAACGTGTGCTGCTCGGGATATCATAACCATGTAACGTTAGTGAGTTATTTTTATTTCAGAATAGTATTATTTAATAATCATACTCCACTATTTCCACCTATATATTACTACAAATAAACTAGAATAGTGGTCGAAAATATGGAATGAAACTGAATCCCTACTAATTTTACTCTAAGTCGAATGCAACAGTTGGAATTGCGAAAAGCATTATTACCACTTGGGGTTTTAAAGTTAAAATTTTAAGTTATCGTACCGTCGTCGGGGAGACAACGCGGGGTGAGAATGGGTCACTGTTTTAACTACATATAATGCTTGTAGAATAGATTTAATGTATCTGAGAACAATAAAACTGAATTATAAGTGACCTTTTTGAACGGTTTTGTTATCCGACCTCAAGACTGTCGATGAGGGCTCGGACGTCACCCCTGACTACGGTATCCATCACTTTTTTATATTTTAAGTTATTGTAATTTTGTTCTAAGCCAGTGACATAAGTAATCAAATGAATTATCTTAAAATATGACTACATTCTTCAATGCACCAAACTGTTCTACGTAGTTTACGTTGGGCGGTCGTGTCTTGTACATAACCCTTCAGATTTTTTTAATCTTCCGAAGTTTTCCGGAGACGAGCCAGCCTCGGGCTAAAAGTCTCCTTAATAAAGAAACAAAAAAAAATCTTCCGAAGTAGGTAACACATTTTTTTCAAATCTGTTTTACCACATATGTTTCAAACACTTGATTCTTTTCTAAACATAAATAATCATTCAAAGTCTTTCTGAATAATGTTTTTACAAACGATGGCTTGAAAAATAATTTATAAATCAACTAAACAAAATCGAGTTTAAGGCAGTTTTAAACCGAGGTCGGATTGAAGGCTAGATTTAAGCTCATCATGTACTTCAAAGCTAGTTTACACATCAGGAGCTTGTCTGCAAATTTTGCTCCCATGTGTGTGGACGTGATTTATTATGATATTCCGTTATGAAAAATTAGAAATTCAGAACGATTTAAAATACAATCCGGCAGAAATCTCCGAGAGTCCGAGTTGTAAACCAGACTATAAATTGGCCAGGATTTTTTTTACTTTTCGCGACGAAATTGCATTTTTGGGAGCACATGGGAACAAAATCAATGGACAAGATTCCCAAAGTGTGAGGCTACTTTAAGCATAATTTAAATCAATTTCGATCAAAAAGGACTGTGAATTGATTAGATTTGACCTTTATTCTCATGCGCCAGCCATAATCCTGGAAATAATTTAAATTACATTTTATTTACATGTTTTTGTCTTGTTTAGATTCTTGTAATTCTTATCCGTAGATTTTTTCCAACCTATATTCATGAAAAAAGGATTTTCTCAAAATTTTAGACAGGGTACTTTGACTATTGTTTGTTATTTTCAATTGTTCAGAATTGTAAAAGTTTTTGATATTGGTCAATAATCAAATTCTTAGTGCATATGTAAGAGCGGATCAAAATAAAATTTCCGAATTCTTCTTTTTTAATATTGAAAGATGCGTAATTTTCTGTTCTCTTGTGTTTTTGTCCGTGTCCCTTTGAAGAGTGAAATACAACAGAATGTTAATTTCTTATACGGAAAATGAAAATTATTCCCATAAATTTTGAACTTTCCACAGCTCTTAAATTTTATCACATGGTTTTTCGACATGTGCCGTTTTTCAAGCGCGTTTGTCCCGTTTTTTCACCGAAATGATCTGGTCAGCCTAACCCTGAGAAAACACGGTGAGCTAGTTAGGGACGTCTGGACGTCCACTTCATAGACGTGAGGACGTCAAAGGAGATTGTTGCAGAACCTACCAAAATCTGTACAAGAACTGGGCATGTGCGAAATTGTTTGGATTGTTACAAAAACTGTAAACTCTCTAACAAATATTGTAAGAAAATCTTACAAATTTATAAGGTCTCATACAATATTTGTATAAGAATCTAGCATTTTTGCATATGCACAGCTCTTATACAGGTTTTGGAAGGTTCTTACATAGAATTGCTCAAATTGGTGGGTGAATCATCGTAGGTTTTCTTCTATTCTCTATTGTTTATTTTTGTATTGAAATATACCATGAAGTTATTTTTTTTAATGACAAATTTAAATTTTTGTTTTTACTATAGAAGAAATTTGAAAACAACAAGGCCAGTAAACGTCAAAATTTATGAAGAACGAAAGAGAAAGAGATTTTCTCGTGCAGTGCCCTATAAGTGAAGAGATTGGTTCAAGAAAAATGTGCACCACCTTACATAAATAACTAGCTACGGCATACCTGGAACGAACCCGAATCAACAGTACACATGAGTACTGTGGGGGTATTCTCGGCTGTTGATGTCATTAACAACAACAACAAAGAAACATTTTTCGATTTCATTCCATCGAGCATGGCATCAATGGATGCGAGATGTAGATACGAAAGAATGGACGGACATGCCATCTCGTCGTAGGCGAATCGAAGCAGCAAAAAGAGACCTGACCCGCAGGTAACTAGATTACAAAAAGAATTTTCTTCGTAGCCATCTCACGCGTTCCCCCGCGCAGCTCCTAATGGTCGCAGGCACAGAAGGAACAGAAAGAAATTAAAATTCCTCTACCTGATCACGTAAGTGTGTTCTTAGGCCGAACTTTTTTTGCGTGTGCATGGCCTAGGCTACCTGTCTGTGACCACTTCCTATAGGGAGAAACTTGATCCATTCCCTACGCATTCCGGCATGTTTAGCGCTGCAGCCGGCTGTCTGTCGCACGTACAGGCTTCGAATACCGAAGGACACACGGCGGGTATTTACGTTTATAAATCAGACTCCCATTTACCGAGCGAAACCGATTAACTCTGTCATCGACTGGCATGACATTGAACATTTTCTCACCAGTTAGGGTAAGACGGTATAATATGCCCCCCCTAAGGCAACTCCTTGATAACTTTTTGTTTTTCAACGCAATTTATGCAAACTTTGTGTTATTTGGTAGTGCAGGAAGTCACAAATGCATTGCCCGTGAGTAGTCACATAAAAATATTACAGATAACACGTAATAAAGCTTTTTTGAAAAGTCGTGAAAAATGAAATTTAAAAGTGCCTGGGCAATACGCCCCACCTCAACCAAAATCATTTAATAGCCCTTCATTAGTATTTTATCAATCCCATAATAAAAGGCTACAAATCCTTATGTGCTTGACATTAAAAAACCAACATAGGTCCATCCAAGCAGGTATGAATTACATTTCAATATTTTCCATGCAATTTGGAAGCAACTGCTGCAGGCTCGCTGCGCTTGTGTTCAGTTGGTAAGGGCATATCGTCCTGCCTACACTGGGGCGTTTTGGCCAGTGAAACATGTTTTCGAAAATCGTTACATTTTTGCAGATGGAAGCAATTTTATATCATATTAACCATTGAGAAAAGTAATTTTGTTGCCCAACTGAGTGTTCCAGTGCAAGTTTTGCGGACAGTATGCCAGAGTCGCTCCAGAATGTTCAGCAAACAAACATTAAAAGTTACATCAAAACTGTGACTTATTGTATTTTGCAAATATTTTCATTAAGTAATACAAAAATATTCCCATATTCACATAGGATGATGGTTTTACAAATATTTATAGGTACCAACTGAATTTGACCCTTAGTTAGTTATAGTTTTCTAGAAATCAAAGAGGGGCGTTTTGGCCAGGTGGGGCGCATTATACCGTCTTACCCTAAATCTTGGGACAAGTCACGAATCTTTCTCTTTTCGCTTTTTTCCATCGTTGGACAGCCATGGGAAGCAAACCGGAAGGCTTGATCAAGGATCCGTTCTAATCTAGCCTTTCCGAGTGGTACACTAGGTCCAGGTAGGTTAAGAAAGGGTTTGAGTCTGTTCTTGTCAAGTGTTGCCTTTTTTCCAGAAGAAAGATAATGGCAATAGATGGATAAGAGTCCATTTTAGCTGAAGCTGGAATTGCATCTCAAGTATGTGTTTACTGTCTGTAGTAGGCAAATGCACTTTACATGGTGCTTGTTCTGGTCATTTCCGCTTTTCATAAATGTCGGACGAGAGAAGAGTGACGAATGGGTTGGAGCCAAGATAGACATCTCGCTGTTGCGTCTAGCAATAGCGGATGAACTGGATATCCAGCGAGCGCTCTTCCCGAGAACCGGCCGACGGTACAACGATAATAATGAGGTTGTACGGAAGTCGTAAAGACCGTGTTTATATAAACCATAAAATTGGAATTAAGTAAGAGAGGAAGCGGTCCATTTCTTGTCACGGCTCGCGGGTATTTATTGGCAACAGCGTGACAAGCGGCGCAACTTGGACAATTGCAAGTCTGAGACACAATTCGTTTCTGCTGAAGGTAAAGCAACAGAGCAGTACCCGTTAGAGCTCTGTACGTCGTGTGACACTTAATTGCACTCTGCAAAAGCACTTTCATTGATGACGGTGTGGAATGAAATTTTCAACAGCTGTTGGAAATAAATAGGGAATTTTTGCTACGACGACGTTTGTTGTCATTCAGGCGCGAGAATAATTTTAACGATATTGTCGCGTGAAACTACTAAAGGAGCCAATGAACGGGTTATTGACTGTTCGGTATTTTAACTGCCTTTGCGTGGTTTTCTCTTTCGTTCGATAAATGTAATGTAATTGATAATCAATTAGTGTAAAGCCTAGTTATATTAAAGTTGAAATATAATATAACATAATATAATATAATATAATATAATATAATATAATATAATATAATATAATACTATATATAATAGCCCTGTTTATATCTTTGGGTTGTTGATTTTTTTTCGGTGAAAAACGTTTTTCACCGAAAAAAATCAACAACCCAAAGATATAAAAATTCACGGTGACCAAAACCCTACTAAATAGCCCTGTTTGTCTGTCCATTGATTAGCCAACCAGACGCAGCATGCGGGGAAATTCTCACAAAAAAAAATTTGACACTTAAATTCTTTTTTTACTATCAGATGCAGAAAACAAGACCAGTGACAACCTTAGACAACCAGACACAGCATTTGATGAAAAAAAAATCACAGACAGACGTTGAAAATTTTGATTTTTTTAATGCATTTAGGTGCATTATTAAATTTTTCGATCAATTATCCTAATTGTTCAATATCATAAAAACTAGGCTTCTTAAGCCTTAATCATTGCCTACATTTATTGCTTGGATTAATTTTAAATCCCAAGATCTTCTGAATTTTTAATTATTCTGGAGTTGCAAGGGAATCGGAATATTAACAAGAAATTCTTCGGAGTCTCCATAATTAGAATTTCAGCGACATTTTTTTCCGGAATTCTGTTGAAGAGTTCCGAAAAATGTTCGATAAAATTTTTGAAGAACTAGAAGAATCTGTAGAAGGATCTGAAATGCATATATACGATGAAAATTCCAATAAACATCAAATTCCGAAGAATTTCCAGTATAAATTAGAAAAAAAATTCCAGCTTACTTTTTTACAGAATCTCTAAAGATTTTTTACAAAATCCTGGGCAACTTTGATGAATTCTGAAATTAATAATATTCTTCTAAATAACCAATAGAATTTTTATTCGTTTTCCAAAAGAAATTCTTAGACATTTTCCGTTCATTGGAAAGTGCTTCAAATATAAATCCAGAAATTCGTTTGGAAATTCCTCAAGACATTCCTAAGAAAATTCGAAAAAGGAATTCTAACAATTAATCTAGAATTTCCCTAATGAATTCCTTCAGAATTTCCGCGTGGACTTCCCTTTATTTGGGAATTTCTTCGTAAATTCTTTCCGAAATCTCTCCAAAAGTTCCTTCAGGAATTTCATTGAAAACTACTTTAGGGATTGCTTCAGAAATTCCTTTACGGCGTCTTTTGTGTATTTCTTCAGAAATTCATTCGAAAACTTTCTTAGCAATTCATTTAAGAATTCCTTAGAAAATACCAATGGAGAATAAGAAATCTACGATCAGATGAATAGTTTTCTACACAGATGGTTCGAGACTGAACAATCAAGCAGGAGCTGGGGTGGCTGGCCCAGGGGTATAAATCTCAATCCCCATGAACAAGTGGCCTACTGTGTTTCACGCTGAAATACAAGCTTTTTTGGAATGCTCTAATTTGTGTTTGCGACGCAAATACAGGCATTCAAACATCTGCATTATGTCGGACAGTCAAGCCGCTTTGAATGCCTTGAAGTCAGTGACATGCACATCAAAAAACGTCTGGGAATTTATAAATACCCTTCATCAAACAGTTTCTGTGGACCAGAACTATTTTGTGCATTACCCGCATGTGCTTTGAAAATGGAGCTAAAAATGTGGATAACATCGAACATAGAAACAAATTGGAAACGCACTCCTAATGCGAGGCAGTCCAAAAGGCTTATCACACCTAATATTTCTGTGACCCGTTAAATCTTAGAGCTTTCCAAAAAAGATCTTAGAACATATGCGGGCGTAATAACAGGTCATTGTCCGAGCCGTTATCACTTGAAGCAACTGAAAAAAATTCAAGATGATTCATGTCGATTCTGTGGCGTGGATAAAGAAGACTCGGAACACATTTTATGCCATTGCCCGGCAATTTTCAAAAAAAGAATAAAGTTCTTCAACAAAGGGCTATTAGAACCCTATGAAGTTTGGAGAATAACACCCAATCTGGTGGTGCAGTTTATTAGAAATGTACTACCAGACTGGGGAAAGGCTACGAGTCACATTTGACGGTCATTCTAAATAGTGGCTTGACATTGTTATAAAGCAATATTAAAAAGGGGAATACATCACAATAGATCAAAAACGGCGTGGCGCGGCGGCGCACAGGTCTAGCCGATCAGCGTAAATTTCGTTTTCGATCCAGCGTCACTTCACTACCATCAGCACTAATGGCCCCAAGTCGATTGCCAGCGACTGTCTCCCTCTTAAAAGGCACAACAGCCTCCTTTACGGCATGGCGATCAATCCCGATAATATCGATATCGTCCGCATAGCCCAGGCTTTTCACACTAGCTCTCCAAATCGAGCAATCCCTCGAGCGCTATGTTGAGCAGTAAATTCGAGAGTGCATCACCCTGCTTCAATCCATCCAAGGTTACAAATGATGTCGAAATTTCATCCACAACCCTTACACTTGATTTCGATCCGTCCAACGTGATACTAATCAGCGGTATCAGTTTCGCCGGAAAACCATGTTTTAGCATAATTTGCCATAAATTGTTTCGTTTCACTGGATCGTACGTTGTTTTGAAATCAATAAACAAATGATAATTTTTCCTCACCCTCAATATAACACAATGTTGTGCATAACAAGCGGAGTGGTCTATTAACGTTAATTGAGCCGAACGTGCGCAAAACGTCTCCATGTTTCCTATACTAACTGATGATATTTTGAATATGCCGAGCAGCAATCGTGAACCGTAAACATGTGGGGTTTGAGCATACACAATGGCACACATATTCGTAGATAGCTCTCTATGATATGACGCAAGATTCCTTCGAAGAAAATGAAGTAAATCATGGGGGTGGGAGTGTGCGATTTTGAAGTCGAAGGAATGTGGACCGCAATTTCAAACAATAAACGTCACTTCACTCGTCTCATTGTTACGCTCTCTAAAGTGAAGGTGGGACGAAAGAGATCATTTTAATTTCACTTGATTATTATCTCGGGCGGGATGTGCGCAAGCACTTGAGCAGTATCCACATAAAATCTCGTTCGGTCGAGGCATTTAAATTGCACTAAATACAGGCTTAACGGTTATAATCAGAGCAACATGTCATAACTGAATCCCGCAGGCCGCCCGGTTAGCGGTTCACCTTTTATCCAAATATGGAATCCTCCATTAACGGCAACAAAAAGGTCCTTTCGAAAACCTGCCATAGCAACACTGTATAGGGGCTCGTTGGCCCAATAATTGCACAATTCACCATGGACGCGTTACTTTTAGGTTCGTAGATCAGTTGACATGTCGCACTTCAGAGCCGACGCCAGAATCAATTTTTATCTACCTTCTCCAAGCATAAAGCATTGAGTTATCTCTCGAAATTTAAGACAATTGACTTGTACGACATTACCATGGAGACAACTTAAATAGTGCTTAATGTTTACATGGCGCACTGTTTTTGGGCACACGGTTCGAGGTCTTCCAGTCAACTAGTGAGCAGTTGCCATTACAAAAAGTTGTTTTCACGTATGTTAACTATACGTGTATAAAATGTCTATTTACATTATTGCGTAAGGCGATGGGGTCCATTCTCATTGGACATAACTAAAGCCTCTTAGACAGGCAGATCAGCGTGCATGGAATGGCGCACTTCATTCACTTGCCGCACGTTGTTCGTCCGTTGCACTACAGCTTGGTCCATTCATCGTGATATTATTTTTTCATTCATTCATTCTTCCAATTTGTCCGGAGAGTCGCCCCGACGCGACTAGTATCTCGACTAGTCCAAATTGGGCAGAAAAATACACATACTTTGTGCTCAGTTGAGTGTGCATTAAAGTTGTTCGCATTTAATAAATATGTTGCATGTGAACCGGTCGGCAATGAGGCGTCTCTCGCATATAGTGGCGCATAAATGATACCACCCCACCGTTCCACACATCGCATCACACGTCTCGCGACGTATTAAGATCGAACCGATTCGCCGCAGTATCTCGTACCTATAGTCCTGCAGGGGTTCTTAAATTTTCCTATAAATATTGATTAATTACACAGTCTGCTTTTTTATTGAGATACAATATTAATAAATTAATTTCAATCAAAATATCCCTCAAAAAGTTGGTTCCAAGCGAAATGTTTTGATTAATAATCAAATTGGAAACCTCTGCATCGTACATTTTTATATGGTTTCCTGCAACTTTATTGCTAATAATACCGCCGCTATGCTACGCTAGCGGCTATGAATGAGAATCGTTGTTTCTGCTTTTACTGCCTGCAATCGGGCTCACAAAAGTAAGAGTATTTACATGTAATTTCCAGTATACTTGACTTCAAATGTCTTGTGACACAATGATGGCCAAGTACCATGCCTCAACAATGACAATTTGATTGCCACATTTCAGCCTCAACCTTTTCCCATGGGCGACTCCCCGTACCATGCTGCGAATCTGAAGTCTGTTTAAGTTTTTGGGATTACCTTGTTGACATACACTTTTCGGAACATGTCCAAGCTGTGTTTATTTAATCCGTTCGAATGCAAATAATTATCCGGCTGAGCTCCATCACCACACGGTGCACTGAAAATATCAAGGCAGCATTCTACGGTAGCAGCCGAAGCACCAGCTGGAGAGATCACACCATCCTTGGCTCTAATTGAGGCTAACGTTTCAAGCAATGCGGATTAAACACCCGGCAATCAGCCTTTATATCTGCTGCCAAGCTGCTGATGGTTGCGATGCGATGTTGGTGTGTTTTGCCACAACAGCGAATTTAAACCAACCAACATCAGAAACCACCCACCGACTTTACCGCCCGGACACATCGACTTCGGTGAAATGCTTACGGATCTTCTTCGGATTAACTGCGCACGAGTGTAAACGCTGTGCTCGAGCTTGCGGCTAAATTTGCATGCATGTCGTCCCGACAATGAGTACAACAATAATAAGAGAGCCTGCCCCGTATGCAGATGCGCTTGATTGAGGCTGCCCGATTGCGGGCACGGTGAACCTTCTATAAAGTGCTCGTTTTGCTTTTTGTAGAATAAGCAAAGGTGGAATTATATTACTTAAAATTCTGTTAGTTCCTGATGAGTTTTGAAAAAATATTTTGGACATGAATACAAATACGATTAGGAACACAATCACAAACAATAATACAAATCTCTGTCCTCTGGCCTCATAATCTTAAGCTAAAACATCTCCATCTTGCAGTTAAGTATTTATTAAGCAATTCAAAAGTTATAATTATATGCAAGGTCAACTATTCCATTTTTGGAATTTGTTTGTACAAAAAAAAGTTATTACTTTACAAGTTTTAAAATTAGCATTTAGGCCATAACTTCTGATGAAGTGTGTGCGCCAAAAACCTCGCCCATTTTTCAGACAATTATTGGGGGTCTAACACCAAACCGAATAGTGACATCCGGACTAGCGACACTTTTTGCAATATTTAAAAAGGGCCCATTGCTAAAGTTACCGAAGCGCAAACATTTCCAAATCAGAATCCGATTTTTTTTAAACATATGACAAGTATTGTAGACGGTTTTTTTTTATTATTCTAAGACTAGTCGACACGGCAGACTTTTTCCTACATAGTAGCCAATAATGCGCATTGTGAACAGCCCATGCGAAATTTTCATACGATTCTTAATTTTAGTTTTTCACGATTTACTCAACCTAACTCGTGATTTTCACACTAGGAAGTATCATATAAACCCGTCGGAAACGACAACGAACATATTTGCTGAAGGAATGAAGAAAATCCATCCAACCGTTTTCTAGTTATGCGATCACAGTAGCCCAATTTTCATACTTGAAAAAAAGCAAACCAAAACAATAAATTTGACATTCAAGGTACCGATCGAACCTTTTTATGGAAACTCCGGTTACTATGGTTGAATAGTGTTGATCACAAATCTCGCTTAACTTTTCAAAAGGACCTAAGTAACATTTTTTCATGAATTAATTTGAATAGCGCAATCAACAGAACAACATGAAAGCTTTTGATTGCAGTACTCAAATAAATTCATGATAAAAATGTTACTTAGGTCCTTTTGAAAAGTTAAGCGAGAAATGCTGAATGGGACTATAGCACTTCTAGCGTTCTAATACCAACTCAAGCTTCTACTCAAAACCTTTCGAATTCTGAAAAATTGAAAATTAAAAAAAAAAAAAAGCGGACCCGGCGAAATTTGTGTCGCCAAAAATTGATCAATTATTTTCTGATACAATTTTATGCATCCACAATTTATCTAGAAAAAAAAGGTTCTTCAGAATGATCTCTCATTTTTGTTTTACATCTTTTTGCCTTTCTCGTACACTAAGTGTACGTAAAGGCTATAATATTGCTTCAAAAACAAAATTTTGATAGGAGGATTTTTATATACCGATCGACTCAGCTCGACGAATTGAAGTGATGTCTGTATGTGTGTATGTATGTATGTGTGTGTGTATATGTATGTGTGTATGTGTACAAATTTTGTAGACACACTTTTTTTGCTTCTTTTGTCCGATTTGCTCGCAACAAGTTGCAGTCGACGCGGAATTCAGTCCCATTGTTTGCTATTGAAAATTAGATCAATAGCTCATCGCAATCTGGAGTTATGGCCAAAAAACTGTTTTTGCGAATAAAAAATAGCAAAATGTTCTCAACCTAGATTCGAACTTCTGACCTCTGGGGTGGAAGGCGCTTGCCATACCACAAAACTATCGGAACACACATGGTATGAGTAAACCGAAGTCGTACAGTATTTATCAAATTAGTATGTGTGCATTTCTTTTCAAAGCCACAGAGTTCACTCTGCTAGGGTAACGGTGCCAATATTGGAAGTATTATTGAATCAATGAAAGAAAATATATATTTGATAATTCGAAATTGATAGTTTTAATGCATTAACAAATAGACAAACTTTGAATTTGCTAGAAATGAAATTGGATTCATTTCGTCTTAATAATTAATTTAAATTTCTTGGAGGTAAAATGAGCTCCACTATACTGCCGTCGCAAGCATAATCGTCCAATATTGATTTTGCATGGAAGAAAATATGGAACAGTTACACTTGCGGCGGCAGTATATAGGTAGGAAAGCCAATTTGTTGGAGAAATTATTGTTTTCAATTAATATTCATAATGGCACAATTACAACGTGTCGCTTCAAGTAAAGCAAACGTTAAGTAATGCAATGATGAACAATATTATTAAGACCCCATTGTCTCCACTGAGGCCATGATCGCCTTATAAGTGTTTATTTGGGTAACCTTTAACGAAAAGAAATGTGTTCAATAATTAATAACGTTTCTCTTTACTAAACGTAATCAGGCCCATTTTTTCTATTATTTTGCTATCATGCGCTCGCATACCCTATATACGAGTGAACTTCTCACGTGGCAGCTATTTTTGTGGCGTTCAATCAGCGTATGGTAGCGCAGCTGGTGTACGTGAGGACGCTATGCAAGCACATTTTGGCGGGAGCGAACGGCACTGCATTCGCTTCATTCGCTTGCCGTCGGATGAATATCGCAGAAGGAAGCATCACCAACACACCGCATGGCCCTGACGAAAGCGAGTAAACAAAATGGGGGCCGGATGATGCCTTTTTATTTCACCCGGCAAGGGATATAGGACGTCAATTTTAAAATGGTTGTTAAAACGTTAAAACACATTTTAACCGAAAATAGTTGGATTTTTCAGGTTCGAAATTTAATTTACTTTTAGATTGGCAGCACGAAAGCATAGCATAGCATAGCATATGTGATTGTACAAATCGTGGGTGGCTATACAATGCTCAATTGAGCAATCTACTGTATATTGTCGCAAATTGGTACTTGGGATTAGTACCTTTTCCTATACAGTAGCAGTTGTATACCTGGCCACGTCCTTACAATCACGGAAGGAAGGAAGGAATGTTAGTTCAACATCTACTAGTGAAGATGCAGGGAACCCATACTACCTTTATAGAGGTCTCTGGAAGGAAAATTTGTGTTAGTGGGAAAGGTGAATAATAGGGAGCTCTATTCGACAATATAGAGCGTTTGTCAATAACAGTATATGCTGTAAAAATAATAAAATATATTCATCAATTTACTTACGAACCGTCCTAAGGAAAAACAAAACATAGATATGTAGCCTGATATAAAGGTGTAGACTTCGGCTATCTGTTGGTGGTGTTGGATTGCGTGGGAGTGCTCTCGCCTCTTAGATTTGACGAATCGATGTTCTAATCTTTGTTTACAAACGCAGAGAATTCGTTTTAAAAATTTGGTATTGAGTTATAGAAAATAAAAATTGTTTAAAGTTCATTGGTATTATACTAGAAAATATGTTTTTGAAAAAAAAAAAAGAATAGAGCCGAACGAGCGTTGATCACAGGACTCTCTGAGTGAGAGCCTAGAACGTTACCCCTCAGCTATCTTTACGCTATCGTGCGGCAACGCACCGGCTGCTGTGTTTAGGTTCCGTGGCATATTTAAATCATCTGACGTTGAAAAACATATACGATTGAGTTTACGTCATGTGCTTTTGTGTCAATTCATTCAGATAAGTCACCTAATATTCATAGTGTTTTGGTGTGCAGGGAAGCAACATCAATTTCAATATTTAATTTGAATCCACCAATCCAATCCATATTGGCACAGTATATGTAAAACATGGATGGTCTAACAATTAGTTTGTAAATAAAACAAATTATTTTAGTAAATGGTTTTGATTTTCTATAAATATTAATTTAGTATTATTCCTACCTTTTCGCTTGCATACCTTCTGTGTGATTTTTTGAAAGTTAATTAATTCATGCTATACATGAGTCCTAAATCTTGGACTTCGCTAGACCAATTAATTGTAACATTCATATAGTGACAACATATCTGTTTGAAGATTTCAAATAGCACTGGGATTATGTGGGAGAATCTGAGTTTCGGAAGGATTCGGAAAAAAATTTTCATTCTTGCAAGTCAATGAAAATGTATCCAAACTTTTCTACAATCCAAACATGTTTTGGATCATGTAGTAATCTAAATTCGATCATTTAGTTTCTCGATGACTCATTCCAGAGGTTAAATTTCAAAACGTGTTTTATGGTGGACTTCTGGTGCGAATATTTTTCGACAGCTCTGTCCTACAGTTTATTGTATTAATTTAATTAATAACAGAGATGAAACACTAGCTTGTAATAACTTATACTGTTAATAACATTATTTTTTTATTAGTTATTATTAGTCAGTATAAGTAAACAAAATGGGGGCCGGATGATGCTTTTTATTTCACCCGGCAAGGGATATAGGGCGTCAATTTTAAAATGATAATTAAAACGTTAAAACACATTTTAGCCGAAAATAGTTTGATTTTTCGGGTTCGAAATTTAATTTTCTCTTAGATTGGTAACATGAAAGTTTCATTATTTCGATTAAAAGCCATGTAGGCTACATATCTACACTACAAGGATGTTTTCGATCATTTAGTAATCTGCGTTCAATCATTTAGTAGTTTGTCAATAACACATTCCAGAGGCTAGATTTCAAAATGTGTAGTATGGTGGACTGCTAATTCAAAGGTTTATCTACAACTCTGCCTAACAGTTCGATGTTTCAATTATACTGGTAATAGAGCTATAGAGCTAGTAGCAGTAGCTTATACTGAATGATTGGAATTTTGTTATCATTTGGTATAAGTCACTGCAACTAACACTGTAACTCCTTCAATGGTGGAATTGAAACATCGATATATTAGGCAGATATATAGAAAAACCTTCGCATCAGAAGTCCACCGTATAACACATTTTGGAATTCAGCCTCTGGAATGAGTTATAGACAAACTACTAAATGATCGAACGCAGATTACTAAATGATCGATAACATCCTTGTGTGTCTAACATATAGGTAAATACTTCGGCTAGCTGTTGGTGGTGTTGGATTGCATTAGGAGTGCTCTCGTCTCTCAGATTTGACAAATCGATGTTTTAATCTTTGTTTACAAATGCAGATAAGTCGTTTTAAAAATTTGGTATTGAGTTATGAAAAAAAATGAATAAAATTCATTGGTATTAACTAAAAATGTTTAAATTTAACATTAAACAAAAGAGAGTCAGGATGAGCATCGAACATAGACCCGCTGAGTGACAGCCTAAAGCGTTACCCCTTGGCTCTCTCCGCTTCTTGGATATGTGATGATCGAAGTATAACAGGTTATACTCAATTTGCACTGATCATCGGTTGCTTGTACATTCGTGCGGCAACGCACCTGTGCTGTGTTTAGGTTCCGTGGCATATTTAAATCATCTGAAAAACATATACGATTGAGTTTACGTCATGTGCTTTTGTGTCATAATGTCAGATGTCAGATATGTCACCTAATATTCATAATGTTTTGGTGTGCATGGAAGCAACTTCAGAATCAATTTCAACATTTGATTTGAATTCACTGTAATGCATTCTTCCTGGCGTTGCAGCAAATAATTCATATTGGCACAGTATATGTAAAACATGGCTGGGCTAACAATTAGTTTGAAAATAAAACAATTTATTTTAGTAAATGGTTTTGATGTTCTATAAATTTTAACTAACTATAATCGTACCTTTTCGTTTGCATACCTTCTGTGTTTTTGATAGTTAATTAATTCATGCTATACATGAATCCTAAATCTTGGACTTCACGAGACCAATTAATTGGAAACCCATTCATAGCGACAACATATCTGTTTGAAGATTTCAAATAGCACTCGGATTATGTGGGAGAAGCTGAGAAATGCCGAAATGCTCTCTATATGAAGAAAAGCAACCCTAGTAGAATTCTTCTAAGACTTTATTAAGTCGGATCAAAATCGTAAATCTTAATTGAAAAGTGGTTAAATGGCATTGACAAAAACGGAACTGCTCATCAGCAAAAATGAATTCTTATCTATATGATGAAGAATCATACTATTTCAGAAGGTGCCAGAAGCCTAAGCTGGATTCTGACTTCAAAACAGAAAAAGTTTGTCAATTGACCAAAATTATGGATCATATCACCGAAGTTATGGATCATAATCACGATAAAAATTGCGCAAAATTGTATTTTTTTATTAAATGTAGTTTTCTATGAATAATTTTCCAAACATTTATGGATCATTTGTCATACGTTCATGGGAAAATAGCAGGAATGATCTTGATCTTGATCATGTTTAAAGGTACATACTTATTTTACAATTATTTGATATATTTTTTTTTTAGCTTAGTTATGCTTAGTTATGGATCTTAAAATTATTCTTTATGGATAAGCCTGAGCTATTTTTTGGATTTGAGGTAGCGTTTTATGGAACATTCTGATGTTATTTATGGATTTTTTTGTGCATTTAACGGTACAAAGTAAGGGCTGCCATAAACAAATTTGAAAAATAAGATCTATTTAGTGTTATATTAGACTTTTCTAATATGTTTGTCAACCCATTTGAACGAGCGAGAAAGGCATCATCACCGCTAGGTGGATTAATCAGGGTTTTAATATATATATATAGATGATCAAAATTTTGAAATTCCATGCAAATTGTACGTAAAATCAAGTAATCGAAAAGATTGGGTTTTGATTTTCAAAGCATTCAAATTTCGTCATAACATTTTTCTTCTTAAAAAGAAGAAGAAAACGAATATAAATTAGCAAAAATTGGGCTGTCTATTTTTGAGCGATGCACGGTCGTACAAATGCCAACTTTATCTCATCGCAAAACAAAGAAATACAGCACCAATCTCGTCGCTTCTTTTTGCTAACACGCGTGCTCACTGGTGAAAAAAATCACAAAAATAAGAAACAAACCAAATTCCTTTTCATTGCTTTGTTTTTGATGGGATGGAAATAGGAGCTATAGGATGAAGTGCCGAATCGTTCCCCTATATAAAATAAATATAGAAGAAGATAGATAGATAGATAGATAACTAAAGTTCTCTGTCTATACTTCATAGTCTAATCGCACTTCTAAACATCAGCCGTTCGCTTATCGAAATGATTGAGCTCTTGTTTGAACTTTATAAAAAAACAAGTAATAAAATTCGTGCCTTCGAAGCCGATAAAATACGAGCACACAAGAACACTACAACAGTACATGACCAATTACAAATTGGATTCGGGAATTCGTAATCGTCAAACATGAATTAGAATATTTCTTCGTCCGGTTTGAAAATGATGATCAATAAGCAAAATCAAATGCGCAAGCCACACTATGCGTGCCAGGTGGCATAAGCATAGGGTAGCAGGAACTATGTCCAAGGGCTTTACGACACCTCCCAAAGTGACTGTGAGTAAGGGGGTATGTCTAGGAGGTGGTGGGGTTTGTCAGTAGGCTCTGCTAAACCTCTCCCAAAAACCACAAGTATCCGCAAGCAGACCCTATCAAAGCGACCGTGTCCCGCCTAAAGCGCACGAGTCCAGCGGGAGTGCCAATCAGCACATCATCCTGATTATAGCATACAGGCTGCGTGTTACTGGATTATGTTTTGAATATTGTAATACTGGTACTGGGATGGTAGCCACAGACATTCTTTTCTCTTAGTAAGGCTGGGTGCTCTTTCCCTACTAGCGCTGATCTGGCTCTGAACACGAGAGTGTCAACCCTCGCATGGCCTCCCTGAATGCCGCAAGGTATGCATAGAAAACCATGAGATCAATAAGGCAACTACACCAGCAGGATTCAACAGCAGCCGCAAAGAGGACCAAATAGCAATGATTCTTTCAACTAAATCAAAAAAGTAGTCGGAGGAGCGGTGTCTGGCGGTAAGGAGGACGCTTTCGCTAGACGAAGTGGCTTTAATCGGTCACCCCATAGGTCGCCGGAGGAAGGCGAAGGTGGTGAGTCAGATGAGGTGTCAGTCGACGTAAAAATGGACGGCCCCACTCTGACCAAGGTCATAAAATCGGTGATGACCAACGACGAGAATATTGAAGTCCAGACAATGGAGATGATTACTGACGTTACAGATGTAATCATGTCATTTCTGGATACCCGCGTAAACTACCGTAAGGATCTGAAACAGCCCGTACTGACCTTCTGCGCTCTAGTCGTGGAGGCGTAGTCGGAGTGGAAGACTTCGCTAGAGGCCAGTAAGAAGGCGGAGCACAAAATCCGTATTATTACTGAGGAGAAGGAGTCGATGGTGAGCCAGGCGGTGAAGGTCAGGATCGGAGATTCGTCTTCTTACTGATGGGAAGCGGCTGGCGGAGAACCAGGTTGCGGAACTCCAAAAGCGAATGGCCATCAGCGGTGCAACTCCGAAGTTAAATAAGGTCACGCAGGTGGCGGACCTGAATGTAGCTAAAAGGGTTATAGTGTCGCCCAAGAGGAGAGATGCAGAAACTCTCCCGGAAAGGATTGAGCGGATAGTTGACCCTAAGGATCAACGGAAAACAGTGCCTTCACCAAAAAGGATCGCCAGGAGGAAGGATCGCCAAAAGGAAGACCTGCCGTGGACGGAGGTCGTGAATCCCAAAAAGGCGAAGCGGAGTCGTCAACAAACCGCCGGGAGTGCGACAAATGTGGCGGAGCAGGCCATTGCTAAGAAGAGTAGAGCTCGTGAGAAAAAGGGTGTGCCATCCAATGGCAGTGGCAAGCGAAAAGACAGAGGTGAGGCGGTTATGGTTAAGACTGACGATAAAAACCATGCCGACGTCTTGAAGACTATGAGATGCACAAAAAACTCTCTAGTCTAGCAGGAGATGTTAACTGTATCCGTCGAACGCGGAAAGGCGAAATCATTCTCGGCTTAAAGCGGGACGCTGCTCAGAAGAGTTCTGAGTATAAAAATTTGACAGAGGTGGTCCTGGAAATGGGGCTTAAGTTAGAGCCCTGTGCCCAATTTCGAACATCCAGTGCAAGGGCCTGGATGAGATAACCGAGGTCGGAGACCTGGTAGACGCACTGAGAGATCAGTGCGATGTCAAGATCAAGGAATCCGCGATTCGGTTACGCAAAGGCTATGCGGGAATACAAGTTGCCTCATTCCAAGTACCTGTGGCTGATCCTGTTGAAGGTGCTTTGGCCACGGTCATAAATCCTATGACTGCAAGGGGCCTGACCGCAGTAAGCTATGTCGTAGGTGTGGAGCTGAAATCCACCAAGATCGCACCTGTCAGGCTGCACCAAGATGTCTGATCCTGCTCCCGGGCACAGACCACAGACATCTTACCGGTGCTCAGACCTGTCCAGCCTGTCCGACCCATACCGCATCCCTACTGAGCAGCTAGACAGCGGATAAGTCCGGTATGGTGAGAATCTGGACTTGTGGGCGATACCCCATCCAGGAGATAATATCATCTCATGACGATGAGGGTTTTACTATAGCAAATGTAAACGAAGTTTACTTTTGTAGCTTCTACTGTCCTCCTAGATGAAGTATAGAGCAGTACACTAGGGTAGTCGATATTCTTGCGGCGAAACTAACTGATTTAAAACCAGTAGTTGTAGCAGGCGATTTCAATGCGTGGGCAGTGGACTGAGGTTCCCGGTTCACTAACGCTAGAGGTCATATCTTGCTAGAGTCTCTAGCGGTATTACACGTAGTCCTGCTGAACGAAGGCCAAGAGCCAACGTTCAGAGGACCGAACGTTGATTCGTGTATCGATGTGACCTTCTGCATCGCGGGATGGTCGGTGGAACCATACTAGAAGGTTCATGGAAGGCATACTTCCAGTGACCATCAGGAAGTACGTTTTATGGTCGATTATCAATTATAATTGGTCGTAGTTGCACACCCGAACAGGAAAAAAAAATGATCGATTATACCCCCAAAGGAACCACAAGGCTGGTGTACTGGTGGTCGAACAAGATCGCAGATCTCCGTTGAACCTTCCTTAGAGCTAAAAGAAGGTTGCGACGTGTTAGAACAGACGCTGAAAATGTTGATCGACGCTGGGTATTCCAGTTGGCGAGCAGAACCTTGAATTATGAGATAAAATGCAGCAAGAGAGCCTGCTTTGAGCAGCTGTGCAGGATGGCAAATGACACCCCATGGGGAGATGCATACAAGATAGAGATGGCTAGGACCAACAGCACGCCTCCTGAGAGATCCCCAGAGATGTTAGCTAGAATAGTAGAAGGGTTGTTTCCGAAGCATGAATCATCGAACTGGCGCGCTACACCGTACAAGTCAACGAGGAGGTTATCGTAGCTGCAAGAAAACTTAGGCTCAATAAGGCACCAGGCCCGGATGGTATTCGAAACCTGGTCCTCAAACACGCCATTCTTTCTGATCCAGATATTTTAAGGACCTGCCTCCGACGATTCCTTGATGAAAGAAACTTCCCAGACCGTTGGAAGCGGCAGAAACTGGTGCTATTGCCGAAGCCCGGCAAACCGCCGAGAGATTCTTCGGCATACAGACCAATTTACCTAATCGACACAGCTAGGAATTTGCTCCTGAATAGATTGTCGGTCTATACATCGTGAAGAATCTTATCAGTCTAACAAATGCAGAACAAATTAATTGTTTGAAGCTATCGACGGAATTAGCAGCGGCATTGATTTTAGCACTCAATGTGGTTACCCTACTCGGACTTTACATTTATCAACAATAATTTTGATGGTTTGCTGAACAAATGGTCTTAGATGTGATCATAATCACAATTGAGAAATATGTAAATGAAATTAAAATTGACTAAGTTGGAATTATTTTTCGAAATTTTCTGGGAGAGGGGGAATCGCATGTAGTTCTGGCGGTAGCCAGGCCTTCCTGGCCGCCCCCCTAATTTACGCCAATGTTGATACAACATAATTCATGACAAAGTGCTCAAATTTTCTGCTTGTTATTGTTTGTGCGTCAGCAGATTGATTTAGACATTTAAATGATCCTTTTCAATCATCCAACAAAGTAAAAATTATCACATTTTCCTGGCCTAAAAACCAGATCGCAACATTAAAAGCCATTCCCTGTTGACGCTTATCCCATCGAGCAAGATTTATGGCCGCGTGTGGGCAAATCCTCACAAAGCCTAGGCAGCCACGGAGTCCGCCTTTAGAGAAAAGGTCGTTAGTCTACGACAGAGTCGTCTTCTCCCGCTTCATCTATGCTATTTGAAGGCAGCAGATTATCACTGTGCGCCGGTCTTTGGTGCTCGCATGCCCCATTCTTGCTGCCGTCTACAATGAGCGCTGCTTCCTCCATGGCACCAAAGCGGGTCTCAATGGGACTTCACGGTGATCGTTTGAAGATGGTGGCGAATCTTCATACATGTGCCCTTTTTAGCGCCTTGTTTGCCGCCATGTATGCTTCCAGAAAGTTTTTTTTCCCTCAGCGCTCATTGGCGGAATCATGAAATAACGGCTTATTGCCGGGCGAGAATGACTGCTCGCGTGGTTTGAGGTAGCGCTTACTCATCTTTATGTCAGTCCGTGACCGCAGGTCGTCATGGTCCAATAAAAAATCTGCTAATTTAGACCCAATAAAATTTAGAAATCCTAGTTTTTATCTTAACCGCACTAGATCATCAGCTATATTATATGCGATGATTTGAGTCTTATTCATCCGATCCACATCCGGCTGAAACCTTGACTCATGAGCAAAGTAAACACATTTGAATAAAAAACTAGAACACTAACCATTTGTGTTGTATTGCTTGGTATTATCGTTTATATAAATAAGATTGCGACAACAATTACAGACCATAAAGAAAGTATTCGTGAGCCAATTACAAGCTGAGATATGTTCAAAAATGCAGTAGAATCATCGGCAGAATCGGCATTTAAAATTCAAGTTGCTTATGATGTTTTCCTATGGAAATAATATCCCAAGCCGTTACAATTCTTCATCAGAGTTTTGTCTAAATTTTGTCATTACTTCCTAACGTAGAGTATGATAAACGATTAATTCAGTGATCCAAATCTTTCACCTATTTGGGAGAAAGCATCCATTGCCGATTGCGCGGACCTACCGATGCTAATTAACCAACTAATTTACTGCTAATTCAATTATCGCATCCAACACTATCAAATAGGCTAGAAATTAACCGCATTTCGTTTTATTTCCTTTCCTCCCCAGGTAAGTCGTGTGGCGTATCCAATTTGATTAGCCCCAAAAAAAGAAAGACCGACAGGCCAGGTAAGGAAGACCGATGAAGATGACGACGACAACGATTTGGGGGAACTGCCCATTATTTGGAAGGAAACAAAGCACCATTGTTCTTTAAAGGCCAAGTTTGCGGTTTTGTGGACTTCAAAGTCTTAATTCGGATGATTCGGAACTGATTTCCTGCGGATTACACGATGCACACCAATCTATACGGCTTGGACTAAGTCGTGCATCACCGGTCCACCGGAGAGTGGGCATCGTCACTTCACACATCAATTGAAAACAATTGAAAGCTTTTATATGCCATAAAGATATCCGCCCATCGGCCGAATCGGCGGAACTTTGATTAGGTTGGATTCGCTACTAGTAACCCAGTTCCGGTAGCAATCGTCTTCTTCGTCAGCGGCAGTCCAGGGTTTGACAAGGTTTCGCTATTTGCAACGCTCGTTGCTTTCGGCTAATTGTTTTTATTTTTTCGTTATATGAGAGCGGGTCACGGTGTTCATTGTTGAGTTTTTATGATTCGCGATGGGAGGTATTCGGTAAGGTCAACGGATGATGCTGATATATGGACCGGAGCTTGACGGTTGTAGGTCGTAGTTAGTCTCACCTATAGTTTTTTTTGTTCAAACTTAAACGTTAACTGCTCGAATCTACGATAAAATGGAAGAATGTGTTTCATATTTTGAATCATGTGATATGTTCATGAACTTCTTGAGAAGCCCAATAAAAATCCCACCAATGTAATTTAGCAAAAGAAGCACTGCCGGCGCCAGAGCTATGGCAATAGAGGGGCTCCAGCATTTTTGGCGTAATTGGTTCATTTATAATTTGGCGTCAGTAGTATAAACCACAATTGGGGGCGTTTATAAGTCTAATCTAAAAAAATGTCAGGCAATTTAAAATAGGTACATATAACGAAATTTGTGTTATTGTGTTATCGTCTTAAAAAAGCAATGCAATCGTCTAATTTATTGAAAAGGTCTCTAGAAATTCTTTGGAATGTTTTTCCAAATACATCCAATTCAAACATTATTTCAGATATTTCTTCGGATGTAATCGGAATTCTATTCCCATGGAAATTTTTCTAGTATGCCTTCCGGTATTTCCAGCAAAACACCCTTCCACAAACCTAGGACAAAATTTCAGGAATTTCCTTGGATGTTTTGCGAACGAATTGCTAACGGAAGAGACAACGGAACGGAACTCCTGAAGTCATTTCCGACATTAAACTTGTCCAAGAATATCATTGGACATTCTGCCAAGTATTTTTTTCAGAATTTAGTCTAGGGATTTTCTCAGAAAAAATCCTCTGGAGGAATTAAAAAAAACGAAAGAATTCCTGTATGAAGTTCTGAAGAAATTGTGTACGAACTCCAATAATAATAATAATAGGAATGCGGCAAGAATTTATTTAAAAAATTCCAGAAAAAAATACTTAAGCAACTTCAAAAAAAAATAAAGAATTCCTAAACCAATTTCCGCTGACATTCCTAAAGCCATTTCCAAAAGAAGTCATAAAGAATTTTTCTAAGGAATTCTCCTAAGGGAATTTCGGAAGCAATTTCCGTATGTATTTCATAGGAAATTTGCGTAGTAATTCCGACTGAATTTCCAAAGCAATTTCCCAATAATTCGTTAAGGAATTTTCTAAGAAATCTCGGAAGGAATTCCATCGCTGGAATTTCTTGAGAAAGTACTGGCAGAGTTCTTAATATTTAGCCCACAAAAATTCCTGCAGGAAATTCCAGCAGAATTTATTTGGAAATTCCGTTCCTTAGCGAATTCTTTTTTTTTAATTTCTTCATGAATTCCTTTGGGAATTGCTTTAGGAACTCCTTCCATTTTTTTAATAAAATGAATTTCATCGGCATTAATTCTAGGATTTTCTCAATTCGGATATGCCTTTAGAAATTCTTTTGGAAATCAGAAATTTATTCCGACAATCTTTTAGAAATCATTCAGAAATTACTTCAAATTATAGAAGAAATTCCAGAAATAAAATTTCAGAATGAATTTTCAAACAAATTTCCAAAGCAGAACCTTAAGGATTTCGTAAAGATTTTGCAAAAAAAATCTAAATAAATTGCTAAAGTTATTTCCGAAGGAATTCTTACCGGAATTTACTTGAGAGTTAAACGCGTTCGTATTGGCTGTAGTGTGAAGAACTAATGAAAAGTTTTAATATTCCGTTTACTACATCTAAACATGATGAACGGTTACTACCAAATAAGAGATATCGTGGGTTACTAATTTTTCATCTGTTCATAACACTCCTCCTTCTCACGATACCGATCATCTTTTTGAAATCTTCATGCTTTTGCTTAGTTAAGGAGAGTTAAGGCTGTCGTAAATCCATCTGCCGGTTTCTGCTTTGTTTAACTGTGACTCAGAAGTATATTTCCTTGATTAAGCGTGTTGCGGACAAAATGGTAACGAATAGCAATGTGTTTCATTATTGGATTGAATCCTTGATTTTTGGTAACGAAGATAGCCGATTGGTTGTCACACATAATAGAAAGTTTATGCTGTACATTGAATTGTTTGAGTAATTGTTGCCACCAGAGAGCTTCTTGCGTAGTTCTGGATAATGCAATATATTCAGCTTCGCATTTGGACAATGCCATCCTGTCGCTTAAAGTTCCATGATATTGCTCCTCCCATTACAATAAAAACGTATCCAGACGTAGATTTTCGTCTGCCGGTGTCGAAACTGAGTTGCAATTCGTCATGTTGAAGTGTTCCAGAATGTCTTCAATGTACTGTTGTTGATCAATACAAAGCTTTCCGTTCCATGCGATATTCGAAGACCAAGACTTAGCTCCGCTACACATAAATCCTTCATTTGGAAACGATTATTTAGAAATGCTTTCAATTTAATTTTCAAAACTTTATCATTTGAGAATAACAAGAAATCACCAACGTATAATGTCACGAAAATCATTCGCCCATCAGAGATGTCGAAATATAAGCAGGGATCCATTTCTGATTGGTCCAAACCACATTCTCGCAATGACTTGTCAAGCTGGAGATTCCACATTTGGTTTGACTGTTTCAAACCACATAGCGCTTTCTTTAGCGTGCACACCTTTGATGGGTCTTTGACAAAGCCTTGGGGTTGTTCCATGAATATCTTCTTCGCTTTGGGGATAATTTCCGATCAGCCCGTAGACAATTATTTCATCTTCTCGGATAGTCTTAGTTCTATTAAGGCACTCCGGTCGATGAAACCTGTTAAGCGCGCATCTTACTTTCTTACTAACATAAGAGAGCATATGCGTGTTTTGGTCGAAATATTATTCAAGATTACCTTTGTTTGGGTCCCACCTCACTGATCAATCTATGGCAATGAGAAGGCGGACTCGCTAGCAAAGGTGGGCGCACAGGAAGGTGAAGTTTATGATTGACAAATCTCGAACAACGAGTTTTTCCCATTAGTCCGTCAGAGTACTCTTCAAAATTGGCAAATGATTTGGTCACACAATGAACTTGGACGGTGGCTCTTTTCCATAGTTCCTAAAGTTTTTGCGCGAGCGTGGTTCAGAGGTGAGGACTTAAGCCGAGGCTTCATTCGCACGATGTCGAGACTTATGTCCAATCACTATTCACTAAACGCACACCTCTATAGAATAAACCTGGTTGATAGCAACCTATGTAGGTGTGGAGCCGGTTATGATGACATCGATCACGTAGTTTGGTATTGCTCGGAAAACGACGCCTCCAGAGAGCAACTATTGGATACCCTTGTGGCCCGAGGTAAACAACCCTACAGGGAAGTAAGAGGTGTTTTGGGGGATCGCGATGTGGTTTATATGCAGGCCATCTATGCCTTTCTTTGCCCGTCTGACATAAAAGTCTAATTCCCCTATTTTTTTTTCTTTCTCGTTTTTGTTTTTGTCTTATTGTTCTGTGTAATACGAAGCTATGGACATCCGGAAGATGCTCCCTGACGAACGACAACTCGAGCCCGACGCTACGCCATACCGTTATTGACGTCAAATACCCGGATGAGCAGCTGTAATACCTCAAACCTAAATCCCAACCTAGTCCGTCCTGAAATTACGCAATCTAACCTTGAGTCGCCACGAGTATCTTGGTCTATACCCTTTCCCCTTACTAACTGTTGATAATAAGATGACATCGATTGTAAATATCATAAAGTCTCGGCTCCGTTAAGTGTTATACACGCCTGAGCCTGTCAAATAAACATAATAGTTAAAAAAAAAAGTTGGCAAAGAAATTGGACACACAACGAACTTGGACGGTGGCTATTTTCCATAACTCCAAAAGTTTTTGGGCGAGCGTGGTTCACAGGTGAGGACTTAAGTCGAGGCTTCATTCGAGTGATAACGAGACTTATATCTAATCACTATTCATTAAACACACATCTGTACAGAATAAACCTTGTCGATAGCAACTTATGTAGGTGCGGAGCCGGTTATGATGACATCGATCACGTAGTTTGGTTCTGCTCGGAAAATGACGCCTCCAGAGAGCAATTATTGGATACCCTTGTGGCCCGAGGTGAACAACCCTTCAGGGAAGTTCGAGGTGTTTTGCGAGATCGTGATATTGTCTATATGCAGGCCTGTTTTCTTTGTACTTCTGATATCAAAATCTAATATTTTGTTTTTTTTTTCTTTCTTCAAAGTTTTTTTTGTTTAGTTACTGCCTTTTTGTTCCGTAGAGCTCCAGAGCTTGTTTTTTTTTTCTTCAAAGTGTTTGCCTTTCTCGTATACTAAGTATACGGTAAAGGCTATATGATCGCTCCAAAAACAAACTTTTTATAGAAGGCCCGGAGACCCATAGTGTTATATACCGATCGACTCAGCTCGACGAATTGAGGTGATGTCTGTGTGTATGTGTGTGTGTGTGTGTGTGTGTGTGTTCGTCTGTGCGCACCCACCCAAAAAAAATGTCACTCATTTTTCAGGTACTTATCCTTAACCGATTTACTCGCAACAAGTTGCATTCGACGCAGGACACTCTGCCATTGTTTCCTATTGAAAATTGGTCAGATCGGACTATGGGCTCGGAAGTTATGGCCAAAATACCACTTTTATTACAGAAAAAAATGTCACTCATTTTTCATGCATTTATCCTTAACCGATTTACTCGCAACAAGTTACATTCGACGCAGGATACTCTTCCATTGTTTCCTATTGAAAATTGGGCAGATCGGAGTATGGGCTCAAGAGTAATGGCCAAAATACTATTTTTATAATGCACGAGAAAGGCACCATTACCGCTAGGTGGATAATTCAGGGTTTTTTTGTTTAGTCTATGTCTTTTTGTTCCGAAAAGCTCCATAGCTCTTGGCATCCGGAAGATGCTCTCAGTCGAACCATTCCTCGAACACGACGACACGCCACATCGTCCCAGACGCCAAATGCCCGGATGAGAAGCTGAAATTTCCTGATCCCAAATCCTGAGCTCCGTCCATCCTTAAACATTGTAAACTAACCTCGAGTCACCACGAGTACGCTGGCTTCTATCCCTCTCTTACTAACTATACAATAAAATGATATTGATTGTATATATCACGAAGAAACATGGCTCCGTAAAGTGTTATACACGCCTGAGCCTTCCAAATAAACGAACTTGGAAAAAAATTCTTATGAAGGGCATCGATTTCTTGACGCATCGCTTCCACCCACCGATCTTGATCTGATCGTTCTAAAACATCAATAAAGTTGATCTGGTCCTCGGTAAAATCCGAATCCGAATGGTGTCTGCAAAATCACTGTAACTACGAAAATACCTTCTACAGATTTCGAATCGAACAAATTCGAACTTTTGTATTGCCCAATGAACCATCACTCTAGATCCGAACATGCATAAATGTTTCAAATTGGGTTTTCTTCGACTCCAGGCATCTTCAGGTGTTTTTGATTCCACAGTTCGGCTGAAGCTTCTGTTTATCAGATACGCTGCTGTTGATATTGCTTCTACTCAAAAATTTTTGGTAATCCAGCGTCGTTCAGCATAGACCTTGCTGTTTCAACCAGTGTACGATTCATTCGTTCTGCATTTCCGTTCTGTTCAGGAGTATATGGGCGAGTCGTTGGACCGCATTTCTTCAACGGCTTTTTCATACTTGAATGATTTCAATTTTCACCACATCAGCTGTGAGATTGATACCGGATGCTTGCAATCTCATAATCATTGGTATAGTACCAGTACTCTGGTAACCCTTTCAACAATAAAGACGCGAGCCAATGATCATTAACTTTGTAGCCGATTTCGCTTAAATCATTCGCCGTTGTCACTAACTGGTCCACGCAATCTTCAACACTTTCACATTCGTCCAACTTGATTGATGTCAGCTCATCCAGTAATCCAAACCTTTTTATTAATCCTTGGTCTTGAAATGCTTTCTGTAACTTGTCCCAAGCTTCTTTTGATGTCTTCGCTGTTCTTACCAAGCTGAAGTTTTGTTTCTCCAAGCTTAAACAAATGGTCGCCAAAGCTCGCTCACATATGTCTTTATTAACGTTGTGAACATCAATTGGTTTTACCGCTCTCCAAGCTCGTTCACAAATCAAGATCATTTTCATCGCAAAAGACCAGGAAGCATAATTCTGTCGTCCCTTTAGTTTCTCTATCGCCGGTAGACTAATTGCGTTTCCGAACGTGCGAATCGGAGTTATTGAATGCACACTCACTCTACTAGTAGTCATCTCCATTAGTTCCACTTTCGCTAGTACTTCTCCCGCTATTAATATTCGCATCATCCCTTGGAAGAACCATTCTCGGACAATTCAGACAACTGAGCGATATATCTTTTCTTCAAACAATGGTCAATAGCTCTGGGCCCATAACCACTTGAGAGAAAACATGTCCGTATTGGCTGTAGTTTGAAGAACTAATGAAAAGTTTTATTATTCCGTTTACTACCTCTAAACATGGTTAAGGGCTGTACACTATTTACGTTAGCAATTTTTCTAGGTTTTTCAACCCCCCCTCCTACCATGTAATATTTTTCCCATACAAATCATTTTAATCCGGTTTCGGAGTACATAATCCTATGCCCTTTGTATGAGGAAGCAAAAATAATTATTCTTCAAAATTTTGCTCAAAACTTCAAAATGTTTCCTAGAAATGTTAAAGGATCGCATGGAAACATTCAGAATACTCCTAGATGTATCTTAAGTTTCAATTCATATTTTAAGCAATCGTCACTTACTTTTCTAAATTGTTGTTTTAAAAGCATAATTTTACTTTGACAACTGTCTATAGTATCTCGCCTTTGAGTTCCGAATCGAGCGTGTTGTTATCTTCATTGAACTTTAGTAAGACAGCATTTTCTTGACGCATGTCGACGCATGTAGCTCTTGTCTCCATTTAGTAACTTATTATATTTATTTTATTTGGATCGTTTTTAACACTCAGCTCTTTTTTGTTAAGCTTTTCGAATGAACTAATGCGCTTCTCGAAACCCTTCCTCCATGGATGCTGATAATAAAACTAATTTTGAATGTTATTAGTACCTTGTTACTCAGAATTACATGCTATAGATGACATGACGTACAAGGAAGAAGCAATATAAAAACGAGAGCTACGAGGACCACAAGAAGAGTAACATCAAACACATGAAACATCTCATCACCATACATAAGTGCTCCAATATTTCATCTACCGCTCGTAAAATGTCGGCAACATCACGGAACTTGTTCGTCATCTTCTGTACCCTGGCCCTTCTCTTTATTTTTTTCATTATTATGATGTGGAGACCCTTGGCTCCTCCATATGCTACGGTGAGGCATCCCGAATCATTGCGCATACTCATTCATGAAGGTGCAAACTGCCTTCTGGCTAATCGTCCAGACTAATTCCAAGCTCGACATTAGTCGTTTATCGCACCATAAGAGCAAGTACAGCGATCGTCATTTTTTGTTTGCTGGTAATTGCTTTATAATAGGCGTAAAATTCAGCGACCCACACCGATCGCAACGACCATGCATGTTAACCGTGCAGAAGCGGAAGTTATCAAAACATCATTTGCAACGCTATCTTCGTCATCACCACCAACAGCTCTCGGTTGATGCTTCTGGATTGGAAATTACTTACTTGGTAAGCGTGGCTCTCGATATCTGTTCGTTTATTACAGACATACCGCAGTAGGCAACGTGAATCGACTTTACACAGCAAGCCACGGGCAAAATCATGAATTGCAGATAATATGCTAGACTGGTTTGGTAGCGCATTGTGTTGACAATAGACTTGGTACAAAAATGAAAATATTTCAGTTAACTCGGCGTAATCCATCAATGCCATCACGCGGAATGCTTGCGCGCGTCATCAATATCAACGACTGAATGTCTACCGTCGTCTCGAATACACTTGAATTATGATTATTCCCAAAAGTCGCGTCTGCACAACCCGTTCTGTAGCATGTCATATTCCAACATGGTCAATGTTATTTTTTCAGTATTGCTCTCAAAGATTCCAAGCTTCAGAAGCACGGTCACTTGACACACGCTGCCGCAGCCCGTGTACGCTTCGGAACAAGTTCTCTCAGGGACTCGTCATGGCTGGGAATGGGTGTAATTTATTCGTTCTTTCCGAAATGTTTGGTATGCAAAAAATGCGTGTTTATCCGCACCTGCAGGGCTCTCTGGTCGCTCTGGTGGTCCGTCCGATTCGATGCCATAGTTGACGAGCGGGCGACAGAGTTCAACCGCTGAAACAAGGTTGCGTAGTAGTGAAATAATCGCCATCGTTTACAAATCGAACTCCCCGCTGGTCACTCATCGCTGGTTTAGTTAGATTTCAAATAAGTTTGGTCCGAAGGGGTTGTCATGAAGGCTAAACCGAAACAAAGGAAGCGTGGGTGTCCTCAAATATTATTAATGAGTGTTGTGACCGGGTGGTCGAAATTAACGCTGATGAGCCGTTTGTTTGTTTACTGGATTTGATGATTGTTTGAGTGGTCACGCATTCATCAGTCAGTATTGTAATGAGTAGGGTTGGGCGCCATTATAATGCAACAGAAAAGATTTTATTTATCATATTTGGCTATTTTCTATGATCCAATCAATCTTGGTCATTTATATGTTGACAAAACTCGCAGCTATTTCATTATATAATCAGTTAATATTTATTTTCCGATTGATCACGTATGGATTGTGATGTGATGAGAATATGATACTGTCGTGCTACGATGGTTAGATGTCAATCTTCTTCTGACAAAATTTTCACTGTACTCCCAGGTTTTTTTTTTACACGGTTGGAATTCATTAATTTCTCGGTAAACCTGAACTTTCACAGCTTATTAAATACCCCCTGAATTTTCTTTGATTTTTTGTGAATTTTTTCGTGGGGTTAACCCATTGCTTCATTGACGTTGAAGGTCTTAAACGACCAAAACCAAACCGTGTAAAAAAAACCTGGGTGTACTCCATTTTCGAAGTCGATGCAGCGGTACACAGGGAAAATGAAAATTAATTAGTGTGAAAAAAATGTAGCATTATTTGCGGACAAGGTTGATTTCCAACAATTTTACCTGCCACTTTAACGATTTAGTGTCAAAATACAATAGAAATTACTGCAAATAAATCGTTGAAATCATGCAAGCAATAATGTCCTCACTGGGTAAATCGTCTTCCTCGGCAATAGATTGTCATTTTAGCTGCTTTAGCAGACGAGTAGTGGCGGCACATCTCGCTTTTATACGAGACACCAACCTTTTTGGTTCAATACACCATTTTTTCATAAATTTTGAACGCAATGATCAAAATCTATTTTACGAGTGGTAATGGCCGCTTTCAAATAAACTCTCGTTTTGGTGAGATGCAACCGATTGGACATTTGACCTTTGTTGTTTGACTTGGCAAAGATCTTCTTCTTCTTCTTCTGTCGTGGACGTTCGAATCGCTGTCCACTTTTGATGAAGGGCCAGTTGCTGCGACTATATGCCCTGGCAAAGATCACTTGTTACTGTTATCGTTATCATCACGATTTGTATCGCTGATGATAATCTTTACATCATCTGTTGGGCACTCTTCGTAGGCCTTGTCAAGGCTGTCATATAACGCATCCTTCGTTTATCGTTCTTGGCTTTGGCTTCTTAAGCTGATCAAATTGTAGTTCAAGAATTTGCCCTTCATGCCTAACACGCAAATGTTGTCACTTGTCGACTCCCACAGGATAACGCGCTTCACCCGCTTTTCGATCACCATGAAGCCAACTCCACGTTCTGCTTTTGTCATCGCTACAATAGATGTGGTACTTGAATGAAGTGTCTGCGATGGGGTCAACCGCTCTGAATTCACGGTTCTTCGGTTTTGAGCCAACGTAGTTCCTGGGTTCGATTCCCGGTGCCGGTCTAAGCAATTTTCGGTTTGGGAATTGTCTCTTCCCTGGGCATTAAAGTATCATCGTGTTGGCCTCATGATATGCAAAAATGGTAACTTGGCTTAGAAACCTCGAAGTTAATAACTGTGGAAGTGGTTAATAAAAAAATAAGCTGCGAGGCGGCAATGTCCCATTGGGGGATGTAATGCCAATAAGAAGAAGAAGAAGTTCCTGGATTGCTGGCACGCTCACACCGACCTTCTGCAGCTCGCAAGTCCAACATGTGCGGGCTCATTCAAAGTTCTCACGTTCCAAAATCCGACTTTTCAATTGTTGTCCTTCATTCGTTTGTCATAAGACGAGTTAATACTGTATTAACTCGTCTTATGACAAGTGAAGACATTCCACTAAAAGCTCAAAATAATTTTCTTACCTTTATTCGTTGCCGGGACTGTTGCCCCTGAATCCATTCGTTTGTTCTACATTTGCCTTTCTTGGTAACTGTAAAAATTTCGGTAGGTTACCTTACCAGTGTTGCGAGATACAGGAAAGTGTGTCTAGCATTGCATAGAGACCTTCGCTAGTACTCGGACGATGGTCAGACGCCCCTTACATGGGGAACACAAGTTGTTGTATTTCCATGGCGTCACGTTGTATTTCGACGCGAGAATATAAGTATTACGAGATAACCAGCAAAGCCTAGCCGACGAGATTTCAGCAACGAGGAGGGTGGATCGATCAGGTGAAAGGCGATTTGCGGATCATCTGCAGACTGCGTGGCTGGCGGCGTGCAGCAATGGACCGAGTTGGATGGAGAAGTAAATAAATAAATAATAACTTTGAGTAGATGGAAGATGCCTACATGAAAAGAGAGAAGTTAAGCGGCTAAGCGTTATCAACGATTGTATAACATTTCGCCGAAAACTATTTCGCGGAATTCATTTCCGCGGTTGAACATTTCGCGGAATAACATTTGGCGGTTTGACTTTTAGCGGGATGTACCATTTCGCGGAATATTATTAATAATAGCTTAGTGCTCATTCAGCGCTGCCACAATTATTACCTGCGAAGTTTCTAAGCCAAGTTTTTATTTTTTGCATTCGTATAACACGAGATTAGCACGTTGAAACGTTTATACCTAAAAAAGTCGAAATTATTTTTTTCGATAAGTTTCATAGACCGAGCCAGAAGTTGAACGCAGCCTCCTTCAGCATAGTCTTGCTTGGCAGCCACGCATCTTCCTGCACGGGTAAGGAAGGCCTCTCAGAATTTGTAGAAATAGTTTTCAAAATTTCAACTCTTACAAATCCTTCATAATATCTGACAGGCGGGTCAGATATAATGAAGGGATTATATCCTCTCTTAACTTTGTTACTTTGTTGTTATTATTTCTTCCTTCCTTATACCGAGAAAACGTATTCATTTAAATATGGTATTATATCCTCCCTTCGCTCCGAGCAGACGCCACCAATTAAAGAAGGCATTACCCCTTACTTTTTCTTATACCGAGCAGAATCGTTCTTTTAAAGAAAGATTTACCTATCAACTTTTTTCGCCTTATACCGGGCAGACGCGTCCATTCAAAGAAGATATACCAGGAAGTGGCATTCATTTAAAGCAGGCGTAAATCCTTCCTTCGCCTTATACCGTGAAAACGCGTTCTATCAACTGCTTTCGCCTTATACCGGGCAGATGCATCAATTTAAAAAAGGCGTTATCCCGCCCTTCGCTTTATACCCGGACAGACGCGTTTTTTTAAAGAAGGCATTATCAACTCCTTTCGCCTTATACCGGGAAGATGCATCCATTTAAAGAAGGCATTACCCCTACCTTCGTCTTATGCCGAGCAGACGTGTTCTTTTAAAAAATACATTATCAACTCCTTTCGTCTTATACCGGGCAGACTAGAGATGGTCGGGTTTCGGATTTTGAAACCTGAAACCCGACGGCCAACATATCGAAGAAGAAGTACATTTTAAAAAGAGTCTCAATAAAAGATAATGTTAGCTACCCATCATCAGTTTTGATCAGCGGTGAAAAAATCGAGGTGGCAGTGCTTCTGGCTCCGCAACTACCTTCGATCGATAAGGAATGGCCATCGTCCCGCCTTAGGATCATTTGGCCGAAATCCATTTGACCAAATCGTTCCACGCGCCAAAGAACAATTACTCATTTTTTTGCACAAGCTTCCATATATCAGATCCAGGTGATCACAAATCTTGTTGGATATCCTTTTGCACTACAACTAGGGATATCCAATAACAAAATTACGAATGATTTGATATGAATTCATTTCAGTTTTCTTTCTACGAATAAACTAAGTCAGTCAAGAAGGCGCTTGGTGCAGTTTGGCTGAACCCCGACCGAATGCCGGCCGGCCGAAAATTTGGAATTTATTTAGTATTTTTCCACAACTAACCTTATTCAATAGAAGGCTATGGTTGTGAATAATACACTCTAAAATATTTATCCAACTGCTTACTCGGAGAATAAGAAATAGGGGAAACCGCCAAATGTTGAACAGCTAAAATTCTTGCCTATTGTTGAACGCCCATAAGAAATGCATGTGCGTTCAACAATAGGCGAAGAAATTAGCCGTTCAACATTTGGCGAATTACCCTAACTCTGAAAATATAAAAATTGCAATAAGACAGCATTGAATGAGAATTTTTAAACTCAAAATATGTTGAAAAATCAAAAATGGCAAACAGAATCAAGAATTTTTTTTTTTATTGAAAACTCAAAAAAACAGAATTCAAAAAAATAATAATCTGTAATTGATGAAACCACGAATAACCAAATTTTATTGCTTGAAACGTTTTCAGATCGGTTTGAGAAAGCAAAATAGTGATTTTGAGCGAAAACAAAAATTTAGGTTGTTAAGGGTTGAGTTTTGGATGCGAGAAGTGAGAAGTTAATGAGTAGTGAGAAGTTAGAAAGAAGAAAAGAAAAGTGAGAAGTTATTCCTTATTCCTTCTTTCTTCCTTTGTTTCTTTTCCTTTCTCCCTTCCATCTTTGAGAAGTTCAAAGTGAGTGAATGTGAGGTGTGAGAAATCAGAAGTGAGAAATTAATTGGAAAAAGAGAAATTATTCCTTACTTTCTTCTTTCTTGACATTTTTTTTCTCTTTCTTCTTCTTCTTATGACTTTTAATTTCTCATAATTTACTACTACTCACTTTTCACTCCATATTTCTAATTTTACTTTTTCTCACTTCTTACTTATTATTTCTCGTATCTCACTTCTAACTTATCGATTCTTACTTCTCATTTCGCACAACTCATTCCTCACTTCTAACTTCTCACTACTCACTTATGATGAAAAATAATTACGTCTATTTGGAAAAAATCACTTCGGAATAGTGGTTTGTTTACAAAATAGAATTGTATAATAGGGAAACCCAATTTCAATAGAACAATGGGAAACTCAAAGATGTTGGCTATTGTCAAACGTAGTGGGTAGGATTGGGGTTGCCAGATACCTGCTTATAACTTATCACTTTCCACTTTACTTAAAATTCGTCTAGTGGCGAAGTAAAAAAAAAACGATTATCCAGTTTTTGCTACAAAGCTCATTCTTATCTTATATCTTTCTATTGAAATCGATAAAGGCAGATATCCTAACGAACGAAAGTAAATTTGAAACCCGTGTGCCATCAATCATTCCTCAGTTATCCATCTTGTAACGCGAGTGATAACAGTCAATCAATCATGAATGAACTGGATAAACATACCAGTTTTCACCTTCATCCGTTGGTGGTCATTGATGGAAAACGTTTTGCTACCTTCTGTCATTATGGTTACTATACTCTTACTCTATACTACTGCAGGTTATCGTGTGAGTTGCATTTCGATCGGTGCAACTGTGGTGCGACCGGTTTGGGGTAGCCGCCAGCGGCGTGTGGAAAAAGTGACTTACTTACCACAGAAGTTGCTTTTATTTTAGAAAGTTGATTGATGAAAACATATCGAGGTGCGACCTATTGAGCGCTTAAGTCCACCGGTATGCAACCCAGGGCGGCTACCAATGGGGATAGGTTAGAGCAGCCGCCGCGGGCCACTATGCGCTTCCAGACATACGTTAACATATGTAAGGCCAGTTGAAAACTTTTGCCTTCGTGTCCCACTACTTAGTTTCCCATCAACGCTCGATTTTCAATGAACCTCTTTTATGCTTTCAATCTGGTGCACCTGTCAGTGCATCGGATCTGTTTCGGTTACCATTATGCAATTCACGACTGATTGGCTCCACACTATGCATATAAGTAGATATATAGGCATAATGGGTTTCTTAATCATAGCCTCTGCTGGATCCATCTGTTACTTTAGTGTTACATATCTCATACTATATATGCTTCTTTAAATGTTTGATGGAAATTTTCTTTCAATGCTTGATCCAACAAAATCCAGACCCAACATAAATAAGCAATAAGATGTTTGATTTCTCCCCAGATCAACGTTTCCCAGGAAAAGGAAACAGGTCCCTTGCAAAACTACATGTCGAAAAATAAAAAGTAGCTCTCTTCTTCAACATGTGCTGCGTTGTTTTATTATCTTTAATTGCTTTTGGTTAAAAAGTAAAACCAAACTGACTCTCGACCAAAAATTTGGTCACTCTCTCTTATAATGGGGCAATCTCTACCGGGCATGCTGTCGCCATTGGCACTGCTGCCACTCGGGATGATCCGTGGGGGGACTTCGAGAGGACCCGCCCGTCGTCGCCGGTTGAGCCGCACTTGAGAGGCTGGACCCGCCGAGGCACATATCGCGAGGGAGAAATGCCAAACAGGTCAACAGCGAAACAGGTATTCGCGTTGTTGTTTGTAAACCGGTGCGCTCGGCGAGTGTGGGGTAAACAGAACCAGTAAAAGACAAAAAATAAATAAATAAAGAAAAAAAAACAGCAAACTTGTCGTTCGAATATGGTGATAATAAAGTGGTGGAGAAGAAGTGAAAACGAGCCACTAAATCACAGCACACTTCTCCGATGGCACGACATACGGCTATAATAATGTATGAATATTACAAGACAGGACAGGTGTTGCCGGAGTTGAAAGAGGGGAGCCGAAATCGATGAAGATGCCAAAGGAATTAAAAAGTGGCCGGTCGGTCGTGTGACCTGGGTGGTATAACGAGTTTTTGAAATAGGGTCGAGTCGGATTGGTTTTCAGCGACATACATAAAAGCGATATTTCTTCGCTCTTAATTGATAATCATTTATCAATATGTAGGAATAATGTTTTTGCCTTTCTCATACACCAAGGTGTAGCTGAGAGGCTATACGTTCACCATACGTTCACACGAATTTTTATAGGGGGCCGAAGACCTTTAGAATTATTCTTTAGCCTCCTAAATATTTGATAATTAATTGATGATTCGATGATTCAATATTTAACTAACTTCATGTTGTCATGATGTTCTTCTTATTGGAATTTAATCCCGTTTTTGAAAATTTGCTGCCTCGCGATTTATTATTTACTAGTCGACCCGGCAGACGTTGTTCTGCACAGTAGGCGAGAATGTGCGTTCCGAACTGCCCATGCAAAATTCGCATAGGAATCACAATTTTAGTTATTCACGGTTTGCTCAACTTTACTCGTAATTTTCGCGTTAGGAAATATCATATAAACCCGTCGGAAACTGTAACGAATGTTTCTGCTGAAGAAATGAAAAAAATCCATCCAGCCGTTTTCGAGTTATGCGGATACGAACACAGACCATTTCATTTTTATATATAAGAAGAAGATTCAGCACTTTCACAGTTTTTAACTCTAAGATTTTTAATCAAAGGGAACATTTCCCGTTCGTAGTTCTGAGGCTAGCACGTTGATACTTTTGTGCCCAGGGAAGTCGAGAAGATTTTCTAGATCGGACTGGGAATCGAACCCAACCATCGCGCATTTACCGCACGGCTAAGGAAGGCTCCTTATCGCTCGCCAATGGAAGGAAGCGAATTATTTTGTAACTCAGCAATTAGTTTCTCATAATATAACTTATAATTCTTATAATAATATAACTTCAGATATTTTGTTTCTATTCTTCTAGAACAGATATTATACGAATGCCGATCGTAGCTTGCATGTACTCGTGACTCACCTCGTGAAAAAAACCTAGGATTGACTGTTTACGAAGGCTTATCTTGTGCGATGTCTGCTATGATCTGTCATGTGACTGCGGAATAGAGGTGTTGTCTAAGCCTGGTCATGCCGCACATCTCCTCTTTTTTTTTTAAACATGATCAGTGCTTTATACTTCTGTATGAAAAAAAATAAGACTTATTTTATTGCCGATTTTACCAGATTGTGATTTGCCCGCTTCTTTTTCTCACACTCACTCTCATTTCGGGTTGATCGATTTTTGTTACTGAAATTTACCCAATTACAACCCATTACTCCTGAGCCACCCTCCGAAAATTGCCTAGACCGACACCGGGAATCGAACCCAGCCACCCTCAGCATGGATTTGCTTTATAGCCGCACATTTGACCGCTTAAGCTAGGGAAGGCCCCTCCATCCGATCTACAATTAATACAAATATTCTTGCGGGCGTCCTACCAACGAAAAAGAAAAAAATCTTGAACGCGTTGCATCTTTAAGACATACATAATAGACATGTAGAATAGGGTGGCTCAAAAACACTTTGTTCAATTTTTTTGATGGGCCGCCGTCTTATTCGGTTCTATTTGATGCCCTGATTTGATGCCTTGAATCCTTGAAATTTCCACTGAGAATTTTACAAAACTTTAACTATAATTTCCCTGAATTTCTTCGTGATATTATTTTTTTAATTTTTAGGGGAAACTGTTCGGTATTCCAACAAAAAATCCGAATTTTGAGGAAATTTAATTGGATTTCTACAGGGAGTTATTTGTATTGGCCATCAGAATTTCTTCGGAAATTCAATGGAAAATAATTTGAAAAAGAAGAGGGGTCATTTGGCCGAACATCATTTGGCGGAAAGATACTTGGCCGAATAATACGTTAAGTCGAAAATCATCAAGCCGAATTGCATTTGGGTTTGGGTTGTGAGGTTATAAGGCCGAAAATATCGTTTGGTTATTTGGTCCAACATCCAATTGTTAATTACCGAAAGATAGTACTCGTTAAAAATGTCTTTCCGTTTGGACAAATAACATTTTCGACCAAATGGCCCCTTTTCCAAACGACCATTTCGGCCAAATAACCTTTTTGACCAAACGTCTTTTTTGGCAAAATAGCCAGTCGACCGAACGATATTTCGGCTAAATAAAATTGTCGGCCAGATGGGTTTTGGCATAATATTTGTTTGGCCAAATGGCCCACATTTGTCCGAACCGGTAGTAGGTCGGAAATGATTCTTTGATCAATTTCGCATGAAAGGATGTTATGCTTTATTTTAAAATTAACATTTTAACAATTAACAGACGAGTTTGTACAATTCCATTTAATTTCACTACTTTATTGTACCTTTGACAGTTAAATATTTTATCTGAAAGTCTCGATAATAAACACAAAAAAAAGTTAAATATTTCAACCTCAACAGTAAGGTCGTCTTCACACTGAAGACGGATTTGGATTTTAGTATGGGATAGCCAACCGGTTTATTTATGTTTTGCACCGAAAATGAATTTTTCACCCCCGCCTTCTTCTCGTCTATAAATTGGGCAGATTGAAACACCTAGGTGAAGAGAAGAAGGCGGGGGTGAAAAATTGATTTTCGGTGCAAAACATAAACAAACCGGCTGGCTCTTCCATACTAAAATCCAAGAAGGCTGAATCGTGAATTTGGCAGATTGGAACACCTAGTGGTCAACACAGTCCACCCAGTTTTAGGCAACACATAATTTCTGTCTCCTTCACATTCTAAAAAAATCACTGAACAACTATTTCTATTACTAATACTTTTTGGACAATTTCTGGGGCTCCTGTTTTGGTTTGATAACATAAGGAATATAAAATGCAGTTTGAAAGTTGTCTAGAATCTGGAGACAGTAGAAATCAGATGTTTACAAAACGGGGGAGCACTGTGTTTTAACAACTAACTGGCAAACGCCATAACAACCGAGCTAGCAACCGTATCTTTGTTTGAAGGAAATCATGAAAGCCCTCTCAAGGAACAAATATGTTTTTGAGATTTTTGTGGCATGCCATTCATCCTTCTCGTTTCTATTGTAAACATGGGGCTATTGAAAGGGGCAGATATGTAAACATTGCATGACATCTCTCATTGAAAGTGAGAAATTGCATTACTTTTTCAAGCACGAACTATAAAATCAGGTGTTATCATCCAGAATTACGAAAAATATGTTGAATGATTTCACGAGGATTGTTATGATGCTCATTCCTGGCGGGGCGCCAATAATTGTGCAATCCAATATTGTAGATAGTATTCACCCATCTTTTGTATTTCTAGCAATCTCGCGAGGCTTACATCGTAAGGAGGAGCATCGACATACCAGCCTAGCGAAACGAATGTCTCAAAAAAGTGAATCCTTACACGCCATGAAAATTTTGAACAAAATCCGGCTTTTGTGATAATTCACGTATGCCCCACTTTTCAATGCCCCACATGTCCTCACTTATCGCTCTATTGCTCTGCAAATGATCGCATATCAGCCCCATCTTTGCTGGATTTCCTAATAATATGGGACAAATGTGCCATTGTGGGTAGTGTTGTGGACAATAACGTCTACAAGATCCCAGGAGTAGTTATTTCGGGCTTTTGCTCGGGTAATATTTATTAAAACGTTCTTCATAGTCATATCGCTTCTACGTCTGACTCATACCATCATTATTACGTAGGAGTTTCAATCCCAGGCTCGTTCCAATCTATATTAATATACTTCTTATGTTCTAGCAATCGCTAAGACTGGAAATGGACTTCCAAACCGTTTCCATACCTTCAGCTTGACTATTCTAGCAGTTACATCCAATTATAAAAATCTATCGCTTGCTTTCCTATCACATTGCCAACTCGTTAACCAAGACGAATCTCTGCTCCTCGAACCTAACCCAAAAACTCCAATAAATTCCACATGAACGCGTGGCAAGTGCAAACGCAAACATGTGTTGGTGCAAGAACAGCTGACCTGTTAATAATGGAGTAGCAACTACGGACGGTCAATCAAGCTCAAGCTTTTGCTTGGATAAAGTTTATGCATTTAGTTGACACCATGTTAACATTTCTGAACAAGTTAACATGTTAACATTTCTGAAACAAAAATTATTCAAACGATAAGATTACGGAGTCTACGGAGTTTTTTGGGAAGATCCATTAAGGTCACTCCTCACGGAATCGATACGGAGGCGGCGCACAACTGTCATTTTTGTTGATTTAGCTTTGCTGCGTCGCAGCAAGCGTGAAAATTTAAAAATGACAGTTGTGCGTTGCTTCCGTATCGAGTAGTGTGCCCCTGAAAACGCGAGCACTTTGAAACATGGACCTGAATTACGTAACGCAAAAATTGGGCATTTTCAACCCCCCTCCCCCCAAGTCACACTTTTTGTATGGAACATCTGAAAATTTTGAATGGATCGTCAAACTTCGCTAGATCCCCTCCCCCTTAAAGCGTTACGTAACTTGTGGACGCTCCTTTTGCTTTCTGGTGGTTCAGAGTTGTCTGAAGATTGTTCTTCTTTATAGATGTAGAAATGAAATTGAAACCCTTTGGTAAGAAGTGAATCTGGTTGTTTTAACTGCCAAAAAGGTTCGTGTTCTGGCCAAGAAACGCTTTCTACTAGATATTTTGGAGAGTAATAACCCTTGAAGATTGAAGATCTCTTCATCATGAACGATTGAAAGCCTTATTCAACAACCCAATTTAACAAAAGAATGAAACTGTGAATGAAACACTATCAGGTGTCAATCATGTGTGATTCAACCAACTCATCCTCGTACTGGTGGTCATTCAATCACCGCTATCGCGTAAATCGGACCTGCCTTTTCTAACCCTACGCCGCATGATTCATCGGTACGCTGCAATTAGTATACGAACAATTACGCCCATAATTACTGCACGGTCGTAGATAGCTGCAGTGTGCGTGCTGTTATTAATCAGCTGCCGACCTTTGTTAACATGCTCCATCAGAATCTACCAGAACCAAGCTGGCTGGAAGCGAATTTGCTCACCATATACATATAAATGAATAAACATTGATAGCAAATAACGCTCCTCTACTTGACAAGTTAAGCGTGGTTGGATCGGCAGACCAGCGCAGCGGAGTCGTGTAGGCCGGATCCGATTCGATCCGAGCAGTTGTTGGCCCCGACCAACGCGCGAACACCCAGAAGCGGGCGACGATGATAGGAGGTCAACCATGCGTTGTCATCATCGCCGTCAATGAGTTGCACCGTAATCAAGTCGATCTAGGAAAAACAACACGTTTGTGGTACTGTGTGGTAGGAGTAGTCATTGCGGTGGTACGGCGAAAAAAAGTCTCCCATGGGGCCGTGAATGAATGAGAAATCATCTCAAAGGCGATTGCGGCGGCGACACGGCGGATGCCCCAGCGTCACTCTGTCTCGGCTGAATCGATATACGGCGAGCGGAAAACCGATTGAATGGCGGATGCCATCGCTGAATGGCTGGCTCGATCATCTCTGTGCCGGGAAAATATATGTGTCAGCGCGATAATTTCGAATTCTTAAACCGTGTAGCAGCATTTTCATCTCACGGTGACGGGTGGCGAGTGAAATCTAAAATGCCACCTTGCCGTCAGTCACTACCGTGGGCACGCTTCCACTTGTTGTTCGTGACATTCGAAGTAGTCCGATGCGCGGAAAACAGGGTTGGTATAGTGTGGTCGAATAAAAAGATCAAATTGGTCTGAAATCTACCCCGAGTAATAGGACGAGAAACCATTGTGGAGTAATAAGTTTGGTATATTTATATGTTACTGGCTAAAAATAGTTTTGAAAAGAATCTGCAATCTAAGTCTAATTGATAGATAGTTTCATATTTTTTTAAGAATTTTGTAAATATATTCTGTTTTGTAAATTTACCAACGGTTTCCTTTTTCTTCAATTCGCTATTTATATTTAATTATTTAGCATGAAACTATTTAAAAATTTTGGGTGAAAAAATGATTGGAGCATGCGGGAATTGCAATACTTTAGCAACAGTCGTAATACATTATTTTTATCCTGAAACAATCTAAAACAATTCACATGAGATTCGGAAGTTCGTGAAAGCCTTATCATCGCTTTTTTGAGTATCATGCTAAGATTAAGCATCTTCATTGACAAACACTCGGTAAAGAACAGCTAAAACGTGCCTCGCTGCCCGCCCTGAAAGCGCGCTCAGCTCAAGTCAAACAGCAAGCACAAATCCGAACAGCTTATGGTGCTAATGAGCAGAATTATTCATAATCCTTGCGCATAGGTTACATAGTTCGCAATGGTTCGAGCCTTAATTGTCTTCCTCATAGGTGAAGTTTCTGATCGCTGCTGTCGAAGCAGATCGCGTCTTCAGAAGATAGGGAAAAAAAATCTCATGAATCTGTAAGCAAGCGGGTCCACTTTGGCCTCACCAAGATGGCTAATAAATTGTATAAATATTTATTAGTTCACTCGAGGTATGATCAAAGCTCCAATCTACGCTGGCCCGCGTAATTGGTCTTCGATTGGGCTGCCACAATTTGACCAGCAGTGAACGTGCTGCAGAGCACAGAAAGCCGGTTTGGCAACATTTTAATCGAGGGTATCTTTCTGCCCTGATGCTTGGTCCCAGTCCGATTGCAGCGCGGGCGATACGATCAGGCCAGACTTGCTGTGGCCACCGCGGTCGCCTACCGGTGAGATGTGCTCCACATACAAATGGTCCGAATGGTGGTTTTCCGCCCAGATATGGACTCTTGGGTCGTGCGATTGAGAGACGCTCGGAAAACTAGATATCGGCTAATATCAGGTCGAATTCAGGTTAGCCGAACGAGAAAGTTGGTTCGCTGTCGATAATATTTATCTTAATTATAGGAAACACATCTCGCTACACTTGATCGCGGCTCTCGAAGCGACAAAGCCTCTCGAACATATGTTAGGTCAAATATCATGTTTCACTCGTTTGGAATCGAACGTAAATCTTCCAGTCCAAACTAATGTAGCGCGTTATGCATTCTAATGGTTTGTTTTTATGCCGGGCTGAGCAGCTTCAAACCGAAACAGGTTGGTGTCGCAAAACTAATCGACAGCCATTAACGAATACCCCCAGGGGCGGGAGTTTTGGTCGAACACGACACGAAATTAGCCACGAACCGATCAGGACGGTTTACGAGTTAGAAAATGGAAATCGACTTAATCGATGACTTTGAATAACTCGGAAAAAGGTTATTTTAATAAAAATATCAATGTCGGTTTTGCGAAATGCCTGAACAGCTAGTATTTAAGATTGTAAAAATCAAGAACAAATGTTCAAAACAATTATGCTCTTCGTTACAAACTTTATAACGATATCCCTATCTCTTTTATCATGTCCTAGATTTAACTTAATATCGGATATCTTGCACTGATTGTGGTATTGGTGAAAGAATAATGTCCGTGGTACTAGACTTGTGCGCCGATATATTTTAGACTGGCGACGTCGTTTTTAACGGGGGCGGCATGCATCGGATGGGCTAAACATTACTGCCGTAGTTAACGAGTAGTATTCATCGAGCTCTTTAACGGAAAAATGGAAAACATGCATGTTATAAAATGGCGCATACGTCACTTTTTTCAGATTACGGCAGATTAAACCTGCAAGGGTAATCAAGAATTGCAGAATTCGCTCTCAACATTTATGGAGTTAAACTGTAGCACGATGGGGCATTTGACCCACCAAATTGAAATTTTAATATAGGTAGACGACAAAACTGCTCTAACAAAAAAAAAATATTTTCCGCCAATTCTTATTCCCAAATAATATCGAAAGATAATAGACGAGAAGCCTCTCTCAATCATAACAAGCCTTGAGAACAAGCTCATCGTAACCACAGAATACAGACAACAAGGTAGGCTCGTAAGAAAAATGACACTTCATATAGCATCGTCTCGGTTCAGCTTGTGCGAAGATAGTAGTAACGTTAAATGTTTCAAATTGATTGTTTACATACTTACTGAACCTGCCTTGTTGTTTTTTGTATGTCGTGATCGTAACCTAATGCAAGGGTGAAACAAACAAAATCTTGGAGACGTTCCCACCGACAAGGTAAGATAAGTGAGATTTTATTAATTCATTTATGTTTGGATTTAATGCCTAAGGATTATATTTGACCCTCCCCTAGGATATATGATTTTGATGCGATAGGTGGGCTTACGCCATTAGCACTGAGATGGTAACCAAAGACATAATCATGTCGTGGTGGTATCACATGTTGACTATTTTTGTTTGGTGCCGCATCACATATCTGGCATTGACGCACTGATGTGCATGTGCATGTGTTCCAACAGATCGTGTCTTGGAGCCTTGAATGGTAGTGCAGTCGGGCAGAGGCCCTTTTCATCAGTGATAATGATGTGAAATCTCTTCTTTTAGGCAATACTTTTCTTATTGGTTCCCTTTGACCATGAGTCATAGCTACGCTACGCTACTAAATATTTGATTAAAAATGTGTTTATCGACATTCGTAGGGATTGGATTGTTGGATTCGCTGAGTAAAAGTTTTATAAAACTAGGAACGTGGCGCCATATTTTGTTATGTTTCAATTTAAAGAAACATGATACAAAATACCATAAATTATAATGATGGTATATGAACAATATTATGACGGCTTCATTCTCGATAATGTTTACTAATAGATAGGGAATAGGTATGATGAAGCTTTATTTTGCTATCGAAAAGTGAACTCTATAGCTGACTCTATATCTTACATCGAGTTTAATAGTATTGCCACAGAACAAAAACCACGAGGAACCAATAGCTTAGGCAAACAAAGTAATTCAACGAACGCATACCCCATTCTTTTTGACCATAAAGACAATAATGACATCGTACAAATTCATCTATATGATTAACCCTCTACAACCCAAATTTTTGTTTTCGCTCAAAATCACTATTTTGCTTTCTAAAATCGATCTAAACACGGTTTGGACATTCAAATTTTTTAATTCGTGATTTAGTCAATTTCACATTTTAATTTTTAAGAATTTTGTTTTTCAAATTTTTTATCCAATCAAATATTTTATTGAATATATTAATCTTTTTTGATTTTTCAACATAGTTAGAGTTGGAAAATTCCTATTCAATGCTGACTTATTGCATTTTTTAAATTTTCAGTTTTTTTTTTATATTCCGTGTGACGAGCTGGATAAATATTTTAGAGTGTAACATTCATCACTCTTACCTTCTATTGAATAAGGTTAGTTATAGAAAAATACTAAACTATACATATTTCACTCTTCAAAGGTATACGAGCGAAAACACGGAGGAACAAAATATTACACATTTTTCAATATTTTTTTTATAAATGTGTAGAACTTTTAAAATTGACTTTAAACTACATTCGAACATGCATTGAAGTTTATATTATTGATCAATATCAAAAACTTTTCTGAATCTGATCAATTGACAATTACAAAAAATAATCAAAATACCCGGTCTTGGGCATTAGAGGGTTAAGAATGAGATGTAATGGATCAAAAAATATATCTATTAAAATTTTAAATATAATGTTCTGGGAGCCAGTTCAATCGTGTCTATTGACGACATGACCCTTGTACGGGTGGAGAACTGCTTCAAAAGTTATAAACTTGTCATTTTTATGAACCGGGGTAATGAATACTTTCTTATATTTGATTAAAGAAAAACTTCCGATTCGGTTTCTACGATGAAGCATTGAGTCGAAAAAACTGCGTCGGTAGATTTTGAGCGCCCATAATGATAATAGACATCTAAATAACATAAAAACTGACAAAATAATTTGACTTTGACAATAGAATGATAAAATGACTTTAAAATATTACGAAGTTAGTTAGCATTAGACCTCGTAATTCCCTCCGATTCAGTTGCAACAACTTCTTCCTGGACGAAATGTTCCGTGTACAGCTGGCAAACTACTTTGAAAGGAATTATGCAACTGTATCGTCAGAGAGGTTCTACCAGAGACGTAAAGATCGACCATAAGACTTCCTGAGCCCATCATCAAATTTAAGCTCATGTAATGTTTGGAAACTCATTTCCTGTTGAACCTTGTTTGGAGACGATTTCGATGCTATTAAGATCACCATAGGCCTATAAAGATAGTATTCAGCGTTTTCTTGAAATGAGCTTCAGAATATGTAGTGGTTAAAACAGAAGTTGAAATTTTTTGATAATTGCTTGGTGAATGGTTCTGAACTTTGGCCCGCTTTGGCCTTTTGATTCAGTTTCAGAAGCTTTCACTAAATAATCTTCAAAATTTTAGGCGTTTATTATTCATCAAAATCTAATGCGATGTTATTGTTCAAAATACGTTTCCTTTAGTTTTCTAATTCATCATCAACTAATATTATAAAACTGACTCTTGTGAATCAATACCAAATTTTCAAAACAACTCAATTTTGTAGGTGTGAATGCACTTTTGCAAGTACCAGAGTCATCAATACCTATTAGAATGCTTCTGTTACCTGTTGATGGTGTTGGTCTGCGTTGAACTGTTGTTGGATTCGTCCGAGTGGCGTTTGAATTTTTATCCGCAGAAGCAGATGGATTGTTTTGAGAAATTGGTATTGACCTAATAAAATATTAAAACGGTCTTCCGTTTGATAAGAATTGGGAATATGATTCAAACGCTATTGGGAAACTGAAAATTTAAAAAGACTACTTCGGCACAAGATTCAACTACTGCACACGAAGTTCAAGTAGCCATCATAGGCTAGTCCATTGTCGACCTGTGTCCTAATAATGAGAACGTAAGGACGAGTTCAGCCTTGCCAAACTAAGCTACCAGCTAGTTCCAACTGAATACCCAATAAAAAAAGCTTAGTGTTCCTGATTCCAAAAACCAGGTTACACGCCAGGAACCCTCCAACGTTAGACCGATTGTCGGAACAAGACTGTTCTAGCTCCAGAACTTGGGTTGCTTTAGTTTATCCAAACTGACGTGTGACGTTGCATGCAAATCGATGATTTTGGAAACAGTCAATGAATGTTGGAAAGAGAGATACCGAAACGCCTGGGGAGGCGGTAATAACATTTCGGCAATAGGATTTCTGGTGCTGCAACATGAGCCCTAGCGAATGGTCATGAACGAATGATCAGAAGAAATAAAAATGAATCTGTAAAACGCCTATGTACATAGGTCAGGTCTCTTGTGACTAAATAAAATACGCGTTATATAACTTCTGCTGGTTGAGAAGAGAAAAATGTTTAGGGTAGATCCATGCACAGTAGGCTATTTAACCGTCGTCTGCCCTAGAAGTTAGAGGATGACGTAACATTCGATCTCCTGCAACATCCGTTCCGTCCAGTTCATACTTCGCTAGCCAATAGGATGTGCCCAGAACACCTTCGAACAAGAAAAACATGATATGGAAATGCTAATGCATCTTCCAAACTTAGACGATATTAGACGACGCTAATATCATCTTTCAAACTTAGATGTTCATGATAGAATTAAAGGTGAAAGTATAGATTTGATAGTCCCGTTAGGGGAGCTTGGCAGAAGAAAGGTCGTGAGATTTATACCATCACAAATATTGCCCTCCGCTCGCTTTCAATCAACTTCTATAAAACACTCTCCATGCTTGCCGTTTCCTAACGGCAGGCATCTCACAAGGATCTTTCGGTTCTGGCGGTGACCTTGTTCTTTAAAGTATTTCCTTTCCTTGCCTTAAATCAAACGCAAATTTTTTAACGGAAACTTTATAAAGTCCTTAGGGTCTCAACTAACCACGTGATAAGTTTCATCCCCAAATGTAGGATCAATTTACTCAACACACTGTCCAAGCTACACATGGCAGCGGATTGGTCAGGTGCTTATTGACAGCTGGTTGCTGTAAGGGGTTGGCTGGTTCCAGAGCTTAAAATATTCATCTTCATGAAGCAACTTTGGTCCGAATTTCGACAAACATCGCATGAATATTCAAAACATAGAATGACATAGTCAGACGACCACTCCACGAACTAATTCATTGAGCAATCTTTGGAATTACCAAGAGAAGGTCTTTGTAATTCCCAAATTAAATTGTTTGAAATTTTAGCAAAAAAATCGCAATTTACATGAGAAACCTCAGAATTTTCACAAAAAATGTTCTTAACTTCTACAGGAAAAACTTCAGAAATTTACGAAAAGTTCCTGTTGAGTATTCTTCGAAATTTTCACGGAAAATTCTTGATAATTGTAAGAGAGTGCGGTTGGTAGACTGGGTGTTTAACATTTGGCCCTCTCAGTCTAGAATAATAGAGACGGATAGTTGAGCATGGTCAACAATAAAACAGTAAATTCTTAAGAATTTCCGCGGGAGACTCTAAGGAGTTTTTAAGAAAAAATTTCTGGAATGTTCACGAGAAATTGTTCGTAAATTTAACGGAAACTTCTTTAGAATTTCCGCGGAGGATTGTTCAAAATGTCTCAACGAAAAATTGTTCGAAATTATTGGATTTCTTGGGAAAATTCTTTGTACATTAGACTACTGAAAGTAATCTAACGGCAATGCTTTTAACAGCATTTCGATAGTTACATCAGTTTTGCAGTTATCGGACACCTGAGCTTCAAAACGATGTCAAAGTCGATGATAGCTGCATAGCGCTGAACAAGCAGGTGCACTTCTATTCTGACGTCGTCTGACAATTGTTTGCCGTCTAGAATGCGTCGCAGTTATCCAACGCCATTCGCTAACTGAAACGAAAACATGTTACAGTTATCGAACGACTAGTGTATTGCTCAAAAGAAAATCTTGGAAAATCAAATAGTCGTTTTCCCTCACAGGTCGTTTGGCCGAGTCATCAGCCCAAAAATGCTGTTTGGCCGAAATGGTCGCTTGGCAGAATGGAATATTTGTCCGAAAATATAGTTTAGGCCAACAGGTTATACGGCCAAATGTCAATAACTGAACGGGTAATTTGGCCGAAAAAAATCGTTTAACCGAATGGATCATTTGACCGAAAAAGTTGTTTGGTAGAAATGGTAATTTTGCCCGAAAATGTCCTTTCTGCAGAACAACAGTCTGGCCGAACGGCATTTTCTGTCAATTGACCTATTCGGATAAACGTCTTTTTGGCAAAATGATCAATTCAACAACACCTTTCAAAGAAGTTTGCAGAAAGTACATTTTTGTGCCAAATGGCTCTTTCTACAGAATGACATTTTTTACCAAACGGCATTTTTGGTCAAATGATCTATATTCGGTCAAACGACTTTTCCATCCAATCGGCATATTCAGCCAAATGGCGTGTTAGGGTAAATAACTTTTTACAAGTCTGCCCAAATTTTCCTTTTGCCATTGCAACACTGCCGTAATCTAGAGAAGTGACGTAACAGCCATTTTACAACATGCATGTTTTTCATTTTTCTGTTAAAGAGCTCGATGAGTACCAGTACTCGTTAACACCATTTTTGGAAAATGGCGTATACGTCACTTTTTCAGATTACGGCAGCTTTCGGCCAAACTACATTTTCGGTCAAACCAGTTTTGACCTGATAACAGTTTTCCGTGAAACGTTTAGTTTTGCTAAATGGTACCTGGTTAAATGTCTTTTGGCCTAAAGGCCAGTATCGACTTGAAAATAGAGAGGCCACGGAATTTTGTTCAATGGTCAATAGACAAAAAGAACATTTCGCCAAATAAATTGCCATTTCTGACCATATTACCCGTTCAGTACGAGGTTCAGTCATTGAAATTTGGCCGTATACCAAATGACTTTTTCGGCCAAATGGCCCATTCTGTCACACTATGTAGCGGGCTTGGTAGTCATATGGCTACTGCTTCTGCCTCATACGCAGGAGGTCGTGGGTTCAATCCCAGGTCCGTTCCATTCTCCTACTTTGTATCTTTCTCTTTATTTCTCATGTTCTAGCAATCGCTAGAACTGGAAATGGACTTAAATACCGTTTCCATTACTATTCCTATACCTTCAACTTGAGTATTCTATCAGTAATCTGCTAGAATTGGAAATGAACTATAGAGCTCGTTTCCTACATCCAATTAGAAATTCCATCAGTTACCTTCTCCTATCTATCACATTGGCAGCTCGTTAACCAAGACGGACCTCTGCCTCTCCAACCTAACCCAGAAATTCCTACAAATTCCGCATGAACTCGTGGCAAGTGCAGAGGTATATTCGGCTTGCAGTGGGCGAGTGATTGCATCATCATTTCCTCCCCCTTCCCTACATTGACTTGCATTCTGACGTGGCAGGCGCCAATATGACCTAACAAATGAGATCACCAGTACTTGTACATTGAAGATGTGTGCTAGTCCCAAGCAAACATCTGTTGGTTCCCTGTGCAGGAACAGCTGATCTGGTCATAATGGAGTAGCAACTACGAGCAGTCAATCAAGCTCAAGCTCAAGCTCAAGCTCAAATGGCCCATTCTGTCACACTATGTCTGTAAAATGGCATTTTTGGCCAACGATCGTTTCGGCCGGACAACCTGTTAGGGCAAATGGCTTTTTCGACCAAATTGCCAGTTCAGCCGTTTGGCGCTTTCGGTCTATGGAACTTACCAAGAATTTCTAATCGAAAATAGAAAGAATTTTCTGAAGAAATCCAAAAAAATTCCGAGCATTTTTTCGATGTTTTAAAGTTGGCTATGCCAAACTAGTCGTTTAGTGATGAACTTCTCCCTGCGAAAAAATGACTCTAATATAGGATAAAAAAAACTAACCGTCTTATATAATCTAGATTGGGGAAGTCAACGTAAAGCATCTCTTTTACCAGTCACAATTTTCTTTGTGAATTTCAAAGAATACTCAATAGGAACATTCCGTGGATATTCCGAATATTTTTCTATACAAATTTGGAGCAACTTCCCGTGAAAACTCTGAAGAGATTATCATGTAAATCCCAAAACTACATTAAAAAATGTTCTCGATACTTACATTTTTTTCCGTGGAAAATCTGAAAATAATTTTCAAATAAATATTCGGGAAAAACTGGAAATCTTTCATTAAAATCTTGAGGCGAAATTCAATTCCGTTTTCCATATCACTGAACATATATTCATCTCATCGCGAAACAAAGGAATAAAACATCATTTTCGTCGCTTATTTTTACTAACATGCGTGCTCACTGCTGAAAAAATGACAAAAATAAGAAACAAATCAAATTCCTTTTTATTGCTTTGTTTTTCGTGGGTTGAATATCGGAGCTATGAGATGGAGTTCATAAGCGGTTATTTTATGTTAATTTTTTAAATACCGCAATAAATTTTTTTTTTCTTTTAATTATTATTGACTTAAGTTCCTTTCTTTCTAATTTCCATTCGACGGAACGTCATTCGACTAAATGTATCAATGTACCGCTTTCGACCAAATGTCCTACGTCTCTAGTAGACTAAAAATTCGTCGAACAGAGTGGAGTGGTATATGTATACCATTACAAATGTTAGAGAGCAGTTCCTAAGCTGATACTCTATCCTCCCTCTTTTAAATGAAAGCTTGTCAGAAGAAAGGTTGTTCGATTTAAATCTTCACCAAAAATTGCCTTTTGTTTGCTTTAAATCTACTTCTATATGAAAAATCTCCATGTCTGCCAACGATACTATCTATTCTAGACCTTTGCCCCTAATTGTATCATAAAATAATCATAATATATTTAAGCAGTCTTAATGACATTTTTAAACATCTAAATTTATGAGAACCAGATCTTCGATACCACCCAACAATAATCATAGACGATTAATAGACGTGTTTCCAAACAGACTAAATTTACAAAATCATTTGAAAAATATCAAGGTTAGGAGCGTTTTAATGTCCAGCTTCATGGTACTCTTATCGGCCTTCCACAGGATCCGTTTCTAATTTAACTTATGCTATAAAAAAAATTATCTGAACTATCCATTTGAATTAAATTAAAATGGACACAGAATGTAAAACGTTACATATTCAAAACTCCAAACCCAACTGTGGTAGAAAAAACTGATTTAAATATATTTATTCTTTCTTCTTCCAGAATGCCCACAAAGTTTTTCAATCCCAAAAAGGTATGCATAAGACGTGTTTATAACTAAGTTATGGTAAGGTATTTATTTATTCAGTTCTGAACTGTTTTCCTAAATGAATACATGTTGAAGAAATTTCTTTTTTTTTTACTTGAATCTTGTAGTAAAATGTACTTGGCCGCACCTAATTACCCCAAATTGTAAAGCGGTTCAGTTTACTCTACACAGGTGTATTGGCAGCCACTTATATATTATTTTTGAAATACCTAACTAGAAGACTATAGAGTCTTCTAAACAATTCATCGTGAAAAACTTTAAACAAAAGTGATGAACATCTCCCAAATCTAATGATTTATGAGCTTGTCATCTAACAAATAAAAAATAATGACAATTCACATTAAATTCATTTCACTAATCCATCTGCAACGGTACACTCTCAACCTTTTTCTCCAAAAGAACATGAAAACCTAGATTTATGTGGGCGCCATTAAGCTAAAACTCGGCAACTCCGATTGCCATCAACGATTCTGCCAGTTTCATCTGGAAAAGATTTATTGTAACATATCTAACACGATGGATGCCCACTTTTCTGCCTGCTCTGCTCCACCGAACCATTTCACACCCCGTTCGGTGCACATTCCGGTTCTTCCGGGGGGGTTTGGCCAACTTCAATTGGCCGCGCTTCGACAGACTGAAAATCCGCGCAGAGAAAGAGAACTCATTAAATTCTTCGGTCTTGTTTTTTCGTTTAATGCAGAATGCATGTTTGTTCATAGTTTTGTTACGGTTCCGTTCGGCCCATCCATGGGGTGGTGGCGAAGCAGCGTGTGGGTTTAATTCGTAACGGTCCCAGCTGGTAATAGTCAGCAACCATATCATGACGGCACACTTTCACGGAAACATGCGTGAATAGTTCTCCGCGTCCTGAGTGTCTTCCCATTGCGATGTTGCCAGCCAAATGGAACATAATTTACGGATTATCTTGAACTTTTTCGCTATGCTTCTTTTGACGACTGGTACGAATCAGCCTGCATGAAAAATGTTTACTTACCATGTCTCTGGTCCCCAATGCAGCAGTCGTGGTCTCTACGAGAACATCTGATTCGCCAGCCAAGATTGTGTCGTAAGATCTTGCCAATTTTCACGCTCGATCGCATGCATAACTATTATGTCATGGAAGCGGAGACCGAGCCGTAAGAAGATAAGCGTATCGGTCCCGTCCCCATCGCATCAGTGAGCCAAGAGGAAGTGGCTCGTAATCGCCAGCTCGACCAGGTTTCAAGTAAACACGCAGATTTTTCACTCATTGTAGATGTCCATGTGGGATCATATGTCCAGCGGTGGTGGGCAGCTGCCGTACCCAAAACTAACGGGAAACCATTACGATAGATTAATTTCACACGCAATACTGCAGCCAGCCGCCCGGCCCGGAGACCGTTGTTGCAACTGCATGCAGACCGAAAGAAACATCCAAACTGGTTGGTTATAGTCCTGCTCGCAGGGTTGATACATCAAGTGGATTCAGTAATTTATGTTTTGCATATTTCCCGTTCGATCACTAACGACGGTGCCGTCGTTGCAATGTTCGGAGTGTTGAGAACAGTTATGAGGTATTGAGAGTATGTTTTTGGGTCAATTGAGCACTCAAATTCGACGGAGTGGTACAATTTGAGTAGTTTATGCATTTTCTTTCTGAATTTGAGCGATATATTATATCAACAGATACATTTATGTTCATGCAGAAAAAAAAATCATGTTGACCTCCACAGTCTCCACAGTTGACAACATATTATACTAATAATCGAATTCGTAAGACTCTGTGAATTAGAGACTAAATAACTAATAGATTCACACTCTGTCTCACTGAATTCCCGATAAAATTGTTTCCACTGTCTTTCAGGGTAATCGACATGTAGTTTTTATGATTTTGGAGAATTTATTGCAATTTCTATGCAATTTTTGAACTTTCTCAAACTTCATTCATCAGCTGTAATTAATTTTAATCACTGAAAGTTAGTTCTATAAAAGATATTTGTGAAACTTTGATATTTTCAAATAAGTTTTGAAGAGTTTTGTGATTTCTTTAGCGTGATGTAACCATCGAGTTTTCAAAACTGGCAGAGTGCAAGTTTTATCACCGCGGTAACGCCTCGTTTTATCACTTTCGATAACTCACAAAAGCAGCCCAAGCCTTCTTTATCCTTGTCCCTATGTTAATCTTTGTTCCGCCAACATCGAAATGTTATCTGGCTACCAACGTATAGAAAATTTTCGGTGTAGGGTCATTTAGCCAAATGCCGTTTGGCCTAATGACAAGGGCGTAGCCAGAGAGGGGCAGGGGGGGCGTCGCCCCCCCTAAATGGTGGTAAGATTGAACGGGGACTGGAATGAATACCCTTAACATGTGCACTTTACAATCCCATCATATTCAGAAATAGGTGGTTGAAATTCAAAAGATTCCCAAAAACTTATTAGGGTATCCAGGATCCACAATACATATGAAAGTTCAAAACAACTCCAAACATTTCAGGGTCATAAATTCTCCTTAAAATCCTTCTAGAAGCTTCCCTGGGAACTTCTCAATTCCTCCGGGAAGTTATCCACAAAATCTTTTTGAAAATCGTTCGAAAATCCTTCTCATGCACTGAGGAAAATGGACGTATGATTTTCAATCAAACGCCTTATGACAATTTGCCACAAGAAATCGGTATGAATTTCAATATTTAGCCTTATGAATGATGATTTTCATTTGAAAAAAGTGAAGTGCGGCAGACTGAGTTCAAACCATGGACGTCGGGGTCGGGAGGCCGGTATGTAGACCACACGCCCATCGACGCTTGATTACTCGGGAAGGTAACTGCGTATAAGAAGCACTGTTGGTTGAATAATCAGTCGAAGATTCATAAGGCGCCAGTTATGAATTTTGATAGTCCAGTTCGCTGAGTGTGTAATTGTAATTCCTTTTTATCTAGAAACCCCCCACTAATTTTTTTTAGGGAATTCATGAGGAAATTCCTTGAAGATTTTTTACTTCTTTCTAAGTTTTACTTCTAGACATTTCTTCGGCTATTCTTCCAGCAAAATCTCCGGCATTTCTTCTGGAATGTATTCGAGAGTTCCTTCAAGAATACATACGGAATTTTCTTCCGAAATTCCACCAGAAGTTTCTTCAAAAAATTTATGACAGCAATTCTCCGATTTGATGATGATGATGATGATGATGATGATACTACCATCTATTGTAGCAAGGCACCTGCCGATAGCACTGGCCATATCTGACAAACGATTTGATCATGATTATATTATTGTTTGTATTTCATCAAACTCCTGTATGAAGGGCCAACATTGGGTGGGGTGGTTCCATAAGCAGAGACACTTATGCGAATCCACGGGATGAATAGAGAATCTCCTTCCAGAAGAAAGTTAGTACATAGAATAAAATAATCTAGCCCTCGTTTCCCAGATTGACCCAATAGATGGGGAGAAGAGCTCGCCCTTTATCCACGAAATGTTAACAATAGGAAGTTGGCGATTCCACTCTTCCTATCCAAATCGCTTCAATCGGGTGCCCTGATGTTTTTTTTTGTATATACAGTCCCTTCCCGATTTTGGCAACACGACCGGATTTTAATGTTGCCAAAATGGGGATGTTGCCAAAAACGGGAAAAAAATTTCATACAAAATTTCAATTTTTTTTTGTTTGCATGATTGAAGCTAAATACTTAGAATATGTACTACAAAGTATGTAGAGTGTATTTAAGTGATGCAAGTGCATCATAATTGACAATTTTGCGATATTATTCATAACTCGGAGATTATAGTTCAAACAAAATTGAAACAAACTCAAGAATGGTAATCAAACGATATAGTAAATAATTAGCCAATTTCATAATAATAAATAATATTTGAAATTAACACAAGCGTCGGCCACGTCCTTACAAAAAAATGTGGTGATAAAAATAACGTTTCTATTGAAGTCCATTGAAGTGCTGCCTTCAATCTGATATCTCATATTTTGGCCAATTGGAAGCTGGAAGGGTATTTGCGGCATGACACTCGAAAGCAGTCAAGCTACGGATAAACAGGTGCTCGCTGCAGGTCATCGCACTCCAGTTCTCCACGCACTACTTTCATTATTATAACTTTAAAAAGATGGAAGAATCCTACATCAGACTGAAGAGGGTAGCAAAGCAGATCGGACTGATCATTAACACGTTGAAGATGAAGTAGGCTCAAGAGAGAAAACCGCCATTCACCACGAGCTTGTATCAATGACGACAAAACCAAGGTGATTTAAGAATTCATGTACTTGGGCTCACTTGACCTCCGATAACGATACCAGCAGACAAATTCGAAGACGCAACGTGGCAGAAAAGCGTACGTACTTTGGACTCTAAAAACACTCCGATCGAATAGAGTTCACCGCCGTACCGAACAGATTCTCTCATTAAACCGGTGAAGGTAGTCCTCCTTGGACACGAGATCTGGACGATACTTGTGGAGGACCAACGCGCACTTAGAGTAAAAATGGTTCTCTACAACGATTCGACCGGCACAATAAGGCGAGGTGTGGAGCAATCAAGGTGGATTGATCAGGTGGATGACGATTTACGGACCCTTACGTAGACTGCGTGACTGGTAACGTACAGCAGTGGACGGAGACGACTGTTATGCACCGCAGAGGCCACTCCGGCCTTAGGCTGAATAAACATTAATAAAACCACATGTGACGCATCACTCGCCTATTGAAGCAGGTAGAATTACATAAGTGATCTCATCCCATGTAACCAAAAGTACCTTTAAGAGTACGTTTTTCGCTTAATCAGCTTCACTGAGCTGCTTAAGCGAAAAACGTACTCTTAAAGGAATCTTTGGTTACTTGGGATGGGAACTTCACAGGTGGTACTCCACTTCTGATCTATGATTGATCTATTCCAATCGTAGCATCCATAGCCAATGAGTGAACTTCCTCGCTCAGATGGATGCCAAACAACGAGTAGGGGCGATCGTTGCTGTGATAAACAATGAGCAACGCCGTCTAACAAGCCAAGCCGTGGTGAGGTATCCATGTAAGCTAAGATTTTTGCATTCGTTTGCGCTAGTACCATGAAACCAAACTATCAAACCACATCATGCGTTCTGCTTTATTCGCTCTTCTTACAAGGTGATAAGATAGTCGAATGAAAGTATCAACGCCTCCCATTCAGTGTGCTAGAGTTCCAGACTCATAGAGGTCTTCATTTTTAGAATGCTTGAATGGCTTCTACTATCAGCGCACCGTAACGACGCTCATTGTTGTGTTACCAAGTGATTCGCTTCACTCAATAGGCTTCCATTGGTGAGCGTTGAAGATCATTAAACGGTGAATCATCGAACGTCCAATTTCAAAGATCTTAGGAACCTCATAACTTGCCCGCGCAGAGCATCAAGATGGTTTAGATTAACCCGATTTTTTCTCATGATCTGATTTTTTCAATGCCTTCTCGAGAGCCTTACGGTTACATGTTACCAAACTCTTACCATTACTGTTGAACTGTTGGCAAACATGCTGAATTCAAAAGGCTCGTTATGCAATTGACACATCATGAAACTGGAAAAGCCAACAGTGTTCTGATATTAATCGGTAGATAAATTCGCGTTAATTTTAAACAATAAGATTAAACAATTGCATTATGATGTAAACAGCCGGCTTCGTTTAATAGGTGTTGTACTATGTACAATCAGCTTTTCGACGACAAAATTAGTTAGAATAGCAAAAAATACGACATCCTACGGTGGGCTGGTTAGATTAGGGAAGTGTGAATAGGGACATGGAAAACGTGAATAAAACGAGCAGAAAAGTTTCAATGGAAATTGTTTGCAATGAGCGGTAATACGAGTGGTGGTTCATTATTTCAGTGAAAGTGCCCACTATTCGTACAGAGCCCATAATACGCATATAAACCTTAATGACATTCACTTTTGGTTTTGTTTATCCTGTTACATATTAATAAAAAAAAATTTAGCTCTAAAAAGTAATAAACAAATATTTTCGGTTTTGTTGCCAAAATCGGGAAGAAAATGTTGCCAAAAACGGGTGTTGCCAAAATCGGGGGTAGACAAAAACGGGTGTTGCCAAAATCGGGATGGGACTGTAATCGTATATATAGTTTCGATGTAAATGAATAATATATGCAATGGAATTCTCTCACCACATTTCAATCCAATTGTCCTGGATGTGTGAGATCCTTTCTTCAACACCAGTCTGTTTCGAAATTCACTGTTCAAATTCATTCAGAGTTGAAATAGTCAATCGTCCGGCAAGAAATATCCAGGTTAAAACAAGGGAATATGTTACGTTTTTATTGAAGATTGCACAATAGAATTCACAGTTCCTGAAAAGATGAGAAATGAAGAAGGAAGGCAGTATCAAACATACATGAGTGTTTTTGCCTCAAATCAATATGTCAATAGGGAATCAGTCAAACGCAACGCGAATGTATCCTATCCCAAGTAACATTTCAAGTTTTATTGCGCTCTAAGAATGGTTTTCAAGATCAATTTATAAGATCTAACAATAAAACCGAATAATTTACGGCAACCTTCTGATGACCACTATAAGAGTAAGATATTGCCAAGTGGCCCTCTCCAGATAACCACTATAAACCTATTATAAGAGCATTCAGAAAGCTATGACAGAACATTGGATGACATGGACATTGTCGGCCGAACATTTGCAAAGGTGGCAGAACTGTACACCCGCCTGAAACGTGAAGCAACAAAAGTTGGACTGGTGGTGAATGCGTCAAAGACAAAGTACATGCTTGTGGGCAGAACCGAGCGCGACAGGGCCCGCATGGGAAGCAGTGTTACGATAGACGGGGATACCTTCGAGGTGGTCGAGGAATTCGCTAACGGCTGACAACAACGTTAGTCGTGAAATACGAAGGCGCATCATCTGTGGAAGTCGGGCCTACTACGGGCTCCAGAAGAAACTGCGGTCGAAAAAGATTCGCCACCGCACCAAATGTGTCATGTACAAGACGCTTATAAGACCGGTTGTCCTCTACGGACATGAAACATGGACAATGCTCGAGGAGGACTTGCAAGCACTCGGAGTATTCGAAGGACGGGTGCTTAGGACCATCTTTGGCGGTGTGCAAGAAGACGGTGTGTGGCGGCGAAGAATGAACCATGAGCTCGCCCAACTCTACGGCGAACCCAGTATCCAGAAGGTAGCTAAAGCCGGAAGGGTACGATGGGCAGGACATGTTGCAAGAATGCCAGACAGCAGCCCTGCAAAGATGGTGTTCGCTTCCGATCCGGCAGGTACGAGACGGCGTGGAGCGCAGCGAGCGAGATGGGCAGACCAGGTGCAAAACGACTTGGCGAGCGTGGGGCGTATCCGAGGATGGAGAGATGCGGCCTCGAACCGTGTATTGTGGCGTCAAATTGTTGATTCAGTGTTATCTGTTTAGATGTAAACTAAATAAATGAAATGGAAGCTATGACAGAAATTCGCCATTAATTCCTCCTGGTATTTTATCCGGGAATTACTTCTGATATTTCTCCGGAAATTCCTTCAGGAACTTCTCCAAGAATTATTTCAGGACTTACTAGTGGGAACTCCTCCGGAAGTGCTTGTGGGAGTACCTCCGTGAGCTCCTCCTGGAGTTTTACCAAGAGTTCCTCCGGGAATCCCTCCAGGAACTTCACAGGGAATTCCTAGATTCGAGGTGAGCCAGCCTTGGACTGAAAACTTCCCAAATAAAGATAATAATAATATTTGAGGTTATGGCTTTCAGTCTTCTTATGCTCAAAAACGGGTTTTACGTTTTTATCCGACGTTTCGGTTACATATATTGTACCTTTATCAAGGAGTTAAATAAGTCCGATTTTATTGTTACATTGTCTTAGCATTTCCTAATAAAACGGAACTTAGTTAACTTAGCGACTTAGAATTCCTCTGATAATTTCTACGGGAATTCCTCCGAAAATTATTCTGGGATTTCCTCTTCTGAGGTGTATCTCCCGGAGGAGTTCCCGAAGGAACTGCAGGAGCTCCCGTAAGAACTCTCGAAAGAATTTCAGGAGGAACTCCTAGAAGAATTCCTAGAGGACCTCCTGGAGGAACTCCCACACAAACTATTGCAAGAACTTCAGAAGGAATTTCCATTTAAATTTCTGAAGAAAGCCTAAATGATTTCATGAAAAAAGCCTGAATGAGTTCCTGACAGAGCTACTGGTGGAATTCCCGAAGGAGCTCTCGGAGGAATTCTCGTATGAACTTCCGGAAGAATTTCTGAAGAAACTCCCGGGAGAATTTTCAAAGGAACCCCCGGAGGAAATTCCAGATAGACAAATCTCGTCTAGCTGAAACCTTTGTAGGTGTATATAGCTGGATCATCGTCATCGTCAGAGGACATTCCGGAGAATTCCCTGAGGAGCTCCCAGAGAAATTCTCGGAGGAGCTTCTGGGTGAATTTCTATATAAATTCCAGGAGAAACTCCTGGAGGATCTCCCAGTGGAAATCTTGATGTTTTCACCGGTATTCTTTCAGGATTACTTTGGGAATTAATCTAGGAATTCCTCCGAAAATTCCATTTTCGGTATAATTTCTGTATAAATGTTCGGTGGAATTCCAGGAGAAATTCTTTGAAATTTTCACAAGAAATTATTTGAAACTTTCAGGGAAAATTTTATGAAATTTACACAAGAAATTCGAAGATTTTTTGCGAAATTCTCAGGAATGTTTACTGGCAGTTCTGCGGAATTTCCACGGAATATTCTTAGGAACTTCATTGTGCAATTTTTCAGAAATTTTTATGAGACACAGCACGAAGAATTATCGGAAGAATTCCCTGCAGAACTTATAAAGGAGCTCGTGGAAGATTTATTGGAGTAAATAATGGTGAAATTTTTGGATTGATTCCCGGCGAAATTAATGGTGAAATTCCTGAAGACATTGCCGAAGAAGTTGCAGGAGGCATTCTTAAAGAATTCCTGATAGAACTTCGGATAAAATGACTGGAGCAATTGTCGAAGGAATTCCTGGAGGAAGCTTGTATATTGTTTTTTTTTCTGCCTATTTGATAATTAATATTATTTCAGAGCCAGTGGCGTAGCCAGAAAATTGGTCTGGGGGGTGTTTCTGAACATTTTTTTCTACCAAAAAATTTTTTTTTCTAAAAATTTTGTCTCTAGGTGGGTTTATGTTTATGGCTACACCACTGTTCAGAGCGGATTTGTTTAGAAATTCAAATATCATTATTATGGTTTAAGAAACGCACAACGCGAACGTTGCTTTGTGGGCATGAATGCGTCACGTTTATTAGCGTTGCGTTCTAGTACAAAACGCTGACTTCAACACCCAACGCAACGTGCTATTGTGATCCAGGCTTCACTGTTGGTTGTGGATTTCGTTTTCAAAGTTTTTGGAACTTAGATTAGAAATAGTGCCAAGCACTAATATTCATTCAGTGATGAACTCTTCATATGTTGAAAAATCACTTTAATAAAGATACAAAAAAAAAAAAAAAAAAAAACTAATATTCATGTGTTTTCATAAAAGCACTATAAAACTACGAATTAGAAGACCCGAAAAGTTGCCCCCCCCTTGCTCGAAATCCTGGCTATGCCCATGCCTAATGACATTAAATGCCTTTTTTGTCCGAAAAGGTCACTTGGCAGAACACCATTTGAGTAAATGCCGTTTGGCCGAATAGTTCAAATTTGATTCCTTAGTGAAGTGAGGTGTTCCAAGTGAGAAGTGAATAGTGAAAAGTGAGAATAGAGATATTCGAAATGAGTACAGAGTATCTAGAGAGAAGTAGTGGGATGCGAGCAGTACCAAGTGAAAGATGATTTGTTTGAAATAAGTATTAAGTAGGAAAAAGTGAGATTTGATTGGTTGAAAGTGAGATGTAGGTGGTGATATACAAGGCACAAGAAGGAAGAAGGGAGAAAAAAGAGGGAAGAATTAAGAGGGAAGAAGGGAGAATGACGAAGGAAGAAGGAAGAAAGAGGAAGGAAGAAGGAAGTTGAGAGAAGGAAGTAGAAAAAAGGAAGAAATATGATGAAGAAGGGAAAAACGAAAGAGGAAGAAGGAATAAAGTGATGAAATCGAAAAAAAAGGTTGAAGGAAGAAGGAAAATGCAAAAAAGAAAAGAATGAATGAAGATAAAGAATAAAAAAAGGAAGAAAGAAGGGAGAAGGAAAAAAAAGAAGTTGGAAAAAGGAAGATGGATTGAAGAGAAAGAAGATGGAAGAAGAAAAAAAAGAAGGAAGAAGAAAAAGAAGGAAAAAGTAATAGGAAGGAGGAAGAAATAAGAAAAAAGGAAGACGACAAAAGAAGGAAGATGGAAGAAGGGGTAAGAAAATGAAAGAAGGAAGAAAGAAAGAAAATAAGGAGGAAAGAAGAAAGGAAGAATATATTAGAAAGAAGGAGAAGCTGATGAAATTAGGATTAATTTCTCAATTTCAATGTTCCCATCTAACTTCTCACTTTTATTTCCTCACTTCTTATTCTCATGTCTCACTTCTCACTTTTTACTCCTCATTTATAACTTTTCACTTCTCACTTATTACTTCTCACTTTCCACTTCTTATTTGTCACTTCTCGCTTTTCACCTCTCAGTTTTCATTTCTAGTTTATCATTTCTCCCATCTAACTTTTCGCTTCTTACGTCTCACCCCTTACTTGTCACTTCTCACTTTTCAATATTAACTTCTCATTTCTCACTTTACGCTTCCCATTGCTTACTTTTCACATCCCACTTTTTACCCCTCACTCCTCAATTCATTACTACTTCTCACGGCTTATTTCTTTCGTCTTATTTTTCATTCACGTTCACTTCTCGCTCAGCACTTTACGCAATTCTCAGTACTCACTTCTCATTACTCACTTTCACTACACGCAATCTAGAGATTTTATAAAAATTATTCAGCCTAAGGGAATTTGACCAAATGGCGTTCGACCAAACGGCATTTAACTTAACGGCCCAACAACCAAGTTTTCGACAATCTATCAGATTCGACAATCGACAATCTGGTACAAATCAATCGCACCACCATGATCTCGTCGATTACGATGAGAAAAAATAGCAGAGATAGAAGACTTTCTCGCCAAACTCCAGCGACAACCCGGATGGGGTCAGACAAAGCTCCTTCATGCAGGCACGTAAAAAGCTTCATACTGCCTTTGATGAGGCTGACGATTGGGCGTCCCTCGGATTTTCGTGGTTCAAATGATCGAAAGTAATCAATCAATATTTGATATAAGGACTCTTGGAACTCGTTGACATGCTCCTGGATGATGGGTAGCATAACAATATAATCCACACATGATCTTCAACCCCGCGTGCTCGTTATTTTGGCAAATGAGTGAATCGATGCGATTTTATAGGAAAAAAAACTCATGGGCATGCGACCTTGATGATTGAGATTTGAGTATGATTTTTTCAACAATGTTTTCATGTAGTTCAAATTCTTTTGAATCACGCAATAAAAAAAGTGAATCGAGGTCCAACAGTCTGTCCCAATCTCATAGTTGTCCCCCTCATCCTAATGGATTATACATGAGTGCTGTCGTTGTTTATTCCAATGCTGCCCTTAGAAATTCCGTGTGATCAGAGAAATCGAAGCCAATTAGTGCATCTTTTCCCAAGATTGACTGGTGCAATAAATTGTAATAATTTATGATCCGGTTTGACAGGCCACTAAAGAAAAACCGAAGACCCCTATTCTCTTCAGTCGCTCTCATTCCAACCGTACCACCAACCTTTAAACAAATGGTACACAATTGCGCCGCAACCGCATAAACTCGACTAGAAAGTGAAGATGCAATAATTTCTTTCAATTAATATCCGCTATATCAATATAATTTTTTGCCGGACCAGAACCGGGCAAAAACCGCCAACCAATCGACCAGCTACTGACCGGAGCAGTGGCCTAGAAAACTCCGAATCACACACCGAGAATTAGCTATTTTCCCCGACCTCGGTACCAGCTGGTGGTGCATTGCAACGGTTGTACACCGAACTTATCGATTAAATAATAGGAAAATTGCAGAATAATAGCCAGTCAGTTGGTTAGTTGTGCTGGGAAGAAGCAGGAAAAAAGCAAATCGGTTCCTTCGTGGGTACGTTGCTTCGCTGTGCAGCACTTCTCCATATCAGTTCACATGTGGGATCAGCGGATTTTTTCTGCAGAGGGGTCGATTTGAAGGCGATTCTTACCTTTTGACAAACAAGATTAGAGTGCATTCAGAAATTATATGAACACTGGCAAATACCAAACAATTCGAAACAGTGCAGTTCAATTAAACTTTAACTAAATATTTGATATTAATATTATATCAGAAGGAAAAATGTCAAATTGTCACACATCATATAAATCAGATTTCATGTGGAAGAAATTTAATTTACTTCATTTGAAAATAAATTTTCAATAATAAGTCCAAATAATATGGGAAAGTTCCTTTCCTGAGTTTTGGAGAAAGCGATGGGAGAACTATTGTATTGCTTATAAATATGAAATTGAATTCAAGTACTTACTATACGAGAAAGGCAAACAAATTTAAAAAATGCATGTGGGTTTTCTTTGAGAAATTGCTTGTAAGAATTTCTACAGGAAGGCCTTTTTCACGACAAGCTTCTGTAAAAACTGCAATAGAAGGATTTTGATCAATTTAAGAATATAATCAATGGATCTAATTATGAGATAAATCATGAAAACTATTTTTAGAGTCCATGAAAAACTACTGCTACAATTTCCTTACATAGATCCTAGTAGATCGTATACAAGTTTTCCAAAGAAATCCAAAAAAAACATTGAGTTTAATAAATTCCTTCGGATCCCCAATTTCTGCTTTCTTGTACCAATTTTTTGTTCATTACTCACTCAATTTCTCTGAAATCTCATACAGACAAATAAATCGTTTTCTTAGAATTGATACACACTTCTAAAATAAGACACCTGGTACACCGCCTTCAGGGACCTTCCTTAGCTTAGCTAAAATGTTGAAAAATCAGTACCACGCTGAAGAAGGCTGGGTTATAGAGGAAGTGTAGTTATTGGATGGGCCACCACAACCACATCGCATCCTGCAATATTCGTTAAGTGTTTCAATTTGCTATAGCATGCACCAGTCTTAACTGGAAACGTCATAGGGAAAAAATGTTATTCACTGTTTAACAAGAATAGCCAAAAACTTTCAATCGGCACTGTAGCCCATAGTAACACACTTAGCCAAAACCACGCCACATGCTATGAAGGTTCAATTATTTAATGCTATTGAGAGGGCACATTGAATATGATTTCCTCTTTAGCTACACGATAAGCGAGACAGAAAAAGGAAGGAGATAGGGACAAGCTATCAAAAAGATATCAGATTTCGCATAATGGTTCTTGGATATATGTGCCGTCTGTTTTCGAGTTGTGTTAGCAAAAACTATTTTTAAAAACCCAGCAAAACCGATCCCCTCGAACATGACACGGCTCGAGAACCAATCGTTTTGCTCTATAGCTGTATTGCATAGACCCCTTGCCAAGAATCATAATAGTCGATTACTGTCAAATCATGTGAGCCATTTATGTCCCTTCTCAGCGATAAACTGTTTACTAAACGTTCCTTCAGGTAAATAAATGCATCAACAGCAATAAGGGCCATTGTGTGGCATGAGAGCGACGACGATAAACAAAACTAAATTATTTCAGCCCGCCAGCACCTGATTTTTAATAACATGCAGCTATTTGCCATGCAATTGCACACTGCACAATTGTGAATGTAGGCACCGCAAAAAAAAACAGAACCAGCTTGGTGAAAGGTAAGTGACATTAGCACGATATCGATCCACTGTGGCTTGAGAACAGCGCTACTGTGCGGACGAAACAAACAACGACGGCGGATCAATCGGTGTGTTTAAACTTCCTCGTCATCAGAGGTCTAGTTTTGTGCACATTCCGTCCTTATTCACACAGGAAGAGGTGCCAGCACAGTCGCAGATCTTCAATCGAAACTTGGATAAAACTTTAGAAAGTGTACAAACTTACAATGAACCTTGTCTTTTTTTTTTTTTTCAAATTTAGACATTGGAATGACGATACCTGGAGATACACCAGAGATGTTCTTTATATGATACCTAGCCATGCATGAACACTTGTTCTGAGATCTAAAGCATTGTCCAAGCTGCGCCCACTGTGCATGGTGGCGATTCCTCGACCACCGGGGATGCGATGCGCCACGGTCGGTGTGCATGAATGGGCATTCGCAACGAATACCGTTAACCGATGGACAAAATTGTCCCCAGCGTTTACGCGGTGGCGCGCTATAATTATGCTTCATTTTTCTCCATTCCCTGATGGGAGCGTGTGAGCGAGTCACACGATGCACTTTTTCGCGGAAACATTGGAGGGAGGGAGGCTGCATCCGAGCCGGAGATGCATCTTGGGTCCGTCCAATTTTCGTGGCGAAAAACCGTTCGATGTCCCACAATAGACAAGGCACTGCGTGATGATGACGATGGTCGGTCAGAGTGGTCATGTGGAAGCGATCGTCGTTTATTCCCATACTCTCATTGAGTAGAGTCCTTGGGTGTGTGTAAACGAGATATGGAGGTTGGTCAGCCCTACCGATGCGAGGGTAGTTTAGTAGACGGAATGCGTTTATCGATGGGTTGTTGGAGTGATGGTCAATTGGAGACGAAGTATAATTAAACAATCATGTAGATGCCTTTTCCAGTGAATGAAAACGGGTCGATGAAGAGTGACAAAGTAAATGTAGGTTTCTCACCCATGATTTGCCGACATTCTAGTGGTAATATGTGCAGCGAAAATGTAAGTGTGATTATCGCTAACCAATGGTAACCTAATTTTTATGAATTTGTACTCGTAAAGAAAAACCAAGAGAAGAACCTTCATACTACAGGCAACTGTGTTCATATCATTTGGCAAAACTTTCTTTGAAAAACTCATATAACTCCTGTGTGTGTCCATTCTACCACTGCACAATGGAAGAAATCATAAGGGTTGTATACAAGACACGACCGCCCGACGTAAACTACGTGAAACAGTTAGGTGAAATGAAGAATCTTGTTCCATCATGCATAAATATTACAAAATTACTTTTTTGATTTCTCATGACATTACACTTGTTTCAAGCAATATTCAAAATATTAAATTTGTTGGATACGACCATTTAGATTTTAAAAGTAACTGATATATTTATGTAATTAAGGCAAAATTGTTGAATTCTCGAGTTTTCTAGGATCTGAGTAGTTAAGTTTTGTTTGATTAATTGAAAACCCTAAACAAATCAATTACATTTTTGTTTTTAAATTTTATCGAAAAATCTTCTAAATGAGCTTAATTAAATTTGAGTATTTCTACTGCAAATATACTGTCAGGTTAAATTGCACTCTTTACTGTATTTAACCATTGAAATGTTAGAAATCAATGATAATTACCCCCAAATCGCTGAAGATGCACCTCGATGAACAAAGCGCACTCGTGATTTCGCTACAGACGGCTTCGTTTCGTTGGAACTGTCGCCATCGCCAAGCGAATGTGCTTTGCACTTTAAATAAAATTAGTTTCGTATAAATATTCACTTGTATAAAATTGTGGTTCTAAAGATAACCGATAAAGCTTCGATAATGGGCAATTCCAGTCCCCAGCAGCAAAAGTGGAAATTTTATTTGACTGCTACTGATATAATCCATGCAAATACATTTTCTAACCGAAATTCTACCTAACTAATTGAAGCTTGTCTCGGGTAAATTTTTTATTGTTATTTTTCTCAGTGGTACGCATTTGAAAATCACTTACAGAACATAACAAATTCAGAATCTTGCTAGAAGATTTCACTGAACCCCAAGAGCGTGCCGGTCACTAGTGGTTGCACTTTAGAAAAATCCTCGCAGCTTAACAACATTTTTTCAAGATAATAATGGTCCTCAAAAGAACCGAAAAGAACGCTATCGCTGTGGGAAGCCTTTGTCGCTGGGATCGTTACCCACTCTCACTATCCACTCTCCGCCCGACAGTCGCCTCCGATGCTGGGTCAAGGCTACAAATGGAGCGTCGTATCCACTCTCCGAGAATGCTCGAACGAAAATTACGCGCGCGCCCGAGACACGAGTCTTTTGTGCATAGAGAAATGGAGCGATGGGCGAGAAGGACCGTAACTTATATCAAAATGATGCCCGTGTTTGGGATGCAGGATTAGATTGATTTGTTCTGATTTTTTCACTTGGTTTGGAAAGAATTAAAATTTCCACTAGTTTAACGTTGATAATCAAATGGTTTTACCAATTTGCAAATTGGTGGAGAGTTTCCGAGGCGTTTGATATAAATCTCAAAAATCCATCAAAAGATAAAGACTTTATTAACGTTCAAAATCTTACATAATTTCGTGACGGTTCCCAATTTTGAAATTTTCAACTTACACCCTGTATCAGAGCTTTCCCCTTATACGTAGTTCACGTCTGAATGCGATCACATTACCAATTTACCATTCATATGAATATATTTATTCCAGCTAGTCCCTCCAACGCACACGTGTAATTCCACTTCCAACATCAAACTTCTGCCATCGCCATGCGATTATATTTTGTACTTTTGAGATGCAATTTTTACGACTGAGATCCTTTAGACGCCATCTTTATAATATAATTTTTGGTTGTGTACAACACTTTGTACAAAATTACAAATAACAGCAACCAAACGATTGCTCGAAACTTGCGAGAAAATTTCACTTGTTGCTGACAATACCAACTGGATGATTTGATTTCCTATAAAATCTGTTCATCGTTGCATCCCATCGATGATTTTGATTTTTCAATCGAAGTAAACTGAGAGTGAACAGTCAAACACACTTTCTTCTATGAAAAATTTATTACCCTCAAAGACCTGCTTAAGGACAAGCATCACAGAATCCAAAACTTAATTCACTCACGTTTTTAAGGGCACACAACTCAATACGGAGGCAGCGGACAACTTTTGTTTTGATTATTTCAGCTTTGCTGCGTCGCAGCATGCGTGGAATAATGAAAATGACAGTTGTGCGATGCTTTCATATTGAGTGGTGTGCCCTTGAAAACGCGAGCATTACAAAAACAAACATGTATATGTATATGTACTAGTTTACGTTGGTTGACAAAATAAAATAAAATACAAAATAGAAAAAATAAAACGCAATTGAATTTCGTTTTGGATTCCGAGATGCTTGGCCTTAAAAGGACCGTTTGATCTTCGATCATGAGGCTTTCCAATCATTAGCTCAACAGCAGCCAACCGATAGTCCGAGTCTTGCGAGAAAATGGCACTCGAGTGCTGCTGACGCCGATGACCACAAGATGATTTCCATCATGTTGAATTCTCTGCCGCAACATTTTCGTTGGAAGCGCTATTCATCCCAACGGAACGGAACGAATTTCCTGCAGCAAGAACGATGACGACCACAAACGATGCTGATGGCTAACCGCTCTGGGGCGGCTCTTCACGAAATCTCAACCAAATGACGCGCACCTATGCCGGTGCTGGGAAAGCAGCTTTCATTTAATCAATAAAGTAAAACATATAGCCACGCTCCTTTGAAGAGTGTTATAGTTGCACATAATATTTGCACTCATACCGATAACAAAGAGGCGGGACTAATGGGCTTACTTTAATGATTACAAGAAAGGTACTTTCCAGCGCACGTGAACCATTTTGTTCAAGATGTCGTGGAGAGCAAAGAGCGATCCCAGCATCAGCATAAGCGGCCTTCGTCGGCGAATTGTTGCAACGTCAACACTGTTCAGTCAGAATTTTGCGAGAAAATTCCACTTTTCGTCGAAGCGATACTTTAACGCTAAAACGCCTTCCATGCATGTCTATCAAAAGCTCATCGCAGCGTCATCCTCCGAAGCACCCTTATGATTCCGCTACCAACTGCATTTTTACGACTGAATTGTCTGCCGTCGCCCAGCGATTGTGAAGAGAATTCATTTCAGATCAACTTCCTCGAGAACAAATAGTGATTTTCTAAAGAAACGATTTATGTGTATTTATGATCACTCATAACGACAAAACCAAAGCCAAAATCTTGCGTGAAAACTTCACTTCCTAGCGACGACAGGAAAATCGGCATAGTTAAAAAAATCTGTAGCAACCACCAATACTGACGCCATAGAATTTCCTTCAGTCATATTGCGAGTAAATTTTTTGCGTCGTCTTCTTCCGACACATGCTTGGGATTCAACTACCGACGGTAGCGTTGCATTTTGAATAAAGTTCATCTCGGAACTTATTTCATTTTCAATCACCAACTCATGTTGTGCCGCCGACATCAAAATCGTTGCAAATGCCACATTAGCACTTAAAAAAAAATCAACTTAACCTTCTTCCCAAATATAATGGTGGTCCTGAAAAGAACCGATTAATTTCCACTCACTGATTCGGTGCTACGGACGCCATTGATTGCCAAATATGCCGAAGACAACGGCTGCCACGACCGCCACCACCACCGTAGCGAAAAAATTTCATCCGCGCCACCCTCGCTGCGACAGCCGTTGTCGCTGGGACCGCTTCTGTGGACGCCCTGGTCTGCTCTCCATGAAATCCTGGATGAAAATGACGCGCGCACGCGAAACACGGGTCTTTTAATACATAGGGAAAACGAAGCAGTGGGCCAAAAGGCCCGTACTTTACATCAATCTGATGTCCGTGTAGGGGATGTATAAACGGGATTGATTATTTCTGAATTTTTTACCGGGTTTCGAAAGAAATAACATTTTCATTTTAATAATAAGGGCCCTCCTTAGCCGTGCGGTAAGATGCGCGGCTACAAAGCAAGACCATGCTGAGGGTGGCTGGGTTCGATTCCCGATGCCGGTCTAGACAGTTTTCGGATTGGAAATTGTCTCGACTTCCTTGGGCATAAAAGTATCATCGTGTTAGCCTCATGATATACGAATGCAGAAATGGAAACTTGGCTTAGAAACCTCGCAGTTAATAACTGTGGAAGTGCTAATTGAACACTAAGCTGCGAGGCGGCAATGTCTCAGTGGGGGATGTAATGCCAATGAAGAAGAGAAGAAGATTTTAATAATAATTAAGATTATTAATTAAAAGTATCGATGGATTTGGAAAATTGCTGGAGAGCTTCTGAATCGATTGATGATAAAATCTCAAAAATCCATCGAAAGATAAAGACGCTATTAACGTTGGAAATCTCTCCTAATTTCGTGACGGTCTCGATTTTGGAAATTTTAGTTTTACAACCTGTATCCGAGTCTTCCCCTTTAACCTAGTTTACGTCAAAAATGAGAAAATTTCCATAAAAAAACAAAAAGCACTAAAATTGATGAAATTTTCCATGAACTTTTAAAGAAGGGGTCATCTATGGAAAAAAAAACTCAAGCTTGAGCTTGTTTTTTCGTGGAAAGTTTTTAGTTTTTTGTGGAAAAAATTATTTTGTGGAAAATTTTGTAATTGTTTATTGCTAATTTTGATTTATTTATGGAAATTATGTATTTTTTCCGTGGAACATTTTGATTTCTTTATGGGCAATTCTTCTTTTATAATTGGATTTTTTGCTTTTAAAATCCATAGCACTTTTTATTCTCATTTTTTTATGTGTGATTTTTTTTTGATTGTTTATGGAAATTTTGCATGATTTGAGGAAATTTTATATTTATTTATTGCAAATACCCTGATATTGGTAATTTCCTATTTTTGTTATGAAAAATTTAACACCACTGAGCCGGAATGAATCTTTCCACTTTTACAAAACGGTATCATCAAGTAAACACTTACCTGAACATCGTCACAAAGCTCGATACAATCATTGCTTGAAGCTGTTAATCACCACACAATAATGCTAAACTCACGCACTTCAATCCTTCCTTTTTGTTCGTATCACTAGAACTTATATAAACATATTAGAATACATTCAAAAATGTATTCTCAAACCGAACAAGAAATCACCTCAGCTCAAGAACTTCTAGCCGCACCATGCTGCCAAAAAGCCAGAAGCCTTTTTTAGTATGAAAATAATCCTTCATCGTATATAGGAAAACTGTCTAGCAAGTTGACGCTATCGTTTTATTTATAATTCTCTCGATTTCAAAAAGGAAAAAAAATAGTTTTCAAATGTTTGGAAGGAATTAGGATGATTGAATATATCTTCTCAACCAAATAAAAATTATTATGAATAATACCATTTGGCATCACGTTGTCGTGGAACGTGCATATTTTTGTTTACGTCGCATTTTCTACCGTCCCGAGAGAGAATAAGAGATTTAGATGTTGAGAGATTGAGCGAAAATCGCTTATGCCGGGAATTGAATTGAAGTATGCCGAAAAAGCAATCGCTGTGACTGAAATACGCGCTACACCTCGTTAATTTAAATAAAATAAAAGCTTTTTCAAACGATAAGCAAGAATAGCCTTTTTATGCAGAAGTGAACCCCATTGCAGGTTTGCACGGCTCATAAAATTCGGGAAAAGTTGCTTCTGTCATAAGTATCAATTAAATAATGCAGTATTACGCACGTTAGGCTGGGAATGGGGTAAGAAACCCTATATTCATCATTAAACATCATTAAAATTCAGGCGTATGGTCCATTCGGGCAAATGGTGTTTTCGGGCGTTTGTTTTTTTAGGCGAAAGGATTCGGGCGTTTGTGATGGAAACCGAACCAAGATATTGAATTTATTCACGTTTTGAACATTTTTTTCATTGTGCACTGGATGGCAGTGATATAATGAAAAAACTGACTGTTTTACCTAAAGATCCATTTCAAACTGGCTGGTATTTCATGACCAGTCCGAGGTCACTTTTGCTATCATAGTCAATTAGATAATGGACCCATGGACAAACTTCCGGATTTATCAATCCGGCGCGTAATTAGTTTTAAAAATGAAATCAGAGTACAAACAAAGCGTTTTTGCACATTTTGACACTACTTTAGACCATTAGATCCTTCAGTCCAGAGTGGCACCAAATTCGGAAAATCTATTATCCGTTATGGTTCACAAAATACAATTAATTATCACACACGGCCACAGAAAGTAAGAAGATCATTTTCCAGAGGTGAACCAGCCAAGGGCTGAAAGCCTCTTTAATAAAGAAGAAAAAAATAAGGTCATGTGGAGATGGTCAATTATCAGCCATATTTGATTTGTTAGATGTATCATGTAATTGTGGTGCAAAATCAATTTCGGTATCCGTCAGCTGTTCCTCAGATCCAGAAAGTGAGATTTGTCATGTGAACCTACAGCCATTATTGAATTATGTTTTGTCAAACTTACTTCACTTAAATTTTTTCAACTTGATAAGGGGGGTTACCATGCTGTGGTTGAGCATATTCAACGTTGTAGATCTTCATATGTTGAAACTCTAACCAAAATTATGCCACCAGACTTGCTTACTGTTGGTTATTACGCAAAATAGTAAAAAACAACAATAATGTTGCACAATCTAATATTTAAGACATTAAGAGTCTCGAGGGAAATGGACTTTATGTTCGGCATATTTTCCGAATATTAACTCTGGTGGTGAATGCTTTTACAGCCCATGAAAGGTTGGTGCAATATTCACTATAAATTGATTGTAAAATCGCGAGGTAGGGAATTATAATATGCTGCTGCTTTAAATGAAAATCGTATGCCGAAATTTAGCGACAAGTGCTCCTAATATTGTGGCAAAAAATTTTGGTTTATCGTGTCGCTATACTTATGAAGATTGTGAATCAAATATGAATTTAGTTTAGTGAGATTGATATCCGTTCATCTAATGTGTAAGAATAGGTAACTCCATTCAGACAAGTACAAGGGCAGAAGAAACTCTTACACAGCCTGCCTGGTTAAATGGCTGCTAAAAAACTAAAGTGATTTTTACGCAAGTTTATTACGTTTATCAGTTGAAAAAGCGCAAAAAGTGCATGAATCTAGCGTAATGTAACTAAAATATGCTTGATACACTTTATTAGAGAACCAGTGATAAATACCTCTACAATTGCTCAGTTATTGATTAATTTCAGTGATGAGCCAACGTTACATCCTAGGCTAACATTACCTCCCCTTACCCTATTATAAATCCACAGAAATCAGCAGAATCAAAAATTGAAAATTACATTTAAAAAACAGCAAAACAGATTTCTGCTTTCTTATTAGAGTAAAGTTAATTAATTTGACGAATATTATATTTGCCAATAGTGGGAATCATACTAGAAAACCAGATATAAATTATACGAAAGTTCACCAATTTTCAATGTCAACAGTTAGTGTCCCACGAAAAACTGACAGTTTTCTTACCTCCTTTAAACTTACCACCCATGTTGAAATTTCTTGAGCTAAATCAACAATAAACATCCTTACAAACTTTGCTTTGTATTAATGATTGACAATACACCTTAGTCTTCCCATCGCAGCACAACGAAGAAACTTCTCCCACAATTTCCTTCTATTTCAAATGTTTCAAACACGGAAACATGAGTTGTCCATTTGAAATCGGTTCTCATGTCTCTCGACTTACGATTCTTTCAACCGTGAACAAAATCACCAACAACTCGACATTTTTTTCTCGTTTTGGTCGAACCAACCGGACCGCCATCAATTTGGCTCTATCAATTCGGTGGGATCTTCTCGCAGCAGCTGCGGCTGCTCGTCTCTGTCATTGCGCGTGATAACTTTGTTTTGGATTAGTGAAACTTGCGAGTAATCAATCAAACCCGCTGATTGTTCGAAACCCGCTTCGCCAGCGGCAATCTCCCGTGACCGACCGACGGACCGGCCAGACCTGTAGGCTAGCCGCGATCAGGAAGTATTTAGAGCTTAATGTACACACTTGATGTAATCTAACACTCGAAAGCTCAAACCTCGCTCAAGAGTCGGTCTTTTCCATATAGGAGGAGAAGGAGTGCTCCGTCCGTGCACGATCAACAACAATCCATCAACCGACATGTTAAGAGATAGATTCTGACTTGCTCTGACTTATTGCCAAAGTGACACATACCTTAGAAGGGGAGGGGAGAATTCATAAATTATTCATTATAACCGTTTAGGGAGAAGGCGGGTGGAAAGCGGCGCAAAAATTAACTGTTCGCAAAAATCACGCCGACTGGACCGTCGAGACCTGCGAGGCTTCGTACGAGCGTTGCTGCTTCGTCCACTTAATATCCAATGTGATGGCGGCGGCACTTGTCGGTTTTCGAGAGATCTCCAAAGTTTGCTCGAAACCGGTCCGGGGCCACTCATGTGCCAGTTTTTGGCTGATGGAGCCCCTAAGACTGGCAGATTTTCAAACGGTGATGACGTCCGTTTGGGTCAAGTTAGCGTGTGAGATGCAGAGTGGGTTCTAGGAAGTGATGTTCTCCAGCTGGGAAAGCACAATGATGATCAATGGATGGTCATCGCGGCACGATGTTTTGAAGTAGAAACTGCTTCTACTCGAAGTTGTAAATTATTGCCTATGCTTATTATTCATAACATATGAGCTATTTCAAAATAAAAATTATAAGACTATAAGTTATCGTTTATACGTATTTCTATTCCAAACTTAAAAATCATTTCGGAAAAAGTATGTGTTAGTTTTACATATGGTGTATACACATAAAAAAATAAAATTGTTCGGAGAGTTTTTGCCAGTAATTGTAAATGGAACAAATCCAATGATGAACTGAATGAACTAAATTGTCACTATATGAACGTTAGTGTCATCCCACAGACAAACAGACATAACACTTTGTGATTTTGCAACGTTCACTTACTTAACGGTGCATGCGAACGTTCCTTAGATGGCCTAACTTTTTTGTTTTTGTGTCTTTATTAACGAGATGGCAAAACGATAGCCGACGCTCCAACCGTTTTTGTTCGCATTTCAGGTTTGCTCTCTACCTTTATCTAGTTCAAGTTTGGCCAAACAACAGATGGTGTTAATAATTTCTGGTGGATGTTTTTTTTGGGTAAAATGTTCAACCCGTTGTCTGTTTGTCAGTGGTCAATCCAGTGATGAAATGATTTTTGAGTATTCAATAACCAAATCAAAGTCTTACGAATTAAACAAAAACATGTTTCAGATCACATTTTTTAATTTTCGATAAACGAATCAGAAAATTTGTGCTATTAGAAAGATAGTCAACCCAACAAACAATTTTAGCTGAATAAGCTATTTTTTAGCTAAATAAGCCTGTTTTTGATTGAATAAGCGCTCTATGAGCTTCCAATGTTTGTTGGTCAATCATATTTTGCTTCTGGTTTACATTCTTGCAATCTGTATTCTCATTCTATTTTCAACAAATGTTTGAGTTATCACTCAGCAAAATGTAGCCTCTACAAAAAAATGGGCAGTATAACCGGCTCTGGCAGTAAACCAGCATTCAAACTGTTTGCCATTCATTTGGATCACATGTGGCAAAAAGCTTTCATTTATCAATTGACAGTTTTTGCGCAGTTGGATTAAACCTAATCCTAGTATGAATAAATAGCGTCATCCGGTCCCACGTTCCAGCGAGAGAACGCGCGCGCGAGACACAGTGTCTCCATGATATCGGACCGGCCAGTGTCCGTCCAGTCACCATTTGTGCAGAATCGTCATCGCCGATAGGCGGAAAACCGATCCGATCGTATAACGTTTCCACACATGGCCATGGGACCACCGTTGATTAGTAATTTGCTAGTTCTGCTTTGGAGTATAGAATATACCTATTCCCAATCAAATGCTTGTACCTCAGATAACAGAGCTGTCAATGGGAAATGATGTGTCCCCGACGGGCAGAGGTGGATGCTGGCCCACACGACACGAAAAGAAAAATCACAGAAAGCTTAGCGATTGATTTCATCTCACTTCACAGCCAAAACGGGTTTCCCGCTCGATGCGGCATACCTACGCTGCAGCTCTGGCATTGGTCTTTGCTTATGAATTTTAATGCGTTGTTATTAAAGGACCCCTTGCCGATAATCGCGTGGTCGTTTCCGCGAACAAAGCTTACCCGTGTGCTAATGAAGGTACCAACGTACCGCAGCGCACTTCGATGACGTTAAAAGTGCTGGTAACAGGTTTCAACTAATTGTTTAGTTCCTAAGCTGCATTTATGTAAAGTCTCCACATTGGCTGATCTAATCGATTTAGAATGGAACCGTTTTCCCACTCATAAACTGTTGGTGACACCGTGTCTCGTAGGTCCCATGAATCAAGATTGTCACAGTTGCTCTATAATAGTTAGGTGGGTTGGAAGTTCTCAACTCTCCATTCCTGTGTACCATTTCCTTTCATAATGTTGATAAATATTCTGGGTAAAAATGCCAAATGTTATAATTTATAATATGACCTACATTTGGGCAAAGAAAAGAATAAATTTAAAATGCTTGTACTAGTATTTAATAAGTTAACACTTCCTTTCCACGCCTAGTTAGAAGTAATTTGGTCTAAAGCCACTAGGCCGAAAGTTGTTTGGCCGAATATGTAATTTGTTTGAACAAACAATGGACCGAAACTCATTTGGCTGATAATCATTTGACCAATAATGTCATTTGGCCGAATTGGACATATGGACTTCGTCATTTTGGCTGAAAAAGTCGTTTGGTCGAAAAAGCTATTTGGCCGAAATGCTTTGTCCGAACGGGTCACACGGCTGAAAATGTCGTTTGGCCGAACAGGTCAAACAGGGTGGAAAATGCCGTTTGGCCGAAATGGTCATTTGGCTGGAAGTGCCATTGGGTCGTAAATAAAAATTTTAACTTGATTAAGCATAGGTCAGATACAGGTATACAATCAAACAAATAAAAATTTACATTTGGCCGAGTGGGTCATACGGCCAAAAATGTCGTTTGTCTGATCCGTTTGATGAAGGAGTCATATGAACAAACATGATGAAGTGAATGTGAAAAATGCTATCACTACGGGAAGTGAGAATAACGAAGTGACAAGTGAGAAATGAGTAGTGAGAAATGAGACATCTTACTCCTATTTATTTATTTCTGACTAATCGTTTCTCACTTCTCATTGTGCAAAGTGAGAAGTACGAAGTAAGCGTTAAGAAATGAGTGAGTGAGACATCTTACCTCGCAATTCTTGCTTTACACTTATCCCTTCTTATTTGTTATTTCTTACTTCATAATTATGATTCATTACTTCACTCTGTCTACATTCTCTATTAAAGACAGGATCACTTTCTTCGACTACAGGTCGCACTGACTGAATGCTTAACACCTAGCATTAGCCAACGGACAGGACATTTACACAACATCCAGTGGACCACTTGAGAGTTTTCCGCTTTACGAAAAGTTTTCTCCTTAAAGGGGCCGTACACATATTACGTAAGCACTTATGGGGAAGGGGGGGTCTGTCAATATCTTAGGCGCCAGATAAATAAAAAATCTTTTGTATGGAAAAAACCTTACATGTTGGGAGGGGGAGCTTGAAAAACCCAGAAAAATTGCTTACGTAATAAGTGTACGGCCCCTTACTAGAGCGGGAATTGAACCCTGAATCGACTGATGCCACTGACTACACGGCCATGACGCCCATGATTATTCGGTCAAAGGATATAATCCACCAGACATCATGCACGCGTACAAAAAAGGATGAGATTGAGCAACGACTGCTACGCGTACATTAAATTTTGCGCACGCGAGTCTCATGAAGCTTGTGTACCTCACAATGACATTGGTGAGTCGCATTGAGACATCTCAATGCGATCAGCTCATGCGCTGTTTGTCATGGCAAACCTTTGCAAACAACAGCGGAGGTGCGTAAAACAGCTTGGGCGGGAAATTTTCATTCAATAATATCGTCGCCTAAGTAACGCCAGTTATGCATTCCTAGCGCATGAGATGAGTCTCATGAGACATACATTGAGACATGCTCACTCAGTTATTTTATGCGCGCGCTAGCTTCTCTCGTCGCACAGAATCGGTGCTACGTGAGCTTTTGTAGCTCATGGCACACTGTCTCATCCATGTATGCACGAGAATTAAGAGACTCTGTAATCCACAAATCCGTTCGGCCATATAACCTGTTCGGCCAAATGGCCTTTCTAACAAAACATCATTTCCAATGATGCATTTTCCAATTAGCATTTTCAGCCGTATGATTCGTTCCAAAATTTTCTTAAATCATCTTCTATGGAGGGAAGGCGTTTCTGGCACGATTGCATCAAAATATAACAGATTAAGCCGAAATTGTCAATTCTGCGAATCTTATTGACATGAAAGCAAAGTATTAATAACGAAACAAATACCCTACGTATTCAAATTTTAGCGAAGATATTTAATTTGGTAGGTCACGTTCCTTCATGCCCGAGTTCAACCAGCAGATGATTACGATAACTAATTTTGTCATGGGTGGTGCGAATAGAATCGATTTGGTTGTCAAACTGAAGCCATAATTTTCTATTGTGCCGAAGCCAAACATTGAAGATTGTGGTTATGTTCGTTTTAGATCTTATATTGAGAAGCATTGTTATTTTTTGGGGAAAAATAAAAATAAACAAACTTTGAGTTTTGTATTCTTTGTGACAAATATTTCCACACCATATATCCAGGGGAAAATTTGTAGGAATGCTATTAAAAAGCACTCGTTACGAAGTTTTACGAGATTCAGCAGCTCATTAGAGCGAGAATGTATGTGAACCATCGTAAAGTCATGTAAAGTCTCGCGCATTTGTGCACCCAAATTCAGCATGGAAAGAAAAGTTCGAAGAGCAGGGAGCCACGTAACTGCAAAATAATTTTGCTTATGGGAGTGATTTCAAAACATCCCCCTACTCGCTTGAGAGCAGACATGTCTGTATATCTGTATTCATCAAACATTTGTTCTTGCATACAGACATTACAGTCTAGGGTGCCAATGGAATGAATGGGAAAAAATGTCATCGAATTTCATAAAACGACATTACTCATAAACGACATTACTCATTACCCCAAAATATGACCCCATGCAAAATTTGAGCTCAATAGGACATGATTTAGGGGTGCCTAAAATTCATCAAAATTTTCAAATTTTTACCCATGAAAATTTTCCCAAGGGAATTCCTTATGGCGAAAACAATTTTCCAACGAGTTTAAAAACCGGACGTTACGCAAACATTTCCTAAGCCCTAAAATATGCCCCCATGCAAAATTTGAGTTCCATCGGACATGATTTAGGGGTGCTCAAAATCTTGCCAAAAAAAATTTAAATTTGAAAAAAAGTCCCAAAAATGAAAAAAATCGTTTTTTTTCAATTTTTTTTAAGTTTGCATTACTTCCGTCAGACGCATATTTGTCCCATGTTTGCTGGGATTTCCTGTGTACATGAGACAGTTATGCGTATAATGGCAGATTAGATCTCGACTTTTCATGCATTTTTAAGTCATTTGGAATCAAAAACAAAAATTCGATTTTCGACTTTTCCTTTGATCCCTTTGCGAAAATTTTCATGGGTAAAAATTTGAAAAATTTGATAAATGTTAGGCACCCCTAAATAATGTCCGATTGAGCTAAAATTATGCATGAGGTCATATCTTGGGGTAAAGAAACTTGTGAGCAATGCCGTTTTTTGAAATTCGAAAATGTCATTTTCATTGGCACCCTATTACAGACATTATACAAACTTTTGATTGAAGTTACAGACTTTTACAGGCATTCAGTTTTCGAAAACTTTGGGCTTCCAAACAGAGTTCTAATTTATCCTAGACCATCCTTCCGGAAACCTAAAAAGATTCCATTCAGAAATCCAAAATTAATCCATTCTAAACCCAAAATGGGCCCGTTCAAAAGCCCAAAATAATACCATAAGGGTGCCCAAAAGATACGGATTTCCATACAGAATTAGTTTGACTTCCGACCTTAATCCTTCTGGGCTTACTAACGGAATCCCTTCAGCTCGTACTTGACTCAACTAAGTCTTACACCGAATTTTTGGATTATTGAAACCTCAATATTTTACGTTGTCAAAACTGCATGTTTTTGAATAATTTTCTAACTTCTGTACCTTCTAAACTCTATACAGACAAATACATAAATTTTGCTGAGATGGAAACAGACTTATAAAAAATGTATCTGGCATCCATGGCTCTATTCGCAGCACCCAGTTTTTGTCAAATGGTTGTTGTATTTACATACAATAGAAATAAGAACTGACCAGTGCGCAATAGTTCGTGCTTTTTGTGTGGCAAATCGCTTAGAAGCAGTACGTAGTCATAACCAGAAATTAGTATCATTCAATGTGCGTTAGGACAGGCTAGTGTTGGAGACTACATTTGATTCATAATTCCAAACTTAAATCCAAACTTTCAACTTTACGTTATTTGACAGCTTTAGGAATTTCCAGGTTTTACCACTATTGGACAAATTTTATCCTCAATCTTTTATTGTTGAAAGAATCACATTGTAAAAGAAAAGTTAAGATTCAATCAAGAGTATCTACCTCATCTACAAATGACCATTCTAACCCGCCTGGCTTTATTTCTTCAGTTTTATTTACGTACCTATGTCAACGATAACTTAACAGATCAGGCACTCAGTCCCAAGAGGGTCCAATCCAATACTATCATATTACGTCCAAGGACATTATCCTGGGCCGTACAAACTCCGATGACACCATGCTCTGCTCAAATGATCGTGTATGACGATTGGATTTTTTTACACAATTCAAGCATGAACCCTAATCAACACCATCTACAACGAGTACGTTAATGAACCTCCACGTTTCAGCCGATGAATGTCTAATCCCTTAGCTTAGCCAATATAATGGCATTCCACCTGTACCCGTTCTGCTGCGGTACCTGCGCCGCACAATATCACACCACACTAATTTATTGTGTGTTTTTATCGACTGTTGTAGTTTTCTGTGCGAAGATTTGCCCCAGTGTTGTTTTTTGGTACGGCACTGCGGTGCTGCTGGCTGAAACATTTGATCCCTCGAGTCGAAAACACGTTAGCCTTGTTTGGTAAATTTTTCAAATAAATTATAATACGCTCATTACTGGCAAAGTGTGCTGTGTCCGATCGACACGTTTCCCTGGTTGGCATGACAACCGCAGCTTACAACGCTGGTAGATGCTGAACTACCACCTACAGTGAAGTCATCCTCACTCGATGGTCTGTAACAGATGTGATCTTAGTAGTTTGGAATACTTGCAACTGAAATATTATGAACTTCTAATAGTTAAAATCGTTTTAATATCGTGTAAGGAAGACTTTACTGTATCTTTAACTACTAGCTCATGTCTTAGATTCACGTATGCTGAAAAATGTAGATCAAACGGTTGGTATAGCTTGCGAGGGTGCACATAGTGAACCAATATCACTTTTCACCTGGAAAAAATTTGTTTATTTTGTTCCATAGCACCACTTGTAGAACAATTGCCGTACACTTTGTTCCTCTCGGCAATCCCACTGTTTCGCGTTACCACTTTGCTTGTGGTCCAACTGATCGTTTCGGATTACAAATAAGCTGTGCAATGTTCGTCCGGCAATGCTGCGACGCAGAACAAGACCTTAAAAGTGAAACCGCTCGGAAACATTACCGTCCATTTGCTGTCTGTGTGATGGGTGGCTTGCGCTACTCTCGAAGTGGTCTATTTTGCAGGTCATAAAAATTCTTCTTACACCGCTATGGCCCCCACATCGCCGTGCGACGCTCAGTGGAAAATCAATTGACCAGCGCAGCGTGCTGCTGCCGAGCGTGTTGTACATAAAGGCGGTAATTGTTAGATGAGATAAGTCAAGTGATTGAAGGCGTACACTTTCTGATTTATTCTGTCATATTGCTGTATGGTGCGCGATTTTCTCCGTTAGATATTTAGCCCTTGAGAGTAAGAGGGAAGCTCTTCAACAATGTCTGATTAACAGTTTCATATATACGCTGAGACAATTTCGATCCTGAACATGGGCTTACTGTTGAGGTCAAAATACGTATTTGTAAAGATTACAACGTGATGGAATTAAATGAATATTACTAAAATCCTTCCTTAGCCGTGCGGTAAGATGGGCGGCTACAAAGCAAGACCACGCTGGAATTGGCTGGGTTCGATTCCCGGTCCAATATGCCAAAATGTGTGTCATTTGTGGTCCAATTTTTGGGATGGAAATTTTCTCGACTTCCCTGGGCCTTAAATGTATCATCGTGTTAGCCTCATATTTTTCTTATATTGCATCTCCCAAGTGGCACTTCTACCTTGTCAAATTTTATAGTGAATGTAAGGCACAAGACTGTATAAATAAAAACTCATACAATTGCGAGCCAAAAAGTACATATTATGTAATATATTGTATATCGCATGAAAAAAACTAAAAGCTCGATAGGATTCATTAATTTATTTTCAGATAGGTGATAAATGCTTTTGACGAGTCAATTGAAAGTGTTGACCAATCAATTTCATTTTCAGTGAGTAGCGAAAGAAAAAGATTTTCCATTGAATGAAATTCATTGCAAGTAATTAAAAAAATCACATTTAAACGGAAGGGTTCCACACATAGCATACACATTCAAACATACGTACACACAGACATACGCACACAAACAAATTTTAGCTACACATTTTAAAATTCCAACGTTATTTTCTAGGCAAATAATATTCCATCAGAAAGTATCCTTATTTAAACGTTAGTTCTATTCTGATTCGCATCAAACTAATTCAAAGCTTGTGATTTTTGCCGATCTTGAATATTCAGCAGTTTGGTTTCATGAAAACCACATATCCCAAACACTACGAGAACGTGCTCATAAGAAGCCGCCTTCGCCACCTGCACTGATCTCAGCGCAGCGCAGCACATCGTACCTATATAGAGGATTTTATTTTAAATTCTCTTCTGTTTTCATTACGCTGCATACACAGTACAAGCGGGCAGGGCAGTCGAAAAGGAAGACAGGAAGATTGCTGGCTGGTGTGTGTTGCGGCGACGGAGGCGACAGTAGTAGTGCGCTAGCGGTCGGTCGTGTAAGCCAAACCAAGCCAAAGCCGGTTTTCGGTCAACTTGTTCAACTTCGCCTTGACTGAGTCGCACGAACGTAGGAATAACAAACCTCGTCAGCTCCTCTCCAGTCAGTGCTGGTTTAGCCGTGGTGACAATAGACAGCGCGATGTTGTCGTTTCCCGTGATCGAATGAGCGCGCGAGTGATATTTCTGAGTCGGAAACCGTCTTGTCGTTGGTTGGTCAAGAAAAGTAGCGTTTTGATTGATTTAAGATTGTTTTCGGACGTAAAACAAACGCGAAGGTTACCAAACAACCGAAACATTGCCGTGAGATTGATCGATGTGTGTTCTTTGTGACCAGTACAGTAAACGAGGGTTACGGCGGTGACCTTAGCCTGAACTGCGGTTCCACTTGCCGCCACACTGACTGGCGAAACTAAAGAAGGCAACAAAGCTTCATCGTGATGAATTTGTTTAGCCTCCGTGTGGTTTACTGTTTCCATCAACCTCTGCAAGAGGAAGTGCGAGTGCGAAAGTGATTTTTATATTAAAGGTGTTTACTGAGTGCGTGTACCGAGTGATCAACGAGGATAAAGGCAAGGCGAGCAGCAAGCAAGTTGATGATAATGGGAGTTTAATCCAATTTGTGATAATAAATCAGTTCGTTTACATTGCCGCTTTGCGTTGCGTGAGCTAGAGAGCGAGTGAAGTGTGGTATCTCGAAATCTTGATTCAATCACGATTCACATCAGAGAAGAAAAACAGCGGAATTGCACCCTCGAAAGAACGAGTTTGTAACGGGATAATAGAGGCGTTTTAAATTTGGAGCTAAAGCACGCATGGCGCGTATAAAACGGTGATGGTAGAAGACTTGTCAACAAGAGGCCATATGTCAAGTCAAGTGAGCTGTGCATGCTGATAAGAAGAGCCATTCTTCATCTTCGACTGGTGGGTGTTTCCTTCAATGTTTGTACGCACTGTTTTACAATAAATACCAAGCTGGATGTGGGAAGTGAATATTTGCACAACGTAATGATACTATGAGGTAAATTAGGGCGATGTCTTCTTTCATTTGTTAACGAGTTACAAACAAAGAAGTGTTCGACAAAATGACGAATGTGATTTCGAACAAGGCGAAGTGTTCGTTATATGTAACTTGATCTAAATGATATCCTCATTATTTCAGTGCATTTCATGTAACGTAAGGATTGTGATTTGTAATAAAAACGTGAACAACCCTTTTATGCTGTGGCATGATTCATGCGAATGTTTAAATTCAGCATGAAAATGATTCATATCGAATCCATCACTATTTACTCATCATGCAATGACTCATGAAACTTTGACCATGCTTATCAGTACATACACGCAATTGGCAGGTAGGACAAACGCATAATACATAGAAATAATATTTTTTTAAATAATTTCTATAATACTTTTCAACAACCATGAAAATTCCAGCTCACTTTTGTTACATTTTCTTGGTAGCTTTAAATCCACTCAAACTGCCAAATAGAGAAGCAGTCACTGATAGTTATTCATCTGGATTTTCAGTGATTCTATACTTCTCAGGATCGTTTGCGATCGGCACATAAAATATCTCTTGTGTTGGCCAAGGCCCAAATTTTCTCGTTGTATTCGTCTCGCTTCATCGCAACGTAACCATTTTCCCCTTTTCTGCTTTGGGCGATCCTTCTTCTCTTCGAGATGTTTTGGGCTTTTGTGTCTTCTTTCGCTGCTTTTTGTGTGCACGTTTGGTAGAATGGTTGAAGCGTTAGAATAATCGTGACGAATAATGCCCACGCAAGGATCTCGTTGCAACATAAACTCAATCTCCAACGATATCCTCACGTATCGATCGTTGTGTGGGTTGTAAATCATAATGGATTTTGTTGTATTGCTGCACGAAATGGAAGCTGTTTTGAACTTTGTTTTCATGAGATGGATTGAATGACACACATTTTGGCATATTTTTTCTAAGGAACCGAAATACATAACAATAAGAGTTTTCGCTTGGATTTTTCTTTGTACTGTCCAACCGAACAATAATTCTGAAAAATATAATTGTGTCAGCCTAAAACATATTATTTGTCGAACAAGGCAACTGTGTCGAATGGTATTCTAATTTCGAGTCTTCTATTTTAAAACCTTTTGAAGATTTTTGCCTATCGTATAGCCTCTCTGCGCCATTAAAATGTATTAGAAAGGCCAAATTTAATCAACACTCTGGTGTTTTTGTTTGTTTTATTATTATTTAGACTTCACTTAACATACTTATATTTGAAATAACTATCAGTTTTCGATTAATATCCCAAAATTGTAAATCTTTGATAAACAAATTTTTATTATACTTCAGAAAGCTACAATATTTTAAACACTCCTATTTTTTTCAGCTGGTCAAATTTGATCATTCCAGGAAGGACTGTTTATAAATTGTTGAGTCAATTTTTTATTAATTGTGGAATTAATTATGTGTAAATAAAAAAACAATTTAATTCACGTAGTAGTGATACCGCCTTTCTCGCATTTAGCCAAGACACAAACCAAGTATGGCCTAATTTAAAATTTTCTTTATAACTCTTAACCACGATGGCTGATCATTATCAAATTTAATAGTGATCAACACGGCTGTGCCATTTCAAGACAAAATTTTCAAAACGACTCTCCTGCTTTTGTAAACAAAGATTCATACGTCGATTTGACGAACATGATAGCACCCCACGCAAACTAACACCACCAACAGGTACCAGGAACCTTCAGTTACCTATTGATGGTGTTGGTTTGCGTGGGAGTGCTATCAGATTTGTCTAAACGACGTTTGAACTTTTGTTTACAAAAGCAGATAAGTCGTTTTGAAAATTTTGTCTTTATTTATCGATTGCAATTTGTTACGAGAACATCGATTGAAGATTACTATATCAAAAGGCAAAAACAGATTAATCCACATTGCGGTGATGATGCCTTTCACGTGCATTATAAAATATATAGAAAAAAAATCAAATTAGCACTTTGATGGGACAGATCTCATTATTTCTGACTTTTGTTACAGTTTGTGACAAAAATAGAAAGTTTGCTTTTGTGCCACGTCCAACTAGAAAAATGCTTGATTGCATTTCAACATTAATTTCATTATCTAATTTAATTATGTAATTAATTTAATTTTGATTATCAAATTTACTTATAAGGGAATGAAATCTCACTATGTTATCGTAAAAATAGTGTACTATAAAGACAAGTGCAGGGTTGTTACGACTACGCGGATTTCGCGATTTTCGCGGATTTCGCGGTTTTCGCGGATTTGGCGCGGATTCACATAACGATTTTAGGGTTTCGCGCGGATTTAGTTTTAGGTGGAAATTTAATAAATAAAATGCTAAATCTAAGAAAGTTTATTTGAAAATTAATTTGATGCCTAGATGGGCTTTATTTTCATTAGCAAATGTTGTTGAGAACAAATTCCAAAATATTTGTCAGTTTCTGATTGGTTGTTTCTTTTACGATGAACCACTCAGCATGATATATTATATCATTCTTCGAAAGTCGTCAGGAATTCTATCATAATATTGGAACATTTCATATTTCCTTTATAACATTCATCTAGAACGAGTAAGGTTTATACAATTGAAAACATAAAAATGTTCTGTGATTTAATGCAGATGCTTCATTTTAATAAGTTCTTCCTCAGAAAGTCGATCAAAAATTAGAAGATGATTCTCAAAAGTTATTTCTGGTGGGTTTTGCCTTTCTCGTACACCTAAGTTGTACCGAAAGGCTATCATTTCACTCCAAAATCGAACTTTTGATAGAAGTCCCGGAGACCCATAGTGTTATATACCATTCGACTCAGCTCGATGAGCTGAACAAATGTCTGTCTGTCCGTGTGTGCGTGTGTGTGTGTGTGTATGTGTGTGCGTGTGTGTGTGCACAAAATGCCATAAAAAACATTAGCCAAATTTTCACATAGAAACTCTTAATCGATTTTCTTGCAACAAGTTGTATCCGACAGAGACTAAAACGCTGTTAATCACTATTGAATTTCATAATAATTGCAAATTGCAAAAAATAGATAATATTAAAATAGTGATGAGACATAGTCACATAGAACAATAATGTGTTATGAAAAATGTCTTGCATCTATGAATATTTTATCCGTGGCTTCCCATTAAGAGTTTCATCGTACTATAAAGATGCTCGTGTTGCACGCATTTAGGCGTAAGTATGCTCTTCGTTCAGTTTCATAGTACTATGTACATAGTACTAAATTGTCCGAAAGTCAAAATTCGAACATAGGAAATTCGAGAAACTTTTGGCAGCGCCATCTGTCGTCTACTAGTGTAAATTTTCTATCCATAACATTAGACGGTGTAACTGTTTTGCCTTTCTTGTACATCATCGAGGTGTAAGCGTAAAGGCTACATTTATTACCTTTTTACGCGAGAAAGGCGCCATCACCGCTAGGTGGATTAATCTGGGTTTTTTATGATATTTTCGGTTAACTCCGATTTTACAGGATTACCAACAGAAAACGAAGAAACTTCCTAAAGAAGTTTCCACAAGGACCCTATGATGATCCTTGTATAAATTCCTTGCAAATAAATTTCCATAGCGTAAAGAGGATTTCTTCAGCTTTAAAAACCCGAAAAATTATAAAGACATTCTTGGAGGAATTTCCTGGAATTTCCTTATGACTACAGAAAATTGAAAATAATGCCGCCTTGAATTTACAAAAGAGCTATAGCGATGATCACAGAAATTTCTTTAATAAGTGCTAAAAAATAGAACCGGGAGTTTTTCAGCAGGAAGTCACCAATCAATTTCCGCAAGAATTTCTAAAGCGATTTCCGTAGGAATTCATGAAGGGATTTCTGCAAGTAAGCTCCGAAGATTTTCCACAGGTTATTTGTGGAGAATTTACTTGAACTCACGACAAAATTCCCAAATGCATTACAAAATAATTTCCTAGGGGAATTATTGTAAGAATACTCGGAGGAATTCCCACAGATAATTTGGAGCGACTTCTGCACTTCAGCAGATTCAAGGGCAGGATTTCTGCAAACATTTCCATGAAAATTTCCGGAAGAATTTCCGGAGGATGACCAGCAGAAATTTCTGGGATGAATCTGCGCACGAAAGATGAACAGGAGTTCTCGGAGTTTTTAAATGAAATTCCAGTAAGAATGGTAAAAAAAAATCTGCATGAATTTTTAGAAAAGCTTGTTACAAGAATTGAAGGATAAATAACGGACTAATTTCTGTAGGAGTTTACGCAAATTATTCTGCCGTATTTCCAAAGAAATTTTTATTGAAATTTTAAAAAATATTCCACTGGAATTTTTGAAGGAATATACGTTTGATTCTGACTTAAAAATCAACGGAGCTTAGGCAACTATGTTTGATTTTGTATTAGTTGTTTCTTGATATGAATTCAAATACAGAAGTTTTGTTTTAAAAAACGGAGCTGCATTGCCTAATTCCTTAATGTATACGCAAGTTTGTCTTGTGGACAATAAACTACAACAAAGCTGCATAATTATATCAAAAGAAATTGCGTTTTCGGCAGATTTTTTTATATTTGCCACGTTTATCTTTAATCAATTATGATCAAATCTGGCCTTAACATTCATTTGTATATCAACGTGCCTTATGCCGACTTTTATAAAATTCTATCAACAAAAAAAACCTTGACAATAACGGAACAAAACATGCCAAAGCCATCATCTAATCCAAAAATCGGTGCTTATGCAAATAGTTTTGAATGTTTAGTTCTTGTTCTAGTGGTGAATAAGGCCATTTAGAAGGGCTGTTATACTTACTGCGGTTTTATTAGTCCTATTAGCATTTTGATACAAACATATGTTGCAGTTTAAAATCATATTTAAAATCAGTAATATATTGTAAAAAAAGAACTTGAAGAGAAGACGCTCAATAAAATGTTGTACATGAATTGACATTTAACGTGTATTTGTGCGGAATCGATTTATTGTCGCGCGGAAATGGCGCGGATTTGATTTTAGTCAGCGCGGATTAGGCGCGGAAAATATTTCAGGATCTCCGTAACAACCCTGCAAGTGCTTAATGACGTCTAATCATATTTCCCTTTCAAGCGCTTAGGGAGGACAGGATTTGTTTTCATCGGGAAACATGTCCCTATGAAATCAAATCCTATCCCGTCTATGCGCTTGAAACAGAAAGATTAGATGGCACATGCACGTACCGAAGGAGAGCAATAGATGGAAGGGAGTTAAAAATGTCAAAAAGCGTTCTTTGTAATTTTTGAACGGTAGTTTGGATTCCCAAATTCCCAAACAAAATTATATTTTTGGGCATTTTTTAATTATTTGTATCGGCCTTATGCAAGAGACCGAAAAAGAAATAAAGATACGGTCACAGAATTTGATTTGTAAATCGCACGGATTGCGCTTGTAACAGCTAGCATTAGGTAAAGAACAGAACATTCTACTACGGTGGGAATCAAACTTCAGCACGCTAATACGACCTGACGACTTGCTTCGCTAATCGCACGGCCATGAGCTGCTCTCGCTCACCAAGTAATCGAAGTTAGTAAACAGTGTGTAAATGTTATTAAAAAATGACCAAAATCAAATTATTTAAAAATGAGCTTCTTTTGTGTAATAATTTTATCTTCTGTATTTTACTATTTGACGACCATTGCACCACAGACAAACAAATATAACACATTGAAAATTTACTCATCAAATTCCACGAATCAGATGGTGATAGTGAACAAACGTCAAACCCGAGTAGAACCGACGCGCATGGCAATCAGTGCTCGAGGAAAATTTTACGAGTGTCTTGTCTGTTTGTGAAAATGGCGTTTCCAAAATAAACATATTTAGGGTGATGTTATTTTTCAAATAAAATTACACTCATTAGGTAAAAACGATTTTTTTTCATAAAAACTTCAAAATAGTTTATTTGGCAATACTGCACCTTAAAAAATATTGTTACTTAAACTACTTTAATAGTCTACTTTTGAATAATTTGGTTTGATTCATTCTAGACCTCATAGAGATCAAGGATGTTTTCGATAATTTAGCAATCTGGGTTCGATCATTTAGTAGTTTCTAAGTAATTCATTCCATACGCCGAATTTCAAAATGTGTTGTATTGTGAGCTTCTAGTGTAAAGGTTTTTCGATGTTTGAATTCCACTAATAACGGAGTTAAAAGTTGCTGTAACTATAAGTACTGAAAGATAACCAAATTTCAATAATTTAGTTTAAGTTACCGCAATTCCCACCGCAGTCGTAAAACTTTTTGTAAGTGTTCGGCAGAGCCAATAGACGTTGAAAGTTGGTTAGTTGTCTAGTGTGGTGCTTCATTCAAAAAGCTAAATTCTCACTGGGAGCATGAAACATGAAGTGTTTTTGCAAAGCAATATGATGGGTTGTACGAAAAAGGGGTTGGTCGTATTGATCTTCGAGAGGTGCAGTCGCCACGAAATTTAGAATGTTAAGTTATAGCTCAAACATAAACAACTAGTTAAAAGTTTAATCAATTCTAACAAAGTCTTTTGCAAGTATACATTTTTTGGTCACTTTAAATGTAACTATGGTGTCTCGACTGTTAAATATATGTGATGGGATTCGGCTTTACAGTCTCAAAATTGTTCAAACAATAATGTTTTAACTGCCCGACGTTTCGGCAGCCTTCTTCTGGGGGAAATTAGTTTTACTGTTTTCATTGTTTTGTTACACTGTAATCTTGTGTCGTGTTGTCATTCATGTTTTCTATTTTGATTATCGTGGATTTTATCAAAAAACATTTATCAATTTGTTCGCACTATCCAGTAGCGTAGCCACGGGGGTGGTTTTGGGCATAAAACCCCCAGAGACAAAATTTTTAGAATAAATTTTTTTATTCGAAAAAAAAATGTTCAGGAAACCCCCCAGACCAATTTTCTGGCTACGCCACTGGCACTATCAATCACGGACCCTGTTTAACTGTTTAAATGTAACATTGTAGCATGTTTAGGGAAATCACTGATTCTAAATATTCTAAGAATTGATTTCTTGATAATACTTGAAAAATAGATTGATAGTTGATGCGATTGAAACTTGTCACATATTTTCGGTATTGGAGATAGACTATTTTAAACTAATTTTGAAACATCGACCCTCTAGTAATTTATGAAAAGGTCGTATGTGTTTTCGAGCAAGTTAATTTTACACAAATGTTAGAAAAAAGTTGTGCAACTGTGAAGCAGAAGTTCAAGAAACTACTCATATCAAATAACCAAGATAAAACTTTAAATATGTAAATTTAATTGATATTTCAAAACTTTTATTCTACTTTTTAATATTTTGTTAATTGAGAGCTTTTCAAAAGATGTACCAGATTGTTCAAAAGGCTCTCGTAATCTTAAATAGTTATATATACAGTGCTAGAGTTGAAAAAACAAAATTAAATGTTTCAAAAGGGTTTTAGAAGCGTTATTCATTTTACCACCAGGCAGTGTTCATTTTACCCGCACTATTTTTGTACATACGAAATTTCGATGTTGTTTATTTCGAAGAAAAACTATATAAAACAATGTATATTGGCGAAAAACTGTTCAGTGCAATAAGAATATGAGTTAAATTGTTGAACCAAGTGGTAAAACTAGCAAATTATCCTCGTTTTATGATTGAATTCAATGCAAGTCCTTAACTGTTCCCCAACGAAAAAACTATCTGAGAACGAGCTGTGGGGAACTAATATGGTTTTATGGAGAAAACATTACGCTTCAAAAAAAATTGACAAAAACTTGACTTCAAAACAAACATTTTTACAACATCAGCTTGATGAAGAAGTTTAAAATAAAAAAGTTTTAGCGGAAGCAATTTTTGGCTCATTTTTTGAAACATTGATTATTTACAAGAAATCTCGCTTAACTTTTCAAAAGGACCTAAGTAACATTTTTTTCATGAATTAATTTGAGTAGGGTAACCGGCGGTTATGTTGGCCCTGGGTGTAATATTGGCTCATCACGCAAATTATTCAATATTCCTGCAATAATACGGCGATGTGTAGGGAGATATAAACCACTGCTTCTTTAAAAAAGTGTATCAAACATATTTCTGCTTCATTACACTAGATTTATACACTTCGTCAACTATTAAAAGCATTTCTCTTGCGTGAAAAACCACTTTGACTCGGTTTCTTAGCAGCCATGTTTCGTTGACTTATGCAGGCTGTGCTAGAGTTTTTTCTTTTGCCCAATAAAAGAGTTTTCTGAATAGACATACCTGCTTTCGCACATCAGATGAATGGATAACAACCACACTATGTCAGCTATCATTTTTATTTCACAATTTCCATTAGTATGGCGACATAATTAACCAAACTTTTTTGGACAATACTGGGGCACCCCAAGCCAAATGGTGGCATGCGCTTTCAATTTGTAGCACCTCGTTAGTATAGGTGAAAATATAAAATCAAAACATTCATACCAATAACCCGTACTGGAAAAAAATAACTGAAAGCTGCGGATAGAATATCCAATTAGGTTGCTGAGAATTTTCGTAGAAACAGGTTAATCCATTCAGCGGTTAAGTTTCATTCGCAAATTACATAACGCTAAACCACTGTCAACCCACACCAAGCCTAGTAACGCTTCATGTATTGTATAGTAGGGTAGTAGCTCAGACAAGTACCCTCTCACAACCTAAAACGTCATGTAGTTTGTGAATGACCCTCATGATGCTTATCTCGAATCTCGATACACCCAGGTTTTTTTTACGCGGTTGTAATTCATTAATTTTTCGGTTAACTTTTACTTTCACAGCTTTTGAATACCACCTGAATTTTCTTTGATTTTTTGTGAATTTTTCGTGGGGTTAACTCATTGTTTCATTGACGCTGTAGGTCTTAAACGACTAAATCCAAACCGTGTAAAAAACCTGTAAAAAATAATTGCCTACCTTACGGCTTCCACAAACCCGATTCAAGCATCAACATTTTATGAATCGATACACCATTTTCTTCATAATTTCGCCATTGGCGTAACTAAGGAAAAATTCTAGGGGGGGCTAACTTTTTTCTATTCTTACAGTCAAACACAAAAAAGTTATTGTTTTTGTTCAACTGACCGCAAGTTGGCCTACCAAATAGCTATTTCAATACATCCAGCGACGACTTGAACAGCTCTGACATAAAAATCTAGAAATGTCGTGGGATTCCCAATAACTTTGATACGTAAAAAACTTAAGAGCTTTAGATACATATGACTTTCGAGTTTAACATATCCATTAGAAATAATTTCAAGTTATTGTGGGCTTCATGGCCGTACGATTAGCTTCGTCAATCGTCTAGACTAGAAATACTAGAATAAGAGATCGGCAAAGACGCCATCTTGTTTCCAATCGAACCGTCAAAAGCGGTTCCATTTCGACTTGTTTACTTTTTGCATCCATAAGAAGCAAGCAAAAAGTTCAAGTGCTGCCAGTATCATTTTCGCGATTTCATGCATTTTCATACGTTGCCATTTCGACAGTTTTTCACTCCGCCGGTCTCTGGTTATAGGGTTGCTAGTCTAGACGCATGTGCTGGGGAGTATGGGTTCGATTCCCCACGGTTAGGAGGAAACTTTTCGTGATCGAAAAATTCTCCACTGGTTCACTGGGTGTTATGTGTCGTGTCCGTTGTCTCATGCTAAATGTTTAAGTGCTCAGTCTGTACGACCTCTGGTCGAAGACTGTGTTCCTGTCTTTTTACATTTTAGTTACCTCTCATTGAAATTTCAGGGTTTACCGAGCTTTTTTAGGATTTCAAGGATTATGGAACTTTTTTTCGGATTATCAAAATAATTAGAAATTCAAAGTTTTCGGGAAATAGCAACAACATCGCTTGAATACTTTACCAGAGAAATCTGCAGAAAGAAATGCCTTCAAAATGTCTGCTATTACAGGCATACGATAAGTTGTACTCAGCTATCACAAAATCGAAAGGTTTCTCTTGACAATCCTTTCAGAAATGCCATGCATCTTTAAGTGTTATGTTGGCAAGTCTCCTGCTCAAGTTAAACAATTGTCTTTTTCATATTGTCTAAATATTGTAGAGAGATGATAAGAATTTATTATTTGCAGTTACGCCCAGATATGATCAAAGCGCTAGATATTTGCCATACTCATGCAAAGTCGTAGGAATTCTAGGGGGGGCTAACTTGATTCTAGGTGGGGCTATAGCCCCCCCTAGCCCCCCTGTAGTTACGCCAATGAATTTCGCAAATAAATGATTCAATTAGTTTATGAATATTTAGTTTTATCATCATTCGCACCAATCTTACAAACAGTTTCTCATTTAATAATTGAAAGATACAATGGATCGTATGTTTCATTAGAAAAACTTTCAACATAATTTCATGTGAATAATTTCCCAATTACTTGACAAATACCTTCATCATAATTTAGATCTATTATTGCTTGCAAAAAGTATTTTGGTCTGTAATACAGTTACTTATACAAATGAAAGCGAAAGCTTTCATGTTTTTCTGTTGATTGCGCTATTCAAATTAATTCATGAAAAAAGTGTTACTTAGGTCCTTTTGAAAAGTTAAGCGAGAAATCATATGTAATTGACGCCGAATGATTCCTAGGTCAATTTCAAACAAAAAAGCTCTAGTTTATTTTTTAAGTTTATTTTCTTCCTGAGCATTACCAGTTTTGAGATATTTCATTTTTAATTTTCGAAAACTGAAAAAAAGTTTGTATTTCGCCCTTTTCAAAACTTACTTGCGATTCTTTATCACCAACGCTAAGTTTTCCGATTCGTTCATGAAATTTCTAAAATTTATACATCAACATCAAGACAGTTTTGTACACACAGCTTCATGTATGGTCTTGAAAATATAAACCTCAGATTAAAAAAAAATGAATTAGCTTAAAGGAATTCTAGATTACTTTGAAAATTTATCATATGTGCAAAAGAGAGGCTCCCTTTGTTCACGCTCTCTTTTGCTAATCGATAGGCTAGTGTTATGGATGTTTTGCTACTTTGTCTCTTCAGCACGCTACTCGAAGCTATTGTCTTTGAATATCCACCAAGAAATCCGAAGTAAACTTTAGTATGGTGTTGTAATAATCGAAAAAGAAAGAAAGCAAAGAGAGCCTTTCTTTTGTACATACAACCTATTCTCAAAGCAATTCAGAATAATCATTCTCTATGATTGTATAGTATGTGAATATAAAAAAATATCAACCAATTCAGTCCTTAATTGTTGACCTTCAAATAAAAAAACAACATCACATTATTCATCAAATTATTTTACTGTGGATCAAAATACTGCATCACTTCTTGATGGCTCCATGATTTCTTTTGTTGAAGCTGCGATATCATCTCATCGAAAATTGCAGCCTTGTGCTTCACAGGTCAAAATCTTCATCTGCTTCAAAATCAAAGATATGATTTCGTAGCCCTTTTTGCATGTCCGAAACATTTTAAATATGCAGTCCGTATATTCCACCACTTTTGTCCATATTAGAATCGGAGTTCAGTTTTGACTGGCCCCATTTTGTCCAATTTAGTTCAGTTTTATCGATTATGTCTTTTTTCGTGTAATATTCCAATTTTACGAGTTATCTCAACTTACTAAATTATTTTACTTTGAAGAATGACAAATTTGCATGACAATTTACTTAATTAACAAATTTCTACAATTCGATGGAAATAATCAAATTTACCGATTTAACATTTACAATTTTCCCAAATTTCTTCATTTTTTACAGTGTCTCTTTTTCTTCTAATTATCTCTCAAATTTGTTATTCAAATTTATAGAGATAACCAACATATGAATCGATTTTTCAGATTTCATTTCATTTCATTTATTTAGTTAACATCTAAACAGATAACACTGAATCCACAATTTGACGCCACAATACACGGTTCGAGGCCGCATCTCTCCATCCTCGGATACGCCCCACGCTCGCCAAGTCGTTCTGCACCTGGTCTGCCCATCTCGCTCGCTGCGCTCCACGCCGTCTCGTACCTGCCGGATCGGAAGCGAACACCATCTTTGCAGGGTTGCTGTCCGGCATTCTTGCAACATGTCCTGCCCATCGTACCCTTCCGGCTTTAGCTACCTTCTGGATACTGGGTTCGCCGTAGAGTTGGGCGAGCTCATGGTTCATTCTTCGCCGCCACACACCGTCTTCTTGCACACCGCCAAAGATGGTCCTAAGCACCCGTCTCTCGAATACTCCGAGTGCTTGCAAGTCCTCCTCGAGCA